>NC_081362.1:76746767-77371588 GCF_030684315.1 Stegostoma tigrinum | reverse complement strand
AAGTCTGAGTCTTACTTGTTTATGAAGCCAGGCTTTAGAGTTACTGGTTCAAATCCTGGAACACCTTCTCTACCAATACATGGGATTGTGGCTCAGTCATTAACATTGCTGCCTCACAGTGCCAGTAACCCAGGTTCAACTCCGGTAACTGTGTGGAGTTTGCATGTTCCTTCCACAGACCAAAGATGTGCAGGTTAGGTGGATTGGCCATATTAAATTGCCCGTAGTATCCAGGGATGTGCAGGCATGTGGGAAATGGAGGTAGGAGGGTTGATCTGGGTGAAGTGGTCTTTGGAAGAGAGGTATTGACTCAATTGCCTGAATGGCCTGCTTCCATGGTGTGGGGATTCTACGAACACAGTGGATGTTCCTATACCACATGGACTGCAACGGCTCAAAAAGGCTGCTCACTGTCACATTCTCAAGAGCAATTAGGGATGGGATTCGCCAATGATGCTCACATCCCATGAACAGATTTTATAAAAAATACAGACAAACACAAGAAATACCTGAGCCCTCTTTGAATATCTATTTAGCACAATAATGGATAATGTTATCACCAGAAACATAATCGGTAGGAATGGCATAGTCCTCTTTATTGCTAACATTGACACTCCTCATGAAATTGGCTGTGTTTGGCAAATCTTTTCAAATACAGTCGTGGACCCATTGTTCATGCCATACAACACAGATCACAGATGTCCTCTTTATTGTGATGATCACAGAGTAATATTCTGTATTGATGCACTTAAATAACATGCTGATTATTACAAAGATTGCAAACATGTTAAGGCCATGCCCCATTATATTCACCACTTTGTTTTTCCATTGTCTGTCTTGGATAGCCTGTTGCAAATAATTTCAGCTGTCATACCTCAGTCGAAAGGGAGAGAAAAGAAGTAATATATGGCCAGCAATTAAATAGTTAAAATAAATTGATTATTGGCAACTGCTGTTGGATACCAGCTAGACGCAAGCTCTTAATGGGTGAGGAAATGTGTACACAGCTGTAATTTCTCTCTGTTTGAAATAAACAAGCATCCATCTACAATGACGGCACCATCACGACTTAAATCTCTTCTACCAGCTTCTTCAGCATACAAAATTTGCAGTATTTTAAAATTTACCAGAACATGACCAGTATAAATTTAAAACATCTCTTCAGCCACTAAAGATCTTCCTGACGCAAGTGAGATTTAAGTATATGAGGCAGTGAACGTTTCATTATACGATCATGAAGGAGAAATCTGTCGTGGATATAACAAGCCTATTAATGTTATGGTGACAAGGCTTTCTTTAATGTTTAATAACAGAAAGATCGATTGGTATAAACATCTGGTAGAATAGGTTTATAATGAAAAATATAACTAAGTTATGGACATTAAAATCTAGTCAGCAGTGCAGATGCATTGCTTCTATATTATAAGATACATATTTTCATAAGTATTTGCGCTCATCCCGCTCCTCTTTGGTTCCAGATTCTCCAGTTGGAAAGGTGCTTTTTCACTTATCTGACACTTTCTATTTCCCATTCCAGTCAGTTAGAGTAATATATTGCAATTCAAGTTGTCAGATGGTCACAAATTAAGCACTAGTTAATGTTCTAGGGCTCAAAACCTCCAGAGGCCAGGTTGAGCATGGGAAAATCTCATTTCACACAGTACTTGCTGCTTTAGCAGCGAGAGTAAACCTTTGTGAATTCAACTTAAGGAGAATTTAAACCAAGGCTCCAAAGATGGAAGGCCTTTTATGTCAATCTAAGATGTCCTCACTGTTACCATGAAGGAATTTCCGAGATGCTATAATTTGTTTAGTTAAATACTAGATATTGAAATCACAGTGACTTCAATCAGATTTCAAACTCTTTTTAACAATTTAATTTTGGAAGGAATCACTTCTGCACCCAATTATTTAACTATGAGCATTTCTAAAAACCCGAAGAATTGCAGATGCTGGAACTCAGAAAGAGAAACAGAAATTCCCGAATAAAACTCAGCAGGTTTGTCAGCATCTGCGGACAGAAATCAAAGTTAAGACCATAAGCCATAAGACCATAAGACATAGGAGTGGAAGTAAGGCCATTCGGCCCATCAAGTCCACTCCGTCATTTAAATCATGGCTGATGGGCATTTCAACACCACTTCCCTGCACTCTCCCCGCAGCACTTGATTCCTTCTGAGATCAAGAATTTGTCGATCTCTGCCTTGAAGGCATCCAACATCCCAGCCTCCACTGCACTCCGTGCAATGAATTCCACAAGTTAACACATCTGGACCAGTGACACTTCTTCAGTACTTATTTTCTGAAAAAAGGTACCCGGTCTCGAAATGCTAATTCAGGTTTCTCTCCACAGATGATGCCAGACCTGCTGAGTTTATCCTGTACTCCCGGTTTTTGTTTCTAAGCATAGCCTTCCCAGGAGACTTTCCAGTGTATCAAATCAGTCAAACAGTTTCATTTATCTGAAAGTCACCACTAAAATGATTTTTGTTGGTGAACAACCACATTTTTGCTTTCTGTTAACATCTATTGAGTTACAAATCCCCATGAACATGACATCTACCAGATAAATTGGGTGAGATGATTTTATTTTTACACAAGATTGATGTAGACATTGCAGGCAAAATTCTGTTCCAGTTTACCCCAACAGGTAAAATCTCTCTAATTAAACCTGCACAGATGTTTTACTTTGGAGTTACAGAGCATTTAATTTTGTTAAGATTGAATTTTGAAATTAAAGGAGCAGGGACACGTTGTACCCTGGGATTGGTGTCCTTAAAAATTGCATAACTAAGGAGGTGGAACAGGTTCTGAACTAAATGGTGAGTGGTGGTAGGGGGGAGGGCGGGTAGTGGCATGTGGGTAGTGGGCAAGGGCCCAGATTTGGGCAGTTGTGCTGTATCAAAAAGTGTAGAAAATGCAACAAAGGAAGGAATTAGTACGGGAAATGATAGACAAAGACAGGAAGGGACAAAATTTGCATATCTAAAACCAAATCAGCAGATATAACAAGAGACTACTAAAATTATCAAAAGACAAAGCATAAGGTATTGCATTTGAAGGCCTACAGTATTCAAAGCTAAACAAATGAACCTAGTAGTACAAAGTGAGATAAATAATTATGGTCTAGTGACCATAACTGAGGTGTGGTTGCGGGATAACCTAGATTCGGATCTGAATATTGAAGGGTACTCGACACTGAGAAAGAACAGGAAGCTATGAAAGGGTAGAGGAGTAGCTCTATTAATTAAAGATAATAATAAACCAATGGAGAGGGTGGACCTTAATTCAAAATCGACAGGCATAAATTTAAGACTGAGATGAAGAGTTTTTTTTCTCTCTCAGAGGGTTTTGAGTCTTTGCAACTCATTGCTTGAGAGAGCTGTGGGGGAATCTGTTGGAGGCTGGAGCAGCACCACAGAGTGAGTATAAACCTATTGGGGATTACGGCCTAGTCAACAAAAAGCTGTCAGAGGGCGGAGCAGCATCATAGAGCAAGCTTTAACCTACCAGAGCTCACGGATCATGGCCTGGTTGGCAGAAAGATGTTGGAGGGTGGAGCAGCAATACAGCAGGGGTGAGTATAAACCTCCTGGGTCTCAGGAATTGCATCTGAGTTGGTGGGAAGCTGTCGAAGGGTGGAGGAGCAGCACAGAGTGAGTATAAATCTACCGGAGCTCGAGGATCACAGCTTAGTTGGCGGGGCGCTGTCGGAGGGTGGAGGAGCAGCACAGAGTGAGTATAAACCTACCGGAGCTCGAGGATCACAGCTTAGTCGGCGGGGCGCTGTCGGAGGGTGGAGAAGCAGCACAGAGTGAGTATAAACCTACTGGAGCTTGAAGCACTGTAGCTGCAAACACACTGGAGTGGCAGTGACAGGGAGGTTGGTAAGAAACCTGCACTGAATGTGGAAAAAAAAACATAGCAAAGAAGTATCAATAACTTTAATTAAAGCATTATAAAAAACTATAAATTAGTAAAGTAAATAACTAAGTCAAAATGGCTGGACAGGTGATGTGTTGTAGCTGTATGATGTGGGAGCTGGCTGATCCCACTGCGAACTGCAGTGACAACATCAATTGCAAGTGTTGGTTGCTCGAGGAACTTCAGTTCAGAGTTAATGAGCTGGTATCGGAGCTTCAAACACTGCGGCACATCCGGGAGGGGGAGAAGTACGTGGACATTTTGTTTCAGGAGGCAATCACACATGGTAGATTAAGTAATTCAAATTTGGTTAGTGGCCAGGGACGACAGGGTATGACTGTAAACAAGGCAGGTAGAGGGATCCTGCAGACAGGAACAAAGGACCCTCAGCTCTTGACTCTGTCCAACAGGTACGAGGTACTTGCTCCCTATGTGGATGAGGAAAAGGGCTGTAGGGATAATGAACCTAGTAACCACTGCATCGTGGTATGGAAGGCCATTCAAGAGGAGGGGGCAAAAAGCCAGGTGGTAGCTGTAGGGGATTCTATAATTAGGGGGACAGATAGTATCCATTGTAAGCAGGACCGTGAGTCCCGCATGGTGTGTTGCTTGCCCGGTTCCAGGGTAAGGAATACCTCTAGCCGGCTTAAAAGGATATTGGAGCAGGAGGGGGAGGATCCAATTGTTGTGGTCCATGTTGGAACAAACCACATTGGCAAGACTAGGAAAGAGGACCTTTTCGGGGATTATAAAGTGTGAAGCTGGGTGAACACAGCAGACCAAACAGCATCTCAGGAGCACAAAAGCTGATGTTTCGGGCCTAGATCCTTCATCAGAGAGTGGGATGGGTTGAGGGTTCAGGAATAAATTGGGAGAGAGGGGGAGGCAGACCAAAGATGGAGAGAAAAGAAGATAGGTGGAGAGTAGAGTATAGGTGGGGAGGTAGGGAGGGGATAGGTCAGTCCAGGGAAGACGGACAGGTCAAGGAGGTGGGATGAGGTTAGTAGGTAGGAAATGGAGGTGCGGCTTGGGGGCGAGGAAGGGACAGGTGAGAGGAAGAACAGGTTAGGGAGGCAGAGACAGGTTGGGCTGGTTTTGGGATGCAGTGGGGGGAGGGGAAGAGCTAGGCTGATTGTGTGGTGCAGTGGGGGGAGGGGACAAACTGGGCTGGTTTTGGGATGCAGTGGGGGAAGGGGAGATCCACATTGATACCATTGGACTGCAGGGTTCCCTCCGGAAAGCAGACAAGGGTGGGGATGGAAAAATGTCTTGGGTGGTGGGGTCGGATTGTAGATGGCGGAAGTGTCGGAGGATGATGCGTTGTATCTGGAGGTTGGTGGGGTGGTGTCAGAGAATGAGGGGGATCCTTTTTGGGCGGTTGTGGCTGTGGCGGGGTGTGAGGGATGTGTTGCGGGAAATGCGGGAGACACAGTCAAGGGCGTTCTCGACCACTGTGGGGGGAAAGTTGCAGTCCTTGAAGAACTTGGACACCTGGGATGTGTGGGAGTGGAATGCCTCATCGTGGGAGCAGATGCGGCGGAGGCGGAGGAATTGGGAATAGGGGATGGAATTTTTGCAGGAGGGTGGGTGGGAGGAGGTGTATTCTAGGTAGCTGTGGGAGTCGGTGGGCTTGAAATGGACATTGGTTATAAGCTGGTTGCCTGAAATGGAGATTGAGGTCCAGGAAGGTGAGGGATGTGCTGGAGATGGCCCAGGTGAACTGACGGTTGGGGTGGAAGGTGTTGCTGAAGTGGATGAACCCCACCAAAAAAACAACCGCCCAAAGATGATCCCCCTTGTTCTCACACACCACCTCACCAACCTCCGGATACAACGCATCATCCTCTGACACTTCTGCCATCTACAATCCGACCCCACCACCCAAGACATTTTTCCATCCCCACCCTTGTCTGCTTTCCGGAGAGACCACTCTCTCCGTGACTCCCTTGTTTGCTCCACACTGCTCTCCAACCCAACCATACCCGGCACCTTCCCCTGCAACCGCAGAAAATGCTACACTTGCCCCCACACCTCCTCCCTCACCCCTATCCCAGGCCCCAAGATGACTTTCCATATTAAGCAGAGGTTCACCTGCACATCTGCCAATGTGGTATACTGTATCCATTGTACCCGTTGTGGCTTCCTCTACATTGGGGAAACCAAGCGGAGGCTTGGGGACCGCTTTGCAGAACACCTCCGCTCAGTTCGCAATAAACAACTGCACCTCCCAATCGCGAACCATTTCAACTCCCCCTCCCATTCTTTAGATGACATGTCCATCATGGGCCTCCTGCAGTGCCACAATGATACCACCAGAAGGTTGCAGGAACAGCAACTCATATTCCGCTTGGGAACCCTGCAGCCCAATGGTATCAATGTTGACTTCACCAGCTTCAAAATCTCCCCTTCCCCCACCGCATCCCAAAACCAACCCAGTTCGTCCCCTCCCCCCACTGCACCAAAAAACCAGCCCAGCTCGTCCCCTTCCCCCACTGCATCCCAAAACCAGCCCAGCCTGTCTCTGCCTCCCTAACCTGTTCTTCCTCTCACCCATCCCTTCCTCCCACCCCAAGCCACACCTCCATTTCCTACCTACTAACCTCATCCCACCTCCTTGACCTGTCTGTCTTCCCTGGACTGACCTATCCCCTCCCTACCTCCCCACCTATACTCTACTCTCCACCTATCTTCTTTTCTCTCCATCTTCGGTCCGCCTCCCCCTCTCTCCCTATTTATTCCAGAACCTTCTCCCTATCCCCCTCTCTGATGAAGGGTCTAGGCCCGAAACATCAGCTTTTGTGCTCCTGGGATGCTGCTTGGCCTGCTGTGTTCATCCAGCTTCACACTTTATTATCTTGGATTCCCCAGCATCTGCAGTTCCCATTATTACCTTTTCAGGGATTATCAGGAGCTAGGAACAAAATTAAGGACCAGGTCCTCAAAGGTTATAACACTGGATTACTGCCCGAGCCACGTGCAATTGGCCTGGGGACATGAGAATAAGGGAAGTAAACACATGGCTAAAAGAGTGTTACGGAAAAGAGGAGTTCTTTCTCATGGGCCTTCCGTTGGCTTTCCTTGGTCTAACCTGATTGTTACTTCCTCAAAGAATTCCAGCCAATTTTTCAGGCATGACCTCCCCTTGATGAAACCATGCTGACTTCACCCTATTTTACCATACACTTGCAAATTGTCAGAAATCTCAACCCTTACAATGGACTCCAAAATCTTACCCATGACCGAGGTGAGGCTTTTTTTTTGTTCATTCACAGGATGAGGGCATCACTGGCCAGGCAGCATTTATTGCCCATCCCTAATTGCCTAGAGCACAGTTAAGAATCAACCACATTGCTGTGGATCTAGAACCACATGTAGGCCAGACCAGGTAAGGATGGCAGTTTCCTTCCCTGAAGGACGTTAATGATACAGTTGGGTTTTTCCAACAATCAACAATGGATTCATGGTCATCATTAAACCCTTAATTCCAGATATTCATTGAATCCAAATTCTACCACCTGCCGTTGAGGGATTCAAACCCAGGTCCCCAGAATGTTGTCTGGGTCTCTGGATTAACAGTCCCACAGCAATGTAATTGATTCTGTACTGCCCTCTGGGGCTGACAAATCTGCTCGAATTCTTTGAGGAAGTAACAAGCAAGTTAGACCAAGGAGACCCAATGGATGTTAACTACCTGGACTTCAAGAAGTTTGTAGGTGGTGCCATGGTGACACTTGAGGAGGCCCAGGATGGACATGTCGTCAAGGGAGTGGGAGGAGTTACACTGGCATCATCCCTCACCTCTTCTTCCGCTACATTGATGACTGTATTTGTGCTGCGTCATGCTCCCACGAGGAGCTTGAACAGTTCATCAATTTTACAAAAACCTTCCAGCCCAACCTCAAATTCACCTGAAACGTCTCCAATAAATCCCTCCCATTCCTGAACCTCTCCTTTGCCATATCTGGTAACCATCTCAGCAATGACATCTGTTTCAAGCCCACTGACTCCCAGAGCTGCCATGACTACACCTGCTCTCACCCACTTTCCTGTGAGAATGCGATCCCTTACTCCCAATTCCTCCGCCCCCACCACATCTGCTCCCAAGATGGGGCATTCCATGACCGGACATCCCAGATGTCCTTCAAGGACAACCTCCTCCTTTGATTCATAATGCCCTCAACTGCATCTCTTGCATTCCCCTCACATCTGCCATCAAACCCCCTTCCTCGAACAAAAATAAAGACAGAATCCCCCTTGTCCTCATATATCACCCCACCAACCTTTGCATCCAACGTATCATTCTCCACTACTTCCATCACCTGCAATCCGATCCCAACACTAAAGAAATAGTTCCCTCTCCAACCCTATCTGCCTTTAGTGGAGACTGCTCACTCCACGACACTCTCCACCACTCCACACTCCCCATCAATGCCACCACACCCAGTACCTTTCCCTGCAACCACAGGAGGTGCTACACCTGTCTCTACATCTCCCCCCTCACCTCCATCCAAGGCACCAAACAATCTTTCCAAATCCAACAAGGATTGACCTGTACATCCTCCAACCTGGTCTACTGTATCCTTTACTCCCAATGTGGTCTCCTCTACATCAGTGAGACCAAGCGCAGACTCGATGACCGATTCCCAGAAATCTGTGCTCTGTATGCAATATCAACCAGTTTAACTCCCGTGCCGTCTCTAGTGATATGTCCATCCTGGGCCTCCTCTAGTGTCACACTGATACACCCACAAACTGGAGGAACAACACTTCATATCCCACCTTGGGGACTTACAGCCCAATGGCCTCAATGTGGAATTCACCAGTTTTAAAATCTCCCTACCCCTGGCCTCATCCCTTGTCCAACCATCCTTCTCATTCCCACCTCCTTGATCTGATACAACCTGTCCATCTTCTATCCCACCTATCTGCCCCGTCCTTCCCATTGACCAATCTCCACTACCGCCATCTGCATCCCACCTACCTTACCCCAACACCAACTTCCCAATTATTCCCCAGCTCCCTACCCCCTCCTTAGGACTTATAAACAGTGTAAACCAGAAACATTGACTTTCTTGCCCTTCTGATGCTACTTGACCTGCTGTGTTCCTCCAGTTCCACACTCTATCGATTCTAACTCCAGCATCTGCAGTTCTTGCTGTCTCCAACTGGTACATTTCTACACTGTTTTAGGCCATGAGATTCTTTCTTGGTCATCCTGTGTTATTATATAAATGTTTAGGGTAATGAAGATTCTTCAAGGCTATCTCGAGGCATCATTAAGTTAGCTTGTTGGCTTTGATTGGCCCACTGATGCTCAATATCAGAACAAACGCGCTGTTCTTTTTTTTAATGAGCATCGTTTCCATTTTTTGAAATCTTTAATGTAATATAAATCTTTCAGAAGGAGCGTTTAAGGAATTCAGCAAAGCAGGTAATGTTATATGGGAATTACACACATCTGCTGGATGACAGCCAAATTAATGTAACTCGCATTAATCCTCATCTCTCCTGAAGTCAATGACTAGCGCTGGAATGCAGCAGCTTTATGCCAACAGCCTTATTATACAGGTTAGTCATTCTCCATGCATGAGTCTGTATAATGAGTTTTGTTGGGCTTTTTGAACATGGCAAATAGCAGAACTGATCACTGTTATTAGTCAGAGCCCTACACACCTACTTATTAACCAGAAAGATCCAATGAATAGCGACTAAGCTACAGGACTCTGGCTTACTTCTCCTATCCCATTAGTGAGGCTGGAATTAATAATGTTGCATTCAAAGTGTTATGGCCAAGCAGCATATTCCTCAGAGAATTTTTCCATTGAATCAGTGGAACATCGCTCAAAGAAAATCTCCTCATAATGTATGATTGAGCCCTTGACCAGTTTGGTTTGACAACATATCTATTCTTTTCACACTCATTCATGAGATATGACCTAGCTGGGTCAGCAGTTATGTATCATTCGATACCCAGAAGGGCAGTTAACCACATTGCAGCAGGTCTAGAGTCATATATCTGAAAAAACTGGGTAAGGACAGCAAATTTCCTTTTCTAACGAACACAGGTGAACCAGGCAGTTTTTTACAACAGTTGGCAATTGTTAAATAGTTCCCATTAGACTTGTCTCTCATTCCCAATCGTTTTTTTTAAATGGAATTGAAATTCACCATCTGCCATGGTGAGATACAAACACATGTCCCGAGAGCATTAGCCCAGGGTTCTGAATTACTAGTCCAGTGAAATTACTATAACATTTATGCCATATATGTATTCACATCAATATGTGAACAGAACAAAAAAAGAGGCAAAATTGGGCATTGTTATAACTCTGACTGATAAGACAGGATGCCCCTACTCATGGTCTCTGTTGATGCCTTCCTTAGACTATGTGGATTCACCACACAGTCATAGCCTTGGCAAGCACCTGCCACACCCTGAACAAGTCTCACACACCATTTCTTCTGTGTTGGAAATGCATCTGCATTCACAAAATGTACTCCTAACCTCTTTTTCGTGGGAATCAGGCCACAAACCAGGTCTGGAAACCTCTTCCTCACCAGTCCATGCATGGAATTCACTGCTCATTCTTCAAGAAGGAAGTAGACCACTTTCTCAATATTTGGGCCATATGCTGGATGCCTGTAAAGCTGAAGACTACAGAACTCTCAATGGAGGCAGTAGTAGCCTTTGGCCCAATCTTATCTGCATCCATGACCTTGCTGAGGCTCTAGTCCCCCACCGCCCTCTGCAGCACCCCTCCAACTCACAAACAAGTCCATGGGAAACAACAGAGTTTATGGCCATTTTGATGGACCACAGGAATTTAGTCCAAATGTGTCCAAGGCTGGCTGAGATAATTTAAAAAAACTAGAGAGTTGTAAACTACTGCGAAACAATTCAATTTATGATAAGAGCAGGTTCCAAACCCACTATTTCATTTTTCCTCTGAATTCATGGCATCACCAACTGATTAATGTTCAGGATTTCAACATTCAATAAGTCGGTTAGCAGAAAGCTTGTTGTTTGCTCTGATGAACATGACCCATGTTCATGACCTATGGTCCAATCCCTGCCCACGTACATCCATGATTCCTCCATCGCCTTACACCAGTTTGAAAACTTTCAGTTTACAGGTTCCAGCCACCTTCTCTTTACCATGGACGTGCAATCCCTCTACACATCCATTCACACCCAGGAGGGTTTTAGGGCTTTATGCTTCCAGGAGCAAAGACCTGAACCGTCCCCATCCACCAGCACCCTCGTCCACTTGGCCGAGCTCGTCCTCACTGTCAACAACTTCTCTTTTAACTACTCTTATTTTCTTCAGGTCAGAGGGGTGGCCATGGGTACCTGCATGGGCCCCAGTTAAGCCTGTCTCTTCATGGGGTACATGGAACATTGCTTGCTCCAGTTCTATTCCAGCCCCCACCCACAACACTTCCTCTGATACATCGATGATATCATTGTTGCTGCTTCCCTCTCTTGTCTGGAATTGGAAAGCTTCATCAATCTCACCTTCAATTTCCACTGTGTCCTCACTTTCACCTGGTCTATCTCTGACTCCTGTCTTCCCTTCCTTGACATCCCTGTTTCCGTTTCTGGGGATAGACTGGTCACTAATATTTACTACAAACCCACCAACTCCCACAGCTACTTGGACTATACATCCTCACATCCCACTTCCTGTAAAGACTCCATCCCATTCTCTCAGTTCCTCCGTATCCGTCACATACGTTCAGATGAGGCCAACTTCGACCAGGGAGCCTCCAAAATATCCACCTTTCTCCTCAGCCAAGGATTCCCCAGCTCCATTGTCAACAGGGACCTCAGCCAGGTCCGACCCATCTCCCACACTTCCGCTCTCAACCCTTCTCTTTCCTCCCACAACAGCGATATGGTCCCCCTTATCCTCGCTTACCATCCCACCAGCATCCACATCCAGAAAACCATCAGCCGCCATTTCTGCCACCTCCAGCAAGATGCAACCACCAGACACATATTCCCCTCCCCCTCCCTTGTCTGCTTTCCGCAGGGTCTGTTCCCTCTGGGACACCCTGGTCCACACTTCCTTCAACCCCAACATCTTCCCCTGTACCCAACAAAGGTGCAACACCCGCCCATTTACCTCCTCCCTCCCCAGTATCCAAGGGACCAAACCTACCTTCCAGAGTCTAGTCTGCATTCGCTGCTCACAATGTGGTCTCCTCTACATTGGGAAAATGAAGCATAAACTGGGTAACTGGTTCACAGAACATTTACGTTCTGCTCGCCAAAAAAAGACTCTGAACTAGCTGCTGCCTGCGACATTAATGTACCACCCTCTTCCTTGGCCAACATCTCTGTCTCTGGCTTGATGAGGTGTTCCAGTGAAGCTCAGTGCAAGCTGGAAGATCAACACTTCATTTTCCACTTGGGGACCCTGCAGGCCTCCAGACTCAATGTTGACTTCAGTCATTTTAGGGCCTAAACTCGCCCATGTCCCAGCCCCCGACACCACACCGAGACCTAGTTACCACATAGCCTGCCATTACACACCCCAAGTTGTTAGTCACTCGCAGTACCTGTTAACAGCTATTCACCCTCCCAGCCTGATCATTAAAACTTCTTTGTCTGTCCAACTTTCTTTCTCTCTCTTTGGGCTCTATCCTATTGTTTACTCCCTATCCCAACTTTTTTTCTGCATGTAAACTGACATTTTCCCAATCACCATCAGTTCTGAGGAAGGGTCACTGGAAGCGAAACATTAGCTCTGTTTTTTACTTGACAGATGCTGCCAGAACTATTGAGTTTTTCCAGCAACTTTGTTTTTATTCCTGATTCGCAGCATCCTCGGTTCTTTCGTTTTTTTATGATCCATGTGTAGCGTTTTTAGGATCAGTCTTATGATGATTAAATCCAATTCTTCCAATTGTTTATTGAAACAACAGCCATGAAACCCTTCCCTGTGTGCTTATTTTTCAACAAGCATCTTAGGTTGATTTAAACCTGACGTCCTCAAGAGATGTTATGGACATCTCATGATCAAGATGCTTAATGACTACCAGGTAATATTCTGATTTCTAAATGTTGAAGGAAATTGAAACAATTTCCAATAAATGAAAGTCAAATGGACACAAATCAAACTTTCATCCGGGAAATAAAGGACTGATGAGAATAATAGATATTTGCTCAAGAAATTGTAACAATGCATTATTATTTTAAATTTCTTTTTATTTATCTGCAATAGGCAAGAGCTAAAGTAAAACTCTTACAAGACCTTTGGAAATCTGTTAAGAAATTCACTGGGAGTAAAATGAAATATGGATGCATGCGTCATAATATAGACTGAGATCAGAATCTCCCAGAATAAAGGTTAAAGAGTTCGAAGTTATTGTCTGCTGTATCACATTTGTGTGATTTGAGGTCTGCCTGGAATAATCAAAAACAAAACTATCTCATGGTCCAATAACTGCTTTGTACTGCTCTTCCCGCTTGAGCATCTCCTTTCAATTTTATCATTTCTGCTCTTTGTATGGTTACAAAGAAATACCCTCTCCATTTAACTGAAAAGAAGCTTACTTCAGTCCATATCTCAATCTTATTTGCTATTATTAATTGAGCCAATCGCAGCCTGATTGTACTGTTGCATATGTACAATTGCCGTCCAGGGAGCCTAGAATTTATACTGGAGAATGCCAGTAAAAATACAAATACCCACTCTTCAAAAATATCATTACATTTCTAAGATTCTATTCATCCTGGGTCATCTACAGATATTCATGTGGCCTTATGTGAAAGTGCCAGTGTTAGACGATGAAGACAAGGTCAGATGTCACACGATACCAGGTTGTAGTCCAACAGGTTAATTTGAAATCACAAGCTTTCAGAGCGCAACCCTTCTTCAGGTGAAGTGAGAGAGAAGCACACAGACACAGAATTCATAGGCAGAAAGATCAAGGGCAGAGAAATCAAAAGATCATACAACTAGTGTGAGTGGAGAGTTGAGTAATAAGTCTCTGCAGGTGAGTGTTACATGGTGTGAATAAAATGTCAACAGCTGCATAACTTTGAACAGATGACCTATACTCCAATTAAATGAGGCAGAGGGATAATTACAAATAAAAATTGATCTCCCTGTCTCCCCTCAACTCAGAGTGAATATGCAGCCCCAGGCTTACCATGACACAGTCCCTTCAGCAATTTGGCCAGACAACTCCAAATGATTAGGTCCTGAAGAGAGCAATTGAGCAATCCTGAGTTGTAGCCTGCTCCATTTTATACTCTCCATGAGTGTAAAGTAACCTTGCAGTTACACTCCAGTGATAGTTGCCAATGCACACCAATGTACAGCATTATTGAGCAGAGATTCACTCTGAATAGTTGGAGATGTGCCATGAGAGACTGGCGCATATTGGATGCCAATGTCCATGGTTGTGGGTTGCATGCAGATGCTGTTCTTGTGGGTTCACTGAGATGTTGGTTCTGGGGGGGTGCCCAGGATGGTAGTTTGGCAGAGAAATCACCGAGCTGGAGTCACCCAGCAACTGCTTGTATTTTGAAATCAAGAATTCTTGGCATCTGCATTGCAGAGGATGGTACAATAGGAGGCTACACAGTAATGATTGGCATTGGAATAGTGTGATAACAAACAAACTATAATCTTCACTAATAGGTGTCTCGATGCTACCAAGCGAGAGTCTTAACTCAATGCCAGAAATGTTGGAAAATGTTGCTGATGTTTTGTGCCTGCAGTGCCATTATATTGCTGGTGAAAGAGGTTTGCCAATGGTTGTCCAGATACACAGCAGCCTTTCACTGATGATATGGGATGTAAGGGATTTTGGTCTTTTGGCAAATATTGGTTGTGTAACAAGTTGTTCTGGGAACAATGTGTCGTAAGTTGGGAATAGATTTGCACGTAAGGTATGTCATAGGGACAGAATAGGTGGTTAATTTGGGGCGTCATGGTGGCTAAGTGGTTAGCACTGCAGCCTCACTGCGCCAGGGACCCAGGTTCGATTCCAGCCTCGGGTGACTGTCTGTGTGGAGTTTGCACATTCTCCCCGTGTCTGCGTGGGTTTCCTCTGGGTGCTCCAGTTTCCTCCCACAGTCCAAAGATGTGCAGGCTAGGTGGATTGGCCATGCTAAATTGCCCATAGTGTTCAGGGGTATGTGGGTTATAGGGGGATGGGGATGGGTCTGTGTGGGATGCTTCAGGAGGGCAGTGTGGACTTGTTGGGCCAAATGGCCTATTTCCACACTGTAGGGAATCTAATCTAATCGAATCTAATTAGGCAGTTTTAGTAACATATGGCAAGAGATCGTATTAGGCCTCATAGTGAGAATCCCTGAAAGACATTCTATACAACTTGACCAAAAAGTTGTTAGACTCAGGCCTGAGAAAATAGTTGTCCCTGACATCAAGCTAGATTTCACTTGAGTTCTCGTGCGTTTCTCCCAATTTCTTCTCATAGCCAAGTTGTTCAGGGTCCGGTAGAATTCCATCCAAAGTGGCAATTTAAGAATATCTTTATTAAATGGTCAGGAGCTGATCACACGTTTCAAGTACACACAAGCACCATAAGCTGCAAGTTTCATTAATTGAATAATTGATGTGGAAATGATAATATGAATTGGCTGATCACACAAAGCAGCTTCAGTGCAGCCTAATTTCACCAGTTACATTCCTGTAGCTCAGGAGGTTGTGCGCATTGTTTGCCAAAACCCTCTGCCCACTGCTCTTCCCAGCTGGTAATCTGTGGCATTTCTCTGCACTCATTGCAAGATGACCAATCCTTCCTTTGAGACCAGAGATGTTTTCTTACCAATTATAGCAGGAAAGCTTCGTTAAAAACCTGTTATTGACCTACCTTTTAGAATTAAACAACTTATCCCACCATATTCTCCAGGGTTAATTAATTTGTAAATGCCAAAAGAAACCTAGCCTCACGAATTAAGATTGCCTTTACACTGCCAGAAAAACATTAGTGTCAACGGATCCAAAGGTATCCAAGAGTGCAAACATCTTAGCTCCCCACGTGAATTATGGTTTTATTAATTGTGATCACTGGAATCATTTGGTTTATTGTAAGCCTGCATTTTGTGCTAACTTGTCCAAGCTGCGAGCCATACAGGGAAGTAGGTCATACACCTATCAATGAGAATGAAGATGTGGACCCTTTGTTTCAGTTGAAGCCAGGTCAGAAGCATTTGAGTGAAAATAATTCATCAGTTTTCTCCACTGATGCACCTTAGAGCATAATAGTTAACTCAACCCATTGAATAAGGTGGAAAATCAAATCTTGGAGAGTTTTCTTTTGAGGAGAAAAAGACTGCCTCAGAAGATGATCGTAAATGTGCAAAGCTAAAAATCAGAGGGAAGTGAAGGGTCTTTGATAAGTACAAAGCCAGACATGGACAACAATCACTGCTGAAACCTAATATCTTTGCTGGTGGTGTCTAGCAACTGGAGACACACACTGGTTAGCTGTCCTCACCTGGCTATTGTAGCAACAATTTAGGTCGATAGGGCTTGAGATCTCAATAATTAGGAAGTAATCACAGCTTGCATTGTTGTGGTAGCTGTGGGGCTGCTGTGTACAGTGGTACTATCACCAACCTTGGACTAAAAGTTCTGAGATCAAGTTCTTGGAGATAGCAAGAACTGCAGATGCTGGAGTCAGCGTTGATACAGTGTGGAGCTGGAGGAACACAGCAGGTCAGGCAGCATCAGAGGGGCAGGAGAGTTGATTTTCGAAGCTAGACCCTTCATCACTGGTTTCAAGTCTAACCTCCTGTGGAGGTTTGTCATTACATTCGTACATTTTCCACTCTGATGGAATCCAAAGGCTTCCTCACAGAGAAATGGATAAATTTGGAGGAGCATTGCCCACCAGTTCCTGATGCCTAGTTTTAGAGACAGACTGGCAGAGGCCATCTCTAGATCCAATGTACAACAAATTGTCCAAGATGTGGGAAAAAATTACAATGAAAGAGGCTACCTCATCTTTGCAGGGAAACACACTACTTTCTGATCCAGTTTGGCTCACGTGGGAGAGCTCCATTCACTGAGTTAGAAGGTTCTGAATTCATAATCACTCTATGGTTATGTACATAAATTGACTGTCGCTGAATTGAATTGGTAGAATCTCAATAATTACCATTATTTGGATGGGATTCCAATCAGCAAATTCTAAAAGTTGAGGTGGATCGTAAAGGACCCATGACAATACTGAAAATGTCCTTCTCCTGACTAACGTTCTTCACTCAAACATCTCTGAGTAGCCATTTATTAGTCATTGATCTCATTGCTGTTAGAGAGATGGTTCTTTTGTGAAAAATGGCTACTTAACATTGTACCAGTAAAAGTGGTGGTTTTTATGTGAAGTGTCTTGAAATGTTTTTGAGAGTGGTGATAATGCATGATACAAACATAACTCTCTTTTTTTGTTGTATTATTATGCTTAACTGTATTTCGAGAAGCACCTGGAAACATTTTGCTTGAGTGCTTTGAATTTGCAGTGAGGATGCAAACACATAAAACTCTGAGTTTTTTCTTTATAACTTCCAGCTCAAAGCTAAGTGACCCAAGGTGCTAGAATTACAGCTTGTTACTATGCAAAGAGGTATCAACACTTCAACTCCAAATGATTTGAAACTTCTCTCCATCTGTTATTAATACACTGAGTGAGGGCTTAGAGTCATGCAGCTACCGATATTGTAAATGAATGTTCTCTGCTTCTGCAGTGATTTGCTTCTCTTGATGGTTATGACTGGGGTTAATTGAAACTTTAAGTAGTTTCTCCAATTGGGATCAAGTGAGAAACCCTTTTGATTGTGTTAATCTCAAACCATTCACATTTAATGTTTAATTTGTTATCATCGATTGATCTAGGTGTGATTGTCGTCGGTTTCTACCCCCTCCACTGCAGCAACATACCTCTAACCAAAGTCAGAAATAAGCTTGTGTTGTGATACTGCTTGCTCCTTGACCACTCAGCTATCTGGAAGAAATCAAATTCCCAGCCATCCTCCAAAACTTCCCCTCTTGGAGTTCACTTCCAGGAAACTGCATTTGCAAGGTTCCACTCTAACCCATAAAAAAATTTCTCAAACATTTCCATCCCCTTCCTGTCCTCAGCAGCTATCACCCTGAAGAAACTACTGTCGCCTTTTCCTCCTCTTCTTCACCTGTATACAGCTCTTTGGTGACCTGATGCACCAATTTGTGATCAGCCTCTGGACTTATACTGACAACATCTAGCTCTACTTAGAGTTATCGAATCATAGAGAATGTAAAGCATGGAAACAGACCCTTCAATCCAATTTGGCTATGTTGACCAGACACCCTAAATTAAATTTGGCCTATATCCCTCTTAACCCTTCCTATTCACATACCTATCCAGATGCCTTTTATATGTTGTCATTGTACCAGCTTCCATCACTTCTTCTGGCAGTTCATTCCATACATACACCACCCTCCGTGTGAAAAAGTTGCCCTTTCGATCTCTTTTAAGTCTTTCCCCTCTCACTTTCAACCAATGCCCTCTAGTTTTAGAATCCTCTACCCTGGGAAAAGACCTTGTCTATTCACCCTATCCGTGCCCCTCATGATTTTATAAAATTCTGTGAGGTCACCCCTCAGCCTGCAATGCTCCAGGGAAAGGTTCCCCAGACTACTTAGCCTCTCCCTATACCTCAAACCCTCCAGCCCTGGAAGTACCCCTGTAAATCTTTTCTGAACTCTTTCAAGATTCGCAACATCTCTCCAATAGCATGGAGACCAGATTGTAAATGTGGCCTAACCAATGTTCCATTCAGCTGCAACATGACATACCAACTCCTATACTCAATGTTTCTTCACAATCTCCCTTTACTCTCTGATTGCCATGTCAGACAGCTCATCCACTTCTGATGAATATTAATTTCTTTCCAGCTAAATCTTGTGAGAGCAAGGCTATCATTTTTTTGCAATTTCACAAACTTTACAGTCTTGCCACAAATTCTGGACTCAAGTCAATTTGTCCTTGGCCATTATCCCAGCTATACCAGACTGTTTATTTAGTGCCTGTATCCACATTGAGCCATAAAGGCCCATGATTATCAGTTGCCTCCAATGTAAAATTCTCAGGTTTATGTCTCTCTGTTGAGAAGTGCACCCTACTGCAGCTCCTGACAGGCCACGTTAGTGAACTGCAGCTGGAGCTGGGTGTACTCAGGATCATCTGGGCTGCAGAGATAAAAGCTATAGTGAAGTGATCACTCTTAAGATCCAGGTTGCAGGTACCTGGGTGACCACCAGAAGAGGTAAAGGTGGGGAGGAAGAGGGTACAGGGTTTCCCTGTGGCCATTCTCCTCAATAACAGATACATTGCTTTGGATACTGTTGGGAGAATGACCTTTCAGGAGCTAGCAGCAGCAGGCAGATTAGTGGCACTGTGACTGGCTCTGAGGCTCAGAGGGAAAGGGTGCAGTCAGACAGAGCGATATTGATAGGAGGCTCAGTTGTGAGGGGGACAGACAACAGATTCTGTGGCTGCAGAAGAGACACCAGGATGGTGTGTTGCCTCCTGGGCACCAGGATTAAGGATGTCTCTGAGCAGTTGCAGAACATTCTGAAGGAGAGGGTAAACAGCCAGAGGTCACTGTGCACATCAACACAAATGATATAGGTAGGCAAAGGGATGGGGTGCTGTGAAATGAGTGTAGGGAGTTAGGTAAGAAGTTTAAAAAGTAGGACCTCAAGGTTAGTGAGCTCGGGATTACTCCCAGTGCCACGCGCCAGCGATGATAGAAATAGAATGGCAGACCAGGTGAATGGTTAGCTGAGGAGCTGGTGTAGGGGGCAGGGTTTTCAGTTCTTAGATCATTGATATCTCTTCCGCAGTAGAGGTGACCTGTACAAGAGGGATGGGTTGCACTTGAACTGGAGAGAGTTCAACGTCCTTGCGGGGAAATTTGTTATTTGGGAGGGTGAAAACTTGTTTGGCGAGGGGTGGGGCTCTGAGTAAGATCGGGGCCATAGAGAAGTCAGGTAAAAATACATCAACCGCTGAGAGCAGGTTTACTATTCAGGATAACAGGACACAGTAAAGGGATGGAAAAGACTTTTGGCTTAAAGTGCATTTATTTCAAAACATGAGGCCTGACTGTAAAGGCAGATGAGGTCAGAGCATGGATTGGCTCTGGGTACTGGGATATGACAGCCATAACAGAAATATGCTTGAGTGGAGGGCAGAACTGGTAGCTCAATTTTCAACGATATAGAAGTTACAGGTGTGACAGAAGTACAAGTAAGCAAGGAAGGGGAGTTGCCCTTTCGATAAGGTGGGAACATAACAACAGCGCTTATAGAGGATATTCTCAAGGGGTTGTCAAATGAGGCCATACAGTTAGAACTTAGAAACAAGAGGGGATAGTCACTCTGTTGGGACTGCAGAATGCCAGCAGGTACGAGAAGAGCAGATGTGTGGAGAGATTGCAGGTACCTGTAGGAATAATAGAGTTGTATTGGTTGGAGTTTCTAACTTCCTTTGTATTGACTGGGCCACCCAGAGTGTAAAAGGCTTGGACAGGGTGGAATTTGTCAAATGTGTCCAAGAAAGTTTCCTAAATCAATATGTAGAGGGCCCAACTCGGGAAAGTGCAACACGAGACCTCCTCTTAAGAAGTGAGGTCGGGCAAGTGACTGAAGTGTCAGTCATAACTCTCCTAGTTTTAACATAGTTATGGGAAAACATAGGGCAGGTCCAGAGGTCAGGGTGCTGAGCTGGAGTCGGCCAATTTTGGGACCATTAGTCAGGATCTAGCAGAGGTTGATTAGGTGAGTCTGTTTGAAGGAAAAGGAATGACTGGCAAATGGGAGGCTTTTAAAAGTGTGGTATCAGGAGTCCAGGGACAATAGGGTGAAGAGAAAAGTTGGCAGATTTTGGGGATCCCTAGCTGATGAGGGATATTGAGGCTCTGGTCAGGAAGAAAAATAAGGCATACATTGGGCTTAAGCTATCGAGCTGAAGTGAATCCATTGATGACTATAAAAAGTGTGGGAGCACACTCAGGAGGGAAATCAGAAGAGCAGGAAAGAGGATATGAGATGGATCTGGCAGTTAGGGAGAGAATAGGCCCCCTTAAAGACCAGCATGGCCAGCTATGTGTGGAGCCACTGGAGACGGTGGAGATTTTTAATGAATGTTTCTCCTCAGTGTTTACTGATGGATGCTAAGGAAATGAGGGAAACAGGCTGGGACATTTTGGACCACGTACACATCACCAGAGAGGAGGTGTTTGCAGCCTCAAAGCACATTAAGGTGGGTAAATCCCCTGGGCCTGATCAACCCATCCTTTGGATGCCGTGGGAGGCAAGAGAAGAAATTACGGAGGCCCTTGCAGGGATTTTTGCTTCATCTTTAGCCACGAGTAAAGTTCCAGAAGACTGGAGGGTGGCTAATGTTGTTCCATTGTTTAAGAAAAGTAAAAAAGACAAGTCAGGGAACTACAGGCCAGTGAGCCTGACATCAGTGGTAGGCAAGTTATTGTAGAGGATACTGAGGAACACGATCAACCAACATTTGGGGAGCGATGGCCTTATGGAATTATTGCTGGACTGTTAATCCAGAGACCCAGATAACATTGTAGGGACCAAGGTTCAAATTCCGCCACAGCAGATGGTGGAATTTAAATCGAGTAAATATCTGGAATTAAGAATCTAATGATGACCATGAATCCATTGTCGATTGTCATGAAAAACCCACTTGGTTCACTAATGTCCTTTAGGGTAGGAAACTGCCATCCTTACTTGGTCTGGCCGACGTGTGACTCCAGACCCACAGCAATGTGGTTGACTCTTAACTGCCCTCTGGGCAATTAGGAATGGGCAATAAATGCTGCCCGGCCAGTGATGCCCTCATCTTGTGAATGAATAAAGGGGGAAAAAAGTCAAGGTCTGATCAGGGATGGTTGGCGTGAATATGTACATGGGAAGTCATGTTTAATAAATCTTTTAGAGTTTTTCAAATAGATGACCAAGAGGATGGATGAGGGTAGGCCAGTGGATGTTACCTTTATGGACTTTACTAGGCCCTTTAACAAGGTCCAGCACGGTATATTACTCACCAAGGTTCGGTCGCATGGGATCCAGGGAGAGCTAGCAAATTGGATTCAAAATTGGGTTGACAGTGAGAAGCAGAGGGTAATGGTCAAAGGTTGTTTCTCAGACTGGAGGCCTATCCCTAGTTGTGTGCCACAGGGCTGGGTGCTGGGATCTTTGTTGTTTGTGATTTACATAAATGATCTAAATGTGAATATATAAGGCATGATTAGTAAGTTTGCAGATGGTACAGAATTAGGAAGTATTGTTGACAACGAGGAAGGTTATCAAAAATTACACAGGGATCTTGATCAGATGGGGAAGTGGGCTCAGGACTGGCAAATGCAGTTCAATACAGATAAGTGTATTGTTGCACTTTGGAAAGTCAAGCCAAGGAAGGACTTATACAGTAAATGGTAAGGTCCTGAGGAGTGTTGTGGAACAGAGGGATCTAGGAGTATGAGTACATAGTTTGTTGAAAGTGGAGTCACAGGTAGACAGGGTGGTGAAGGGGGCATTTAGCATGCTGGTCTTCATCAATTAAGCAATTGAGTATAGGAGTTGGGATGTTATGTTATAGTTTTATAAGTTGTTGGTAAGGTCACTTTTGGAGTATTTTGTACAGTTTTGGTCACCCTGTTATCAGAGAAAAACAGTTAAACTGGAAAGTGTGTAAAGGAGATTTACGAGGATATTGCCAGGACTACTAGCCTGAGTTATGGGGAAGGGTTGGTTAGGATAGGACTTTATTCCTTGGAATATAAGAGAATGAGGGGTGGCCTTATTGAGTTGTGTATATAATCATGAGGGGCACAGATAGGATGAATGCATATGAGAGATAATGGAACTGCAGATGCTGGAGAATCCGAGATAACAAGGCATAGAGCTGGATGAACACAGCAGGCCAAGCAAAATGTCAGCTTTCCTGCTCCTAAGATGCTGCTTGGCCTGCTGTGTTCATCCAGCTCCCCACCAGGATGAATGCATATACTCTTTTTCCCAGAGATGGTGAATTGAAAACTAGAGGGCATAGGTTTAAGGTGAGAAGGGAAAGATTTAAGAAGGTCATGAGGAGCAACTTCTTCACACAGAGGGTAGGGAGTATATGGAATGGGCTGCCAGAGAAAGTGGTTGAGGCAGATACATTAGCAAAGTTGAAAAAAAATCTTTTGGATAGGTACATGGATGGGAAGGGTTTAGAGGAATATGGGCCAAATGCAGGCAGTTGAAGTGAGCTGAGTGGGCACAATAGTCAGCATGGACTAGTTTGGGCCGAAGGGCCTGTTTCCATGCTGTATGAGTCTATGATTCTGTGCTCTGGCTCCCTCCCTATCCTTACAGCTTCTGGCTCCAACTCGGGCAGATCTATTTCACCTATATCCCATTGTTGACAACCATTCCCCACTCTATGGAATGTCCGAGCTAAACCTTATCATTTTCTTATATTTATTCTTGTAAAACACTCTTGAGTTCACCCTGTTTTTTCAAGCTTTTATTCACCCATCTTATTTCCATAACCAGCCACCCCAACTCTCTCAATGCCTCCAGCCAATTTTGCCTCAGTACCAGTCGTTATCACATCTGTCAAGTAGCTTAATCTAGAATAAAGGTCTAAGTAATTTCAGCTTTCTGTAAGAACTCCAATATATAAAGGACTTTGCATTTGCTACAATTGTAAGCATTTTGACATCAAATTGTTCAAAGCACAGTCAGGGTTCCGCAGTGCAATGACCCTACCTTTGAGACAGGAGCCTGGGCTCAAGACCTACCTACTCCAGAGGTAGTGTTCTGACATCTCTGAGCAGGTTGATGAGAAAATATCTTTGAAGCCCAGTGACATACTCAAATTAAATCCACGTGTGTATCAATATTGTGCACAGCTGAAAGAAAATGCAGTTTAGTTTGTTCAGCATGAACTGTTACCCTAACATCAAATTAAAAACCTTGCTATAAACCTCGCCCAAATCCCTAAATGGTTAGAAATGTGGCACTTAACCTTCTGGAAGCAGCTTTAATTGTTCCAATGAAGTGATATTTACAAACAATGTAAACAAAATCAGAAAGAACTGCAGATGCTGGAAATCAGAAACAAACCAGAAATTGCTGTAAAAGCTCAACAGGTCTGGCCACATCTGTGGAGAGAAATCAGAGTTGACGTTTTGGGTCCAGTGATTCTTCCTCAGCCCAGGTCAGAACCGTTCGGAGGAAGGGTCACTCGATCCAAAACGTTAACTCTGATTTCCCTCCACAGATGAGGCCAGACCTGCTGAGTTTTTCCAGCAACTTCTGTTTTGGTTTACAAACAATGATACTTCTCTTGAGCGCACAAGGAGTGGTGACAGTTAAGAATATTAAGCCTTACCTGTTCAAACATATTAAGTATATTATTACATTTCTGGCAATATGAGGCAGACTAGATGTGAAGGATGAAATAATTCATCGATGACTGTTTATTTTCATTGTTAGAAACCAAAGGTTCTGATTGCAGAAGCCTCAAAATTATTTGGTTTCAGTGATCAACAAAACATTTGACATTACAACAAGATTGTGGTTTTGATAACCTTTCAATGGGTTAAATTAGGTCAGTAACTGTGAAATCTGTTCACAGAAGGTGATGGAATAGGAATTTAACAGCCACGTTTGATTTTGAGTATGGAATGCAAAAATGAACGAAAAGACAAGATAGCAATGATTATAGTTAAGATTTAACCAGGACCAGCTTTACCAGTGCTTTTTGTGTTTATACATTGGTGCCAAGCTGCTGCAGCAAGTGAAGAGTTGACAGCATTCTCTGCTGTAAGTGCTTTTGTTTGAAAAGAAGTTCCTCAGCAGTTCATGGTAGCTGTGTGTCCTTAGCACAAACCTTGGCATGGGAAATAGAAACATATCACAGACTGATGCAGTTGATGTCCTACAGCCACAGAGAAGCAAAGAGGGAACTTTGACCTCCAGCTAACTGTGCCGGAGTCGAATTGAGAATTAGCAGTGGTGTTACACAAACCTGGCTTATTTCACTATATCCTAGCACAGGCATCTCCCATCTTTGTGAGTGCATGAATGCACAAAATAGGAGAAGTAGAGGCAGAATTTTTTTTAAAATGGACACTTGAATATGCAATTGAGGTTCAGTAATCTCCAGAACAATTGGCCAAGAGCTGGAAGATGAGATTAGATGGAATCACTCACATTTTTGATCAGCACAACCATAAGAGACTGAACGGTCTCCTGTGTGATGGGCACCTTTCTGTGTTTTGTTTCACCATATGCGTCCAAAGTTGCCATGATGATTTGAACCTCCACTCTGATATCTAATTCACATCTAGGTCACCGCACGCCACCTTTTTTGAGAGATCAGTTACAAAAATAACATAAATTTGATGTAGTCACTTGGCTCTTGAAGTTTGAAACCTTCATTTATCATTTAACAACAAAGTTTTGAGAGGTTTACATTCAAGACCCATTTTCCTTTTCCTGTCAATCCTTTTCACTGTGATAGAATGGCCGTGATTATGTTGTTGAAGATTGAAGATAAGCCAGCTTCTCTCAGTGAGGCTACTCGGATGATGTGAGCAAAAGCATGCTCATTGTACGAAGGCTTTGAAAATAGCCCAGGTCTCAGCAACTGAAAGTTACTTAGCAACATCCGTAGCAACACAGATCATACACAAAATAAATCAGGGAAGACTACTGTTTTTCTCATCGTTCTGAGAGAAAGAGTAATCACCAGCTTTGCCTAAAATGTCCAGATTAAGGCATTGCGGCATCATTCTGGTGCAGGAGGACATGGCAAAAAAACCAGTATGAGAATCCAGTTGTGGGTTAAATAAAAAGTCATATAAAACTCCTTTGTGTGATCTGTAATGTGTTATTTTTCATCTAGGTCCAGCTGAATAGATGCACTTGGAAAATTTGTGCTTGAAAAGTTTAGTACAGTTCAGTGCCAATTAAAGGTTAAGAAATGGAGTTTTGTGATGGTGGAAGGAGATTTTGAAAGCACTGTCATTGATTGAGATGTTCTTGCTTCTCTATAAAGTACATGGACACATGATTTTAGATCAGTGCAATTCACAGGGCAAACTCAGAACAAAAGGACAGAATTCATTCAGGTATCACCCCCATTTTTGCCCACTAAGGCTTTTAAAAGGTAGATTATCTGTTTCTATTTTGAGCTAGAAGTGAGAAGAAACAACAGTGAAAAGCCAGTGTCTTTGTCTCATCAACTGGCTCAGTTGCACTATTAAGGTGAATCTCTTTAAACAGTGTTTATATGTTTAGCCCATATCACAGATTCTAATTTTGCAAAGCTGAACAGAATTTCAAACTCATCAAGTTTTCAGTGTTTGCAGAAAGTTTTTTTTTCATTGCAATGTCTGGTCACAGATGTTCCCATTCTCGTGGCTTTTTACTCCCAACTGAGAGGATTTACTCTACATTTAAAGCATCGATCAAGAAGGACACATTTTACCTTGTAGGTTAATTTTGCAATTCCCATTTCAAAGTCATCTCCCTCTTTTCTTAAACCTCCTGAACCATACCTTGGCCATCTGTGCAGTAATCCATTGTCAAAGTAATGTTTAACTGTGTTTAAGTGCCAAATAAATAACTTAAATATAACAACATATGACATCAGATTACTCGTCACTTGTGGTCTTTAAAGCAAAATTAGTTCGCAGCAACCAAGTGCTGAAGAAAGGAACACGGGCTTGAATATAACATTAATCTGTGGATAACTCTCATGGCTGGTGCCAAAAAATTATAAATAGGCACTTTTCTGCAACCTGTGAGTGTTATTGAAAGATATGAGATGGATTAGGGTGAGTGATGTGTCATGTGAGATTTTGGAAAACAACCACAAGTACCTTCCTTGCTTGAAAAATCATTGCAGGGTAATTTTTTGGAAAATTCACTGATGGGAGAAAACAGAAATATGTAGTAGCCTGTGTGTGACATGGAGGTTCATCAGAATAAATTTACCCAAGTTATTTCCTCACTATTCACTCTCACAATTCCATCCTTATTGCCAGTTCATAGTGGTAGCATGGCGCTACTCTTGGTATTAAACACTTGGCTTTGCAGAGTTGAGTGGGCTTCAACGACAAACAGATCTGTCAATGTATGTGTACTTGGTATGAATACGATGGCTATCTCCACTTCTTAAACTATGCCTCTAAATCAAGCCTAACAACAGGCTTATGTTGTCTTCCTAGGCTTTGCATAAGATTTTGATGTTGGGTCTGGTTTTGGACTGTTTGCTTTTAGTTTGGAACTTGCTGAAGGTTGTGGCCAAAATGTGATGTTCAACTCTAGGATAGTAGGGGATGTGGGGGAGTGTCGGATGTAACTTTGGATGCCATGGCAATGGTGCCTGGCACAAGGGTATTTTTACTCATTACAGGCAAACACTGGGTAGCTGCTTTCCCAAGGAGCAATTGAGATGGACTGGGCACCTTTCAGGTCCAAACACCTTGCGTATTCATGAATATGCACAATACACAGTGAGCAATGATATGATTGAGGTAGCCATTATCCTGCAGGATGATCTGTATTCCAGTGTCTTGTCAATCTAAAAGGGATGCAGGAGGGGATAGACATGGAGCGAATCCAAATGCAGTTGGAAGTGGAGATTGAGAAATTGGTTAAAATAATGTAAGATTCTGGGCTTTAAAAATAGACGTAGGACGAGGTTTTCAATTCCAGAGGTCGGTAAATGAGCTGGCAAATGACTGGATTGCTGCAGGCCCCGAGGAAGAAGTGCCCTGAATGGGGGAAGATGATAAGAAGCCTTTAAAAACCAGTGGAGGACAAAGACAAGAAAAAGACCACAACATTGGGAGAAGATGAATTGTGGGGACAAGCTAGCTAGTAATATTAAAGCAGATTTAGGAGTTATTTTTAGATATATAAAAAGGTAGAGAGAGGCAAGAGGGGACATCAGACTACTGGGAAAAAGTCCACTGCATTCACTACTCACAATGTGGTTTCCTCTACATTGGGAAATGAAGCGCAGACTTGGCGACTGCTTTGCAGAACATCTAGCCACCATCAGTTCTGAGAAAAGGTCACTGGACCCAAAACGTTAAGTCGTTTTTTTCTCCTCCACAAATGCTGCCAGACCTGCTGAGCTTTTCCAGCAACTTTGTTTTTGTTGTTGTATTTAA
This sequence comes from Stegostoma tigrinum, assembly GCF_030684315.1. Classification (NCBI taxonomy): domain Eukaryota; kingdom Metazoa; phylum Chordata; class Chondrichthyes; order Orectolobiformes; family Stegostomatidae; genus Stegostoma; species Stegostoma tigrinum. The sequence goes on along the minus strand of NC_081362.1, from coordinate 77,343,441 downwards.
TTATTTTTGCAAGTTGGATTTTAAAATGGAGGCAGAGAAATTTTAGTCAGCTCCTTGAATGTGTTTCTTTTAAATGTTCAGAAAGTAATTCTGGAACAACGACCTAACTACATAATTGTGAAGAAAACATGAAAATATTATCATGTGCCTGAGAGAACCCTTGCTGCGTTAATGAATAATATGTTTGTATTGTTGCATTAATGACAGATAGCGTAAACAGAACAAGGCTTTAGTTCTCTTGGCCGCAGCAGAAAAATCAACGTGCAGTTCGGAAGAAACAAGAATCAATGTCAGGTCAGGGACAAAACCAAGAGACTTTGCTTGAAGTCTTCAAGTTGTTAGAACTGAGAAAGTTTAGACTCTTGGAATTGTGTGAAATTTACCCCTGCGGACCTGGGAAGAAATCAGAAAATTGTCTCAGAGAAACGAGCCTGGACGGAATCGATTAAATGCACTTTAAAGACTCAAGATACAAGTATAATTTCTGTGGTCTTGAGTCTCTTTTACAGTTGTTGTTCGGAAACAGGTTGAAATTTTTTCTAAGCCATCATCCATTTATATATCAGTTGGTTCATTTCTTTCTTGTTTTTTGTAATAAACCTCTGCTGTTAAAGAACACCTACAGCCTCACGTGGATACGATTCAGTGACTAACCACTGTATTAACTAACCAACAAAAAACGACATACAATTTCTCAAGCCAAGATTCATTCTGGGATCTGACTGATCTAGTAGCACCATAACAGGGTCATGCCAACTTTATATCCACACACTGCATCAGTTGACCTTTCTCTGAAAGTGTGGCATACTCTGTGATTATAATCAAGTTAGAAAAACAGGCAGGACTGCAAGAAAAAAGCAGAGAAATGGAACCTAGTAAGTTGTTCTTCTGGGAAAACAGCATGAACACATTCGGCTGAATAGTCTCTTTTTGTGCTGACATCACATGATTTATTTGCATTTCATTGGCAAATGTTTTCGAAGCAGCTCCCTAACCAAATGGGAAGGGAAAGTTTGGGGCAGCAACCTTAGGGGATAGTGACATTGATACTCCAGGAATCATTTTCTCAATATTTTCTCTTTAATAACAAGCGATTCTTGAACATTTTGAGAGACACCTAGATAATAGCTCTTTTGAGGGCCACCAGCTGGATCACTCACTGTCAATTATCAGAATGTAGCTGGAACAAGTGCACATTAGTGAGTCAAAATTCCTATTGTTGTCTCCAGCATGCATTGATTAATAAGTTTCATTGCTGTTTCCACTTTGCATTTGGGCTTCCCGCTCGATTCTCAAGTCAAAATGTCAGAAACTTGGATACTATCAGCTCTAAAGTAAAAGGTGCAGTGCTCCTATTTCATAATAATACTATGGTTTTATCACTTAATAAATGGAAATGAAAATTGTCCTCCATTCCTCTGTTTAAATCACTGAGAATCTACAGCTACATAATTTCTCTGAAGTGTCCATGTTCTGTCTTCAAATGAAGTGATGTAGAGGTGAAAACGAGGTTTCTACTCCATGCCTGGTGAATGTATGATGGGGGGGTGTGTGGTTTCAGACTAGTTGCCAGTGGTTATGATAACAAGGAGTAGAGCTGGATGAACATAGCAAGCCAGGCAGCATCAGAGGAGCAGGGAAGCTAATGTTTCAGGTCTGGACCCTTCTTCAGGTCTTCTGGATCTGTCTGTGGTCTTCTTGGAGAAAATGAACTCTCTCAATCTTTCGTACACGTTAGAGGAGTTGCATCAGCCCTTATGTTGGCTCTGCCTGCAGTCAAGGCAGGGGAACAATTATGACTGCTGAATGAAAGCAGGCAAGACAAAGCAGCAGCACTGAGCCTTATAGAGCATCAAGATTTATCACACCTCCCTTTGTATATAAGCTCATACTGATCCCATTAAATACAAGAATCTATGTGGTATTGAAAGGCTGAAATAACAAATCATAGTCATCACGTGGAGCCGACCTTCCTGCTTACTGCTGTTACAATCTAAAAATCTTACAAGTATTAAATTTATCAACCATCACAATATGACAATGCAGCACAGCTGTAATAGTAACTAGAATGAGAAGCAATGGAAATAATATTTCTCAACAGAAAAATCCATTCTAATCCATTAGCCTGTGCGAGACTGTTCGAATGTGGGCAGCAGGTGAATTTACCTTCTGAAACCTCAATTGTTGTAAAAGGGCACAAATGCAATGGATTTCTCTGGGGTTTGGGGGAGGTTGAAAGTTGTAACTCTGTTGGCATTCCTCCCTATTTAACTTATGTCCTAAATTTTGCAAGATGTGTCAGGTGGTAGGGGGATTGAGTTTCAGAGCTGTGAGGTTATGTTGCAGCTCTAGACATAACCCTGGTTAGGTCACACTTTGGAATATTGTGTTCAGTTCTGGTCGCCTCATTATAGGAAGGATGTGGAAGCTTTAGAGATGGTGCAGAGGAGATGTTCCAGGGTTCTGCCTGGGCTGGAGGAAGATCTTATGAGGAAAGGTTGAGGAGGCTAGGACTTTTCTCATTGGAGCGAAGAAGGATGAGAGGTGACGATAGGGGTGTACAAGATAATGAGAGGCATAGCTAGAGTGGATAGCCAGAAACTTTTTCCCAGGGTGGAAATGACTATTATGAGGGGGCATAATTTTAAGGTGATTGGAGGAAGTTTTAGGGAAGATGTCAGAGGTAGGTTCTTTACAGAGAGAGTGGTAGGTGCTCTGAATGCACTGCCAGCGATGGTAGTGCAGTCAGATAAATTAGAAACATTTAAGCGACTCTTGGAGAGGCACAAGGATGATAGTAAAATGTAGGGCATGCAGAGTAGTTTGGTTTGAGAGTAGGATAATAGGTCAACACAACATTGTTAGCCGAAGGGGCAGTACTGTGCTGTGCTGGTCTATGTTCTGTGAAGTGGAAGAATGTCACTGCACCGATTTACATTTCGCTACCACAACAAGGTAAATATTTTCACATAATTTCAAATACATCAGTGCATTCTCATGCTGCAAGGAGGTGATCAGGGCTGTCGGTAGAATCAGAGGCTCCTCACATTGTCCTGTGGATTGTGATGTCTGCTGAACTCGAGACAACTTTGCTCCTGACTGGTCCCAAAAGCTGTAATTTCTGAAGCGGGGATGTGATGGAAAGCTGAATCCAGCCCTCCTTCTCAAGTGTATCACATTCTAATGAGCAGTTTTCCCAGGCTAGAAAGTCTAGAACAAGAGGTCATATGTCAGGACAAAGAGTCAGCCTTTTTAAAGTGAGCTGAGGAGTAATTTCTTCACTTTGAGGGACTGTGACTCTTTGAACTTCTGTAACGCAAAGGGCTCATCGATGCTCTGTTGATGAGAAGATGCAGACTTAAGATCAAGAGATTCTTGAACATGAAGGGAATCTAGGGATTTGGAGAGATGATGAGGAAGTCAAATGGGAGGTAGATCAGCCAGGAGCTAAATGATGAAAGATGTTTGAGAGATCGCTTTGTCTAATCCTGCTTCTATTTGTGTATTCTATGAAAACAGAAATAATATTAGAGCTGTATACAGGACAGGAGCTGCACTTTTGGCAGTGAAGCTTAGGACTTGGAATTTCAAGGCCTTAGCATTTGATTCAAAAGCCTGGATTGAATAAAGCTCAGGCCATGTGAATGGAAATCAGAAGTGTGAAAGATTGACCACCTTGAAGTAAGTACAATACTGTAGAACAAAAAAAACATATATTTCAAACCACATAAGTCTTTTAAGATGTCCTTTCATTGATTTGCTTTATTGATATTCTAATCTACAGATCCTACATCAAATTTACAGTGTTTGTCTCTTGAGCTCGATTCCCATCTATTGTAAGAGAGCAGAAATATTAGGTCAATGCAAAGGAGGAGCAACAAGGCTGCTTAGCAGCATTGCTCAGTGTCAGCATTGTATTTCGAGACAGAAAGGTTTTGTTCTGAGTTTACACCAAGTAGTTGACAAAAACACCATCCAACATAGTTGGCAACCTTGAACAACCATTATCGAGAATGTGGAAATAACCAAAATGACGAGCAAATTTCAAAAAGGAAATGACACACATACTCGAAGGAGAAAAGAAGTTGCAGGGTGACAAAGTAAAATCAGGGGCGTGAGATTTAAATGGCAAACAGTCCTTCAAAATGGCATGGCATGTGGAACTGTCTCAACCCATGCTGCAGAATTGCTGATTGTGTTTGTGATGTTCTGACCTGTGGAACATCCATTCTCACCTAACTATTGGGTCACATCGCAGCACATCGCAGCACATCGCAGCACAGCACATCACGTCACAGCACAGCACATCACAGCACATCAGAGCAGAGCACAGCACAGCCCAGCACATCACATCACAGCATATCACAACACAGCATATCACATTACAGCACATCACGTCACAGCACAGCACATCACAGCACAGCACATCACAGCACATCAGAGCAGAGCACAGCACAGACCAGCACATCACATCACAGCATATCACAACACAGCATATCACATCACAGCACATCAGAGCAGAGCACAGCACAGCACATCACGTCACATCACAGCACATCACAGCATATCACATCACATCACGTCACAGCACAGCACATCACAGCACATCAGAGCAGAGCACAGCACATCACAGCACAGCACAGCACATCACATCACAGCACATCACAGCATATCACATCACAGCACCTCACAGCACAGCATATCACAGCAGAGCGCAGCACAGCCCAGCACATCACATCACAGCATATTGCATCACAGCACATCACATCACAGCACAGCACATCACAACACAGCATATCATATCACAGCACAGCACATCACAGCACATCACGTCACATCACATCACAGCACATCCAGCAGAGCACAGCACATCACATCACAGCACATCCAGCACAGCACAGCAGATCACATCACATCACATCACATCACAGCAGAGCACAACAGATCGCAGCAGAGCACAGCACATCACATCACAGCACATCCAGCAGAGCACAGCACATCACATCACAGCACAGCACAGCACATCACATCACAGCACATCACAGCATATCACATCACAGCACCTCACAGCACAGCATATCACAGCAGAGCGCAGCACAGCCCAGCACATCACATCACAGCATATTGCATCACAGCACATCACATCACAGCACAGCACATCACAACACAGCATATCATATCACAGCACAGCACATCACATCACATCACATCACAGCAGAGCACAACAGATCGCAGCAGAGCACAGCACATCACATCACAGCACATCCAGCACAGCACAGCAGATCACATCACATCACATCACATCACAGCAGAGCACAACAGATCGCAGCAGAGCACAGCACATCACATCACAGCACATCCAGCAGAGCACAGCACATCACATCACAGCACAGCACAGCACATCAGAGCAGAGCACAGCACATCACAGCACAGCACAGCAGATCACACAGCGCAGGAAGTCACACCTATTAACATTACATCACATTACACCAAATCACATCACAGAACATCACATCACAGCACAGCACATCGCATGACAGCACATCACTACATCAAAGCATAGCGCACCACACAACGTCACATCATATCACATCTCAGAACAGAACATCACAGCACATCAAGTCACATCACATCACATCACATCACGTTATATCACATCACATCACAGCACATAATGACAAAGAAAGTACACCTCCTAGCAGCACATCACATGACATCATGAGAGCTCACATCACATCACAGCACTTCCATCATATCACATCACACTACAACACATCACATCATAGCACATCACGGCACATTACATCACATTGCATCATATCGCATCACATCACATTGCATCATGTCGTATCACATGACAAAACATCACATCACGGCACTGCATTTCACATCGCATCACATTACAGCATTTCACATCACATCACATTACAGCATATCACATAATATAACATCACTTCACGCCGCATCACATCATAGCATATCGCAGCACACCATATCATATCACATCCCAGCACATCACATCACAGCACAGCACAGCACATTATTAAACAGCACATCACATCACAGCATAGTATGTCACATCACATCAGAGCACATGAAATCACATCACGTCAGGTCAGATCAGATCACATCACATCACATCACAGCAAGGCACACTTCATCACGTCGCATCACAGAACATCACATCACATCACATCATGTCACATCACAGCACATCACATCATAGCACAACAGGTCACAGCACAGAACATTGCATCACAGCACATGGCATATCACATCACATCACGTCACAGCGCATCAAAGTTCAATAGATCACATCACAGCACATCAGATCAGATCACATCTTAGCTTATCACAGTATATCACATCATATCACAACACAGCACATTACATTACATCACATCACAGCACAGCAAATCACAGCACATCACATCACAACATAGTATATCATGTCACATCACAGCACATGAGATCACATCACGCTCATCACATAACAGCGCAGCACATCACAGCACATCAGATCATATAACATCAAAGCACAGAACAGCACGTCACATCACATCACATCAGCTTAAATCTTAGGATATCACATCACAGCTCATCAGATCGGATCACTTCACAGCGCGTTTGAGCACATCAATGCACATCACACCAGGTCAGATCACAGCAAGTTGCACCTCTTAACATCACATCACAATACACCATCGCACATCACAGAACATAATATCACATTACATCAGAGTAGAGCAATTACATCACAGCACATCAAAGCACATCACATCACACTACATCACACTACATCACATCATATCACATCACACGAATCACATCACAGCATATCACAGCACATCACATAATAAAACATTGCATCACACCTCATCACATCATAGCACATTGCAGCACAGCACATCGCTTCACATCACGGCACAGCACATCACATCACATCATCGCACATCACATCACATCAGATCACATCTTAGCACATCACAACATATCACATCACGTCACATCACAGCACATTGCATTACAGCACATCACAGCACATTATTTCACAGCACACTACACCACATCACATCACATCACATCTCAGCACAACACATTACAGCATATTACATCATATTGTACCACATCACATCATATCAGAGCACATCACAGCACATCACATCACATCTTAGCACATCACCGCATATCACATCACACCACAGCACAGCACATTGCATACCACCACATCACAACACATTATTTCACAGCACATCACATCACACCACAGCACATCACATCACACCACAGCACATCACATCACATCTTATCACGTCACAGCACATCCCATCAAAGCACAGTATACCACATGACATCACAGCACATCAGATCACATCAGATCACAGCACATCACATGCCAACACATTACATCATGTCACACGACAAACCATCACAGCATGTCATACCACATCACAGCATATCACATCACATCGCAACACATCATATCACATCACATTACATCACAGAATATCACAGCACATCACATAATATAACATCACATCACATCATTTTACATCGCACCACAGTGTATCATATCCCAGTACATCACAGCACAGCTCATCAAATCACAGCATATCACATCACAGCACATGCATCACCACACAGCAGAGCACATCACAGCACAGCACATCGCAGTGCATCGCATTACGTCACATCACAGCAAACCACATCACATCACAGCACATTATTAAACAGCACATCACAACATAGTATATCATGTCACATCACAGCAGATGAGATCACATCACACTCATCACATAACATAACATTGCAGCACATCACAGCACATCAGATCACATCACATCACATTACAGCACAGCACATCACAGCACATCAGATCACATCACTTCACATCACAGCACAGCACATCACAGCACATCAGATCACATCACTTCACATCACAGCACAGACATCACAGCACATCAGATTAAATCTTAGGACATCACATCACATCACATCACAGCATATCACATCATGTCAGATCACAGCAAGTCACACCTCTTAACATCACATCATATTACACCATAGCACAGCACAGCACCTCACATCACATCACATCACAGCACCTCACATCACATCACATCACAGCACCTAACATCACAGCACATCACAATATAACACATCACTTCACATTACATCACATCATATTGCATCATATCACGTCACAGCACATCACATCAGATCACATCACATCACAGCAGTATATGTCTTAGCACATCACATCAGATCACACTTAACACATCACAACATATCACATCACATCACAGCATGCCACAACACAGCACATCATAGCACAGCACATTGCATCACATCACATCACTGTACAGTACATCACAGTACAGCACATCATATCACAGCACATCACATCATCTCACAGGACAACACATCACATCACATCATATCACATCACATAACATCACAGCACATCACATCACAGCACAGAATATGCCCTCACGTCTCATCGCAGCGCAGCACATCACATCACAAAACATCACAGCATGTCACACATCATAGCACATCACCTCACAGCATATCCCAACACGGCGCATCACATCACATCACATCACTGCGCACCACATGACCTCACCTCACCTCATATCACTTCAAAGCACATCACATAACATCAGTTCAGAGGACATAACAAACCATCACATCACAATGCATCGCCTCACAGCACAACACAACACATCACTTCACATTACATCACATCATATCGCATCATATCACGTCACATCACATCACAGCGCTTCGCATCATATCACATCACATCACATAACATCACACCACATCACGTCACATCACATCACAGAACATCACATGACAAAACACCACAGCATGTCACACCAAATCACATCACAGCACATCACATCACATTATTAAAGAGCACATCACATCGCAACATAGTATACCACGTCACATCACAGCAGATTAGATCACATCACACTCATCACATAACATAACATCACAGCACATCAGATCACATCACATCAGAAAAAATCTTAGCACATCACATCACATCACAGCACATCACATCACATTACATCAGAATAAATCTTAGCACAGCACATCACATCATATCAGATCACATCATATCAGATCACAGCACATCACATCACATCACAGAACATCACACGACGAAACATCACAGCATATCACACCACATCACAGTATGTCACACCGCATCACAGCATATCACATCACAGCACAGCACAACACATAACATCACAGCACTTTATTAAACAGCACATCGCATCGCAGTATAGTTTATCACATCACATCACAGCACATGAGATTACATCACACTGATCACATAACATAACATCACAGCACATGAGATCACATCACATCAGAATAAATCATAGCACATCACATCACGTCTCAGCACATCACATCACAGCACAGCGCATCACATCAGAATAAATCTTAGCACATCACAGCACATCACATCATATCAGATCACATCATATCATATCACAGCACATCACATCACAGCGCTGTACAGCACATCATATGACATCACAGCACAGTAGAGCACAACACATGCCATCACATCACATCACAGAACAACACATGACAAAACACCGCAGCATATAACACCACATCACAGCATCTCACACCACAGCACATGCATGTCACACCATGTCACATCACAGCACATCACATCAAATCAGAATAAATCATAGGACCTCACATCACATCACAGCACAGAACATCACATCAAAGCACAGTATATCACACCACGTCACAGCACATCAGAACACTTCTTAGCACATCACAGTCAATCGTATCACACCACAGCACAGCATATCACAACACAGCACATCACATCACAGCACATTGCTTTACATCATATCACAACACAGCACATCACAGCACATTATTTCACAGCATGTCACAACACATCACGTCACATCACAGCACATCAGATCACATCACAGCACATCAGAAAAAATGTTAGCACTTCACATCACAGCACGTCACATCTCAGAGCATCACAGCACATCACATCTCAGCACATCACAAATAGCACATCACATCATAGTATATCACATCACATCACAGCACATCAGATTACATCACACTCATTACATAACACCACAGCACTTGAGATCATATCATACCACAAGACATCACATCACAGCACATCAGAATAAATCTTAGCACATCACATCACAGCTTAGGATAGCATAGAATATTACATCACAACACAGCACATCACATCACATCACTGTGCATCACCTCACCTCACATCACTTCAAAGCACATCACATAACATCACTTCAGAGCACATAACAAAACACCACATCACAATGCATCGCCTCACAGCACAACACAACACATCACTTCACGTTACATCACATCATATCGCATCATATCACATCACAGGATATCATTTCACATCGCATCATATCACCGCATCATATCACATTGCATCACATCACATCACATTGCTTCTCATCACAGCACAGCACATCACAGTGCATCACATCACATCACAGCACATCGCATCACTACACATTGCATCATATCACATCACATCACAGCACACATGCCATCACATCACATCACATGACAAAACACCACAGCATATCACACCACAGCACATGCATGTCACACCACATCACAGCACATCACTTCGTATCATAGCACATCACGTCATTGTATATCACATCACATCACAGCACATGAGATCACATCACATAACATCACAGCACATCACATCAGCATAAATCTTAGCACATCACATCAAAGCACAGTATATTGCACCTCATCACAGCACATCAGATCAAATCACATCACAGCACACAACATCACATCGCATCAAAGCACAGTATATCAAACCTCATCACAGCACATCAGATCACATCACATCACAGCAGATCACATCACATCACATCTTAGCACATCACAGCACATTGCATTACATCACATCTCACCACATCACAGCACAGCACATCGCATCACATCATAGCCCGTCACATTATATCCATCATATCACATCACAGAACATCACATCACACCACAGCACATCACAGCACAGCACAGCACAGCACATGCCATCACATCATATCACATCACAGCACAGAACATGCCCTCACATCACATCACATCACAGCATATCATATCACATCACAAAACATCACAGCATGCTACACCACATCATGTAACAACACAGCACAACACATCACAACACATCACATCACATCACAGCAAATCACATCACATCACATCACAACACATCACATCACAGCAAATCACAACACAGCACAGCACATCACAACACAGCACGTCACCTCGCAGCAAATCACAGCACATCACAACACATCACAGCACATCACATCACAACAATTGCATCACAGCACAACACAACACATCACACTATATCACATCACATAACATCACAGCAGAGCATATCATGTCACATCACAGCACATGAGATCACATCACACTCATCACAGCACATAACATCACAGCAGAGCATATCATGTCACATCACAGCACATGAGATCACATCACACTCATCACAGCACATAACATCACAGAACATCACAGATCAGGTCACATCTTAGCACATCACAGCATATTACATCAAAGCACAGCACATCACAGCTAAGCATATCACATAACATCACATGCCATCACAGCACATCACATCAGAATAAATCTTAGCACAGCACTTCACATCACATCACAGCATTTTACAGCACAGCACATCACATCACATCACACATCACAGCACATCACATAACATCACAGCATGGTATATCACGTCACATCGCAGCACATGAGATCACATCACACTCATCATATAACATCACAGCACATCACATCTCAGCATTTTACAGCACAGGACATCACATAACATCACAGCATAGCATATCATGTCACATCACAGCATATGAGATCACATCACTCATCACATAACAACATCACGTCACATCACAGCACAGCACAGCACATCACAGCAGAATGTACATGGAATTTCAATGCATCAAGAGCATTATTATTGTGAATAACTACCTAATGACCGAGGCCTGTGTCATCGTCAGTCAGATTGGGACTGATAAATTGGAGTGGAATTGAAGATTGTCTGAGCAGGATTGAGTACAGGTGGAGCGGGAGCGAAAGCAATCACAGGAGTTGAGGATCATTGAGTGAGACTGAGGATAGTCGCAGTGGGGATGAGGTCAGTCACAGTGGGGATGAGGTCAGTTGGAGTGGGGATGAGGTCAGTCGGAGTGGGGATGAGGTCAGTCGGAGTGGGGATGAGGTCAGTTGGAGTGGGGATGAGGTCAGTCGGAGTGGGGACAAGGTCAGTCGGAATGTGACTGAGGTCTGTAAGAGTGTCACTGTGGTGAGTCGGAGTGGGGATGAGGTCACTCAGAGTGTGGCTGTGGTCAGTCGGAGTGAGGATGTGGTCAGTCAAAACGTGAGTGTGGGCAATCGGAGTGGGGATAAGGTCAGTCAAAGTGTGACTGTGTTCAGTCGGAGTGGGGATTAAGTCACTCGGAATGTGACTGTGGTCAGTCAGATTGGGGATGAGGTCAGTCGGAATGTGACTGTGGTCAGTCAGAGCGGGGATGAGGTCAGTCGGAATGTGACTGTGGTCAGTCAGAGTGGGGATGAGGTCAGTCGGAATGTGACTGTGGTCAGTCAGAGTGGGGATGAGGTCAGTCGGAGTGTGACTGAGGTAGGTAGGAGCTGGTCTGAGCACAGTCCAAGAGGGACTGAGGTCAGTCGGAATGGGACTGGGGACAGTTGAAGTGGAGCCAAATACAATATCACAACTGAAAGTGATGTAGCCTTGGCTGCTCTGGAACCCGGTTTCGAGACTGAGTGAGTAGTGTCAGGAGGGAGATAGACTATAAAGCGCTTGCTTTTGTATTGCAGTTTGTTAGGAATAAAGATCGCAAGTGAGAAATCTGATAATGATGAGTAGTGGGTAAGGTTGGTTCCTGGTTTATTGTCTGTAGTTGATGATGTTCACAACGACAGGTGAACCCAGACATGTGAAATGCTCCCGCTGCAATATGACAGAAGTCAGGGATACTTCCACTCTCCATGCTGATTCCAGTAATGCTCATAATCCCACACTTCCCATCCAATGGAAATGGTTTCTCTCAATGTCCGCTATCTCTTCCCTTTAATGTCTTGAAGATTTCAACAGCATTTAGTTTGCCACATGGAGTGCCTGGAGTTGAGATGGGCCCTAGTGCGAGAGTCAGGGATGTCCCTGAGCAGGCAGAGTATGTTCCGAAGGGGGAGAGTGAGCAGTGAGAGGTCATGGTCTACATTGTTTCGGACAACATAGGCAGAAAGATAGATGAGATCCTACAAAGGGAATTTAGGGAGTTATTTAGGAAGTTGAAAAGCAGGACCTCTAGTGTTGTAATCTCCAGGTACTCCCTGTGCCACGAACTAATGAGGCCAAAAATGGAAAGATAATGCAGATGGTTGTTTGGCTAAAGAGCTGGTGCAGAAGGGAGGATTTCTGGTATCTGGATCATTGAGATCTCTTGCAGTGCAGATAGGGCATGTACAAGAAGAACTGTTTGCACCTAAATAAGGGGGGCACTAATCTCCTTACGGGGAGTTTTGCTAGAACAACTTGGGATAGTTTATGGTTCGGTGATGGCCTGGTGTTATTATAACTGGACCTCTAATCCATTAACCCAGGCAGAGTTTTAGGGACCTATGCTACAGGGAGGATGTGGAGGCTTTGGAGAGGGTGCAGCTGATGCTTACCAGCATAACAAGGTGTGAAGCTGGATGAACACAGCAGGCCAAGCAGCATCATAGGAGCAGGAAAGCTTCCTGCTCCTAAGATGCTGCTTAGCCTGCTGTGTTCATCCAATGCCACACCTTGTTATTTCAGATTCCCCAGCATCTGCAGAACTTATTATCTCTGAGGTTTACCAGCATGTTGCCTGGATCACAGCATATTAACTATGAGGAGCAGTTGGACAAAATTGGATTGTTTTTGCTGGAGTGTCAAAGGCTGAGGGACAACCTGATAAAAATATATAAAATTGTAAGAGGCATGGAAAAGTTGAACAGTGTGTTCATCCAGCTTCACGCCTTGTTATGCTGGTAAACATCATCTGCACCCTCTCCAAAGCCTCCACATCCTCCCTGTAGCATAGGTCCCTAAAACTCTGCCTGGGTTAATGGATTAGAGGTCCAGTTATAATAACACTAGGCCATCACCAAACCATAAACTCTCCCAAGTTGTTCTAGCAAAACTCCCCGTAAGGAGATTAGTGCCCCCCTTATTTAGGAGCAAACAGTTCTTCTTGTACATGTCCTTTTTCCCAGGGTGGAAATGCCAAATACCAGGGCACATAGATTTAAAGTGGGAGGGGAAAAGTTTAATGGAAATATGCAAAAAAAAACGTTTTTGTTAATTAGAATGTGGTGGGTGCGTGGAACGTACTGCCAGGGGAGGCAGTAGAAGCAGATGCATGAGCAAAATTTGAAATGCATTTGGAGAGGCACGTGAATAAGCAGGGAATAGAGACATATGGACTGTATGCAGGCAGATGGGATTCGTTTAGAATAACAACACAGTCAGCAGAGATCTGATGGCCTGAAGGGCCTGTTCCTGTGCTGTGCTTTTGAATATCCTGTTGTGATCAAGGATACTATCACTCTCATTATATTCTGGAGTTATTGATTGAATTTAAATTCCACCTGCTGTGATGGGATTTGAATTCATGTCCTCCAAGCTTTAATCTGCGTCTGAACACATTAGTCCATTGAATAGTATTGAAATCCACTCTGCAACCATTTCCCCAAGGTTATGTTACATGGATAAATTAAGCAAAATCAATTCCATGAAATTGAAAAGGTTAAAGGAGATTTGATTGAAATCTTCAAGACATTAAAGGGAAGAGATAGTGGACATTGAGAGAAACCATTTCCATTGGATGGGAAGTGTGGGATTATGAGCATTACTGAAAATTAAAGCCACACCTTTCAGGAGTGAAATTGGGACAAACTTCCAAATGCTGAGCCTTACAGGAGTTTGGAACTTTCTCCAAAAATGGCAGTTGCTGCTCTAGTTGTTAATGTTGAAAGTGAGATCGGTAGGCTTTTATGAGCCTAGGATGTCAAGGAGCATAGGCAGGTTTATAGAGTTTGCCAATTAAACAAGGTTTTATTGGAATAGAGGAACAGGCACGAGGAGTTCTACTCTTGATCATCATTAACGAATCTGCTGCAGATTACATGGTCTTTTCACCCATAAATTATTAGATTTTATTGTATTCAATTTCACAGTTTATCACAGTGGGATTTGAAATCCCATGGCAGCCCAGATTTTAATCCTGTGTGATTAATGGAATGAGTTTATCTCTGAATTATGATCAAAATGTCTCACTACTGCAGTTTCACCCTTTGTTCTGCATGTGTGCACTGGAGAGTTCATTTGTGTTCCAATTTTTTTACACTGCATCAGCCAATCTGGTGGCGATAATTTGTAGATAATTATTGATTTGTTCTTTACGGCATGCACGCATTTCTTACCTTTTATACTATTGAATGACCCGTCATTCCAATATGCAAATGGACTCTTGTCTTCCTCCTCTTTAAGCCCAATGATTTCCACTGGTAAACCCCAGTCACTGGCGGTTTCCAACTGCATCGGTTCAGAGCAGCTGTTCATCTTGTCTTGTCGGTTGTTGTTCTGCCTGTCCTCTTGAAGATTGGTTTGCTTACAGCTGCTCACAGCCACTGCTACACCCCAGCTTGGCCTTGTACACTCCACCACCTGCCACAGATAGGCTGCAGTCCATTCATTCATTGTAAAACCCGCTTTTAATATTAACAGAAAATTGCTGATGCTCATCCAGCCTGGAGAATATTCAATTCAGAGGATTAGAGGTTTTATAGCTACCTCTGCCAAGCAGAAACTAATTAGAAGCAGCCTGAACCCCCGTGAAGATTCTGCTGACGATACAAAGAGAATCCTTGGGTAATATGCTCCCAAGAGAGCAAATCTTTCAACTAACATAATATTAGACATTGCTGGAAACAACTACAAATTATATAAATCCTCTCTGTTAATTGTTCCAGGCAGTGACTAATTCAAGCAAGACAGAATCTAACCATCCCTTCTTGCCTTTCAATGTTATTGCTGCTGCTGAACCCCCATGCTGTGAGCTATTAATGAATGGAAATCATATACAAACTGTGGCTATAGGAGCTGGTCAGAAGCTGTGAATTCCTCAGCGAGTATCTCACCTCCTGACTTCTCAAAGCCTTTCCACCATTTACAAGGCATAAGTCTGGAGTGTGATGGAATACTCTCCGATTTCCTACAGCTCCAACAGTACTTAACAAGGGCAACACCATTAGGCCAAAGAGACTCACTGGACTGACATCTCATTCACCATACTCAACATTCACTGCCATCAGCACTGCTGCACGTTGACAGCAATGTGTGCCATCACAGACATTCCTGTGGCAGCACCTTCCAAACTCTACCATCAAGAAGGACAAGGGCAGCAGATACATGAGAATGCTACCAACTGCATGTTGCCCTCCAAGTCACACACCATCCTGACCATACATCACCATCCTTCAGTGTTGCTGGGTCAGAATCCTGGTACTCCCTCCCTGATAACACTGTGCGCCTATACAGAATGACTGCAGCAATTCAAGAAGGCAGCGAAGCACTATTTTCCCCAGGACAGTTATGGATGAGTGATAAATGTTGTCTAGCCAAAATTACTGACATCCCAGAGGAATAAAACTAATTGAGCGTTTAATTATATTCAGGTGATGTGAATTAATCGGGAACACACTTTCACTCCTATTCATGCCGTAATAGACTGAAACTGTGGCGGTTGAGTGTGGAGATGCATGTTTACAAAGGCTCTGCAAATAATAGCTTACTCGTGCATAGAGATTAGACTCCAGTTCTATTTTCACTGCCTGGCTATCTCCCTGCTTAATCTAAATACCTAGCACTCTTCCATTGTTGCATTATAAAGTCTTATCTTTACTAACATTTCCTCATGCATCATATACATCTTCTGAATTTAGTCTTGTGATTTTACGTACATCTGAAAGATGGCGATCTAAAATTCATGTCAAAGAAGTGTCAAGCAATTACCACCTCCTGCAAGTGATAATCAACCATTTCTCGTTGACATTCAGTTGCTGAATTTCCCACTGTCAACATCCTGAAGCTTAAATGGACAAGTTGTATAAGTACTACAGCTGCAAAACTAAACAAGCAGCTCAAAATTCTACAGTGAGAAACTCATTTCCCATCTCCTCAGACCCTATCTACTATTTCCAGGCCAGGAGTACGATGGAATACTCTCCATTTGCGCCCAGCTCCAACAACATTCAAGATGCTCAGGACATAGCAGCTTGCTTTATCAGCACACCAGCACAGTGGCTACTGTACCATAGTAACTCATCAAAGGCTCCTTCACCAGCACTTTCCAAACCCATGGCAAGGACAGCAAATGCATGCTGATACCCCATCCTTTGCCAGTTACCTACCAGTTTGACTTGAAATCGCGGTCTTTTTCTGCACTGATTCACGGTCAAAATCCTAGAGCTCCCTTCCTCACAACACTGCAGGTGTACACAGTGTATTCTGAATGGCAGCAGATAATCCTGGAATTCACTCCCTAATGGCATTGTGGATCAACCCACAGCAGGAGGACTGCAGCAGTTCAAGAAGGCAGCTCACCACCTCCTTCTCAAGGGCAACTAGGGATGGGCCAACCTGTGATGCCCATATCCCACACATGAATCAAGTTTCAGAAATGTCCAGAAAAGTAGGTTACCACCACAACCATCTAAATCACAAGCTCAGATGAGCAACGAATGCTGGCCTGGCCAGTGACACTCGTATTCCAAGGTTGGATAAAGAAAAATCTGATTGTCAGTTTTTGAATGTCTTCATGCTTTGGGAGTGTTGACAGCCAGTTCATAAATAATGCTCCTAGATGAGTCTCAACTCCCTGTACAATCATGAGTGCCCTCACTGGCCTTGCTATCTAGGCCTTTGTTCAGTCATGTCACATAGCAGTAAATTGAAACCACTGTCTGCTAATTAGTCTATGCTTTTGGAAAGTATCCACTGCCTTGATACAATCCCTTTCTAGTACAAGCCTTGTTGCAATTTTAAACTATCAAATGCATTCATTTATCATTGAGCAAGGAACATCTAACAACATTTGATCAATACATCTAGCCTCTCTGCCCTCTCAGAAATAAATAAGCATGATGTTTCCTACAGGTCAAAAGTTGTTAACAACTTCTTTTATCAGATTCTACAAACTACTAATAGCTCTTTTTTAGTTTGCACTTCTGTATGAAGCATACCTCAAAGCCTTCCAGCTGTTTAAAGTTCCTAGACCTGAATAACAAAAGGATTTTAAGCTGTTATAGATGCCAACCTTTATTAGAGTTTTGCAGTTTTAAAGAGCTAAAACGTTGCTTTTGATTCCCCAGAGCCATCGAAATGATCAAAGATGTTTGGTAAAATAAAGCACAGGCTCTTTACCTTGGAGATAAAGTAAGTTTGCTTTTGTTAAATTCTGTCTGATTTCAACCAAATTCAGTCACAAGAGGAGGATCTGAAATATTGTAGGGGGATTGTTTACTGCCGTAATCATACTATAGAGATAGCAAGAACTGCAGATGGTGGAGAATCTAAGATAACAAGATGCAGAGATCAGAGATAATAGGAACTGCAGATGCTGGAGAATCCGAGATAACATCCTTTCTGGCCTGCTGTGTTCTTCCAGCTCCACACTTTGTTAACAAGATGTAGAGCTGGACGAACACAGCAGGCCAAGCAGCATCAGAGGAGCAGGAAGGCTGACGTTTTGGGCCTAGATCCTTCTTCAGAACTCTCAAGAAGGGTCTAGGCCCGAAACGTCAGCCTTCCTGCTCCTCTGATGCTGCTTGGCCTGCTGTGTTCGTCCAGCTCTACATCTTGTTATATCATACTATAGAATTGCTTTTGCAAACTTGGGGTGTTGGTGAAGCCACATTTATTAATCAACTTACATAATCCTGAGGTGGTGGGTTTCCCTTCATCCTTAATATGAATTGTTTCTTTTTAAACAACTGAGAGGTTCAGAGCATTTTGATTAGTTTTACAGTACAGATTATACCTCTGCCTTAATGGTCCTTTCCCACAAATATTTTATATGCTACCTTTTATTTTACTCCTTTCAAATGGAACAAGCTGTGTTCTCACACTCCTGAGTTGCACAGTGGTTGAAAATGTGTCTACTGTAAATAATATCTCAGTTTGTATCATTTTCATTCATACGTCAGCAGTTTAAGTCCCACTCCCAAATTTCAGAACAAACATCTAGGCTCATGCACCTGATCTGTCTCAAGGGAGTTCCTCCATGTCGAAGGTTCAGCCTTCTGTATGTGCTGTTAAACCAAAATTCATCTTCCGTCTCAGGTGGATGTCAAAGATACCATGACACTTCTCCAAAATTGAGCGGGAGTGTTATCCTGAAATTCATCTAGGAATCAACATTATGAGAAACACATTTTCTGGTCAATATTAGAGATAACAAAGTGTGGAGCTGGATGAACACAGCAGAACAAGCAGCATCCTAGGAGCACAAAAGCTGACGTTTCAGGCCTAGACCCTTCATCGGAAAACGGTTTCTGATGAAGTGCTCCACACTCTGTTATCTTGGATTCTCCAGCATCTGCAGTTCCCATTGTTTCCAGTCAATATCATGTTGCTTTTTGTGGGAGATGCTATACTCAAATTTGATTCCCATCTTTTCTACAATTTCACAATGAAGGCATTTCAAAAGTGTTCATTGACTGAATAAGTCTTCAGAATTCCCTGTGGGCATGAAAGGTGCAATGGAAATGCAAGGCCTTCTTTCTGTTGCATTGCAGAGTTAGCTCAATAGGAAATAATGGAGCAAGGTAAAATTCGATTTTTGACATTACGAAGCTGTGTTCCTGGAAATACCAAACTGGTGGCTGAAAGAGAGTTTATATTACATTAAATGCAGAAACAGAAAATGCTGGGAAAACTTCGAACAGTTCAGACGTGGGGTACACAATAAACTTTAGCTGGAACTTTCCTGCTTCATAGTCCTGCTAAATATCCCAAGCATTTACTTTACGTTTTTAAGTTTGCAGTATTTTGCTACTGTATTACATTAGAGTAATTCCTGTTCTATGCTATTGATATAAAATCATAAATAATTGCAAATCGATTGTGTAACAGGGTAATTAGTGGGGCTTTAGAAAACCTTATCAATCAAATGTCCTGATTTTGAGCTTTGATATAAAATCAATCCTTATTTTCAGTTCCCATAACTGTTTTCTTTTCTTTTTATATATGTGTTTAATTATTGTTTTCCATGTTTTGATCGCTTTTATTCTCCATTTTATCACAGCTTGGGTGAAAAGAAATTGGTTGCTGTTTGAAATAAATTATTCTTTCAGGTCAAGGTAAATGAGAAAAAAAAATACCTTGAATGAAACTATCTTCATTTAAACTAAAATAACTAATCATGGAAAATTGATTTTTAGCAATAATAGTTTTAAAGCAGCAGGTCTGGAATTTTCCATAGCAACATGATTACAAAATGCTATTGGCTGTTTCCACATCACTTCCAAATAAATGGTCAGCTCAAAATCCGTTCAAATGATCTTTTGAGTTGACAGGTTTATTTTAATTAATTACTAAGCAGTTAATTACAAAAAGATGACTGCATCCATTATAGCGAACTGCAACTTAATCAAATACAAAACAATGTCACAGCCATGGTGTTGTATGTGGTACAACAGACAAGAAAATTGAATTAAATACAAGCAGCATAATGTGCAATTATTAATATTTGAGACAATGCAAAGACAAGATTCCTGTATCTATCTCTGCAGAACAATTAGTCGATAGTGACAGCAACTGATTGCACAAATACTGCAGCCTGACGTTCCAGGCAGCTCCCAATTACTTACGCACCAAAACATTTCTGACCTTTTGCTGGCACAATGGTGCTTCAAGCTGCTCAACGCTGATATCTCTGTGGCCAAGACCTCAGTAATCCCACTGACTGTCCTATTCACTAATGAGAACATCATGTCTTGTAAATGAAATGCTTGACTTTTCCAAAGAATGTCATTTCTGCATGAGGAGAAGATAATGAAAATAAAATGCACTTCAAACTTTAAGCAAATTTGAGGTCTGTGCTAATGCATTTGCAAAGTTGGCTAACTGAAAGACTGGGACTCTAAAATATACCATCAGAAGCTCTGTTGGCTACAATAATACAAAATAGTAGCATTCCCCTAGAGGTGCCAACCATTTCAATGTAAAAACATGCTGTTGTGTAAAATTTTACAGTTCCTGCTGTTGTGTAAAAGTTTGCAGTTCCTGCTTTAGGGTAAGGTCCACAGCTGTGAAATGCTCTGGTAGTAAGATCAGTCAGATCATCTCTACTATAGAAGACATCATTACTGTCTTTCTTGACAAATCAATGTTATATCTTTCATCTTATCTCATTGCTTCAAATCACTTTACAGCCAATTAAGTATTTTGATTTTCAGCAAATGTCCAATTAGGAGACAGTATGACCCTACAATCAGCGAGGAGATAAGTGATCAGGTTTTGGTTTATGTTCTGATGAAGGGTCACTGGACCTGAAACATTAACTCAGCTTTCTCTCCATGGATGCTGCCAGACCTGCTGAGCGTTTCCAGAAATTTCTGATTTTTTTTTGGATTTCCAGCATTCACAGTTCTTCGGTTTGTTTTTGTTCCATTTTGGTTGTTGGCTGAGAGATAAATTCAAATCTGAATATGAGGACAATTCCCCAAGTAGTGCCATTTCATCTTTATGTCCACCTGAGCAAACATGAGGTTGCCTTCTATTTCATCTGAAAAATAACACCTCCATCAATCTGATATGCCTTTGAAGTATTATCTGAGGTCATGCGTAAAGAACATCAATAGGGCCAGTGATCTTGTCTTTTCTTCAGGTGGATGTAAATGATTCATAGAATCCCTACATTGTGGATGTAGGCCATTAGATTCATTGAGTCCAAACCAAACAGCATGCCACCCAGACCCATCCCTGTAACCCTACCTTTCCCATGGCTAAACAACTTATCCTGCATATCACTGGATACTATCAGCAATTTACCATGGCCGATCCACCTAATCTGCGTATCTTTGGACTGTGGGAAGAACCAGAGCACACAGAGGAAACCCACGCAGACACGGGGATAATGTGTAGAATTTACACAGTTGCCCGAGGGTGGAATCAAGGCCAGGACTCAGGCACTGTGAGGCAGCTGTGCTAACCACTGAGCCACCATGCCCCCCATTTGGAAGGTCCTAGTGACCCTCCAAAATTCATGGCTCAGCCAATACCACACAAAAACAAAAATCTGTACCAACTTTAAGTTGCCATTGGAATTTCTCTACCAAATAGCTGTCACATTCACACACAAAACAAACCACACTTCCACTTCAAGAGCAGTTTGGTGAATGTGGAGTGCTTTGGTATCCGACAAGAATGTGAAAAATTGATATATAAATGACAATTTTCCCTTTATTTTACTTAGATTTATTGCCTTTACCTAGCACATCCAGGTAAAGAATAATTGTAGGAATTAACAAGAATGTCCTCAGTTGTTGCTCTGGCCTCCAAGCATTGTGTTGACGAATGTCCTTTCGGGAAGAAAATTTACCAGTCTTACCCACTGTGGCCTACAGGTCACTCCAGGTCCTCAGTAATGTCTTTGATTCTTAATTGCCCTTGAAATAGTCCTAGCAGGGCCATTGGGCTCAAAGGCAATTAGCAATAGGCAACACATCAGTCTTGCCAATGATGCCCACGTCTGGGGTAATAATTATGTAAAGTTACTCAAGTGGGGTGATGGAGGAAGGTAGTGTGGCCAAAGGTGACCCTCAGTGGTAGGTTGCAGATGAGATTTTGCAGGCTGGATTTGAAAAGTGGTGGACGTGGGGAACAAGGGTGTGGCAGGTAGAGAAGCCCAGCAAAGGGAAGAGAGAGATTTTCCATGCTGGACCTAGTTAAGTATTTCAGATCCCAGAAAGGAATGTTGACCACTTACTTGGAAGATTTATACTATCTGCTGTCACCCCAGCTTGAGGCCATTGTTAAATTCCAACAAGGTCTGTTTTCTGTGGTCTGTCATTCAATTTGATCATTGCTGACCTTGTCTTCACCTTGACTTTCCCACCTGTTCTATTTGGCTCCCTGATTTTGCAGCATTGTAAATTACACCTCATGAATACTTTCCTATTTTGCCTCTCCTACCTATTTGGAAAACATTTGTACACAATGCACACAGGCATAAAATAGTCATTTTACTTTGATGTCTGCTTTGAGATGAAATGCATTATGATAAATGATCAGAAACATGTTTTCAGACTGTTTTGCAGGGTTACGATAGCAGCAGAGAAACAATCTGTTCTTGTGAAGCGGTTTGCCAATGATGGAAAAAAGCTAACCTTTGGTTGGGCAACGTTGCCTCTTGGCTAACAATTGCCCAACAAATTCCCAAATTCTTCAACTTCAAGTAAAGTAAAAATTTCGTGTGGCTATAATAATCATAAATATTTATTTTTATATAATTGGCTTTAAAGTTGTCCCTTTCTGTCTTTGATTTGGTTTTTTATCAGTTTTCTGGAGATCTATCAGGATGAAGTATTGAGGGAAGCTCCACTTTATCGTCACTATATATAGCATGCTGACAAAGCAAAGTATCCATGTTTTAGAAGAAGTTCCATTACAGGAACTTGACAAGAACCTGGCAAAGCTGATAACCAAGCCCACCTGAACTTTGTTTCATTGTGGTTTGAAAATCATATAGGTTCCACACGAGGGTGCCAACTTGACTCATCAATTTACCTCTCTCAGGGTGTGATGTTGAACTTTTATCCTGTCTCTGTCATATCAATGCTTCCCAGACTGGCTTCAAGCTGTTTAACACAAATTGCAAATAAAACATGAACAGCCCTGCGCTGGATTTCAAAGTGTGCCTGTTGGCATTAATCGTATTTACCCAGCAGCATGCAAGTCATTTTACTGTTTATTCATCTTGTCGTTCAAAAAGAAATAACAGGAGAGAAACTGCTTTATTCCTTTTGATTTAACAACTCCCTTTTGTTCCCTGCACTATGTTGCCTCACACAACTGTCAAGGTTTTGTAAAGAAGGTTGAACCTGATTGTTTGTTGCTTTGCTTAAACAATGAGATTATTGCTCTGCAGTTCCAGTCCAATCATTTCCATTAGGTTCATCAAATGCGCTGACCCGCTTGACTGAACCCATAGTCACAAATATGCAATTATGATATTCCACGTTTTTAAAAATAACCCATGAAAAATACATTTTTGCATCAAGTCTTTTGAATCGAGAATTATGTAAAAAACTGTTAGATTAGGAGATAATTGTTTTCTACAAAGGATCAATCATATTAGGCATCTATCACTATGTATGTTCACTGAAAGCTTGTCAGACTCACAAGAACCACAATTACGGTTGTCTCCTGTACATTGGGGAAACAAAGTGTAGACTCGGTGACTGCTTCGCAGAACATTATGCTCGATTTGGCTCCCTGACTTTGCAGCATTGTAAATTACACCTCATGTATACTTTCCTATTTTGCCTCTACTACCTATGTGGAAAACATTTGTACACAACGCACACAGGCATACAATTGTCATTTTACTTTGATGTCTGCTTTGAAGTGAAATGCATTATGATAAATAATCATAAGCATGTTTTCAGACTGCTTTGCAGGGTTAAGACAGCAGCAGAGAAACAATCTATCTGTTCTTGTGAAGAGGTTTACCAATGATAGAAAAAAGCTACCCATTGGTTGGGTAACATTTCCTCTTGGCTAACAATTGTCCAACAAATTCCCAACTTCTTCAACTTCAAGTAAAATAGTTATGTTGGTAAAAAAAAGTCCCTGAGCTTCTAGTTGCCTGTCACTTCTTAACACACCACCCTGTTCACTGGCCAATATGTCTGCCTCAGGTTTGCTGCAGTATTCCAGAGAAGCTCAGGACAAGATCAACATCTAACTTTCCACTTGGGGTCCCTGCAGCCCTCTGGACTCAATATCAAGTTCAATAATTAAAGGGCCTGAACTCTCCCACATCCTAGCCCCCTACCCCATATACCAGGCCTTGTAATCACATAGCCTGCCATGACATCTTGCTATTCATATAGCCTATCATTACACATTAGTCACTAACAGTCCCCATTAACAGGGATTCACCCTCCTAGCCAGATATTTATCAATGCCTTTGTCTATTCAACTGCTCTTCTCTCTCTTTAGGCTCTATCCTGTATCCTATCATTTACTCCCTACCCCCATTCTATCTTCTGCATACAAACCAATGATTTCCTACCGACCAGCAGTTCCGAGGAAGGGTCACCGGACCCGAAACAATATCTCTGATCTTTTTCTTCGCAGATGCTGCCAGACCTGCTGAGTTTTTCTAGCAACTCTTGTTTTTGTTCCTGATTTACGGCACCTATAGTACTTTAAGATTTTATATTTATATGGCTCTCCCAGATCAGGTTCTGGTCATTGCTAAAGCCTAGGCTAATGATAATGGGGGATTCTGCAATGGTCATGCCATTGAAAGTCAGGGGGAGGTGGTTAGATTCTCACTTGCTGGAGGTGATCATTGCTCTTGTATGAATGTCACTTGCCAATTATCAGCTCAAGTTTGAATGTCATCCAGATCTTGCTGCATATGAACACCAACTGTTTCAGGATCTGTGGGTTGATAAATAATGTATAACATTCTGCAATGAACACTAGAGAACATTGCCACTTTTGACCTTATGCTGAATGGAAGGTCATTGGTAAAGCAACTCAAGACAGTTAGGCCATTGACACTACCCTGAAGAACTTTCACAGTGATGCCTGGGATTGAGATGACTGTCTTCCAAGAACTAGAATGGCCTTCCTTTGTGTTCAACATAACCCAACTATTGGGGAATTTGCCTCAGTTCCCGTTGACTCCAGTTTTGCTAGGGTTCCTTGATGCCATATTCAGTCAAATGCTTTCTTGACAACAAAGGTAATTGCTCTCACCTCATCTTTTAGATTCAGCTTTAATGAGATCAGGAGCTGAGTGATCCTTACAGAACCCAAACTGTACATGAGAGTTTGGGTTTTAGTTGAGTAAGTGATGCTTGATAACTCAATAAATGATGCCTTTTTCTCACTTACTTGTTGAGGTTAGACTAATTGAAAATTTAAAAATAAATTGAAAATTCATTGAAATAACAATTTAAAGGAGGCTAACTGTGATGGTATTAAAATGTTTAGTTCACAGACCAATCTGAAGACAGACCCAATGTGTGGCTTTGACACTACTTAGAATCAAATTAGTATAGAGTTGTGAGAGCATGGAATGCGTTGCCAGCAGCAGTTGTGGAAGCAAGATCATTAGGGTCATTTAAGAGACTGCTGGACATGCATATGGTCACAGAAATTTGAGGGTGCATACATGAGGATCAATGGACGGCACAACATCGTGGGCTGAAGGGCCTGTTCTGTGCTGTACTGTTCTATGTTCTATGTTCTATGTTCTCAATTTGTCTTAGCTTTTGTTTTTACAGGATCAAATGGCACAGAAAGCTATTCAGTTCAGTGAGTTTTGAGAAGATTTGTAGCTCAGGTTGAGGTTCTGGATGTGAGTTTGCTCGCTGACTGGAAGATTCATTTTCAGAAGCTTTCTATCAAATAGAAAGTGGGACATAACATCAGTGCTTCACCGGAGGCTCACTGATGATGTTACCTAGAATGGTGACGAAATGTCTGAAAACGAACCTTCCAGCTCAGCGAGCAAACTCACATCCAGAACTATTCAGTTCATTGTTCTCATACTAACTTTGGAAACTGCTGCCCAATTATTTCCACTCCAACACTCTTTCGCCACAGCCCTACATTAATTTTTATTCGTAAATTATACCTTCAAAAGTGCTTTGATATTTTCAGACTTGACTTTTCATAGTGTATATGATAACAACTTACATAATATGACAATCAAGGAATGTCAAGTCCTTCCAACTAAAGAACATTACTTTGTGTGTTGCAACATTGAGAGAGACTATCCAAATATAAGCAGGTCTGGGAATGTTGCTTTGATGGTAATGCTAGTTTGGCATTATAATTACATTTTTTCTAATAGCATTTAATAACTTTGCTTGCCATGAATATTTTTTTACCTTTTAGCTAACCCAACTGACTTTGCATCTATATCATTCTGAGCAGGGTGGTGCACTCTCTCAGAGCTTTTTGCGTGATTTTATTTTCTGGGATCACTCGTAACTGGTTTAGGTCAAAAGCTTTGCTCTAGATTTTTGTCTCAGTGCAAAGTGTCTTTTTTTTATTCCAATGCTATTTTCCTTCATTATTTTTGTACCTTGATAAATTTACTCCATGACTTCTACACTTCTGAGGAATAGTCAAATGTACACATGTCTCGTACAACTCACTCCTGTTACATCAGGTAATATCTTGCCAATTATCATTGCATGTGTCGTGGAGATTTTTGAAACCTGCAGAAGAGAATGATACAAACCCAGGCAATTTTCTTCCATGTGATCGTAAAAAAATTGCCCCAAATGATTGTGAATCTGCTTGCGGATATTGTTCAGAGCTCTTGCTCGTGAACGTTATAGAAATTTGTAAAATCATGAGAATCATGGATAAGGTAAATAGTCAAAATAGGTGAGTCCAAAACTAGAAGGCATAGATTTAAGATGAGAGGGGAAAAATTTAAAGGGGACCTAAGGGGCAACTTTTTCATACAGCGGGAGGTGTGTGAATGGATTGAGCTGCCAGAGGAAGTGGTGGATGCTGGTACAATGACATTATTTAAAAGATATCTGGATGGGTACATGAATGGGAAGGGTTTACAACGATATGGGCCAAATGCTGGCAAATGGGACTAGATTAATTGAGGATATCTAGTTAGCACGGATGAGTTGGATGAAGGGTCCATTTCCTTTCTGTACATCTCTATGTCTCTATGATTCTATGAAACAAAATCTCAGAGGATTTTGAAAATAAGGCTTGAACTTGCCTTTATCCTAGCAGATCATTTGGCTGCTCTCTTACCGAGAGATACAACTGGAGGTGGTTTAACCTGAATGTCACCATACTTCAGGCAAACGGCAAGGCCAAGAAGAAAAACCCTTCATGGTAGCCTCCAGATATTGCCTCACCTGCTGTGTTCTTTCAGCTACCCACTTGTCTACCTTGGATTCCAGCATCTGCAGTTTTCTTGTCTCTAGCCATCTTTTCCTGCTGGCCCAACCTTGCCGGCAGATCACAAACAATCCTAAGGTAATTCTTCCGATAATATATTAAACATTTGTCCTTTGGCACTCATGACCATCAGACAGTTATATAAATACAGAATAGTATTGATGCCGCATTTGTATTACAACTGAAGAAAAAATTCCAATTTTTTGACCAAAAGCCAATGGAAAACAGGCTTGCATTCAATGGCCATCAGGCTTTTGGGCCTTCAGGCAGCAAGGAAAATGTATGTCACATTGCTCACAAAGATACTTCAAAATGTCAGTAGTTTAACTTGCGGCAGAAATGTCTTCCTTTGGGGGAAAGAAGTTCACAAATTGATCGGGAGATGGAAATTTTCAAATGCCTGATCATCCCCAAAATTTTCTCAATTGTAGAAAGTAGATTAAAATTGTAACTATTGAGACTGCTCCTCACAAGGAATAACTGAGTAACACCATTAAAAGAAAATATGGACTACATTCATATAGCACCTTTCACAACATAAAGACAACACCTTGGTATCAGTGAGAGTATCAGCAATGGTTCAGCACAGTCACCTCTGAGTCACAAAGTTCTGGGTCTGTGTCTCATCCATGGCTTGAGCAGAAAAGAAGTCAAGGCTAACACTTTACCAAGGGACACAGATCTGTCAGACGTGTGGTCTTTCATGTGAGATATTGAGACCCCATCCATCTGCGAAGGTTGATGTAAAAATAAATCATGTGGCACTATTTGGAAGAAGAGAATCAGAGTTATCCCCTGTGTCCAAGTAAATATTAATCTCTCAAACAACATTGCAAAAAATTAAATGATCTGGTCATTATCCCACTGCTATTTCTGGGACTTTGTTGTGCGATGACTACCATGTTTCTTACCTTACTACCTACAATAACTGCAAAAATGCTTCTTCAGTGTAAAGTGCTTTGATATGTCATTGTAAAAGTCACAGTAAATCTGTCTTCCTTTGAAGTAGAGTAACTCCTGCAATGCTGTAAAAAGCCATTAGATTGGCATTGCATAAATATACAGACACCAGCCTGATCAAAGTGAGAGGAGAAAGTTTTAAAAAGGGCATGGTGGCAATTTTGTTCACATAGAGAGTGGTTCATGTGTGAAATGAACTGCCAGAGGCAGTGGTGGATGTATGTACAAGTACAACATTCAAAAGACCATTTGGATAAGTGCATGAATAGGACCAGGTTGGAGGGGTATGGGCCAAATGCAGGCAGATGTGACTAGTTTAATCTGGGAACATGGTTGGCATGGACTGCTTGGACAAAAGGATCTGTTTCCATGATGTACGACATCTATGACTATGATATATTTTCAGCATTCTTTTGAAGGTGTGTCAAAATTTAATTTCCCACTTTTAGCACCATGATCTGCAAATAGTCAAACAAAAGCCTAACATAGGTATACTCAAGGCATCACACCTTGCATACAATGTTCCAGCTAACACTATCACCATCTCTGTGCAGGTCCCACCCTGCAGGCAGTAGGTTGGAGCTGTCTTGGGTGTCTTCAACATTGTCTGTAACCCAAGAAGTCAGCAAGGAAATCTCCAGCTGATTATCACATGTACTCCTCCTCCCACCCCTCTCCCGTCAATGCCTCACCTGGGCTGATGAACACCACTGCAAGTGACAAAGGCACAGAATATATCTGAGTGTGTGACTTCATTGTCCATCACCAGGAATTGCTCATCAGCACAATTACTGACTAAACTGGTCAAATCGTAGTAAGACTAGGTCTGCAGCCGGTGATAAGGGAAGCAACAAGAGAGATAAACATACTTGACATCATCCACAACAATCTGCCTACCGCAAATGGACTGGTCCATGACAGTGCCAGTAAGAGTGGCCACCGCACAGTCCTTGTGAAGACAAAGTCTCATCTTCACATGGTGCTGTATTGCACTATCACTGTAATAAATGAGATGGGCAACTAAGCAACTGACTGGAACAGGAAGTTTGACAAATATCCTCATCTTCAATGATGAGACAGCCTGACACATCAATGCAAAAGTTAAGGCAGAGGTATTTGCAATAATCTTTAACCAGAAGTGCCAAGCAGATGAGCCTTGTCCAAAAATCCCCAATCTTCAACCAACATGATTCACTTGATGTGGTATAAGTAATAGCTGGAGGCTATTGCAAAGTCTATAAGCCTGAACAATCTCCCGCAATAATACTGAAGACTTGTGTTCTGGAACTTGTTGTGCCCCTCACTAAGTTGTTCCAGTTCAGTTACAGCACTGCATCTACCCAACAACACAGAAAATTGCCCAAATATGTCCTGTGAATGAAAATCAGGACAAATCATTCTGCTTCATCAGACTACTTTTGATCATGAGCAAAGTGATGAGAAGTGTAATTCACAGTGCTATCAAGCAGCCCTTGCTTAGCAATAACATGCCCACTGATGTTCAGTTTAGATTCTGTCAGGGCCACTCAGCTCCAGATTTCATTACAGCCTTGATTTAAACAAGGACAAAATATTCCAGAGGTGAGGAGAGAGTGACAGCCTTTGGCATCAAGTCACATTTAACTGTGTGGAGCATCATGGATTCCGAGCAAAACTAGAGGCAATGGGACTAAGGGAAGGAACTCTCCACATACACAACAGCACAAAGTTTAAAGATTATACAAAGGAAGATGGTTGCCATTGTTGGAACTCAGTCTAGGACATTTCTGCAAGACTTCATTAGGGTAGAGTCCTAGACCCAACCATCTTCAGCTGCTTCATCAATGACCTTCTGTCCGTCATAAGGTCAGAAGTGAGGATGCTCACTGATGATTGCACAATGTTCAGCTCAAAGGAGTGAGGCAGGTTAATAAACTGATTTACATTTTAAAAGAAACGAGTACTGAGCTTCATTTTGAGAAGAATAGAACTTATACAATCGCATTTAATGTTTTTACTGGATGAATCAGATTCCAGAATGAAATCTGGCTTAATTGATCATTTCTTTTGGGTTTCAAAGAGATAGTCTTTCACTGGAACAAAGGTGGGCAATGCTGCTGATTTGGTTTTAACAACAAAACTAAAGTCTATTACACAAAAGATTTGGATATAAAATAAAACAAACTGTTTACATTGAATGCACTTTTTAGAATTGCTTCTGAAGTTATGAAGAGGGGTCACTGGACTTGAAACATTTACTCTGCTTTCTCTCCACAAAAGCTGTCATGAAGTTCTGAGTCCCTGAAGAAGGATAATACCTGAAATGTTGACTGCTCCTTTTCTGTAAATGCTGCTTGAGTTGCTGTATTCTTCCAGCCTCCTGTTTGACTACCTTGGATTCCAGCATCTGCCGTTTTTATTTTGGTCTCCTATCAAGTTTTACTGCTGCAAAGCGTCTTCAAATGATGCCCACTTTGAAGAAATTCTCTGCCTCCCTCAGACATGAAGTCAGTGAGTGCCTTTCTCAGTGCCACACTCCTGAGATCTGTTCAGCCCTTCGGCTCTTCAACCACGGCAAAGAATGGCGCCTGAGGATCAGCGACTTCCTCATTATTTGGGTGCACACTTGATGGTGGTGAAGCAGTGGAGGAGAGATGGTGGTGCAGGTATCGCTGATGGTGATAAGCTGGCTCAGGCCTAATAGACTCTCGTTAAGCTATAACCTTTTTTCTTCGTTCATAAATTATTCAAAATGATAGAAAATCAAAGCATCAAGTGAAAGCATTTCATTGTATTTTATTGTCTTTTTACTGTAAAGTACATGTGACAACAAAGACATGAATTCATCCATTCATTCATGTGATAGAGATTAGCGTATTATTCTGCTGTGAAACTTTGTCTTTTTATAGTTCTTTGTCTATTAGTTAAATAGATGTTGTCTAATATTTATCATTTAATTGCAATTTGAGCCAGAGGTCACAATATTAGCATTTTTATAAAATCTCTCAAGTATTCTTTCTCACGTCACGTTAGAGGTCATAAATGATCCACATGATAGCCTTTTGGACATAAACTTTTCTTTTGAAGGGTGATGTAGGAACTTGAGTATTAGCTGTTAAAGCACAGCAAAGGTTTGATTATATTACATAACCAGGTACTTTTCATGTTGAGACAGAGGATTTGTTGTTTTATAGTAGAAGTGGTACCAACTAAGTATGTCAGAGAATGTGCTGCTAGGTGTGAATTAATATTTGAAGGGAGCATGCTTTGCCTGAGGTTTCTAATAAATTATGTATGTATGTTGAAACTAATTTGATCCCTGATGTCGTATTGTTTGAGAACCAAGTTACAGACGTAATGTTCAAATCAATTACCACAAAATATCCCTTCATAATAAACAAATTAATGACATAACCAGGCCACCCAGATGAACATTCAAAGTGAAACATCATTTGTAAAATGTATTTTAATTTCATTCCCATCAGTGTGCCGTGTTTCCCCATTTGGGAAACAATCCCAACGTCAGTCTCAATTTCCATTTGGAATTCTGGAGGTATCTTTGGTGGATGTCATCACCCTGGATTATACCTCCGGGTGGGCCTATCAAAATTTATTTGCAACAAGTTTTTTTTTATATAAAGGACAGACAGTCAAAGGTTGTTTATCTGAGTTTGTGTGCCCTCATCTAGCATAAAAGAGGATTTAATTTTTCTTGTATCAGAGATAATAGGAACTGCAGATGCTGGAGAATCCATGATAACAAGGTGTAGATAATAAAATGTGAGGCTGGATGAACACAGCAGGCCCGGAAGCATCTCAGGATCACAAAAGCTGACGTTTCGGGCCTAGACCCTTCATCAGAGAGGGGGATGGGGTGAGGGTTCTGGAATAAATAGGGAGAGAGGGGGAGGCAGACTGAAGATGGAGAGAAAAGAAGGTAGGTGGAGAGGAGAGTATAGGTGGGGAGGTAGGGAGGGGATAGGTCAGTCCAGTGAAGACGGACAGGTCACGGAGGTGGGATGAGGTTAATAGGTAGGAGATGGAGGTGCGGCTTGGGGTGGGAGGAAGGGATGGGTGAGAGGAAGAACAGGTTAGGGAGGCAGAGACAGGCTGGACTGGTTTTGGGATGCAGTGGGTGGAGGGGAAGAGCTGGGCTGGTTGTGTGGTGCAGTGGGGGGAAGGGATGAACTGGGCTGGTTTTGGGATGCGGTGGGGGAAGGGGAGACTTTGAAGCTGATGAAGTCCACATTGATACCATTGGGCTGCAGGGTTCCTAAGCGGAATATGAGTTGCTGTTCCTGCAACCTGCTGTGATGTGTTCATCCAGCCTCACATTTTATTATCTTGGATTCTCCAGCATCTGCAGTTCCCATTATCTCTAACAAGGTGTAGAGCTGGATGAACACAGCAGGCCAAGCAGCATCATAGGAGCAAGAAGGTTGACGTTTCATTGTCTAGGCCCAAAATGTCAACCTTCCTGCTCCTCTGATGCTGCTTGGTCTGCTGTGTTCATCCAGCTCTACACCTTGTTATCTTTAATTTTTCTTACTATTTTCTTAGTGGGAAAGCTACATTGTAAGATTTCTCCTGTGCTTTGTAATTGAGATTGGAGCAGCCCTCACAGTGAGATGGGGTAGTTTCAATTCTAACAGATGACTCTGTCATGTGCAATTCTGGAATCACATCATAGGAGGGAAGTGATTTGCTCTGGAGAGGGTACAGAGGATATCTACCAAGATGCTGATGATGGATAGTGGCGTCAGCGGCAGCAATAAGAGCGCAGCTCCTGCTAGTGATCAGCTGACCTAGACACCAGGGCATGGCTAGGCCTGGGTCCCTGCATTGGTGGCTGAGCATTCCAAACCCCTTCATGGAGATAAGACATTAGACTTTAAGATCTGAATTTTTTTATTACCCTTTGTCTCTATTTTCATTATTTCTGTTTTTTTTAAATTCTGGTTTTGTAACCAAGATGGCTGCAGAGAATGGCACTTTTCTCTGCTCTCATGCATTCCCATGCATGACTACATGGGACAATAATATCTAATTCTAATTCGGCAAGAACTAAGGTACAGAAAGGGTACAATTACATTGCTACATGTAGTCTATAAACCACCAACTGCTGGAAAGGGTTTTAAAGCAGCAATGTTTTTTAATTTATTCATGAGGTGAGGGCACCATTAGCTATGCCAACATTTATTGCCCAAGTGTAATTGCCCAGAGGGCAGTGAAAAGTTAACAACATTGCTGTGGACCTGGAGTCTCAGACTGGGCAAGAATGGAAGTTTCCTCCTCTAAAGGACATTGGTGAGCCAGATCAGTTTTCAGACAATTGACAATGGATACATGTCCATCATTAGACTTCGAATTCCAGATTTTTATTGAATTCAAATTCCACCATCTGCCATGGATGGGATTTGAACCTGGGCCCCCAGGACATTACCTGGGTCTCTGAATTAATAGTCCAGTAATACCACTAGACCATTCCCTTCTCCTCAGTCTGCAGGGTTATTACAGAGATGCCAATATTACAGAGTATTTAGAACAGGAAACTTCAATCACACCAATATAATTGCATGCAGGAGAGTTTCGGACAGCAGTATGTGTCCAGTCCAACAAGAACAATAAAATTCGTTGGACCTTCTTGAAAATGAGATGATCAAGGTGTCAGTTAGGGACTATTTAAGAGAAAATGATCATTGCATCATAAGGTTCAGGATGATGGTGATGAATGACATGCAACAATCCAAGGTGAGAAAAATCAATTGGTGGAGAGCTGATTCTAATGGAGCAAGACTGGAACTGGGCAGGGTTGACTGAAATAAGGTTGCCAAAAAAAAAATCAGTAACTGAACAATGAGATGGTTAGGGTACAGTCAAGGTTTCAGATGGAAAAGATAGGGCAAGGCAAAAGCAATCAAAATTAAGATGAAGAAAAAGCATGCTGATGACATGGCTCTCGGTTTTTGTCTCCTAGGATTTTGAAGGAAGGTGGGAGTGAAAATTGCTGGGCAATTATATTTCAGTCTCTCCTAGATTCAAAGAAAACTCAAAATTTGCAACATGACAGCCTTGTTCATGAAAGATTGTATGCATAAGCCCAGGAATTACTGACCAATCCATTCAACTTCCATGTGGGGAAGCTTCTGGAGACAATTATTAGAACTGAATTAGTGGTCACTTGATTAGGAAAAATCAGCATGGATTTTTAATGGGGAACTCATGTTTAATTAACTTGCTGAAGTTATTTGAGGAGGAGGAATCAGAAACACTCAATGAGAATGATACTGTTGATGCAGTGTATGTGGACTTCCAGAAGGCACCTGATAGAGTGTCACACAGCAGATCTCTGAGTAAAATTACAGGCTGTGGAATAAAAAAAGTTAGAAACAACATGGATACAAAATTGGCTGAATGAGATGAAACGGAGAGAAATGGTCAATGGATAGTTTTCAGGCTGGAGGAAGGTTTTTGTAAGGGTCCATATTGGGGTCCTTACTTTTCTTGATATATGTGAATGACCTAGATCTTGTTCTGTACAAGACACAAAACTTTGAAGAATTGTAAACTGTGAGGAGGACAGTGTAGAACTCCAAAAAGACATTGACCGTTTGTAAGAGTGAGTGGTTGGGTAGGTGCCAGATGTGTTTCAGTGCAGAGCAGTGTGAGGTTATGCACTTTGGTAGGAAGAACATTGAAAGATAATTTAAAATAAAAGGTACAATTTTAAAGAAGATTCAGAAGGAGAAACGCCTGGCGGTATATATGCACAGATTATTGAAATTAGCAAGACAAGTGGAGAGTGCGGTTAATAAATCATATAATATCCTTGGCTTTATTAGTAGTGGCATAGAGTACAAGAAAAAGATGGTGGTATTGAATTTATATAAGAAATTTGTCAGACACCAGCTGAAATACAGAGCAGGGCACTGGGTTCCAAATTACAGGAAAGGCATGAATGCATTGGAGAAAGTGCAGAAGCAATTTGTAACAATGGTTCCAGGGATGAGAAACTTGGTGATGAAGATAGATCGAAGAAGTTGGGACTGTTCATGTACTGGAGAGTTTCAGTCTTGAAGAGTGATTGCAAGATCTGGTGTTGTTTTCCTTAGAACAAAG
The DNA here is from genome assembly GCF_030684315.1 of Stegostoma tigrinum. Classification (NCBI taxonomy): domain Eukaryota; kingdom Metazoa; phylum Chordata; class Chondrichthyes; order Orectolobiformes; family Stegostomatidae; genus Stegostoma; species Stegostoma tigrinum. The sequence goes on along the minus strand of NC_081362.1, from coordinate 77,307,062 downwards.
GAGATTGAGAGGGGACATGATTCAGATGTATAAAATTATGAGAAGCATAAGTAAGGAGAAATAGACAAACATCTTTCCTTGATAGGGAGATCAGCAACTGGGGGCATAGATTTAAGGGAAAGAAGGCATAGTTAAGAAGGGGTTAGAATGTTTGCCTTCACTGCCTAAACCTTTGAGTATAGGAGTTGGGACATCATGTTGAGGTTGTATAGGATGTTAGTGAGGCCGCTCCTGGAATAGTGTGTGCAGTTCTGGTCGCCCTGTCATAAGAAAGATGTTATTAAACTGGAGAGGGTTTAGAAAAGATTTACCAGGATGCTGCTGGGAAGGGAGATTCTGGGATATAAAAATAGACTGGAAAGTCTCGGGCTTTTTCCACTGGCACATAAGAGACTGAGGGGTGATCTCAGAGGTTTATGAATTCGTGAGGGTCATAGATAATGTGAATGACAGGGTCTTCCTCTGGAGTAGGGGAATTCAAAATTAGGGGATATATTTTTAAGGTGAGAGGAGGAAAATTTATAAAAGGACATGAGGGGTAACTTTTTATTTCGAGGGTGAAATGAACTGCCAGAGAAAGTGATGGGTGCATGTACGGTTACAGCGTAGCTTCATGAATTGGAAGGGCTATGGGCCAGGGCCAGGAAGGTGGGACTCGTTTAGTTTGGGAACATGGTCGGTGTGGACTGGTTGAACCAAAGGGTCCACTGTATGGACCTATGATTCTGATTAACTGCAGTGGTTAGCTGGGAGAGAAAAACACTGGAAAATCACACCGATAAATTGTCACAGATGTTTTTCGAAGAGAGAAAATGCACTAAGAACAGAATTTTCAATCTTCTGGGAATATCTCAGTTTATGAAAATAAAAAGAAATAAAGACAGCAATCTGGATGAGAGACATGTTTGCTTCTACCATCCCCTCCACCTCGCCCCTTGAGAATGCACAGGAGCAGAGATGAGAAGCAAGCTTCAACTCTGGCTTGTGTCAATACTAACCTGATGTCCTCATGGATGGAATAGTGATCTGCGAGGGTCACAGCCCTGAGAACACTGCTGTACTACAGGTAAAGAAAGAAGACTGTCCCACTCTTGAAAGATTCCTGTCAGTCTCTGCTGAAAGAAATCAGTTTCAATCAACCTACAAAGTCAAGAATCCCAAAATTGGCCGTTCAATTACGAATATCCGAGCCATTGGTAACACCCACCCCTGTGGCCACAACAGTCAACCATCTACTTTTCCTGAGCAATTAAGAGACTGATCTTTTTTTTAACTTGAATCTTTTTGGACTCAACTCTTGTATATACTGTGTGTGTAACTGTGTTATGTAACAATATACTCTAGAATTTTATGATTAATAAGCTCTCTCTTTCTGTTATTTCAAGAAATCTTGGTAAATTCTTTTAAACCAATGGATCATTTGGGTCTGGAAGAAAAGAGTCCACAGAGATAGAGACAGCAGGAACTGCAGATGCTGGAGAATCTGAAATAACAAGGTGCAGAACTGAACGAACACAGCTAGACCCGTCTTCAGATCCTTCTTCTCACCTTTCTAAAGAAGGGTCTAGGCCCGAAACATCAGCATTCCTGCTCCTCTGATGCTGCTTGGCTTGTTGTGTTCATCCAGCTCTACATCTTGTTACCACAGAGATAGAAGCTGTTTCAGAATTAACTTGTTGTGAACATCTGAAGGCTCAGGTGAATAACAAAGGGGACCAATTCCACCCATTCTCAACCAGGTGCTTAATGGTTTGAGGTGTAACAAATTGGGAACCTTGCCTGGCAACTCGTCATGACAGTAATATTAGGCAATTAAGAAGCCACTTCCAGGAATACCATCCAATTAAAGTCAGCAAGCAATTTCCAGATGGGGACATCCATGGTCGGGTTTGATGGGTTCCGAAGTGTGGTCACCCGCTGTCCTTGCACTCTACACGCCATGAAGGGGTCAGAAGCAGGAGTGACAAAAGCTCCATTGTAATATAAGGGAATACGTTAAACCAAGTCGGATAAAAGGGTAACTGTCATAGCTCATGATTTCCTGGAAGGAATTGACATTCACTTGTGATCTTAAAGTGTAAGAGAAAGTAGAATGGACAGTAGCTAATGTGAAGGAGTGTTCCCGTATTCGTAAGCATTACAGTAAAGTTAGATTGTTTTATACTAAGTGGTCTTTGAGAATCATTTGAAACTAGCCCAACCCAAAAGCACAGTAATACACCATGAAGGTATCTTCAATAGGAGGGTAGCAGCTGCCATTGCAGGAAGGGCAGAGACATCTATCTCCATGAAATAACTGCGATAGCAGACCTTTTGTGTGGCAAGATCAGAGAATTTGCGATTTAATCCTGGCAACTTATTGATGGGTCTCACATGATTCATGGCTCATGCCTCCCAATGTGAATCTGCTTGTATTCCTTCACCAGGTTCCTATGGTGTCTAAAACATTTAAATAGTATTTCTCACAATCGGTATCGGTTTGCTCTGTCATATGCCCCAGTTGGTTGCCAGCTGCTGCCAGACACTCACCTCCAAGAGAAATGCACAGAGTGGCCCAGAGCCAGCTTCACATGATTTGGTGGAATGTTTTTCACCCCACAACCAATCCAACCTTCAACAGCACCAAGCAAATGGTGGTACACTCCACAACCGTGACTATGAATTGGACGTTTCCCCTCACCCTACAGATCACAGTCTATTTGTGCTCAGATTGCTGGGAAAACTAAGTGTTCATTGACCAGTCTTTCAGTGAGGCATCCATAACCACACAAACATCGTAACCAATAGCCTAACTCCTTAACTGGCTAAACTTGGAAACATAAGGAAATAGAGCAATCAGAACGGAGAAGTGAAATACACTAAATTAGATAGGGGCATGAAAAGGAAAAGGAGTGAATTAAGACAGTGGAGGAAGAAGGAAGAAAGTAAGAGAGAGAAAGTAAGAAAACTATTTTACAAGAGCAAGGAGAAGCAGAGGTCATTGTAACGCATTGTGTTTGCAAATTGTTGCATTGTGCCTTGAGAGGTTATTAATGATTGAATGGCAACATAGGTATGCAAAATGTACAAACATTCCCACTCATTTACTGTGTTTCAAAATTATTTTCTGAAAGAACTCCACCTCATTTACATTTCAGAATGTCAAAACAGCTTGACATCCTGAAAATTATTGCCTTCTGACAATAACAGAAATGTGGAAAGCATGACAAGTGCTAAAATACTGCCAAAAATAAATCTTTTAAACAGTTTGTAAAATGCACTGGAACATGTCACTATCTGCAGGTGGCAGATTCCACATCTTCATTTGTTCCCTTTCTGGGCTTCGAAGGTCAAGCTTCATGACTGGGTCACAAATCACACCATTACTAGGGTCCTTTTGCCATCAAATATCGGTCCTAAATTGTTAACAGCATGAACCCAACAATTTCATGACATATAACAATCATTAATGGTGAGGTCACTGGAGAAGTTTTGTTGAAGTTGAATAGCAGGGCAGCACAAATTGTTCGACAACTTGTGAAGAATCAGAAGTTATGACATCTCTTGGCCATGAATTATTTTAAGAATTAATGATGCTGGGTGCTGTTAATTTGCTACTTCTTACTTGGCGATTTGTACGCCAGTATTCTGCAAATGCATTCAGCAGACAATTTACTACGTGTGTGCTTGTTTCAAGAATTAAAATGTTTAGATTACACAGCTGATTTTTATTAGGAACATGAAGTGCAAATATCTAATTTTTGTTTTAACACTTTCCAACATAATGAAAGATGCAAATTTTCTTGCTCTAACATTCATTCATTGAAACCCATGATCTTAAGGAAGTCCAAATTATCATAGGATCCCTACCTTATTTGGCCCATTGAGACTCTGACCCCGTAAAAAGCATCCCACTCAGGCCCATCTATCCCATCCCTGTAGGTCTGATTTACCACCTAGGCTAATCCACCTTGAATGTACATCCCTGGACACTACTGGGCAACTGAACATGATTTTCTTTTCTTCAAAGTTTTTCTTTGAACATTATAGGATCCTGCAAATAGAAGATTTCTTACACCTGTCATTTTTAATGTGCTAGTAAAAGAAATGTAAAAGGAAACAGTTATGATTTTCACTTGAAAAAGCTCCCACTGGATAACTTTACCCATGATGTGTCAACTCTAATTCTGGAGAATGGCTGTTTTGGAAAAGCCACTTATTTGTTCTTTATTGGTAGGTCTGATTTATGAAACACAATGTTGTTGATAATTCCAGTACAAATTAGAGTTTATCGAAGTTCTAGTTTTTAAAGGCACTAGGCTCATTCTGGCAGTGCTGTTGGTTAGTTGGCATTGATAGAAAATTTGAGATAAAAACCAAACAGACATAACAGCATCTACAGGGAGACAATTAGACCCAATCGGTGGAATTTTCAGAAATTGGCCTCTAGTGAAAGAACAGCACCAGTGACAGGTCAGGAAACTGAATAATGAAAACTCTTAGCTGAGCCTCTTTATTTGACTCCTGGCATTTCAGATTCCTTTTCCAATCAGGAAAGGTGCAGGGTTCATGTATCAAACTGGTCAAAGGTATGATGTCTAATGAAGAGATCCCAACATGTGTTAGACTGCACATGGGCTTTGGAGGTTGCTGCAATCGCAAGAATAGAGAGAAGATCTGGGAATAGTGGCCCTCTGGATCTCCCAGTCTTACTTGTAGATCCTGCTGTGTAATCTCCAAGGACAGCAGGTAGTGAACAACCTCTCCAACCAAGCATGAGTGAGTAGAGCTGGATCAGGAAGTCAGAAGCTGAGGTGTGGTCTCTCCAAGCTGGGGAAAGTGCACTTAAGATGATGCAGGAGTTCAACATGGGGACTTTTCCAGCATCCAACTCTATAGCACATCTCAGGTCAATACATCTTGCAGATTCATTCATTCCCTCTCTTTTCATGAACATCACATTTACAATTGTATACCCAATACTCTCATTCACTTCCACTAATGTTATCCTACCCTTCTAAATAGCAAAGCAGGCTTGAGGGGCTGAATGGCCTAGTGTATGATACACACAACCGTCTGCTTTCTCTCCTTCCATTAAAGGCTCCTTGATGTCACTAATGCATGTCTACCTGATCCATTGGTAAGGAAGTCTTGTTCCAGGAGGGTGCAGATCTTTGGACTTGTCTTGAGGGTCAGGAGTCAGAGACACCGTCTGCCTGTAGGGCCTGTGTTGGGGTCTCATCTGCTTGCAGCCAGACTATATGACTATCACCACTCTTATGTAGGTGAAGCAGACCATAGGCATTATGCTTAGAGCAGAGTACTCCATCACCCACCTTAGACTGCTAGTTGTATCTATGCAGAGGGCCCAAGATTTCATTGCCTTAAAGAAGACGGCCAGAAGCAGGGAAGGCCACCAATCTCCAAACCTTGCCCCTCCACCACCACGCCTCCCCACCCAACAACCAAATGGACCATCCAGCTAGGCCTTCTTATTTTAAATTCCTTTTCCTCCTTCTCCCAGGGTGCTTCTTTGTTGAGGCTACCTCTTAATAGCTGACCTGACTCAGCAAGACCTATCCCCATCAAATGGAACAGTCAGGGAGTCAAAGCTTCTGCTTGGACTGTTAGCATCTACATCTCATTCTTCTATGGGCATCCAGACTGGAGACTTCCAAGTAGGGGGTCACCTACTTAAACCTGCTGAATCAGTCCTGGGCTCTGGGACCCTTTTGTCCCAGTATTTGGATCACAGAGTCTACGGTAACAATATTGTACAAAGTCTGTCTTATTGAGGGATGGGGGCTGGGGAGATATATCTCCCATGTCTCCATATTTCTCTAACTGATTGTTAAAAGGCTTTCTGACATCAGTTGCACCCTGCTTGATTCAGAAAATAGAGGAGTTTGCCCTTTTTTATGTCAAAATAGATGGTTAACACAATTTAGATTAATCAGTGTTAGACCTTTAGGTATCATGCATGACAGACAATCCATAGAAATCTTTTAGAGAAAGTGAGATGTTGTCCTCTTCCTGTCTTTGTGGAAGTAACGGCCTTTCTGTCCAGCTCCAGTATGACCAGAACATTAGTGTAGAGCTGGATGAACACAGCAGGCTAAGCAGCATCAGAGGAGCAGGAAGGCTGACGTTTCGAGAGGGGTCTAGGCCCAAAACGTCAGCCTTCCTGCTCCTCTGATGCTGCTTGGCCTGCTGTGTTCATCCAGCTCTACACCTTGTCAGTTCAGATTCTCCAGCATCTGCAGTTCCTACTGTCTCTGACCATAACATTTATTTCCAAGCATTACTTCCATTTATTCTTCCCCCGGGATATGGCATTGTTATGTTCATCAAGAGAATATAAGAATATAAACTTCAGAAGGGTCTGTTTTGCACAAATGAAAATGATACTCTCTTTATGTTCCTTTGGTTCCCAAAGCTGGAAGCACAACTTCACTTTCTAGCAAGAAGTGTCCATTGTATTTGGTTTAACAGTCTTTCTGTTAATTCACATAAATTCTAATGATATCTAGAGATATGGGAATAGTGTGGGAATGTGGTCTGGCGTTAGATGATCAGCCATTACCCAGAATAGTGGAGCAGGCTTAAGGGGCTGAATGATCTCTTCATGCTCCTAAATTCTCCTAATTCTACAAGAACATTTACCAAACAGAGGCATTAAGATGACTTTACAGATATAGAACATTAGGAGAAGAAGTAAATCAGAGAAATTCCTCTTCTTCTAAAACAGCCCCTCAGGCTTAAGTATGCCTTGTTTTCACGCTTGTTCAGTAGGTTCTGAGATGACAGGCACATTCAATGCTTGATCTATAGATACTACTACATGTGGAGTAGTTGGTGCTGAAGGGTTGAGTAACTGCAAACTTCACTTCTGTGTGTTTGTAATGACGTCTCTCAATGTTTTTGGTGCCTTCCTGAATGAAGCTTCTCTTTCTTGGCCAATCTCAAGTGAGGGATTGTCATGAGTTGGCTAACTTTGGAGATAGCACTGAAGTATTTCTCTTCTCATTCTTGCTGTTGCTGTAAGTACTGAATTCCAAGCACATCATCTGTTAGAGATAATGGGAATTGCAGATGCTGGAGAATCCAAGATAAAAAAAGTATGAGCTGGATGAACACAGCAGGCCAAGCAGCATTTTAGGAGCACAAAAGCTGATGTTTCTGGCCTAGACCCTTCATCATCTGTTACATGCCTCACCCAACAGAGGTGGTACTGAGTGATCAGCACCTCAATGCTGTTGAACTTCCTTTCTTGTCTCCGGGTTTAAGAAATCTTGGAATGGTAGCAAGCCAACAAAAGAAACACTTGTTAAGATCCAACGCCAGGGAAGGGGGAAGCCAACTCAGATATTGTTGCTTGTTTAAAATACAGTTGGTGGGATCCAAAGGTTTGAATGGAACAGATAATGCTGCCATCCAAAGACAGCTCACTGGCTTCCAAAATCAAATGCTGTCTTCCAGGGGATCAAGAGATTGACTCAGCCATGCCGCTTGTGAGGATTAGATTGTGTAAGCTCTAAGTGTTGTTTGCCACACATGTTGACTTGGGGTATTAAAAGATTGGTTATTCAGAACTCTTAAGCTGTCAGTAAACTAGGGAATCACCCATCGAATGACACAGGTCAGAGGGACACCATTCTGCCCATAGTGCCTGAACTGATGCTTTGGCAGAGCCATTCATTTAGTCACACTCCATTGTTCTGTCGCTGTAACCTCTGAAAAAATTCCCCGTCGGATAGATCTTTCAAATCAAGTCATTTCACCACTTTATAACCTCAGTTTGTGTTTGCTGCTTTGGCTAATGCTCAGCATCCATTAGTACTGATTTACAATGTAAGAGGGAACTGCCTGTGTAACCTTTGCTGCTGTATTGTTAAGTAACTGTCTATTAATGATTTATTGCTTAGCTACGAGAGGATTCTGATTACAGTTGTGCACATCTATTCATGTACCCAACGTTACCTTCAAGTTGGGATTCGTGATCAATAAATTGTGTTTAATCCATGGCTTTAGTTTTTCTCCCCTTAGTAATTTGACTGGAAAGAGCTAAGCACCCACTTCAGCAGAACCTAACTGAGGATTTGTAAATTAAATTTACTTTGAACCCAACTAGGTTAAATACAAGAACATACTTAAGATCAAGGATCATTCATTCCCAGATGTGAATGGGAGACAAAACCCTCAGTAATTCCTTAATACTTCCTTGACCTATATTTGCTGGTTTCCCAAAACACAGTGTTTCAATCGCAGTACAATCACTACAAATTAATGGTCAACACTTTAATGCAGTAAAATAATATAATTGGGGACTCTATTACAGTAACTGTCAACATAATTCATATTATTAGCAGAAGTAACATAACAGGAAGTTGGCTTGTAATTAATGCTTTCACCTTGGATAGTATGTGAATGTTATTAAAAATAGTGCTTTTCAAGACAAATCAGGGAAGTCTCCTTGAGAACAGCATTAAATGGTGAATTAAAGTCTGAAATTATTAGGGAAAACAAAATTGTGAACATGTTGTTTGAAATTAAGCACATTTTCAATGTGACAATCTTCTAAAGAAAACACAGCTTCTTCCTCTAAAATGAAGAAGGATTTCAGGAACCATGGTAACACGGATTTATCTAAGTTGACACAACAATTTTTGTTTGGCAAATATTTAACAACTGTCTGAGATGGAGAGATCACGTTCAGGAAGCTCTTGTGTGCAATGCTACTGCTCTTGTTAATTGCTGATGGACATAGATAACACGAGTCAGGATGCACATTATCTTTTCTTAACAGTGGATACTTAAAATGAATGGGCTCCAGGAAATGTGCATTAAAATACAAATTGCTAGCGCAGAATTCCTGCCAGTTACAACTGTTTGTGAGACTTCTCAGGCACTTGTAGCTGCAAGGAAAAATATTCTTTGTATACCAATAATTACTAGAGGAGATATGGTACTGTGGGAATACAAAGCAGAACACTGTTAACAGATGAAGATGTGATTGTTTCTGCAGCATCCTCATGTTAGATCAGCTACGTGGCAAAAGTGTGATTCAATATGCAGTCATCTTGCAGGAGTGTCGCAGGCTCACCGATCCCTCAGTGCAGCCTGAGTTGAGTTCAACTGCTTTTTCTCAGGTAAGTTACATTGAAACTAAGAGATTAATTGACAGTCAGTCAGTGAGCTGATTGTTTGAGGAGTGAGGGGGCAAAGGGGATGAGGTCGTTGACCTGTGGTAAGCCAGCAAGTGTGAAGTAAGGGCAAGGAATACACCCTAATTTTCTTTATTCACCTTGAAGATCACAGATTTTACTTTCCGTGATAAAATCCTTAAATTAATTTGATTGTAAGTAGCTTATAAAAGGACTAACTTTGATTGATTTGCACTCCCATGCTTCCATGTATGGAAAAATATTGCAGTTTTTTTTCTGATCACTGAAAAATAATTGTTATTCGTAGAAAACTGCAATGTATTACTGGCACCATTAGACATGTTTTTAGAATGTAACTTTAATGCTGCCACTGACAATTATCCTCAATATTGCCCTTTGGAAACAACACTCATTACGAGAAGGTATCTTTTACCATTGAAATTCAATTCAAAAACAAACCAAATTGATTGAGAAGAGTGGAAGCCAGTGAAAAGAATTGTTGATGATGTTTGTAGGATTGAGGATAATATTAGAATATAGTAGTATTAGATCAGGGCAATATATGAGCATTAATAGAAAGAAAAGAAACACAGGCATAGCAAAAAAATGGTGGTTTTGGAATGACTGAGTGGAACTAGTTAAGTGTTACAGGGATCAGCTATGTACAATCTATATCGATGACTTAGATGATGGGATTGAGTGTAATGTTTGCTGGCAATGCAAATCCACTTGGGAAGGCATTACAATGGTGCTTTATATTTAACACAGATTGGAGAACTTGGGTCTTCCTTATATATTCACTCCTTATATATTCCAACAGACATGGAAGTCACAGGCTGACTAGCATTATATACCTGCCCCTAGTTACCCTTGAGAGGGCGGTGGTGAGCTGCCTGCTTGAACCTTGTTGAATCCTTTTGAAGGACTATGGAAAACATACCTATTTCAAGTTTTGTGGAAATACTTGGAGCACTTTCTTTAAAATAGGCTATTGAAAGTTCACTTTGGATATTGAAGGCTCTTTTTTAACACAGCTTCCTGTAAATTACATGACAAGTTACAGCTACTTGCTTCAGACCACTGTTGGGGATGTTTTGAACAGAGACTAGCTTGGAAGGGTATTTGTTTTGTGTGTATCAGTTGGAGAGATGATGGCGAAGAACAAACTGAGTTAGAGCAATGCGTCCCAAGCTGCTCATCTTATTTGTGAAAAAAAAATCCTCTTGTTGAGGTCAGAGCAAAACCTGTGAGCTCTTTTGAAAGATTGAATTGAAGAACCTCTCAAGATTGTGCTTCCTCAATGAACAGTGTCTGCAAAACTTCAGAGATAACCATATGCACGTGTTGGCTTGGGCAGTCAGAATCTTTTTATCAGGTGGAAATGTTAAATATTATGGGAAATTGTTTTAAAATGGGAGGGGAAAGGTTTTAGGGAGATGTGTAAGGCAAGTTTTTAATTACACAGAGGGTGGTAGGTGCATGGAACCAATTGCCAGGGGATGTGTAGAAGCAGATATGATGGCGACTTTAAGAAACGGTTAGACATGAAGAGGCAGGGAGTAGAGACATGAGGACCATGTGCAGGGAGATGGGATCAGTTTAGAGTAACATTATGATCAGCACAGACATGGTGCACCAAAGGGCCTGTTCATGTGCTGTACTGTACTATTTTCTATGTTCAATGATTTAGCCTCTGAATTCCCCCAATTACCACTTCAACTCAAATTGCCTCAACAGTGGCCTACGTCCCAATTGTTCAGTCTCATTTCTTAAGACTGCATTCCACTGCACTTGGGCTGCTACTCATCGGCATAGTTCCAAATCCTTCCCAGATCAGTAACTTCATTCAGTTGACTCCACTTTCAGACCGTACCAAATTCGAAATGGCTTCCTGGACTTCTTTTGAGCACTAACTCTGTCCAACATAGAACAAACAAACCTCCACTGCTTTCTCAGCCTTTCTCAGCTCCCAAGGCCTCTTTGAGCCTAGCTGCCTGGAGCTGACAAACAGCAGCCTGGAGTCTCTTCCTCTGCTCCTCTCTTGGCCATCAAACTTCTGTCATGTGATACTCCATTTTATGGCACCACATGGCTCCTGTGGTTATTGTCATCATGCCAAACCACCACGCAGTTCCAATCTTGTACAGGCAGCAGAGTCCTGCAGTTGTAGACAGATAACTGGAATGAGCTGCTGTCACGGTACCATACACTGCACATGCACAAAACCTCGAAGGCTTGTTGGGAAATGTAGTCAACACACACACACACGCACACACACACAAACACACACACACACACACACACACACACACACGCACACACACACCGCATGAAACAACAACAACAGAAATAGCTGAAAAAGCTCAGCAGGACTGGCAGCATTTGTGGACAGAAATTGACAGTTAACATTTCAGTTTGGGTGACCCTTCCAGAGGAATTGGACTGCCCAACCTTCACTCAGAATTGGGGTAAGCTAGAGTTTTGTACACCAGGATGAAGAGAGATTGAACAGAACACACCTGCATTCTCCAGGGCTTAGAAGAGAGGTCACATAGCAATGTTTAATACTTGACATGATAGCTGCTCGACAGCCCATTTCTTCCAGCTACACAGTCTGGAATTAGGAGATCTCGACTCCCAATAAGGCATATGCCAAACAGGACAGAGAAAAATTTCCCCACTCAGAGAATTGTAAATCTTTTGACCCTGGAGGATTGTGAATGCTTAGTTAATGGGCATACTCAAAATGGAGCCTGATAGATTTTTTTAGCGCAGTGGGGCTTGAGAGATGTGGGGAAAGGAAGGGAAGTGCAGTTAAATGGATGTTTGGTGTGATGTTATTGAATGGCAGAATAGAACAGAATTGATGGGCCAGATGCCCTACTCCTTCTTTGAGTTTGTGTGATAGGAGCTGTCTACTTCAACCTCTAATATGAGATTCTGCTACTGCAGTTTACATTCACTATCTATAAAAGCTCTGTTTAAACAGACCTTGATACATATAATATTCTTATTCTGCAATCTGAGGAAATAGACCATTAATTGTCATGTTAATCTTCTTGCTCAATGACCAGTTTTCTTCCCTTCACATAAAGAACCTGTTCATCTAATTAAATATACATTAATGAGCTGCTTTATAAAAAGAGATTAAAATGATTCTGATGTTTAAACAAGAGACATTGCCTGTCGGCTTGGTTAAAGCATTATTTCTTAACACTTTTGATGGATTATAAGTGAAATATCTCTGTATTCTGTACAAAGAGTTAGAATAAATAACTGCACTTGGCTGTTCAGCAAAGACTTTTCACTACCTTGCGTGAAAGCACACATTATACGGCTTAATTCAACTGGTGGTTCTTTTGCTCTCACTTTATACTTTTAAAGTTTCCCGATTACAAGATAAATAAGTTTACTTAATTAAAAGGGAGATGTTAGAAGTGAGGTACATTGAAGTCAGATGTTGAAAAAAAGAAAGACTTACATTTATGTTGCAATTTTGAATATGTTCTAAAGTGTTTCCAGCCATTGACGTAATTTTTCAAAAGTGTGGTCATTATCGTAATTTAGGGAACATAGGAGCCAATTTGCGTGTATAAACATCAATGTGAAAATGACCAGAAGACCTGTTTTTGTGATGGCGAATAAGGGATAAACTTTGGTCAGGATGTTACAGGTATATCTTATGCCCTTCTTCAAAATCATGGGGTTTTTTTCTGTCCACATAAGAATGTGTACAGGACATCAGTTAAACATCGCATCTAAAAGACAATACCCCAAAAGCACTGTACTTGCATGTCAGCACACATTTTCATTGCAAAAATATACTTTAGTATTTAAAAAAATGTTTATGTACACGCAGGTACTAAAACAGTTCTGTCCATCTTTGCATATAAAGAAAAACAAATGTTGGAAATCAACATTCCCTGCAGTTACAAAGCTAAAGTAGGAAATTAAGTTTACTTAATTAAAAGGAAGATGTTAGAAGTGAGGTACATTGAAGTCAGATGTTGAAAAAAAGAAAGACTTACATTTATGTTGCATTTATGTCCCATTTCCTACTCATATAGGAAACAGTTTACATACATTTTAGGGCAAAGAGAGGGTAACTCTTTCTGATAACTGAACAGACCCTCATTGTACTTTGACAGAATGGTTTTAAATAGTTGTCTTTCCCCAGTGCAACCTAGCGGCAGCTTGCCCAAGTTTCAGAGTGTCCTGAGCACATGGTCCTGTGCTTTGGAATCTGCCAGTTTGCAACACTCAGTTGGAGCCAACTCGTTAAGCTGGAAGACCAACTTTCAGGCAAACCAGACACTGTCTTTGTTTACAGGCATGCAAGCGCAATCAATGTTTGTCTTAGTGTGCATCCCAGGGAACAGCCCATACAGCACAGAGTCCTGCGTTAAGGAGCAGGTCAGGGCTAACCTTCAAAAGCACTATTGCATCTCTCTCCAAAGCTCCCTTGCAAAGGCACATTCCAAAAGGAGAAGTGTGACAGTCTCTTCACCAGTGTAGACACCTTGACAAGATGGTGCCAGGGTTAGTCGCTCCATTCGGCGCTCCACTCTGCTCATCAGTTCACTTTCTCTTTCCTTCTTTGTCTTTCCTTTTTATTTTGGAAGGGGAAGTTGGACTCTTTTAAGTTATTGTTTCTTTCTTATCTTATTCTAAGTTAATGTGATTGGCGACATGTATGTATGGAGAAGGTACACACTTTTCACTGTATTTTTACATTGAATACATGTGACAGTAATTGATTCAATTCAATTCAAGGGCTGCATGCAGTGGCACACAGAGACTGAGCGTATGTGGAGGATCTGACAAACAGTGCCATTCCTACCATGAGCCAATGTTGTCTTTGCACTTGTTAGAAAGTTCTGAAGATTTGAGGCATTCGTCAGTCTGCTAAGGGAACTTTTTCTCTTCTTTTATTAATTCGTGGGAGGAGGACATGACTGGCTCGGCAGCATTTATTGCCCATCCCTAATTGCTCAGTGGGCAGTTAAGAGTCAACCACATTGCTGTGGGTCTGGAGTCACATGTAGGCCAGACCGGGTAAAGATGGCAGTTTCCTTCCCTGGGGGACATTAGTGAACCAGATGGGTTTTACCAATAACCGACAATGGATTCATGGTCATCATTCGACTCTTAATTCCAGATATTTATTGAATTCAAATTCCACCAACTGCCATGGCTTTTCGAACTCAAATTCCCAGAATGTTATCTAGGTCTCTGGATTAACAGTCCAGTGATAATACCACTAGGTCATTGCCTCCTCACATTTGTGGGAGGAGCAACAGGATCTACCGTCTCCTTTTCCTACAGGGTCTCAAGGACACTATATACTGACCACATCCTGACAGTGTTGATAAGGAACAATCCAACAATTTGGACTATTCTGGGCACCAAGGCCAGGCCCATCCTTTGCAACATTGGAGAGAGGCACAGCCTCAGTGCGCAGTGACACGTGGGTGTTTGTGTCCCAAGCTTGATGCAGCTGCACACAAATATGGCCGACAGGATGAGGGCAGTGTTACATTTGTTCTTCCCCCTACCATATCCAGAGCTTTATATATGGTGTCCCTGCAGACATGGTCCATCTTAGACCTTCAGATGAAATGAAAGATGGCTTGGGTGACTGCAGTGGCAGAGGTTCAGGGAGGACCTCACACTTGAAGACCAGGATTTTACACATAATGGAGAAGGAGTAGTGCTCCCAACCTCACCTTGATGATACACTTCTCCCATGTTTTGGCACATGTCCTGGCCTCTCTGAACTATATTCCCAGCTTGTTCAGGTAATCTGACCTGAAAGTGAAGGGGATAAAGGATTGGTCGGCTCAGTTCCCAAAGAATATGGCTCCACTCCTGCCCTTGATTTACTTTAGCTCCCAAGACCAGTTCAAATTGGTCACAGATGCTCATGAGTCTGTGCATTGACAGCAGATCCAAGCAGAACATGGCAGCTTCATCCACAGACAGGGAGGCTCTGCCCTGAAGGTTTCCTCTGCTTGGAACAGTCCTCCCTCTCAGGCCCACATTGTCCCTGATGGACTCAGCAAAAGGCTTGATGCTACATACAAACAAGGCAGGAGAGAGTGGGCAGCTGTCCCTGACTCCAGATCTGATCAAGAAACTTTCTGAGCCCACCCAATGATTGAGATTACACTAACAATATTTGTGAGGAGCAGTTGGATCCAACTGTAGGTCCCTGGCCCCCAGCACATTTTGGAGAGCACATCCCATGTATAATTGTACAATATCCTGTCAAAGGCCTTCTCCTGGTCAAGGCTGATGAGGTAGGCATCCAGCCCCCTGTCCTGCAAGTAGGCAATTGTATCCCTGAGGAAGGCTCTCAGACATCTCCCAGCCTGGTACAGCACAAGTTTGGTCAGGATGAATCACCGATCCCAGAACAGACCTATCCCAGTTAGCAATGACCTAAGGCAGGAACTTATAATCAACACTCAACAGTGAGATTGATCACCAATTTCCAATTTCCTCCCTCTCCCACTTCTGCAGTTTGCTCGTGGGGCTTGAACCCATAACGTTTTGGCTCAGAGAGAGGAATGCTCTGAGCCACAGCTTCCTCGTGTTTTGTGATGGTCACATCTTTTGCTCCACTTCCGTTGTGATCAGCAAAGTCTCAGCATTTAGCAGCAGTGACACTTGAAGAAGGGACAGCAATCGTCAATAGTAGCTGTAGGACCTGGGCTGATAATGCAGCACAAACTGTATTAATATGGAATGTGTACAATAAGTGTTGCAATCCCCTTTAGATTGGATTTCCTGATTGGTGAGAGATGGATTCAATTCTGGGTCATAACAATAAACAGAAAGCTGAGTCAGGTAGTTAACTGTCTAAGGGATTGATCTGCCATCCAATGAGCCAGAAACAGAGCAGGAATGAAATGAGCCAGTCAAAATGTAAACCATGTTATCTTAAAATTTCTTATAGTTAAGAGGGCAATGGTAGGTCAGGGACGTATTTCAATCAAAAGAGCAGAAATTGCTCGAGCAACTCAGCAGGTCTGACAGTGTCAGTGAAGAGAAAGTGTTCATGTTTCTAGTCCAGAGGTCCCTCCTCAGAATATGGTGACATCTTCTGCTAAGTGAATGACTTTTTATATGATGGTGTAGGGCACCTTTGCCATGCTTAGCCTCTTCAATGCCGATTCAAACTGTAGCACTCTGACATAAGCTTGCAATTCTTCCTTCCACTCATCTGCTCTGAATCACTCTATCTACAAGTTTGCTGATGATATCACCATTGTTGTCTGGATATCAAATAATGGTGAGACAGAATACAGCAAAGAGGTAGAATGTTTTGTTGTGTGGTGGAAAGATAAAAATCGGTCCCTCAATGTCACCAAAACTAAAGCGCTGTTCATCAACTACAGGAAGCAAGGAGGAGGGCACACCCCTATCTGTATCAAGGGAGCTGAGGTGGAGATGGGCGATAGTGCCAAGTTCCTAGAAGAGATGATCACCAACAATCTGTCCTGGACCACCTGCATTGATGCGACAGCGAAGAAGGCTCAACAACACCTCTTCTTTCTCAAAAGGCGAAGGAAATTTGGCATGTCTATCACACGCTCTCACCTACTTTTACAGATGCACCTTGGAAAGCATTCTACCTGGATGCATCATGGCTTGGTGTGGAAACTGCTCTGCCCAAGACCGTAAGAAACTATAGAGAGTTGTGAACGCAGTCCCGTCCATCACGCAAGCCAGCCTTCCATCTATCAATTCCATTTACACTTTTCACTGCCTCAGAAAAGCAGCCAATGTCAACAAAGTCAGGCAGAAGGTACAAATGCTTAAATAGGCATACCAACAGGTTCAAGAACAGATTCTTCCCCAGCCAAATGAATAGCCTCTCAAATTTCGAGTCTAATGTCAATCTCACTTTTTGCACACCTTCTTTGCAGCCGTAACTTTGCATTCCTTGCTCTGTTCTATCGCTCTATGATCTTTGCATGTTATGATCTACCTGTACTGCAAAACAAAAGCTTTTCATTCTAACTAGGCACATGTAACAAATCAAATCCCAATGCTGTCTGGTTACTTTGCTAAAAGTGAAAAACATGAATTGGAATGGGCTTTTAAGGAGTTCACAATGATGATAAGTATCTAATTCATTGAAGTGAACTTGTTCCCTTCCTATCCCTTGAAATCATAGAATCCCTACTGTGTGGAAACAGGCCATTTGGCCCAACAAGTCCACACCAACTCTCAGAGCATCCCACACACACCCACCTAATCTACACATCCCTGAACACTACGGGCAATCCAACTAGCCTGCATATCTTTTGGACTGTGGGAGGAAACCCACACAGACACAGGGAGAATGTGCAAACTCCACACAGACTGTCACCCGAGGCTGGAATCAAACTTGGGTCCCTGGTGCTGTGAGGCTGCAGTGCTAACCACTGAGCCACCGTGCCATTCAACATATGCTGCCCTAAGTAATGCTGGATGTTGAAAGTAGAGTAGGGATCAGAGGTCATATGCCTTAAGAGTCCATTCATTCTGACTCATCTCATTGGAGCTGGAAAATGACCTTCCATTATTCACGGTCAAATCTTGTTTGATTATGTTTTTGTAAATCCTCCTGAGTTATTTTATTGCATTGTCAGCATTATATAAATGGAAATTATTCTTTCAGTAATTCAGAAAGAGCATTAAAATCAAAATCCAATGAGCAAGATAATTTCAGAATGGGACTGAGAGATTAGCATATGAGGAAGGTATTAATCAGTCAAGGAACAGATCTCTGAAATGTGAGTGAAGAGTACACAGAAGAAAGAGCGATTGAAGAGTGATAGTGATATGCCTTAATTTATAATTCTTTGTTATACTTTGGCAGAAGATGGTTTGGTGTTTGTGGATACCATTATTTATTAAACAGCAAACCATTAATGAAATTGTTCCTTTGTCCTTCGATATTCCAAGTAAAATCTTCATTGACAAATCTTCACACAAAATCTGGCCAGGTGAAAAAAAATGATGAGTTGAAAGTAAGTCGTATCTCTCCAGTCCACTGAGGGCAAACTTTCCTGAATTGACTACTCATTAGCGATTATTAAGCATGCAAGCAGGGTCTCAATCTTACTGTAGGCTTCACCTTCATAAACTCTGGCAAATAAGTAAGTTTTTCATAGAGTATAATCTTCCTCCAAGTTGTCTTTCTCCTCACCCACAAGTTCAGGTGTATGCCTGTTCCAAGGAGGAGCTATCATTTTCCCACATATGACTGGTGTTGGTGTATGGTACTGAGTGCTGGCAGCTCAGCCAATATATTCAGATGAGGCCACAATTTTGAAAATGTCTTTATCCTCTTGCTTGAGGCACTCTCATTAACAATTACCTCCTACTGTCATTATAACCTAACATTCAAACAGTCTGCAACCTTTCCAGCTTAAACATCGCTCAAGGAGACATACATTCAAAACTTTTTTTTGTCAGAATGGAAAGAAGTCAAACTTACAAAGGAAACATCAATTTATATAGGAGGAGAAAATGGTGCTAAATGGTTGGACTGGGTAATAATAGGCTCCCTACTTCCATTTAATGCAGTCCACATTCACTGGTCAATATATATAGTTTACATTTCTATAGTTCCAATCACAACATATTCATGTTATTGGCAATCTCTTGAATAAGTCTCTAGATCTCCTCTCAGCATTTAAGCTGGATGCTGACTTGAGGCTTGGCAATAGCTACTTTGATTAATCCATCACATGCTGTATATCATGCGAGCTCATGCTTACCATCTTTGGCCCTGAAAGGTGCCCAGTACACTCTTTATATCCTGGAATGGGATGGTGTCTCAAAAATCTAAGCAGATGATTGAGCGAGCCAGTTCACACTGCTACTTTGCATTAAACTCTTGAGTGATGTCCTCACAGCAGAATGCTACTGTCAAGCCAAGAAGATGTCTGGGTCTTCCACAGAAATCAGTAATGCCATGTAGAACTTTCAATACTGGAGTCATGCCAGATATGTAGACCATACACCCCAGTGACTGGCAAACTGTATCAACAAGGCACCCTCTGAGGCATTGACAACAGGCAGTGCTGAAATGTACTGTCCAAACAGCATTAGATGTGATGCTACTATTGGACAGAATTTGTTAAATAATCCAGACTGTGCTGGAAATTACATCAGAAACCAATTTACGATAAAAAAACAAAAGAGCTGTGGATGCTGTAAATCAGGAACAAAAGTAAAATTGCCGGAAAAGCTCAGCAGTTATGGCAGCATCTGTGAAGGGAAAAACAGAGTTAACATTTTGGGTCCGATGACCCTTTCTCAGTTCTGAGGAAGAACATATGCCTGTTCTTTGTAGCAAAAACAATTTGTCTATCCATTGATAAAGGGAACTGCAGATGCTGTAGAATCCAGGATAACAAAGTGTGGACCTGGATGAACACAGCAGGCCAAGCAGCATCTCAGGAGCACAAAAGCTGATGTTTCGGGCCTAGACCCTTTGTTATCTTGTCTATCCATTGCATCTTTTTCACTGAGGAAAGTTTTAGCAAATTGCCTATCCTGGCTGCATCCCCATGGCAACGCCTTGGCAAATAAGAGTCAGCTTGCGTATGTACGTATGTACACGTAAGTAGGGTTACAATAATCACTTAGAGAAGTTTTGTTTCCTAATATAAACAAGAATTAAAATAATCGGGGTCATAGTCTCAGAATAAAAGGGATCCACTATAAGATTCAGTTGAGAGGAATTTCTTCGCACAGAGTTTTGAGAGATTTTGGAACTGCTGTGGAGCAGAATTTTTGTGTATGTTTAGGGTTGAGGTCAGTTCTTGATCAGCAGAGAATCAAGGATTATGGGGAAAGTGCAGGAAAGTGGATATGAGGAATATTGGACCAACCATGATCTAATACTCCAGACTCCAGGGCTTGAATGACCTGTTCCTGTTCCTTTTTTAAATGGTCTTATGATAGCAATGAAAAAAAACCCAGCATTTATTTATGACATCACATCAATCAGCAACTGAAACTGGAAAGGTCTGTTTAAGATTTCTAAACTTGATGAAGGATCTCACCTAAAAGCTTAGCCTGCCTTCCTCTCTCAGAAGGTGGTTGCACATTTTTTTTAGTTCTAGCCACTACTGATTCTTTTCATGCCATAGCTATTTATAGCAAAATGCTGAGAACTTGGAGCTCTATGTTTACACAGCCTGGCCGCTGAACTGCTTTTATGTACTTGAAAGGTAACACCATTCATTTCAGGTTTTGTTGAGCTCTTCTGCTCATTTACTGCAGCAATCAGTAGGACTTCTTTGGTCTGAGCTGAATGCTCAGTTTATGTTAGATTAGACAGTTGGTAACATTACTGTTTATACCACACACATGGTATGCAAATGACGGTTGTTTAACTTACCAACCAGACATAATACGAGTGAATGTGTTCGGGGAAAGCAGGGTTATTCCCATGATCGGTATTATTAATTACCAGATGTTGCAATTTATTGTTGTACTGTCTGCTTGAAATACAGCCTGGGAACAGTGAATAGAAAACGAAAAGCAGCTTGCTCTCTCCAATGATGGAGAATCATTCCCTTTTACATGGCCTTGGATTATCATTGCATTTCTCATGTGCCATAGTGCACCGGAGTTTCAAAGTTATCTGCATTGGATTCCTTCACCAACCTCTGATAAGCTAATGGGGGACAGGGACAGTAACTGGCTTCTGTGCCATCCATGTTAATCCTATTTATAACACTTGGGGAAATCACACTGAAAATCATTAAAAGCTACTGGAATTATAGCAAATTGCTACATACATAGCAGCTCTTAGTCAGCTAATTTTTGTGTTTGCTAGGTTACAAACAGCATTCTTTATTATCAGTGACCCAGCAAGAGAAGGAATCTGAGTCACCTGATCTCGTAGCCTGTTGGAGACACAGTGATAGACTTTTAACCTTCACTGGGGTATGTGTACCTGATAGGGTGATAAATTTCTTTTTCTTTTTCATTCATGAGTTGTGGGCATCATTGGCTGGGCCTGCATTTATAGTCCATGCCTAGTTAACATTAAGGTGATGGTGAGCTGTGTGAAATAAGAACTAATTATGGGTGACAGGTGTGTTAAAAATTCAATAGCCATTTATTACAACTCCTGATATTCACACAAATTACAATCACAGGCACTGTTATGTCTGAGCTAAGAGTGAGCTACTTGGTTGCAAACTGGAGCATGCTTTCCTTCAGCATATCATGCTGCAGGTGGGTCCAGTAAGGTGGTGTCTGGATTTTTACACCATCCAGTCACGTGCAATGGAATGACAATGATATCACTAGCAAATCCCTTAAATGTAGATGACGTAATATGTGGGAGGCCAGGTCCACATCTCGTGCATTAGAAAAGGTCCTGGGGTAGCCTGAGGTGGTTTCCCAGGACATGGAAAAACACACTTACATTTCGTATTTCCACAAAACAAGGCTTTACCTTTGGTTGGACTGTGAGCTTCTGGGTGGCATGTGTGAAGCCCATACCCTACCCAGTGCTGCCTTAAAATGGCAATTGACACTTTTATGTCAGTCATTGGAGATTAATTCATAGGACACTGATTTTCTTGGAAAAATAGTCTCTTTCCCACATGAACAGGCCCTCAGAACATCAAACAAACAGTAGGCCAAAGCGTGGAATGCCAGCCACAGTCACGGGAGAAATTGGCAATAAATTATTCACATGATTTCTGGGGAGCTATTGCTCTTTTTCCTGTGGATGGCTGCCCTCAAAGTTTAATTTAAGTTAGAAGATTCTTCAAAATTTGTTGCCAAAGTAGTACCTATCTTTAAGATTCTCAGGGAAACTTAGCATACCAGAAAATACACTTTCTGTAGGGAATGCATTTAAACTTGATAGTAGGATATACAAAAGCATCTTTATATCTCTCTCATAGCGAACTACACAAAGCTTTGCAAGCAGCTCTGATTATTGTATGCTGACACACTTTTCATTATCTCACTTAGCCATCTGCTCTATCTCCTGCCTGGAAAACTTGGCTGATTGCATCTATCACGAGTCACAGAGTAGAATTATACACCCAGAATTGAAATAGCTACATTCGTCACAAAGCATGGAGCGCAATATTTTTATCTACACAAAAGTATTATCTCTGCTCCCATCCTGGGCATGGCGTAATAAAGATCCATTTTGTGAATGTTCACAATCCCGTATCAGTGATCTGTTCAATAGCTTTTTTATCCTTAATTCTGAAGTCAGCTTTAGTCAGATAGAAAGCGCAGGTGAGAGGAAGTAAAGGCTCTCCACCCCAGTTTCTTATTAAATTTTAAGCTCTACATGGAAGGGAATAGCCTGTTGGTATTGTCACTATTGTCCAGAGACCCAGGTAACATTCTGGTGACTGGGGTTCCAATCCCAAATAATAGAACCTTTGTGGATTGCCTGATTCACTAATGGCCTTTAGGGTAGGAAATCTGTCAATCATAGCTGCCCAGGCCTACATGTGACGCCAGACTCTCAACAATGTGGTTGTTATTAACTGCCCTCAGGACTGGTCAGGATGAGAATGAAATGCTGGCCCAGCCATGTTGCCTGGATACAATAAATTAAAAAATAACACTCTGGCCAGGATATTTATGCAGTAGAGTCAGTGTGGTGATAATGGAAGTGCTCTGGGTAAGCTATGGGACACTTTCATCCTGCCTGGTAAGGTCCGTCAGGCTTTCATAATTATGCCCTTGTGCCTGGGCATCTACACAGTTAGCTGTGTTCAGATTGGAAGCTGGAGGCCCATAACAGAAGCATGGGGCCCATGATTTCTGTGCCTACAACCTGCTGCCTGGCCATTCCCTTCTACAGCGGTTGGATGAGTATTGTATTCACTTTAATGTTTGAATCGTTGCAGAGTCTATTTTGAGTAGCCCATTCTTTTACTTACCTTTAAAGGCAGCCCGCTGCTTTCTCAGTGCAATAGGGCCTATTTTTGTCTCTGGAGCCTTGTGAGTCCACCCTTCGTTTGGACAATGAGATCATCTCTGATCATAATTTGGCCAATTCAGGAAAAGTCCCTCTGGGATAACTGTTCCAGACACAGTGTGAGGCTGTGAGCCTCCTTTGATTTCAAAGTCAAAGGCTCAATGCAGGAGTCAATGTCCTGTCCGAAAACTAATGCAGCTCATCAAATTTTAGGAATAGCCATTCTGTTTCTGCAATGTCACCTGCATAGAACTAAATTGGAAGTTATTTTAAACGACCTCTTCAGACATACAGTTTGGGTCTTGAACCTGGACCTTTTGACACAGAGGTAGGGGCACTACCACTGAGTGACACTAGCCCGACAACTAAATTAAAACTCACATACAATCTTTGCATAATCAAACAAATAAAACAGATGTTTTATGTTTTCAATGTTTCGGGCCGTAACCCTTTGTCAGGACTGGGAAGGGGGAGGAGAGCCCAGAAATATATAGAGGGAGGGGTGTGGGGCTGGGGGGAGTGAATATAGGTAGGGAATTCTTGTGGTTGGTCAGTGGGAAGGGTGGAACGGATTGGCCAGTTGAAAGACGGAAAGTTTGGGAGAGTGAAGATTTTGAAACTCGTGAAGTCAACATTTTTGGGCTGTAAGCTCCCTCGGAGGAATATGAAGTTCTGTTTCTCCAGTTTATGTTTGGCCTCACTAT
This sequence comes from Stegostoma tigrinum, assembly GCF_030684315.1. Lineage (NCBI taxonomy): Eukaryota > Metazoa > Chordata > Chondrichthyes > Orectolobiformes > Stegostomatidae > Stegostoma > Stegostoma tigrinum. The sequence goes on along the minus strand of NC_081362.1, from coordinate 77,283,246 downwards.
GACAGTGGAGGAGGCCAAGGATGGACATGTCACCTGGGGAGCGGGAAGGGGAGTTAAAGTGGATGGAAACCAGAAATTCAGGTTGGTTGGTGCATGCAGAGTTCAGGTGTCCTCAAACTGGTCCCCCAGTCTGTGTTTGGTCTCTCCGACATAGAGGAGATCATATCGAGAGCAACGGATACATTGGATGAGTTTATATGAAGTGCAGATAAATTTCTGCTGGGTTTGGAAGGATTGTTTGGGGTCTCGGACAGAGGTGAGAGGGAAGGTGCAGAGTCAGGTGTAGCACCTCCTGTGGTTTTGCAGGAAAAGGTACCGGCTGTGGTACAAGGGATGGTAGGGAGTGTGGAGTCACAGAGTGGACAGTCCCTGCAGAAAGCAGACAAGAGGGGGAGGGAAATATCTTTTTAGTTGTATGGTCTGATTGTGGGTGGCAGAAATGTTGGAGGATGACATGTTGTAGGCAGAAGTTGGTGGGGTGGTATGTGAGGACTGAGGGGACTCTGTCTTATGCGGAGGCTGTTGAAAAAGAAAACTGAAAGGATAGCTGATGCTGTAAATCAGGAGCAAAAACAGAAGTAGCTGGAAAAGCTCAACAGGTCTGGCAGCAACTGTAAAGAAAAAAAATCAGAATTAATGTTTTGGGTCCAGTGATTCTTCCTCAGAACTGTAGCAGAGACCATTGACTCTGGTTTCCAGCATCTGCTGTCCTTACCGTCTCAAAATAAACCAGACACTTTTTCTGTATTGATCTCAAGCAGGTTACAATCTTTGATTGCCTATCCAGGGCCCCAGTAGTGTCTTAATGTGATTGTTTATTTGGCATTTCAACAAACTGACAATATGACGACATGGGCAAGAGAGCACTTGGGCAGTAATATTCAGTATTTATTGAAATCACTCTTGACAACATCCTTAAACAGAGCAAGATAACAAAGCTGAGGGGAATGAGCAAGGCAATATGATTCGATTTGGATTGAAGACAGAAAATGCTGAGAACATCAGCAGATCCAGCAGCATCTGTATGGCAAGAAGGCGAGTATAAAATTTTTGAATTGGACATTTGGATTATTCCAGTGAAAAGCTTTGTGAGAGAGCATAGCATCCTGTATTCTGTACAATTCTGCATGGGTGAAATTCACTTTTGAAGGGGACTCCAACTGGGTCTCTGGCTTCAAAGGAAAGGAATGGTGGATGTCGGTGTGTACATAACAGGTGACTCATCTTACCCTTGTCTATTTAATCCCCTTGCTGTAGTAGAAGTCCCAGCCCTGTTTCTTTATCTCTTTTGATAACACAATCTTTATCTTTGCATCAATGGATATTGAATTGGTTTTTAAAGGCTTGCATCAAGAAGAAAACATCAAAGTTATGAAGTTGGCTAAACTCAAACAGAAAAATCTCAAAACTACCCTGCTATCAGGAACTGGTGACTCAAAAGAAATTTAATTAATGTAGCAAACTTAGTTCATAGTTTTCAATAATTCTAGTTATTTAAAACAAAACATCAAGCACCAGTTATACAAAGACTCAACATTCAGTGGAAGGAAATGAGAACTAATTAGAAATACAGTGGCCAGCATGGTAGAGGAGTGTTATTGAGGATTGTATTAAGTTCTGAGCAAGAACATGATTAAAGAAGATTGCAACTGCTCGTACTTTTGGTGCTCGACTGAGTGTTGTTTTGCGTCATTTGCATTTTTTTAATCCATCTGGTTAGAATTAATGAACGGATGCAGACAGACAGATCTCATGGAGCAGGCAATTTGTGAAAAGTAATTTTTCAATGTTTTATTTAAATCCACATATAAAGCGAATGATGGCTCTGCACATGTATCCAAAAATAATGTTTGGATAAATAGTCATTCAGCCTCTTTCAGTTCTGAGGAAATGTGACCAGAACTGAAACATTACGTCTGATTTCTCTTCGCGGATGCTGCCTGGCCTGCTGAGCTTTTCCAGCAACTTCTGCTTTTGTTTCAGTCTCTTTGTATGACTGGGTTTGTGGGCTTTGCAATTCCAAATCAATGATGTATTGTCATGATATTGATAAATATGAGACAAAAATACAAGAGGCCTTTTTAGAAATGTATTCAGATTTAACATAATGGAGTGCATGGAACAGAAAGAAGATACCTTGAATTATTTGTCACCCTTCCAATTAAGTATATAGCTTATATGATTACATGGAAGATAACTATTTTCATGAAAATGGTTCTTATTTAATAATGTATTGTTCTTTTGTGTAAGGAACATTACTCTGCAATTTCACATTTTAATCAGATTTCTTTCTTCCTTTCACGTATACATTTTAGTCATCGCAGACGATACCATAGTTTGCAGACTCAAAGTTGACGTAATGGAGAAGATGGTTGTATATTTTCAGAATCAAAAATAATGCTTTTGCACATATCCCTTGCAAACACCCCTTTACAGCATATGCAATGCTATCCTTGTACTAATCAGACCTAAATTTTCACTGCTGAAATGTATCTTCTACTTCATTTATGCTGTACCCATGACCAGGCCAAAGGTACTGGTGTCATTTGTCGAGGTTCCACCCACAGATTGTTTTGTGGTGGGAACAGAGTACTATCACCAATCATCCTTTTAATGCTGAGTTGAGGGAATTATCTAATTAGCATTGATATTGGATAAGTCACTATTGAACCTTAACAACAAGAGGCACTTAGCTTACATAAACATTTATTGTGTGATTGCAGGAGGCGCACGTTTCTTTGTCTATTTAGACATAATTATGAAGACTATCAGGAATTAGATATAACACATCTGTCCCAATGTACTAGACTGCTGATTGTCTGCCCAAAGGGTGTGTGACATCACCAGAGTAGGCAAAGCCTAATTTAATCTCCAAAATTAACCCTTTCAGAACTATTACTTTATGTAACAGTGGGCTATGTTATAAAGATGTGAGAATTTAAGACAGACTCACACAGACCAGGCTGGACGTGGCATGGTGATTGATTTGCAGACATGGCTAGTCCAGCAAAGTAATTCAAGTACAAAACAGCATTCAAGCTCAAAGTCATTCCATTTTTTGACTCATCAAATAAACGGGTTACAGCAAGGGAATTTGGTGTTAATGAAAAACTGATATGCGAACAAAAGAAGAAGGCACTTTCCCCAGAGAACATAGTACCCAAGACTAAATGCATCATCACAACAGTGGTCTGATCTTGTAAAACATTTCTCAGATTGGGACTTTGAAAATCTTCAGATTGATTCCACAGTATTCAGGAATGTAATGCTCACATATGCAATTATTTGGGACAAATCAAACCCAGAATCCAGAAAAGATTTCACATCAACAGCTGGCTTGTGTGTCTGCTTAGAAGCTCCATGTTGTTCCAGAAGACAGGAATTTCTTCAAGACTGCTAAGAACTCTTAAACTTGCCAGATTAGTGACTCTTCACCAGACTGATAATAGTATGAAGAACCATTGAGTCATATCCAGACTTTGGTGCGAAAGTAGGCTATTTGATCCTTCAAGTCTTGTCTCCCATTTATTAAGATCATGAGTAATCTGTTTGTGGACCTCAACTCCACTTTCTAGCCAAATATAACTCCAACCTATCAAGAAAGTTTCGAACCAAGCCTTCAATAAATTGAATAACTCAACCTCCACTTCTTTCTGTGGAAAAGAATTCCACAGACTAATGGCCCTCTGCGCTTTTATTTATATCTTAAAAGCATCCACATCTTATTTTAAACCGTGTTACTGGTTCTAGCCTTCCTCACAAAAGGTAACATGCCTCCTATATCCACCCTATTTATTTCCCTGATGCCACAGTAAGGATCACCTTTCATTATTTTGAACCCCAATGAGTAAAGTCTCATCATCTTATGTCATACATCTTAGGAGAGAGTAGAATTAATTTTCTCCAAACTGCTTCTAATGGAATTATATATTTTTTTCAAATAAATTAGTGACATAGATGAAATATCCATGAATTTTCATAGTGTCCAGCAATCAAGCTGTGGAGAGGAAATTTTCAAATACAACTTTTGTGAAACTTGCAGTAAATCTATTTTTTTCCAAATCTTCTGAAACATAAGTCCTCCAAGAAATATTAAATATGAAGCATTTTCTGACAGTACAAATAATTGATTAAATGAAAATAATAAATTCCACATTAAAGTGCTGTTTCTTTACACTTCTCAAAACAGCAACTACCCATCCCCACAGCAGCAACTCAGCAAACTCACCACCAACAGTCCCTCCACTTGATATCTGAGTTCTGAAGAAAGGGCACCAAACCTGAAACTCTGCTTTCTGACAACAGATGCTGCCCAGGCCTGCTGAGTTTTTTCAGTAATTCCTGGTTTTGCTTCAGATTTCCAACATCCACAGTTCTTTGTGTTCTTTTTTCCCCATTTTATTTTCGGTGTTTAAGTTAAATCGCTCATGGGCAAAATTTTTGGATGCTACAAAAGTTGACTCATAAACCATGATCTTCAATTACATGTAATGTCTACTGTCTACCATTTTCAGTTCAATGTGCAATGTAGATTTTGTAGAACAATTCTATTTATATCACTTAGGAGAAGTTAAATGAGTCTGTTTGATCAGATGCACAAAGGTTTATACTAGAGAAATTTGACAAATCCTTCAATAAATAACAGACAAATAGCTAAGGGGACTTTTCAAGATGTCATTATTGATTTTGAGAATGAGATGAAAACATTTTTTAAAAGAACTTGATTAAACAGGCGACACAGTAAGTGCTGCTTGACCGTATTATAGCATTGGTTTACAAAGATTAGCAAAGGTTTGAAATTGTGTTTGCAATGTTAATAATGAATGAATGCACATCAAATGTATTTGTTTAGCCCTTTTTAACAAAGGTGTTATTACTTAATCCCCATTATAAGAGATGACTGACAAATGTGTTCTCATATTTATTGCTAAAAGCAGACAGTGTGATTCTAGTTGCAAAGACTCAACTGAATTTTCATGACAGGGCTGAATGGTTCAAGCTGGGAAATTTGTGACACAGGAGATCTGCTTCAATATAAAGGGATCCCTTCATACACACTATTTTCTGCAGGGAGGTGAGATTGTGTGGAGTAAAGCCTGCTGATTCCACAACTAGATTTGAGAGAGCTATGGGGCAGGCAAGTTGTTTCAAATAATGTCAGGCCCTCTGGTTCTCTAGCTCTGATCCCTGACCTCATCTCACCTCACTTCACCACCAGCATTCCAGGATTCTCCATGCCAAGTTATGGCCCAAGCTCTCACCCCTTTCCACCTCCCTTTCAATTCATATTTCCATAGTCATTCAGTTTCCACTTCCGAAAGATCTCTGGAACTATGTGGAGTTGGGAAAAAAACATTTTCAAATGATCTAATTAAGCTCATGAACCCTTAATACTGAAAAATAATACTCTTGTTCATGAAAATCATCGAAAGATTTTCAGCTCTGCCAGTTGTCAACCTGCAAAAAAATTCCATGCTGTTACCATATTAAAGACAATTGATCCTTTAATAGCCTCTTTACATAATCAAGAATAGTGAGAATTGAGTACCCCTTCATGCTGCAAGAAATGTCTTTGATGTTTTGAAATTCAGCAAGCATTCGTAATGACCCGTGTAACACTCAGCAATGGAAATGTCAACAGTGACCTCTACTTGAAACTGCAGAAACAGATGATAATAGTTTTTCTAACCTTGATCAACTGACCAGTAAATCAAGGAAGACATTTAATCAATGATTACAGGGTTAAGGATTCAAATAATTTCCTATCATGACACTTCAGTCAGCCATACCCACATTTCAAGGGTACTTATGTCCACTCCATAAATTACTGTTCCCTTCGCCTTGGGTTAAGATGCAGGACAGTGAAAATGGGGTCTGAACTAATTTTAATTTGCTCTGTTCATTTTGAGTTTCCTATCAGTCTGATTTATGCCCAGCCCCACTCTCTAGTCCCTTGAGTGAAAATAAAATCGTTGAAAAATGGGGATTAAGTATCTGTAACTGGGTCCCAATACCCATTTTAAAGTCTTTGGATTCAGCCTGACTATTTGAAAATCTTGGTGAATATCACAAATGTGCAATCTATGGGTTTGGATATCAGTATATGGGAGGGAATGGGCACAATTGTCATTTATTCTGTCTCACCCAGCAGGAAATTAACATTTTAGACTTAATTTCCCTTACTGCAATACAAAATTGGGAATACTATAAAATTCTGCCTGATCTGACACTGCCAGTTTCCTGGCAACCAGGTTAGGTTCAAATATATTTCTGTGTAAGCACAACTGAAACAAAACTGTACTCCCAGGTCAATAGCTAATATATTTGAATGGCAATGGTGGCAGAGGTCAGTATGGTTGAAGTATTTTTCAGATTTTGTTTCAGCTGAGTGAGAATGGTCCAAGTTCCATATACTGTATCCCTTTGAGGATGGGAGACAGCAGGTAGTGAGCTGCCTTGGCTTTATAGTAAAGGCCCAAGCATTGTGGTCTCCAACGCATAGATTGTGATCAGCTGGTTATTTACAGAGTCTCTGACCATCGATCTTGTCACCCGCCTGCATTCCCTTGCCATTCGCTTCTCTGAGAATCCAACTCACCATACATATATCAATCATCTTGTCTCTGTATGGTCTCTCCTTTTGGAAGCTACATGGCTAGAGATAAGATCTTTTAACAGGCTTTGACAGCTTATTGCATCAAATTTTAGTTTAATCTAAATGGACTACCATTGTAGGGTAAAGTCAGTTTTGTGATGGCAATCCAAACAAATGAATGAGTTCTACTAGGAACTGATGTGTGAAAGATTTATATTACACAAGCAGAAATATACAAAGCCATTCAGCCCATCATGTCCACGTAGAGTCTCTGCAAGGATCATCTCAGTTAGTCCCACACCTCTGCTCATTCCCTGCAGACCTTCAACTTTTTGTTTTCTTCAGTTTCTTATCTAATGTGTCTGTGCAGGACAAATAAAACTTATGGGGAAAGCTGCCACATCCCACATCCAGACTCCAGTCAATGCCCTTGAAAGAGATCACAAACATAGAAGTGAACCCCCCCATGCCCCCACACTTGAAAACAGCAGCAACATTCTGGGTGTTCCATGAGCTTGTTCCCAGAGGGTAACCTTTGGTTTGACCATTAACAGCAAAATAACACTACAAACTGCATAGTGAAGTGTTAATGATGGGTGATAAAGTTGGACCATCTAAAAGGAAAGCAAAAATGTTTCTTTCCTCATGGAAAGGGAAAACGAATTTTTGTTCACAGCTGTAAAAAGTAAGGGCATTTTCCTCGTATGTTGCCAGGGATGTAGAAAGAGAAAGTTGCAACAACACTGCATAACATTAAATTCAAGGATAGTTTTCCCTCAAACAATATGCTTCAGACAAGGAACATTGACAAGCTGAGGGCTGTTTTGAAAGCTCAACAATAATTTTTTCTATGTCAGCAGCAAAAGGTAATGCCTGCACTGAAGCACAATTTCCCATTCGCTGTCCTTTGGCAAAACACTAGAAATCATTCACAGATGGCAAAGTAATTAAAGAAGCAACAACTCTGGCTGTTGGCTCTTTACTCAAAGACTTTCAAAACAAAGAAGAAACAATAACAGCAATCCAGAGCAGGTCATTCAGTGCTTTCACAGTAGCAAGATGAGTGGGATCTTTCTCCGAAGACATCTTTCATTATCTCCAGAAGGAATCTGAATGCTTCTCACTGCAGTTCAATGAATCCATTGACATGACTGACACAGCCCAATTTATTGTTTTTGTGTGCTTTGATCCTTAAAGACATAACAATGAAAGAGGATCTTCACATTGTTTTGATCGTTAAGGAGAGAATAAGACGTGTGGATATCTAAAAGGAATTCAGAAAGTACGTGATTGAGAAAAACTTTCCAATCAAGAAACTAACTTCCATCACAACTATCACCAGCCGTATTTGGCATAAGTGTGAGCTTTGTTGCATTTTTCAGAAATGATGTTGATTTTCCCTCTCATGTCAAATACCACAGAATAATCCATCAGCAAGCATTAGCCAGTTAAGTTATGGGCTTTTCTCATGTAATGAACGTTGTTGTGAAGGTTGTAAACTTGATTTGAGCAAGAGCCCTTCAGCGCTGTTTGTTTGAATCCTTATGCAGCAAACTCTATGCTGCCCATGGTAAATTTATTCTCCGTGCTGATGTGAGGTGGTTAAATCATAGAGTCATAGATATGTATAGCATGGAAACAGACCCTTCAGTCCAGCTGGTCTATGCCAACCAGATATTCTAATTAATCTATTTCTATTTGCCAGAATTTTGGCCCATATCCCTCTAAACCCTTCCAATTCCTATACCCATCCAGATGCCTTTTAAATGTTGTAATTGCCTAAAGTTGCCATTTTTCTTCAATCAAGGAATGAGGTATGCTGTGAGTAGTCAGGCTCCTTACAGACTCAACATCAAAACTGAATGAGCTAAACTGTGGGCTGCAGGGAAAGAACAGAGACTGGGTGCACATGATTAATGCTGTGAACGCATTCAAATTGAAACTGGGTCTATCTTCATCCTAATTAAAAAAAAATAAACTGCCAGAGCAGTTCCCAAGCTTGGAGACAAAGACAAAGAAAAAGTAGTTTCATCCAGAAAATGTTTATGCAGGCCTAAGAACATTAGCCGAGGAGTTCAACAGGCAATTGCAGGAGTTAGTGTAAGGGAACCAATTGTGATGTCTGTTTCAACTCCCTTCTTTCCAGTAAGTGTTGGTGGGTTGGCACCAAATTCCATCAGATATATGATTTACGAAGCAGTGGAGGTGCTATAGAGACAATTAATACTTATAATGATATTGAGCTGTAAGTTAGATCAAGGGGCAATGCTTTTGTGGGACTCATAACCAGAGAAAAATACCACTTCTATCATCTTATGCTTTTGAAGTGATTGTTTACTTTGCTCCACATGTCACTGTGAGACTGTCTTCTCTCAACTGAGGATAATCAAGTCCAAGTAACATACCTGCCTCTCAGATTCCATCTGATAGACTGTGTGGGGCTGGCAGCCTGAAACAACAACCAGGTTTCAAGGCATGACAGATAATGTGCATTCACACGTGTCATACTGAGACATGGTGAACAGAGGACAAACGGAATAATTATCCATAACTTGTTTAGATTTATATAACATTACAAATATATTGTCTACTCTGTATTTTCTGAGGGCTAGATCTTGGCTTGCACTCAAAATTTTAAAAAAGTGATCTTGTGCTTGAAAACATTGGAGAACACTGCCCAAGTACATAACACAGAAATGTGAGGCATCAGATCTAAAAGCTCGTATAGTCAACCACATTCTAACAATATGAAAGGATAAGAAAACCTCAGCACCTTTGTGGTTAATAATCTCTTTTATCTCTATTATTTGTTTAATAAAAGTAGTATTAAACAATCAAATCCACAGTTATTCAGCAGTCACTTACACAGTACTGCTAAGGAAGATTGGGGAAGGAGACTTGATAGTCTCATTTATCATTCTTTTATGCCTTTTGTACTTAGTCTCTGAACAGAGTTCAGAGAGTAAGAAAGATTAATTTAAAGTATCAGTTAAAGACACCAAAGGGTTTTTAAATTTAGCTCAGTCAATAAGATTGACATGATTTTGCCAAAATAATACCCTGACAAATCTAACCAGTGTCATCTTCACCAGGTGTATTTCTAATTAGTTATTTTCTGCATATGCCTGATAAATACAGCAAGTGAAGAGGGTGCTCCATAGAAAGGAGACCTCACAGATTGCTCTGTTATTACAGTAACATCGCTCTCTCTTTGAAGTATTCCCCTGCTTGGTTGAGACTTTGTAACTATGAACCTACTAAGAGTTTTCAGGTCCTACCAAGGCATCTTCAGGTCAAACCATACCTAACAAATTGCTCTGCTAGGTTAACTCACATTTTGGCAGCAGTGAGAAATTATACCACAGCAACACATTCTGCAACATTCTAAAGCAATCAAGAACATTTTAAATAAAAAAAAACAAAAATACGCATTAAAAAAATTCTTACGCCTATCACTGGTAGGTCCTCTAAAAAATATTCCAGGAACCAGACACAGATTCATATCTTCACCAAAAAGCTAAGAAGCTCTTTCTTAATTGGTCCTTACCTGTGTATTATGTTTCATTAACATACATTCATTCATTATTGAGATATATTTACAGACAAATAGATGAAAAAACAAAGGTGACAATCTACTCTTTACCCATCTTCAGTGGGGGGGAAGGTCATTGGTATTTTATATTGTGCTTTAAGCCAGTACAGCTACATGCACATTGAGATTCTATACTGGAGTATCTCAGGCAGTGAGTCTCTGCACATTTACTGTCGCTGAGGCTGTTTGCATCTTATCTTTGAGTAATGCTCCTTATGTGTTGTATGATTCATTATTTACATCTGTGTATAGTGGGACCTTGTGTCACTGACTAACAACAGCCGTGACTTTCAGTGATGTCCTAACCAGTGTGAGTTGAAAATTTAAGACATTGGCTATCACAAGGCTTTCCAAACTGTGGGTCTTGGTGCCCATTGGGGTCAACTGACAGAATTTGAGGGTCACTACTCATCAGGGCCAAGTTCATTTGCTGAGTGCAGTGTCAATGGGGATGGTCAGTACCCAAAGCAGCCAATCCAATGCAGACCAGCCCCATTGACAGGCTAATCAGACAACAACTGCTGCTTCCTGAACAACAGCAACCATTGGAACATGTCAGAATATCAGTGCTAATATTCTCCCTTGCCTGTCTCGTTACCTGCTCTGTCAAAGAGTGCTGGAGCCTGTGAAAGCTTAATTGCAAATGGCTCTTCCAATTAACCCCCATTTCCCCCCAACCACCTGATGTCTACTCCCCAATCCAAAAGGTTGCTTGCTCCTGGAAGTGTGAAAAAGAGAGTATGGGTGATGAATGTGAACAAGTGAGAGTACATGAGTATGTGTGACAGAGTATAGTGGGGTGGGAGGGGGAGAGAGCATGGGTAAGTGAGTATCTGTGAAAGAGTATGAGTTTGGCAGCAAGTGAGTAGGTGTGACAGTATGTATGAGTGAGTGTGGTAGTGTGAATAAGTGAGATAGTGTGAATATGAGTGATAGAGAGGGTTTGACATAGTGAGTGAGTGAGTGATTGTGGTGAAGTATGAGCAGAGAGGGAATGAGTGAGTGTATGTTAGTGAGTGAATGTGAGAGAAAGATGATATGAAGTGTGACTGAGTGTGATTAAGTGAGACAGATAGAATGAGGAACCATGAGAAAGTGAGTATTTTGGCAGTGTGTGTATTGATTGTGAGTGTGAGGAAGAGACAGAGGGAGATAAGTGACTGAGTGTGTCACATTATGTTTGCCAAATAGCAGAGCCCCACATCCCCCTCCAACACAACATCTCCTCTCACAGCTCTGACTAGTCGGTCCTACCAATGTTCAATCCTCCAAACAAAGGTCACAAAGGGAAATTCTTTAGGAGGCTTATCAGGACTGTTATTCAATTTTTAAAAAAGCTTTCAAATTAACATGAAGCAGAGATGCTTGTAACAATTTTAAATAGTTGTGGTTGAAGCTTTAAGGGGTTCAAATGCCTATAGAACTCCATCTTCCAAATCTACTGATCATGACAGTCACTCCAGTAAAGCAGTTAACTTTTACAATTTACAATAAAAATAACAGCACAAGTGTACGGTTTGTTTCCTATTGGATAATAGAGCCTCAGTAGATCAAAAAAGTGCAATTCCTAATCTGTGCTCAATTAACAGGCCTCTGCTGGGGTTGCAGTGCAGGACCTCATTCTCTCAAAGGTAGGGACAGTGGATGGATCACCATCTGATAAGCAACTAGATAACTGTTATCAAAAGGATTGTCGGCAAATCCCACACGAGGAACACATTAGTCTTGGAGGTGGAAGGGCCTGCTCTTTGTCTGGTTGGGAAAGATATCAAAGGTTGAAGCAGGGCAAGAAAACTTTAGCCAAAAATGTGGGAAATAAAATCTTCACTTGAGAAATAAGTGTCCATTATGTTGTTATGTTTCAGAGCAATAACATTGTTGAGGTCCATAGGAACCAATTGCTACGTATCTATGGAAAAATTAGACAACTTAAGATAATTTTGTACATGACTCTCACATACAAAACTTTAACTATTGAAATATTCTGAACAACATTCTTACGTATTATGTTCCACCATTTCTCTCATCCTTGGATTGGATTTTTAGACCGTTTTGATGGTAATATTGTATGTTTCTTCTTTCTTGGGATATAGGCTTTGGTGGCAAGGCTGGTATTTGTTGCCATTAGTAACTGGTCTGGAGTCATGCGTTTGCCAGAACATGTAAGGAAGGCAGATTCCCTTTCCTAAGCAACACATATTCAGTACCGGTTACTGTACTTATTGAAGGGTGTTAATGCTCTGGAAGCAGCTCAGAGAACAATTATTAGACCTTCCACGGAAGGCTCGGAAGAAGGGTCAGTCGACTGATACATTAACTCTGCTGTCTCTCCACAGATGCTACCAGATCTGCTGAGTTTCTCCAACAGGTTCTGTTTCTGTTTATTAGAGGATTGCTTGCCAATGGAAGGCCTATGTCTTCTGGAGTTTAGAAAAGTTGGAGTTAACTTTGTTGAAACATGTAAGATTCTGAGCTGAAACTTGAACAGGTGGATGTGGAAAGGACGTGTTCTTTTGTGAATGAATTTGAAACCGGGGCTCATAGTTTAAAAATAAGGGGTTGTCAACTGAGGACAGAGAACAGGAAAAAATATTTTCTATCAGAGGGTTGTGAATCTTCAGAGCTTCTTTCCTCAAAAGGCCGTGGGTATACAGTTTTTGAAATATTTAAAGCAGAGATAGATTTTTGATGACCAAGGAAATGAAGGATTTTCAGGAATATGGAGGAATGTAGAGTTGAGTTTAAAAAGGACCAGCCATGATCTCATTGAATGACAGGGCAGATTCAAGGGGCAGAGTGGCCTACTCTTTTTCTTTCTTTGTACGTTCTTACATGTGTAGGTGAAATGGTGCACAGATCAGCCATGGTTTACTTAGGGTGTGAATGGTTTGCATTTTATCTATATTTCTCTCACACCAGGGAAACCCTTGTTCTTCTTAAAATGAGCTATTTTGTATTGACCTCAGCAAGCAAATATCACATCAAAAACATACCCACTCTGCCACTGCAGCATTCCTTCAGTACTTCCTGAAAGGCTTAGATTGATCAACTGAGCACAACATTCAGCTTGATCCCATAGTTTTTAGTTCCAGAAAAATGCCTGCAAAATGGGCCAAGAATACAAAGAACGTAAAGTATTTACCAATTCTAGTCAGCAATACATTGGGCTAAAGGCATGATGCTAAATTATGTGCCTTCTGCTTGAGGGTGACATGAATTCATGGACCTCTATTCAACCAGCTCTCCTGAGTCAGTGAAAACAGATAGCGTGATTTTCAGCGCATTTCTCTAATGCACAGTTCCACCACCATGTGGCAGTCATAAATTACTGCACATTACCAGCTAATGTTTTTATTGCTTCTCAAAAATGCCAGTGAAGGAAACTGTCCCTGCATTTTATTTAAACTTAAGAACTGTTATTAGCATATCATAGGTCACAAATCAAAACCACCTTCAAAGTGGTCATAACCATAGGGTTGGTGGAAAGCAGTTTCTCTTCACAATGATGTTAAAGCTGAGGTGTAGAACACGAGGCCTGACCTAACTGGAAAAAGAAACTGAGAAACAGGAACAGGAATGAGCCACATCTGGGCATTAAACCTACTATAACATTCAGTAAGATCCCGATCTTTTGTCTTATTCCCCCTTTTTTACCCTACTCTTAGGTTCCCTGGGTATCCAATAATTTACCAATTTCAACTTTGAATGAACTCAATGGCCAAGCATCAATGGCTCTCAAGGACTCATTCCAAAGAGGGTCCAGCCTCTGAGTGAATAAATTTCTCCCGATTTCAGTCTTAATTGGACGTCCTCTTTTCCTGAGGCTCTGACGCCAAGTTCTAGACTCTCCACCCAGGAGAAGCTATCTCTTGACATCCAGGTCACTGCTAGTGCAATAACAATCTGAAGGCAAAAACTGCACAGCAGACTGAACATAGATACAGTTTTGCTGAATACTTGCACTTAATCCACAAACACATGACTCTGAAATTCAGCTCAATTGTGCTCTTAACTCTCCACCTCAGTTCCTACACTGACCTCTCCACCTTCAGCCTCCTACAGTCATCACGTTTGGTCTTTGAATTAGGCAACTTAAAGCTGACTTTATGGTAGGGGAACCTGACTGTGGAAGTTCTGTGCTTATTTTTCTGAGACATCAAGTTTTTGCTGACAGAGAAACGGGTCATTGGAAAGGGGTTACATCAATGCACCCACTGGGCATGTTTTCAGCAGAAAGAATGTATAATCAACCAGGTACCCAGCCCACCACCTTCCCATCCACCCCAAGCTCACCATCATAACAGAGGGAGTGGTTGGGCATTGAAATTAGCAGTCCACCTGCCATATTTAAATATACAACGAAAGGTCAAGTGAGCTTGTTAAAAGCTCAAATGACCTCAACATTATCCTGGCCACACCACAATACAGATGATGTGGTCAGGTGGGTGGGAATGATTTTAAATTTAAAGCTTTTAGATAGGTAGGAAGAATAGGAGGAACTAACAACAGAGAGTGCCTTTACAAATCAAGGTGTCCTTTGCAAATCAAGACGCCTACTCCCACCCAGAAGATAGTACCTACCTTTCCTTCCTTAGGCTTGAGGAGTGGTTGAGGGGTCCGGGTCTGTACTTGATCGACTTTAGAAGGATGAGTGGAGATGCTCATTGAGAGGCCTGGATAGAGTGGATTTGGAGAAGATGTTTCTACTAATAGGAGAGACTAGGATCCAAGGCTACAGCCTCATAGGAAGGGACTACACTTTAGAGTTGGGATAAAGTGTAATTTTTTCAGCCAGAAGATGGTTAATCTGTGGAACTCATTGTCACAGAAAGCTGTGGACACCAAGTCACTGAGTGTATTTAAGGCAGAGATAGAAAGTTTCTTCATTATTAGGGGATCAAAGGTTAGAGGAAGAAGGCAGGAGAATGGAATTGAGGAACATATCAGCCATGATCAAATGGCAGTGCAGATTCGATGGGCCAAATGGCCTAATTCAACTTCTATATCTATGGCTTAATGGTCTTTCTCTTCACTTGGACTTTAAAACCCACCACTTGCCTTCCTCCCCTCCCCACCTACCTTCTTAAGATGCTCAAAATCTCCTCACCCAAAACACCCAATTCTACCTATGTGCGGGGATCTATTGTAGCTCTCATCCTGAGATTTCTTGTAGTACTAGGATCATCCACAATTGTGTTTTTGGCGCTGCGAGGACTGCTGATGAATAAGTGAGACTGGCCAGACTCTCCCTCCAGATGGTAAGACTTCCTCCCACTGAAGGGCAGAAATTCCTCTCTGCATTAATGTACCTAACCTACAGTGTATGTTATAGCTGACTATCAATTTTCGTTTGGGAGGGTAGTTTTCCACCCATCCCATCTCCACTTCTGTTAAAATCTATCCATATAATCCCAAATGATTCCAATAATGCTGCCACCTATCCTGGGTCCTACAGAGAGGTTGTGCTTCAGAGCCTCAGTCTCCTACCTGCTCAGGGTAAAGGGTGCTGTCACACATTCAGGTTTTTTCTTCGTTCCTAACAGTGTATTATGGGTTGGTGCTTCAAGGACCAAGGACCAAATGTCCCAGCAATCTCTCCTTATAAGAGCACTAAGTATTTACAATGCCTTTTATCTGCATATCTCAGTAATATAAACAACAAATCATCCTACCGTACTGCCCCAATGATGAAAGGAGCATTTTGGTTATGGAGAGGGATTGGATGGACTGGATTTGCTTATCTTGGAGCAGAAGAGATTGGGAGGGGACACTATTGAGATGTATGAAATTGTTATGGGTGTAGAAGGAGTAAAAACTTTTTCCCTTGATGCAGAGATCAACGACCACGAGTATAGATTTAAGGTAAAGGGCAGAATGTTTAGAGGGGACATGAAAATTATTTTCACCCGGAGGGTGGTGGGAATTTGGAACTCTGAGGGTGGTTGAGGCAGAAACTTCCTTAACATTTAAGAAGTATTTAGATGTGCACTTGTGATGCTAAGGCATACAAGGCTCTGGGCCAAGTGCTGGAAAATGGGATGGGAATAGTTATGTGGTTGTTTTTGATCAGTGCAGACTTAATGAACCGAAGGGGTTTTTTTTCTGTGCTGTAGATCTCTATGACTCTCTGAGCTCTATTCCTGTATTATTAGCAAATTCTCAATGACAAGAGCTAAAAGACTTAAAAGCGTGAGACACAGGAAGGAAATAATTTTCCGCAATTGTCAGCATTCCAAGTTTGAGAAAGATAGTCAGGCAAATCAACAACCAAAATGTTGGTAATTTTAATTGCAGAGTTCAGCTCTTTAAAGCCATCTTTGTACAGTATTAATGGTCCCAAGCTCAGCTGTCATATGAATGAGCTAAGATGGGTACCTCTGTCTACACAATATACAATTTGAGGTGTTTTCTACAGTCACAGTGCCCCGCAGTTTATAAAATGGGAACATGACACAAAGAGAAACAAATAATGCAACATTAGTAAAAGCCACATGTTTAGGAAACACTGGTTCATAATTACAATAATAGAGTAAGTTGGAACATTTTAAATTATATTTACACTTGACATGCTCTACTAATAGTAAAATGGGGGAAAGAATTAAAAGTCTTCAGATGTGCCCCTTACAAAGCAGCATTGGCAGATTTAAAGATAGAAGCAGTGAAGAGTACAGACAATGAGGTGCATAAGACCTGATTTGAACCTGAAGTGAATGCCCTACTTGGGACAGTGACCATTCGGGCCTAAGGCACAAATAATTGAAAGGGGGTCTTTATACCCAAAGCTCCCCCACACTCTGCCACAACGCCACCAACTCTTCCACACTGGAATCCCCTGAGGAGCATATAGAAATGACATCAGGCAGGGAGGTTGGCGGGTGAGGGCAAGGTGTGAACGGTACCGGCAGCTATCTGGAATCCAAAGATACAGCCTTCAGCAAGGTGAAACAACGAAGACTCGAACTGATTGGGGAAGGTCAGATGATTCCTTGCAACTGAGTCCTGCAAAAGTCGATTTTAACCCGAACTAGTTTCTGTGGCTACAGTTGTTTGATCCAAGATTAAGCTTAAAACTGAGTTCTGCTCCAAGTCACATTGTGAAATGTTTTGGTAGCAAGTATTCTGTATTTAAGTCACAAGTTAGAAATATTTTGTTTCATGATGGTGGAGGTACTTTAAAAATTCAGACAGCAAGTTATATTTTGGAACTGAATGTCCTCAATGAATCTTATCACTGCATGTTGTATTTTATCCTGATCTTTAAAGCTATAGAAATGGAAATTTAGTTTAATGATATCTTATTATTTGGTCATCCATGTTCTTGATTTGAGTGAAGCTCAACAATATTTTTTTCAAGTGACTTCTTCTAATTATATCTCATTTTAATTGTTAAAAGTTCTGGAAAATATATATTATGATGCTAGCTTTTAAGTCAGTAGTACAAATTGCATAGACAATCATGTAGATCGAGCTATAATTCTACATCATGATGGTTATACATATTGGCAATAAACCTGTCTTCACAGTTGAAGGAGAGAGACATAGGATTACGAGGGCTGGGGGAGCATTTTGGTATTTACGCTCAAAGTGTGCATTTCAATTCCTGATTGCTTTTTTGAAAATATAGCTAGACTACGCACAACCTTGGAGCTTCTTTTAATCTATATTTGTGTAAATTTGATGCGTCTCCTGAATTGTGGTTGAAAGCTGTTTTAACTAGATGTAGCAAACATCCTGAGCACCAGTGAATGGATTATGCACTGGTTGCTATTCTGATTGAGAACAGTACACTCAGCATTGTAATTTTTTTTTCTGCTGTCATTGCTTTCTCTTGGTATGCTTGGTTCCTTGTGACATGGGTTGGGAACTAATTGAGCAGTGACAGGCAGCAATTAGGGATAGAGGGGACAATTTGACAGAATGTGACAAGTGGTTTTCCTCAGGGATCTGTACAGAGGACATTACTTTGTGTGGAGAGTACATAAATGACTTGGTTAAGGAATAGAATTTCAATATTGTGAAACAGGTCATCAGACGTTTTTCATCCCACACTCATCAGGACTGAATGCAAGAATGCTGAATTTGTACTGATTTAATAATTGATACCATAGGAGGAAAGAGGTACTAATTGATTCGTAAGTTGATTCTCATTTGTTGAGACATTGCCATAGACAAACCACTAAGAAATCAAAAGTTCCATAAACTCCTGAGTAATTCAGAAAAGCACAAGGCTTGAACAAAAACATGTCCCTCTGTAACATAGTTCAAACTTTTCTTGAATTCCCCATGTTCATGTCAAATCACTGCTGACTGCCAATATCAAGTGGCTAATGTTCTGAGGAAGGATCACCAGACCCAAAATGTTAACTCTATTTTTTCCTTCACAGATGGTGCCAGACCTGCTGATCTTTCCCAGTAACTTTGTTTTTGTTCAAGTGGCTAAGGTTAAGTGGGAAGGGGTTGGTTAGCTCAGTTGGCTGGATGGCTGATTTGTAATTCAGAGTGATGCCAACTATGTGGGTTCAATTTCTGCATTGGCTGAAGGCATCATGAAGGCTTACTAAAACCCCTGAGGCCCCCATGTCTAATGTCCCTAGGCCCAGGTAGCAGGCCATGAAAGGGGATGTTACAGCTAGTTTTCTACCTCTCTTTCATGGTCAGACCTGTCCCTTCATGCACCTGGAATGTCTGCTGGTACCTTTCAGAACTTTTGCAACCAAAGGGCAGTGCTGGGGCTGGTGTGGACCATCACTCATTAGACCAAATTTTTGTTTAAATTAGTAAGTTTCTTTTGATGATGTGATTTTTTTCATTACAGCGCCCCTTTATCAGGATGCCAGCTGACTAATTGTATAATGTATTTGCTAGTTCTTTACAGGTTTCTCAGAACAGTATAAAGAGAGCACAGCTAGAACGGGATAGAGGGAGAATTGTGAGACTATGAACAAGTCAAAAATCTGTCAAGTAAAGGCAGAGAAGAAACGTAGAAGATAGGAGCAGAAGGAAGCCAGTCAGCCCTCCGAGCCTGCTCTGCCATTCTTCACAATAATGGGGATTGTCCAACTCAACAGCCTTATCCTTCTTTCTCCACATAACCTTTGATCCCATTCACCCCAAGTGCTATATTTAGTCGCCTCTTGAATACATTCAATGTTTTGGCATCAACTATTTCCTGTGGTAATGAATTCCATGGGGTCACTACTCTTTGAGTGAAGGAATGCCTCCCCATCTCCATCCTCCTAAGTCACCGTCAAGCTAAGACCCTGTTAGCAATGCAGACCAATTGGGAGCATGTAATCCCCTGTTCCTTTCTCCATGGGCAACAGCTCAATTAGAGTCAACTTGTTAATCAATGAACTCCCTCTACTCTGACAGAATAAATGGTTAGGGATTATTAGAAATTTAACATTCTTGTGTTTGTCCTGATGAGTGTAAGGCAGTTGACTTCATCGATCTGGACCTCACAGTCTCCATCTCAGGCAACCAGCTTGTAACTGATGTCCATTTCAAGCCCACCGACTCCCACAGCTACCTAGAATACACCTCCTCCCACCCACCCTCCTGCAAAAATTCCATCCCCTATTCCCAATTCCTCCGCCTCCGCCGCGTCTGCTCCCACAATAAGACATTCCACTCCCGCACATCCCAGATTGTCAACTTCTTCAAGGACCGCAACTTTCCCCCCACAGTGATCGAGAACGCCCTTGACTGCGTCTCCCGTATTTCCCGCAACAAATCCCTCACACCCCGCTCCACCACAACCGCCCAAAGAGGATCCCCCTCATTCTCACACACCACCCTACCAACCTCCGGATACAATGCATCATCCTCTGACACTTCCGCCATTTACAATCCGACCCCACCACCCAAGACATTTTTCCATCCCCACCCCTGTCTGCTTTCCGGAGAGACCACTCTCTCCGTGACTCCCTTGTTCGCTCCACACTGCCCTCCAACCCCACCACACCCGGCACCTTCCCCTGCAACTGCAGGAAATGCTACACTTGCCCCCACACCTCCTCCCTCACCCCTATCCCAGGCCCCAAGATGACTTTCCACATTAAGCAGAGGTTCACCTGCACATCTGCCAATGTGGTATACTGCATCCACTGTACCCAGTGTGGCTTCCTCTACATTGGGGAAACCAAGCGGAGGCTTGGAGACCGCTTTGCAGAACACCTCCGCTCAGTTCGCAACAAACAACTGCACCTCCCAGTCGCAAACCATTTCCACTCCCCCTCCCATTCTTTAGATGACATGTCCATCATGGGCCTCCTGCAGTGCCACAATGATGCCACCCGAAGGTTGCAGGAACAGCAACTCATATTCCGCCTGGGAACCCTGCAGCCTAATGGTATCAATGTGGACTTCACCAGTTTCAAAATCTCCCCTTCCCCAACTGCATCCCTAAACCAGCCCAGTTCGTCCCCTCCCCCCACTGCACCACACAACCAGCCCAGCTCTTCCCCTCCGCCCACTGCATCCCAAAACCAGTCCAACCTGTCTCTGCCTCCCTAACCGGTTCTTCCTCTCACCCATCCCTTCCTCCCACCCCAAGCCGCACCCCCATCTACCTACTAACCTCATCCCACCTCCTTGACCTGTCCATCTTCCCTGGGCTGACCTATCCCCTCCCTACCTCCCCACCTATACTCTCTCCACCTATCTTCTTTACTCTCCATCTTCGGTCCGCCTCCCCCTCTCTCCCTATTTATTCCAGTTCCCTCTCCCCATCCCCCTCTCTGATGAAGGGTCTAGGCCCGAAACGTCAGTTTTTGTGCTCCTGAGATGCTGCTTGGCCTGCTGTGTTCATCCAGCCTCACATTTTATTATCTTTGACTTCATCGATATGTTTCTCTTTCCATCAACATTCAAGTTCTGTGCCATGAAGGGCAACTGTTTGAGTAGACAGTTGTACATCAAAATTTTCAAAAAATGCTAAGAAGGAAAGACACTAAAAGCTCTTGTGGTGTAGTGGTATTATCCCTATCTCTAAGCTTGGAGGCCTGAGTTCACATCTCATCTGTTTCAGATGTGTGTAATAATATCTTTGAGCAGGTAGATTAGAAAATATCTATAATTGCATGAGATGGGGTGCAATGGATTTTCACACTGGATTGGTTCCTGGGATGTGGAGGATTTTCCTATAAGGAGACTAGGTCCATATGTCTGAAAATTTATAAGGATGACAAGTGTTTGATCATGCAGCATAAAAAGCTAGACAAGGTAATGGTGGTGACAATGTTTGCCATGGGTGGAAGTCTAAAACTTCGGGTCACAATCTCAGAATTAGGCATCATCCATTCACAATTAGAATGAGAAGAATTTCTTTACTCAAAATGTTCCAAATTCTTTGTCCAGAGATGCTCAAAACAGAGATTAATAGGTTTAAGGGATATGGGGTTAGGCTGAAAAGGCAAAGTTTCATTTGGGGTATTGGCCATCATATTACAGAATGGCCAAGCAGGCTTGAGAGACTAAATCTTATATTGTTGTTATATTCTTGAGACATGGACAGAGTACATAAGTACCTGGGAGATACTTGGTACATTATGCTGAGGTCATCTCCTAGGAGTTGGAGAAAAGCAATGGGAGTCTTCTTATAGCAAGGGAGTGAGGAGAGTGGAAAAGTCATGATCTATACCAACTGCTGTTTGTCCAGGAACAGCTGTGCTAAATGAAATAACTAAAAATATCATGGTAGAGCACATCTGGAAAATACAACTTGAAATGTACTATGCTCCATCAAACACATACGCAGCTTTTAATGAGCCAATATCAACCAGGGCCAGCTGTTCTCATAGTGAAATGTCTTACTCTGACCAAACTAAAAGCTCATAGGCAATAGGCGCAAACAATTACCCCCTTCTATTAGTCTGTTTGGTCTTAACTTTCTTTTCTTCACGTAAGATCTGCATACAATTTGTGCTGATTTTCAGTCATAGACCTTTACCTTGACAACTTTGACTTGAGTCAGCGATACAATCCATCCTTACAGGACTAAGTAAGAGGGTGAGTTGGAGCTGATTAGCCTCTTAAGTTTCAATAATTACGAAGGATTACATTTCACGAAAAGTCTTAATTCATTGGAGTCATTCACTTTCAAACAAGGCCTTGACCCTGTTTCATTCCTTGTCTAGTGGTAAGGCATCATTACTCTAAGACAATCATTTCCAACAGAGTGAGCAAGTTAAATTAACCTTACATATTCTCGATAGAAACAGCAAGGCACTTCCCCACGACACTGAGAGCAAGCGAGAAGATTAGATTGTTAGGCAAGAAAGATATTCAGCGTAAATAACTCCTCCACGATAGGATTGATTTTCATGTGTCACAAATCATTCTATTTGCTCCACTTAGCCTGAACCAATCGATGCAACACTAATGAGATTTTAACAGTTTTGAAAATGGAGATGCAGTTGGATTGCCACAACCAACTTATAAATGCAGCAGGAGGAAGTTGTAGCAAGCTTCATCTGATGTACATGGAGATACCTACCAACTGCTTTACAAAGTGTGCAGTGAGAACATTTTCCTTTTAACATTTGAAGTTAAATATTGGATTGCCTGTAATTTTCCAGGGACTTCAGGGTTTTTTCAACACCTTTTCTCCCATGGTTTGTTTCACATTGTCCTGCGCACTTAATTTGGTGCAGAGTTCCATTAGTATCTACTGTCCTTCTGTGCCATATATCAAGTCTCTGTTTCTATTCTGTTGATATATGTTGCAGATGTTGGAAGGCTATTAACTCACAGGATGCGCACAGGCATACTTTAAGCAGAGATTAGGGATGAAAGTTTGGGACCTTTCTGCTGAATGTGGCTATATACCAGAAAAAACAGTGCACTTATCAGTGGAAACCAAGACATTGTTGGAGACCAGAGTTTCAATAATCGATGAAAAGTAGCCAATATTATATGTACCAAAGGAGTTACACATAATTCAGGTGCAGCCTTTAAATGTAAGTTTTGAACACAAATTAAATGCAATATTAATTCAAATAGATAATCTCATATTTAGAAAGTTAATTATACATTGCAAATGCTTGGGTAATAAGACATTATAACTTGCATCTGATAATGATCCTTACAGTACAAGTATCCTCTGGACACCACTTAAAAGCAAAGGTAATTTAGATAGTTACATCTATTGCTTTTCATGTGGTGGTAAAATCTTCCCTGTGTATCATTCCCATTTTGTATCAATTGCTATCATGACATGTGTCACACACTAATCTTAAAATGAAAATTTGAATGCTATGTACTTATTAGAACATAGTACAGGCCACCACAGTACAGGCCCTTTGACCCACGATGTTGTGCCGACCTATTATCCTAAGATCAATCTACCCTGCGTACCCTGCATTATACTATCCTCCATGTGCTTATCCAAGAGTCGCTTAACAGCTTCTAAAGTATTTGACTCCACTACCACTGCTGGCAGCGCATTTCACACTCCCACCACCCTCTATGTGAAAAACCTACCTCTGACATCTCCCTGAGACACTCCTTCAATCACCTTAAAATTATCCCCCCTCCACCTTGGGGAAAAGTCTCTGACTATACGTGTTTGCGGCAGCAGCGGGAGCAGTGAGAGCGAGGACTGGGTGGTGGGGGGGGGGGGGGGTGCTGCCGAAAGGCAAGTTCTTCATTTTGGCAGTGGAGCTGAGTGGAAGCAGTTGAATTGCGCTCTGGAAAGGTGAGCGAACTGATATATTTGGGCAGTCACTAAACCCGAGACACTACATGTGTAGTCTCTCCCACCCATCCTCCTCCTCTAACCAAAAAAAAGGACTCTATGGTGTGTCGATGTGGTATGCCTTTTCATTTTCTTTTTTATTTGTCTGCTGATAAGTAGAGTGATTGGAAATTTTTTTTTCATTTCATTTATCTATTTTTTGATATTATAGTGGGACTTAGCTAAGCTTAAGAGTAAAAATGGCAGGAGATCCCAGACCCGTGTTATGCTCCTCTTGCTCAACGTGGGAGCTCAGGAACACAGCCGATGTCCCTGACTCCTCACATGTGCGGAAAGTGTTTCCAGCTGCAGCTCTTGTTAGATCGCATGATGACTCTGGAGCTGCAGATGGACTCACTTTGGAGCATCTGCAATGCTGAGGAAGTCATGGATAGCACGTTCAGCAAATTGGTCACACCGCAGATTAGGATTGCAGAGGGAAAAAGGGAATGGTTGACCAAAAGGCAGAGAAAAAGCAGGAAGGCAGTTCAGGTGTCCCCTGCAGTCATCTTCCTCCAAGACAGGTATACCATTTTGGATACTGTTGGAGGAGATGGCTCACCAGGGGAAGGCAGCAGTAGCCAGGTTCATGGCACTGTGGCTGGCTCTGCTGTACAGAAGGGTGGGAAAAAGAGTGGAAGTGCTATAGTCACTAGTCACAGGGAATTCGATTGTAAGTGAAGGAGACAGGCGGTTCTGTGGTCAAAAACAAGACTCTCGAATGGTATGTTGCCTCCCAGGTACACAGGTCAGGGATGTCTCAGATCGACTGCAGGACATTCTGAAGGGGGAGGGTGAACAACCAGCTGCCGTGGTACATATAGGCACCAATAATATAGGTAAAAAACAGGATGAGGTCATACAAGCAGAATTTAGGGAGTTAGGAGCCAAGTTAAAAAGTAGGACCGCAGAGGTGGTAATCTCAGGATTGCTACCAGTGCCATGTGCTAGTCAGAGAAGAAACAAAAGAAGAGGTGGGATAAATGAGTAGCTTGAGAAATGGTGTGGGGGAAGGGGTTCAGATTTTTGGGACATTGAGACCGGTTCTGTGGGAGATGGGCTGATTACAAATCAAAGGGCAGGACTGGAACCAATGTCCTCGGTGCTGATTTTGCTAACGCTGTTAAGGGAGGGTTCAAAGTAATGTGGCAGGGGGATGGGTAACAAATGAAGACGTAAGTGGACAGTAAGGAGGTAGTAACTAAAGTCTGTAAGGCGCTAGATAATGAAGTCAGTGTGACTAAAGGGAAGAGTAGGCAGAGAGCAGATGATGAACACAAAGGGACAGGTGGTCTGAGGTGCATATGTTTAATGCTAGAAGTGTAGAAAGTAAGGCAGATGAATTTAGGGCTTGGATTAATACCTAGGAGTATGATGTTACTGCTATTACTGAGACTTGGTTGAGGGCAGGATAAGATTGGCAACTAAATATCCCAGGATATAGATGCTTCAGGTTGGATAGAGAGGGAGGTAGAAGGTGTGGAGGACTTGCGTTACTGGTCAAAGAGGATATCACAGCTGTGCTGAAGGAGGGCACGATGGAAGACTCGAGCAGTGAGGCAATATCGGCAGAGCTCAGAAATAGGAAGGGTGTGGTAACAATGTTGGGGCTGTACTACAGGCCTCCCAACAACGAGCATGAGATAGGAGGTACAAATATGTAGTCAGATTATGGAAAAGTGTAGGAGCAACAGGGTGGTCGTGATGGGAGATTTTAATTTTCCCAGCATTAGCTGGGATTCATTGAGTGTTAGGGGTTTAGATGGAACAGAATTTGTAAGGAACATCCAGGAGGGTTTCCTAGAGCAGTATGTAAATAGTCCAACTCAGACGGGGCCGTACTGGACCTAGTGTTGGGGAATGAGCCTGGACAAGTGGTTGAAGTTTCAGTAGGGGATTACTTTGGAAATAGTGATCACAATTCCGTAAGTTTTAGAATACTCATGGACAAAGGGGAGAGTGGTCTGAAAGGAAGCGTGCTAAACTGGGGGAAGGTCAACTATAGCAAAATTCGGCAGGAGCTGGGGAAAGTGGATTGGGAACAGCTGTTTGAGAATAAATCCACATTTGAGATTCTGGAGGCTTTTAAAGAGAGGTTGATTAGAGTGCAGGACAGACATGTTCCTGTGAAAATGAGGGATAGAAAGGGCAAGATTAGGGAACCATGGATAACAGGTGAAATTGTGACAGTAGCAAAGAGGAAGAAGGAAGCATACATAAGGTCTAGACGACTGAAAACAGACGAAGCTTTGGAAGAATATCAGGAAAGTAGAATCAATCCGAAACAAGGAATTAAGTGGCCTAAAAGGGGTCATGAAATATCTTTAGCAGACAGGGTTAAGGAAAGTTCCAAAGTCTTTTATTCATACGTAAGGAGCAAGAGGGCAACGAGAGAAAGTATTGGCCCACTCAAGGACAAAGGAGGGAAGTTATGCAAGGACTCAGAGAAAATGAGTGAGATTCTTAACAAGTACTTTGCATTGGTATTCACTGAGGAGAGGGACATGACGGATGTTGAGGTTAGGGATAGATGTTTGATTTCTCTAGGTCAAATCCGCATAAGGAAGAGGGATGTGTTGGGTATTCTAAAAGGCATTGGGGTGGAAAAGTCCCCAGGTCAGAATGGGATCTATCCCAGGTTACTGAGGAAAGCGAGTGAGGAAATAGCTGGGGCCTTAACAGATATCTTTGCAGCATTCTTGAACACAGTGAGGTCCCAGTGGACTGGAGAATTGCTAATGTTGTCACCTTGTTTAAAAAGGGTAGCAAGGATAGTCCAGGTAATTATAGATCGGTGAGCCTAACGTCAGTGGTGCGGAAGCTGCTGGAGAAGGTACTGAGGGAGAGAATCTATTTACGTTTGGAAGAAAATGGGCTTATTAGTGATAGGCAGCCTGGTTTTGTGCAGGGAAAGTCATGTCTTACCAACTTGAAAGAATTCTTTGAAGCAGTAACAAAGTTGATAGATGAGGCAAGGGCTGTAGATGTCATATACATGGACTTCAGTAAGGCATCTGATAAGGTTCCCCATGGTAGGCTGATGGAGAAAATGAAATCGCATGGCGTACAGGGTGTACTAGCTAGATGGATAGAGAACTGGCCGGGCAACTGGAGACAGAGAGTTGTAGTGGAAGGGAGTTTCTCAAAATGGAGAACTGTGACCAGTGGTGTTTCACAGGGATCCGTGTTGGGACCACTGTTGTCTGTGATATACATAAATGATCTGGAAGAAGGTATAGATGGTCTGATCAGCAAGTTTGCAGATGGCACTAAGATTGGTGGAGTAGCAGATAATGAAGGGAACTTTCAGAGAATGCAGCAGAATATAGATAGATTGGAGAGTTGGGCAGAGAAATGGAGAATGGAGTTCAATCCAGGCAAATGCGAGGTGATGCATTTTGGAAGATTCAATTCAAGAGCAAACTATACGATAAATGGAAAAGCTCTGGAGAAAATTGATGCACAGAGAGATCTGGGTGTTACAGTTGTATAGGACTTTGGTTCGACCACATTTGGAATACTGTGTACAGTTCTGATCACCACATTACCAAAAGGATGTGGATGCTTTGGAGAGGGTGCAGAGGAGGTTCACCAGGGTGTTGCCTGGTATGGAGGGTGCTCGCTATGAAGAGAGGTTGTGTAGATTAGGATTATTTACATTCAAAAGACAAAGTTTGAGGGGGGACCTGATTGAGGTCGACAAAACCATGAGAGGTATATACAGGGTGGATAGCAAGAAGCTTTTTCCCAGAGTGGGGGGGCTCAATCACTAGGGGTCACGATTTCAAGGTGAGAGGGGGAACGTATAAGGCAGATATGCATGGAAAGTTCTTTCCGCAGAGGGTGGTTGGTGCCTGGAATGCATTGCCAGCGGAGGTGGTAGAGATGGCCACGATGGTGTCATTTAAGATGTATCTGGACTAATGGATGAACGGGCAAGGAGCAGAGAGATACAGATCCTTGGAAAATAGACCACAGGTTTAGATAGAGGATTTGGATCAGCACATGCTTGAAGGGCCAAAGGGCCTGTTCCTGTGCTGTAATTTTCTTTGTTCATTGTTGTTTGTTCTATCCACTCTGTCTGTGCCTCTGATCATCTTGTAAACCTCTATCAAGTCACCTTGCATCCTTCTTCACTCCAATGAAAAAAAGCCCTAGTTCCCTCAATCTTTCCTCGTAATACCTGCCCTCCAGTCCAGGCAGCATATTATCATGAGCTATCTAGTAATTCTCTTGAGACTTCAGCTTTGAACATATAAACATCACTGAGACGTACTAGATGGTTTAGGTTTCAAGTAGTTGTGCTACAGAGAGGGAACTCAATGTTTGCTCCCTGATTTGATGTGAGTAGATGGTTCCAGGGAATTATAATTGGCTTCAGTGACCTAAACAGAAAGAAGGAAAAATCCGTCAACAGTTATACTCTTAACCGCTATCCACTCCTGTCAGAAAAGCTTGGATTGAATTTTATGCTCCCCAGGGGAGGGACGTGAAGGGGGCATGGGTCATACAAATAGATGCCATCCTATGGCTGCTGTTCCTGACACCTGCCTATGTGCCCATCCCTCCACAATCCTCATTATGATATTACACAGGTTAGGGAAGGCGTTTGGAGGCCCATCAGTCCATGATTCAACTAAAGGGCCCTTGAGTGATGTCTTCCCTCCCTTGCTGCAATTTGATCTGCATTGGGCAAGGATCGGTGCCCATACTGACACCTAGCACAATCTGATTGTAGAAATATGCAATTCTTTCACTTCCAGTCTCCCTTAATATACAGGTTTGAGTCAACCCAGTCTACAAGATGACCCCATTTTTCTGGATATAAACATCATGTTTTTATGTATGTCTAAGTCGACTTCCTTACCTTCCTTTATCAACCTCATATATGCAATTAGTAGTTAGCTATAATTTTGTACCCCACAAGTGCATGTATTACTCACCTGTACCTTATAACTGGGAACAAAAGGTCAAACAGGTATTTCAGACCATGTTTTGGAGGAGTGTAGATTTTAAAACAGGCTCACTGTTTGCATTGAATGCTGACTCCTTCTCAAAATGGTAACCAACCAGACTCACTGGTTAGAACTGCAAAATGGAAATTCTCAACTGTTTATCAATCTTGAATTCCAACCTGGAAATCATCCAATGTTCATAGACTTTCTCATTGTACTGCCAAGCACAGTGCTGTTGCTCATTGTGTGTTAGTTGTGTGTTGATGTTTGGAAACAAGGGAATGGTCCACAGATAGGATTTAGAAGGAGGTATATGAAAGACTAATTCACAAATGGTGAAGTTAAATCAGTTCTCAGCAAGTAAGATGATTTGAAGATGTTACTAAGGAAGGTAAGGAGTAGTGTGGTATTGGTCCAAAGATAGGTAGAGGACGAGAATGCCTCAGAGATACCAAGGACAGAATCAATTGCGATCCCAGATGGCGGAGAAGTAGCAGGGTTGAGCCTGGGGCTCGTCCGCTCCTGTCTACTTTCTGTCTGTTTCTTTTTCCCCTTTTCTTTCTTTGTTTCCTTATCTTTAAACCCTTTTGTGGATCTTGGTCGGCGTTGGTACCGCAGTATGTCTAGGATGTGTGAAGAATGGCAGCAGCCTCCCAGTAGTCAAAGGGGCCAGCTACCCTCATCTCAGCAGTCAGAGGAGTTGGCAGCGCAGCATCGGGCAGCGGGAGCAGGCTGTTGCGATGGTGCTGGTCATGATTCCTCCCAGGCTCCTCTGAACAATCGAAGGCAGCGACAGTGAAACACTGGCAGTGAGAGCGGGGACTCCCACATAATGGCAGCAGCCACCCGGCCATTCCAGCAATTGCTTATGAGGGCTGGGGTTGGGGGTTGGTGGGGATGTCATCAGCAGCAACAATGTGACAGCTCCTTCCAGCATTTGCGGACAGTGGCATCAGCGGCAGCAATAAGAGCGCAGCTCCTGCTAGTGATCAGCTGAACTAGACACCAGGGCATGGCTAGGCCTGGATCCCTGCATTGGTGGCTGAGCATTCCACACCCCTTCATGGAGATAAGACATCAGACTTTAAGATCTGAATTTTTTTATTACCCTTTGTCTCTATTTTCATTATTTCTGTTTTTTTTTTAAATTCTGGTTTTGTAACCAAGATGGCTGCAGAGAATGGCACTTTTCTCTGCTCTCATGCATTCCCATGCATGACTACATGGGACAATAATATCTAATTCTAATTCGGCAAGAACTAAGGTACAGAAAGGGTACAATTACATTGCTACATGTATTCTATAAACCACCAACTGCTGGAAAGGGTTTTAAAGCAGCAATGTTTTTTAATTTATTCATGAGGTGAGGGCACCATTAGCTATGCCAACATTTATTGCCCAAGTGTAATTGCCCAGAGGGCAGTGAAAAGTTAACAACATTGCTGTGGACCTGGAGTCTCAGACTGGGCAAGAATGGAAGTTTCCTCCTCTAAAGGACATTGGTGAGCCAGATCAGTTTTCAGACAATTGACAATGGATACATGTCCATCATTAGACTTCCAATTCCAGATTTTTATTGAATTCAAATTCCACCATCTGCCATGGATGGGATTTGAACCTGGGCCCCCAGGACATTACCTGGGTGAGAAAAATCAATTGGTGGAGAGCTGATTCTAATGGAGCAAGACTGGAACTGGGCAGGATTGACTGAAATAAGAGGTTGCCAAAAAAAAATCAGTAACTGAACAATGAGATGGTTAGGGTACAGTCAAGGTTTCAGATGGAAAAGATAGGGCATGGCAAAAGCAATCAAAATTAAGATGAAGATAAAGCATGCTGATGACAGGCGTCAGGTTGAAAATAAAATTGAGAACCTAGAGGAATATCGAAAATTTGGGAAATGGGATGAAAAAGCTAAGATTAGTACCAAAGAGGAATTATGAGAAAAGATTGGCAGGTAATTGGAAAAGTTGTCTCAATGTCTTCAATCTGGATATGATTAATAAAAGAGTGGTAAAATAAGGAGTAGAGTCAAATAGGGACCAAAATGGTGTTTACAGAGGATGGCAAAAGGCATGGTTGAGGTATGAACTGAATATTTTGTGCATGCCTTTACAAAACATGGAGATACTACCCAGACCACAGTGATGAAGAAGGGAACTCAGATATTCAAAGTGTTCAACATTGACAGACATAACTGTTGGATAGATGCTTGGTACTTAAAATTGATAAGGCACTTGGACTGGCTCTCGGTTTTTGTCTCCTAGGATTTTGAAGGAAGGTGGGAGTGAAAATTGCTGGGCAATCATATTTCAGTCTCTCCTAGATTCAATGGAGGCTCAAGAAAACTCAAAATTTGCAACGTGACAGCCTTGTTCATGAAAGATTGTGTGCCTAAGCCCAGGAATTACTGACCAATCCATTCAATTTCCGTGTGGGGAAGCTTCTGGAGACAATTATTAGAACTGAATTAGTGGTCACTTGATTAGGAAAAATCAGCATGGATTTTTAATGGGGAACTCATGTTTAATTAACTTGCTGAAGTTATTTGAGGAGGAGGAATCAGAAGCACTCAATGAGAATGATACTGTTGATGCAGTGTATATGGACTTCCAGAAGGCATCTGATAGAGTGTCACACAGCAGATCTCTGAGTAAAATTACAGGCTGTGGAATAAAAAAAGTTAGAAACAACATGGATACAAAATTGGCTGAATGAGATGAAACGGAGAGAAATGGTCAATGGATAGTTTTCAGGCTGGAGGAAGGTTTTTGTAAGGGTCCGTATTGGGGTCCTTACTTTTCTTGATATATGTGAATGACCTAGATCTTGTTCTGTACAAGACACAAAACTTTGAAGAATTGTAAACTGTGAGGAGGACAGTGTAGAACTCCAAAAAGACATTGACCATTTGTAAGAGTGAGTGGTTAGGTAGGTGCCAGATGTGTTTTAGTGCAGAGCAGTGTGAGGTTTTGCACTTTGGTAGGAAGAACATCGAAAGATAATTTAAAATAAAAGGTACAATTTTAAAGAAGATTCAGAAGGAGAAACGCCTGGCTATATATATGCACAGATTGTTGAAATTAGCAAGACAAGTGGAGAGTGCGGTTAATAAATCATATAATATCCTTGGCTTTATTAGTAGTGGCATAGAGTACAAGAAAAAGATGGTGGTATTGAATTTATATAAGAAATTTGTCAGACACCAGCTGAAATACAGAGCAGGGCACTGGGTTCCAAATTACAGGAAAGGCATGAATGTATTGGAGAAAGTGCAGAAGCAATTTGTAACAATGGTTCCAGGGATGAGAAACTTGGTGATGAAGATAGATCGAAGAAGTTGGGACTGTTCTACTTGGAGTGAAGAAGACAGAGGGGAGATTTGATAGAGGTTTTCAAAATCTTGAGTGGTCTAGATAGAGTAGATAGAGGTAGATAGAGAGAAAGCATGTTTAACGTTTTGGATCCAATGACTCACCTCTGTATAGATTGGCACTATGTAACGGCGTTCATTTGAAGCGTCAGTGCAGGTATGATGGGTCAAATAGTCTCCTTCTGCGCTGCAAGCCAAAAAAAAGTTGTGTTGTTTCTCTCAGTGCAACAAACCCCAAATCAATGCAGACTGTGGAACTTTAAGCATAATTGATATCTGTTGAATTAGGTAATCGTTCTTAGGATTTGGCGTTCTTGTTGCATTGGCTCCACCAAGGGGCAGAGACAGAAATTACGCTGATCCTGGCCCGGGCACCCCGGCTCCGCTCACATCCAAGCACAGTGGCTAGCCCCAATCCGAAAACAGTGGGTACCCTGCAGCCCAGGCCCCATTTACTGGACCTGAATGAGCTGGTCTAGTCTTGTCCCAAGCCTGGATCTACCCACACTCCTGATGACACACTCAGTCTGTAGGTGGAGACAAAGAGTTGGATAATAGCTTTCAGACAGAGCTGGTATATCACACTAGCTCCCTGAGGTCTTTGTAATTTTGCCTGACCAAACGTAGTTGCATTTATTGTTCTCATGTAATAAACCTTGTTATCTAAAAACAATACCTCTTCTCTAGATACTCAATACTGCTGTATCCTCTAACGCTATTCATTTGATAGGTCCAAGGCAAAGCAAAAACATCTTCAGATTGACGGCTGCAAACTACCTCAAACAACTCCTCAGTCATTGCCACATTCTGGTAGAGATGGCAAAGACCAGAAGTGGTCATCTAGGAAAATGCCATTTTTTTTGTGCAAACCTAGTTTTTATAATCTTTTACACACTTTTATCTTCCATCCCCAACCCCAATTCCATTAAAGTGGTTGACAGATAGGATAGTTCTGGTAATCCAAGTTTGACCGCCCTCTTATTTTCCTCCTCCTCCTCCATCACATTCATTTCTTTTCTTCTTCTCTCTCTCCTTCCTCCCCTTTTCTTTTCCTTCTTCCTCCAGCTTCTCCCATCTTCTTTTCTTTTGGTTGATCTCTCTTCTTCATTTCCTCCTGTCAATCGCCAATTCCTCTTCCAATCTAGCAATCAGAAATTGTTAAACAATTGACCTCAACTCCATAATGTGAGTTTTGCGAACTTTGTGTCATCTGGGTGGTGCTCAACTGAAGTACAGTGAAATTAACAATTGCACATCAGATAATTTCACACTGACTTCTGTCAAAAGATTACTCGTTATTGCAAATAGCATTTAAACCTCATTGTTCACTGTTCTTCTTATAATTCTTAATATTTCCTTTGCATAACCATAACTTCCCCTCGCAATTCCTAAACTCTACTTTATTAACACAAACATCTGCTTATAATACCAAGGTAGAGTAACATGGTGGCTCAGTGGTCAACCCTGCTGTCTGACAGCTGTAGGGACCAGGTTCAATTTCACCCTCTGGTGTGGGGTTTGCACACAGTGTCTACGTGGATTTCCTCCCACAGTCCAAAGGCATGCAGGCTTGGTGGATTGGCCATGCTAGATTGCCCTTGGTGTCCAGGGACATGCATGCTATGTCAATCAGCCATGTGAAAGGTGAGGTTACAGGGATGGGGTAGGGAGATGCAGAGATCTGAGTGGGATGCTGTTTGGAGGGTCAGTTTGGACTTGATGGCTGAATGGCCTGCTTCCACACTATAGGGATTCTAAGATAATCACATTGTACTTTGTGTTTGAAAAAGAAGTACCCCTGGTACCATACTCAAACATTTTCTGTCATAAGTAAGCCCTACCATAACTTTGTATTTCAGGGAAGGTGCTTCAAACAACTCTAGGCCAACCTTTTAGACAGATACAGGCCCCAGGCATCACCTGCTGCTGGAGGAAGCTGCATGTTGTCAAGTTTTCATACAGCACATCACTGCACCTGTTAGCTCTACAGTATGTGGTTCAGAGTAAAAGTTGTTTGAGTAGTTCACTGCCACTATCCTCCCTTGTTAACACGGTGTCCAAAGCCTGTATAATTGAGCAGTGGTTGGGTACATTTCACCATAGACTGAATACAGAAAAGACTCTGTTCTTCTTCCACAAGAATTGTATGATTGCAATAAGGACAGCCACATTATTCATCAGGCATTATTAGCAGGATTTTTGGGAGCGTTTGAGAATATATCTGCTCCCTATGAAGGCTAGTGTAGGAATTGTTGTTTCCACCCACAAATTTTGTGTGAAATCAACAGAATGGTTGGAGTTCAATATAACCTGAGCATTAATCGCTTCAGAAACATTGCTTTATACTGCAGACACCATCATTTAAAAAAAAACTAGATAGGACCAGGTTATTTGGCTCATCAAACTTGCTCTGCTGTTCAGTAAGATCATGTATGATGTGACTGGGGAGAAGGTGGAATGGTAATAATATCACTGGATTGGTTTTCTAGGTACCCTTAATTAAGCTCTGGGTACATGGGTTAGAATTGACAAACAAACCATTATCAATTGCTGTAAAACTCCATTGGCTCACTAGTATCCCTTAGGGAAGGTCCCTTAATGTCCCTTGGTCTGGCCTACATCCCAGAGAGAAACCTCAGTAAAGTTGCTGTGTGACACACACTGGTGTGACTTAGCTTGTATACCTTAAAATGGAGGTCCACAATGTTCATTTCCATGTATTACAGAAGCTTTTTTTACTGTTTCTTCTCTCTGGAATGTGATAGCAAAGCCACCAGCAACATGGTTGACTCTTACCTGCCCTCTGAAATGACCAGCAAGGCCAATTAGTTCAAGCACAGTTGGGGACAGTGCCTTGCTAGCTATGCCTGCCTGCTGTGAAAGAACTTCGTACCTTAGCTTTGAATGTGCTCGATGATCTAGCCTGTCCCCACCTTTTAGGAAATGAATTCCAAACATTAACGACCCTCGGGAAGAGGAAATTTCTCCTCATCTCTGTCTTCAATAACAGACCCCTTAATTTTAAACAGTGGCTACTAATTTTACTTTCCCCAATGAGGGGAAACATCTTCTGAGCATTTACCCTGCCAATCACCATGAGAATCTTAGTTACTTAAATAAGATTGCCTTTCATTCTTCCAAAAAGAAAACTTCAATCATCTGAATCTTTCCTGAAAGATAATCTCTTCACCCCAGGAATCAAACTACTGAACAGCTTTCAATACAAGTATGTCCTTCTTTAAGTAAAGGAACAAAAACTGGACACATATCGTCGGCGTTATCTCACCAATGCTCTGTACGCATGTATTATGATTTCCATACTTTTATACTTCATTCCCCTTAAAGGCCAATGTTCCCTTTATCTTCCTAATTACTTGCTTTTCTTGTGTAATGACTTCTTTTATTGATATGGAAGGCAATCTAAATCCATCTCAACCATTATATTCTGCAATCTGCCTCCATTTCAGAGATATTATTCTTTACTGTTCTTCCTGCTAAAGTGAATAGTGTCACATTTTTCCCATATTATATTGCATCTATCAAGTTTTTGGCCATTAACTTAATCAGTTGCATCCCTGTGCATTTGAATCCTCTGATCTGTTTCCTACCCATCTTTATGTTGTCAGCAAATTTTATTACAATACTGTCAGTTTCCTCACATCAACCTGTAATATAGATTGTATCTCTTTGGACTCCAACCTTTATCACTGCAGCACTCCACTAGTTACAAGTTTACATCCTAAAAATTACCCATTTATCCAAGCACTGTAAATAAATAAAATAATAATTTACAGAATGCTGAGAACATTCAGTAGAACTGACAGCATCAGTGGAGAAACAGTGCTCAGGGGTGAAAGCATTTTGGGGCCTGAACAACATGGACCATTGCAAGATTTGCGGCAGATTTGTACAAGAGGTCTTGAGAGGCCTATCTTGGTGTCAAGAGCAGTTCTTGGCATCTTTCATTCATCTGTTGGACAACATGACATGTTTCTCAGTTGCAGCAACAAGTTACCATTTAAGGGAGGGTTATAGCTTGTAAAACACCTCACTAATGGCACAGCTTAGCTTATTAATATTCATCTTTCTATCTTAAAAACACATTAAACAACTAGACATTGAGAATTCTGGACATGGAAGATGGAAAGGGTCCTTGGTGCCTTCAGTTTCCAGTTTCTTTAAAGAAAGTTGAGAAGTGACTCGATAAAAGTTTATAAAATAATGAGAGTTATAGATAGAGTTGACAGTAGTTTTTTTTCCCTAAAGTGGAGAATTTCAAGACTAGGAGACACATTTTTAAGGTGAGAGAAAAGAGATTTATAAAAGACATAAGAGGCAACGTTTTTACACAGAGGGTGGTTTGCATGTGGAATGAACTTTCTGATAAAGTGGTTGATGCAGGTAGAATTATGATATTTAAAAGACATTTAGGTGAATAGAACATAGAACAATACAGTGCAGAACAGGCCCTTCGGCCCTCGATGTTGCGCCAACCTGTGAACTAATCTAAGCCCACCCTGCTACACTATCCCATCATTATCCATATTAATGTGGATATGTGAATAGGAAAGATTTGGACGAATATGGGCCAGGAGCAGGCAGGTGGGACGAGTTTAGTTTGAGATGATATACGGCATGGGCTGTTTGGACCGAAAGGTCTGTTGCCGTGCTGTATGTCTCTATGAATCCATGATTCTACAGCATCCATCTTTACATCGGGCACCAGTGTCTCAGGGCCTGCTCCCTGGGCACTGACCACATGCACCCCCATATCTAGAGGCATTGGCATCTGACAAACGACAGCCTTGATAAACCCGTATGGCACATCTCCAGTCTACTTACAGGATACTTTTGCATTTCAGTGCTGCACCTTAGGCTGCATCGGCACCTGTTATTGTTATTTGGCATTAAGGCACTGTGCATCAGGGACAAACACCCAGCTCCAGGGACTGGCCCTGGCTGCATCTCCAGGCTCTTCATTTGCTCTCAGCGTACTCACTCTGAGCCCACCTGGGTGCTCACAATGTCCCTGCTTTGCATTGGATTGCCTTGCCTTTTGCACTTTGTCCCCTCAGTCAGGTCTATCGGCCTCAGAGTATTGTAATTTTGTCCTGATGTTTAAAGCAAAAACAGAAAGATTGTAATTGCTATTAGCAAGTCTCAGTTGAGTCAAGAGAGATAGCCTTTGCTCAGAAGGTCCCAGCACAGTAAGTCAAGGGCAGCCACTGATACTAGGCCCGGGCTTGGACATGGTCAATCATCAGCTTGGGGTGATCAGAGTCAGGATGCTGTCCACACAAGAGAGGAGGAGCCAATTGTCAACACCACACCACCCTTCTTGATTTCTTTCTGTCTTATCGTGGACTGTTTTATTCCTGGAATGAGAGAGACAGGGAGGGTTAACTGGGTAGCACTGTTGTTACTGTTGATGAAATGGGGATGTGTCCCAAGTGAGTGAGTAGGTGGCACAGAGGGCATGCAGAATTAGTGTGATCAGGTGTTTGGTTAAGTTACAGTGAAGAGGGGAAGACACCAGGCGATAGTGAGAGTCTTAAAGCATGAGCCTTCGTCGCAGCTGGGTGCAGCAGCAGAGATAGAATGAGAGTAAGGTAGCAGAGAGAAGATTTTGGCACTGACACCTGCAGAGTTGGGAAGATCATTGGCCTTCTTCCAATATTGCTTTGTGTTCCCTCAAACATTTGAGACAACACTGACCAGGATGGCTTCCTCTTGGACCAGGCTGGCATGGTCTGGTGGCATGGCTTCATCTTCTGATGCCAGAGGGAGAAGACATCCTACCTCTCCACCACCCCATCCAACAGGACCTCCAGATGTCTGCCCACAAATCAGAAGTTCCCTTGTCGGCCATGTCTAGGGGAAATGTCAGGAGCTGTGCATGTAACTCCAGATTAACAACTGCCTCTTAAAGATGGCACCAACATCAGGGACGCTGCACCAGCATCAGCGACGTTCTGGCAGCGGCCAGTTATTCCAGGTTCTATGTGTGGTGAGACGGGGATGGAATTGGACGAGAACAACACTAAGATGCAGACAGGTAGTTGATGAGGCAAGTTTAGTTAGATATGATGAGAAAACACGTTTGGTCTCCCAGTAAAAAAAACTCTCCAAAAGAACTCAACACGCGAGCGCTTAGCCAAAAAAAGTTAACATTTAGCTCAATGTGTTTTCAGTTAAACTATGAAGCTTCTTTGAAGTTGTGAGGTTGAATTTGAGTCATAGACACCTCAACCAGCAGATTATCAAATTCTTATCCCGTTCCTGTTTTTGAGATCTTTCTGTGAGCAAATTGACGTGTTTTCTGCATTACAGCAGTGACTAATTTCAAAAATACTTCAAACGTGCAGTGAAAATTCTGAGGTCATGAAAGGTGCTTTTTAAGTAGTACTTCTTCAAACCTGATCACCTGATATAGTTTTCAGGCAGGCTTTTAAATGGTCCTCCAGGGCTCTTGGCCAAAATACACAAGCCAGAGTTCTACTCTGCTGTGTGATCCAATTATAATCTTTGCATGGTTGGGACCACCTCCTTATGGCCACAGGCAGCCTTGGTGAGACTCGGTGAGCTTGTACCTATTTCATGCCCAAGTCAAAAATTTCCCCTCTACACT
This sequence comes from Stegostoma tigrinum, assembly GCF_030684315.1. Lineage (NCBI taxonomy): Eukaryota > Metazoa > Chordata > Chondrichthyes > Orectolobiformes > Stegostomatidae > Stegostoma > Stegostoma tigrinum. The sequence continues at coordinate 77,244,368 of NC_081362.1, read as the reverse complement.
CTCACGCTTTCTGATTTGCAGTAAATTAGATCCAGTCCTTCAAAAAGTTTCTGAATTTATTTTCTCCATGTCGTTCACTGGGGCAAAGTATGCATTCATTGTTCAAAGGAGAAATATATCACAAAAACCCTTTAGAATGTGAAGCACAATCTCTCACTTTCATATTTACTGCAAATACTGATTGTTGCCAAAGCACAAATACATTAATAGTAATCAAGTAAATATTTGAACAGTATAATTTATCCCTTGTGCCAGTTCCTTTTCTGTAATGCTAGTCTTCTACAGTAGTAAAGTACAGACCGCAGTGAATGCTGTAACCTAGCTGCTGCTAACAGATATAGATGAAGGATGATGGATTCTTCATGTAGGATTTATTAAACAACAACTGATCTGGTCTGATATCAACAAGAATGAGATTTAGTTGTCATTCTAGATACACTGGCTGAGGTCTTCCTAATGCGCAGCCTTAACATCAATCATCAACCTATACGCTGTGTCCAGATTTTGAAGAGGATTTCCATCATCTCAAGATGATAACTGAGTACATGCTGTTCCAAAGCAGTACCAGCCTATCTTCCTTAATCCCTTAACTGGATGAAAAATCCCCCAGGATGTTCCACCACAGTTCATTGAGACCAGTTTTTTTTTTAGTGTGACTATATATTCTCTTTTTATAGGGCTTTCTAGACTCCTTAGACTATAAGTCCTCGGAGCAAAAGGAAACCATTCAGCACATTGAATCTACTCCACTGCGCTATGATAATCTTCAACTCCACTTTCCTGCCTTTTCCCTTTACCCTTTATCTCCTTGACTGATTCAACGTCTGTCTCGGCCATCAATATTATGAACAATGTCTTGCATCTTTGAGGGAAGTTCTGAAAGCATTGCAGGACCACAGCAACCTGACGGAATATGTGCATAAGTCGTCAGAGATGTCTGGACGGGTTGAGAGACTATAAACTGAGGCACTGTGTAGAAAAGCAAGGAAGTTATGTTAAACTGGATAGAACACTGGCTCAGCCTCAAATATTCTGGGCACTTGATGAAAGACATAAAAGCATTTGAGAAGCTTCAGAAAAGATTCATGAAATTTATTCTAGGTATGAGGAAGATCAATCAGTTTGATAGACTGGAGAAGTTGAGACTGCTCCTCTTTGCAAAGAAAAGATTGAGACTAGATTTCCTAGACGGATTCAAAAGCATAAGGGCTGCAGAGATCAGAAATAGTTGTTGCTATTTGGTGGAAGGATTAAGAATCAGTTGGCTCAACTTTCCGGTACTTGGTTAAAGAAATTGAGATATCAGCAGGTGTTACCTAGAATACACACTTAAGATTGTGCTAATAGATTTAATCTGAGGAATCAAGGGGCAATTTGATTATTATCTTCTTGTTTTTCTTAAAATTCATTCATGGTATGTGGGGGGGTCGCTGGTTGGTCCAGAATTTACTGCCCATCCCTAGGTGCTCTTGAGATGGTGATGGTGAGCCACTTCCTTGAACTGTCCATGAGCTGATGGTAGACTAGTAATGCTGCTACAGAGGCAATTCCAGGACCTGGACCCAATGACTTATATTTCCAAGTCAGAATGATTAATGGCTTGGGGTGATGTTCCCCAAGTATCTGCTGACCTTGTCCTTCCTGATGGGAGTGCTCACGGGTTTGGAAGGTGCATTCCTGAGGAGCCTTGGTGCACTTCTGCAGTGCATTGTGGAGGTGGCACAGCTTCAAGATGTGGAAAGGAAGAGTGTATATGACTACAGTGAGAATACAGGAGAGTGGCAACGGGACAATTGTTCCTTCAGAGAGGCAGCACAGACACAGCCAACCACATGTTCTCCTTCAGTGCTGTAACCATTTAATGACGTTTAGGTCAAAAGTAAAGAGAGGTGGATAGGAGCAACAAATTGTGATATGTCACATAGTATGCAGTATACATTTGAAACACACTCATGATATAATGAAGACATCATAACATATGACCGGAGGGCATAACTTTCTCCAAATTTAGCATGAAAATTACCAACTATTTGTAACTGGATAACTTAATATTAGCCCAGATGCTGAAGCACTTGGCACGAAGGAAGATGGTTATGGTGGTTGAGGTCAGCCATCTCAGCTCCAGGACGTCTCTGCAGGAGTTCCTCAAAGTAGTGTCCAACTGTCTTCAGTTGCTCCATCAATGTCTTTCCTTCCATCATAACGTCAGAAGCAGGCATGTTCATCAATGGTTGAAAAAATCTTCAGCACCATTTCTGACTGAGATAATTTGCAGGTTTGGACGGGCAACCACACATGTTCCAGGCAATGATAATCTCCAGCAGGGAGAATCCAACCATCACTCTTTGACATTCAGTGACATTGTCCCACCATCAACATCTTGGGGGGGTCACCATTGACCAGAAACTGAACCAAATTCATCATCTAAATAGTGTGGCTTCCAAAGCAGGTCAGAGACTTGAAACCTTGGAGCGAGTAACTCACCTCCTGACTCCCAAAAACCTGTCCCAATAAGTCAGGGGTGTGATGGAATATTCCCAACTTACCTGGATGAGTATAGCTCCACCAATACTTAGGAAGCTTGATACAATCTGAAATAAAGCATCCTACTTTATTGGCACCACATCCACAAATATTCAGTCTTTCTATCACTAACATTCAGTTGCAGCTGTGTGTGCCATTTGCACAATCAGTAGGAAATCACCAAGGCTCCTTCGACAGCACCTTCCAAATCCACAACCATCTAGATAGACAAGAGTTGACAGATACAAGGAAACACCACCATCTGCAAGTTTCCCTCTAAGATGATCACCAACCTGACTTAGAATATTTTTGTCTTTCCTTCAGCGGCGCTGGGTCAAAATTCTAGAGCTCCGTCCTTGATTACATTATGACTGCACCTACAGCTGATGGACTGTAACAGTTTAAGAGGGCGGCTCACCACTACCTTCCTGTGGGCAACTAGCAATGGGCAATAAATAGTGTCATATCCAGCAAGGCCCACTTCCTATAAGTGAATAAAAGAAAGGCATTTGTGATTGCAGTGTGTGTATGTATCAGCACCTGTAACGAACAGCTACTGAATATTCCAGCACCATGTTATTCATGTCTAGTTCTTCCATTGCACGATAGCTGCATGAATCACAAATGACATGTGGGAGGTAAAATCCATACCATGGTGATGTTTCAAAAGTGGCAAAAAGATGGGGCAAAGTGTGAACTAATGGTTGGCTCTGCCAGCCAGTCTGAATGTGCAATAGTTTAAGCTTTTGGATTGGGGATGTGAGCGATATGACCAAAAAAAGGTTAAATTTAACAGCAGAATGTTGTGCAAGTAGATAGCTGTCAGTACATAAAAACATTAATGATCCAACTATGATTATGAATTGTTTAGTGCCGAGCCTTTACCTTGACTTGAGTCCATAACTGCTTAAAAACCAAAGAATTCTCTTTTTAAAATAGCCTTGTCAAAACCAATTTGTTATCTCGTGTTACAAGACGAGCTCCTGCAGCACAACAGCTGGGAGTTGTAACAATTGTTGCCTGCAGCTATGAAGCTTGAATAGCTCTGGTATTTAAAAACTGCTTGAGAATAATACAAGAAGTTAGTGATAGAAGCCCTCCAGTACAGTCCATTTAAACTAATCAGCCTGCGTAAATCAGGGGACAAAAGCAGTGCAGCCTCTCAAGCAAATTGGCCTGCTGCATTTTCAGTTCATTAACGTGCAGAACTGATTCTCATTTGGAGTGACATTTATCCCATCCGTCGGTTTGTAATTGATAGTGCAATCAGATGGACCTGGGCCTCAAAGTAAGAGAATACTAAAATCACATTATATGTCTTAGTGCTTTGTTCCAATGCACATACTACTTCAACACTGTGCCAATTAACAGCAGACCAGAGTTTAAAACTACTGCCTGAATAAGCCTATCCAAGTGAGGCAGCCATTAGCAGAAGGATACAGAGAAGATTAAAAGGATGAGTAGTTGGCTATTAAGTCGCATATCTGCAGAAATGATTCATCTGATCTCCACGGGCATACAAGCATAGAGAGATTTGAGAGAAAAGCTTAAACTTAGTCTAAGAGAGTGGTAGGAGTGTGGAACATATCACCAGTGGTGGTGGTGGAGCCTGATACGACAGGGGCATTTAAGAAGCTTTTAGATAAACACATGAATATGCAGGAAATGGAGGTGTATGGACCAAGGGTAAGCAGAAGGGATTAGTTTATTTTGGTATCATGTTCAATACAGCATTGTGGACCAAAGGGCCCATTCCTGTGCTGTTCTATGTTCTATTTAAACTGACTGTCATCTCTCAGGCTTGGGAAATTGGATAAATAGGAGAGAATTTGAGGAATTTGTTGTACAAGGACGTAAGGTTCTGAAAGGATTAACTTTGAGGAATGCCTTAAGCTCCCACCACTATGATGCTTTCATGTAGACTTGAGGACAGAACACAGTTAACATTGCAAAGGAGTGAGATCGAATATCTGCTCCTCCACAAAGTTTCTATAACAACATCTATCACATCCGTTTCATAGGCCTATTGGATGTACAATAGGATGCCAGCATTGGATGTACAAACTAGAAATAAATGTTTGGACTATTTTATTGCAAAGAATACACAGTTCTTTTTCATTTCTGTTCAAGGGGAATGTGGAGCTGGGTGATGGCTTTTTTAAAGTATAGCCATCAGGAATCATGTCGGAAAACCAACAAAAGTAACTGGATTCATTTTGTAAAGCGCTAAGGAAATAGGATCACTTATGAAATTCACACATGGCAGGATTCGCCCAGACAAGCCATAAGAAAAGGTACAACCTTTGATTATAAACACAAAATGTGGCAATCTTAAATCTTACTTGCAAAAAAACGGAAAACCTTTGTTTTGACTGTAGAAATTTGGAAAGCTCTCTGGTTTAGCACAGTACACAACAACAGCATGGCTATAACAGCAAACTTAAAAAGCATTCAGAACAAGGGAAATAAAGAATCACGTTAGAGAGAAATAGCCACAGAAATAGCACTATCAGATAGAACACAGTCAAACCCTAACCCTAACCTATTGAGGTAAAATGGGAAACCATCTCATGTTGAGAAGCCTCTGGGCAATTGAACATATTCACTGTTATTGCACAACAGCAAAAATGAAGAAAGACAAAGAAAAAGCTGCACTGGACACGGGGAAGCAAGTGGTGAGCTGGAGCCACTCTGACTTTCATGTCAGGAATTGTCATCTTCTGAAATAGCTGCACAGAGGCCAGTATCCCATCACCAATTCACCTTTTATTTACATGTGTACCATACATGGGCTCTGACCAACCAGCTCCAAGCCAGTTCCCAGACTGGGGAGACCTTCCGAATCTCCTGTTTATATCTGTCAGCCAGGGCCCTGTGACTGACCCAGGTCAACAACCCCAACCAAGGATTGCAGAGTCAATAAGATCCGCCTGGCCCTGGTTCTAAACGCTACACCGTCTAGTTTTGAGCCAGTGACTGAGAAAATAGGAAACTGAGGCAAGATTTGGCATTCATAACCAGTAGGTGCACGGAAATAAGTTTCACACCATGCTCACTGTCTCATCATTCAAAACTGGTTTTCAGAATTGGGCTTCTTTCTCTTGACATCGGGATTCTCATTTGTCCAACCTTGTCATATTTTCACCTGAGTCCATGCCATTTGGGCCTGGGAAAATTGAACCTAATGTCTGTCACAGCAGTGTAAGTCATATATAATTGCTATTAGATCATAGATTATTTCATGTTTAAAACACGAGCCTCCTGGTATTACTGAACCAACCAGGAATGCCCACATGCTGTGAAGAAATGGGAGAGAAAAGATGACCAATTGGTTTCTCCCACCACGCTAGACCAAGCAGACCCTGTAGACTCCTAACCTGGAAGAGTGTCATGGCAGCAAATCTATCTCAGTTCTGAGAAGTTAATTCTACTTTCTCTCCACAGAAGCTGCCAAACCAGCTGAGGTTCTGAGCAATTTCCGATTTTGTTTTAGTACAAAGTTTGTAAAACATAACGCCCAATAGTCATTCAACAAAAAGCGCAAATCTGATGAGTCAAATCATGTTTCTCTTGTATATTATGATCCAATCATAAAATACTGCAGAAGCTGAAATAAAAACAAAGCTGAAAAACCCTTAGCAAAGTCAGACAGCAACTGTGGAGAGAGAAACGGAGTAAATGTTTCAGGTTGATTATCGTTTAGCAGTCTATCTTATACTTGGTCTTCATTCTTCACTTGCTACAGTCATCGTGAATCTATTCAGGGCAATGCACTGCATAGAAAATCCAAACAGTTGCTTATTTTTCCCATCTCTCTTGAATTCATTGCTCTTCTGCCTGACCAGGGTCAGGAAGGCTAGTCATGTGTCATTTATACATTTAGTTTTGGCTTTGTTAGTGTAGACTGAAATCCATGGTTGCTATGAAACAGGAGCCAGAGATGTTTCATTTAGCTCTTATTAAGTTGGATAGCCTAAAGGTTTGTGGATGTGATCCGGTTCTCACTACTGCTCAAATTCAATAGTGATTTCAAATATCCACTGCAGACAGTACTTTTTGAAGAAAAATTGAGCATATTTACTCAAAATTGAGAGTCACAGGGGGCTGATTTTCGTCCACTACTCACTCCATTACTTGCTGAGAGTAGGGTGATGTTGGTAGAAAAATTGGCAAGACTCACATTATTACTGATATTTTGTGACCTGCGATGCCATCCTCAAAACAGGTGGCCTGCATGGGAACTGGGAGAGCTTCATATCAGTGTGGAGGAACTAACTGCAATGATCGCAGAATTACTGTGGTGCTGTTGACATAGCCAACAAATATGTGTACCTGTGCGGCGAAAGGAACACTGTAGTTTTCAATGGCTTGACATTTCAAATTATCTGTGTCAATGTTGCTGATTTATTCTGAATGTCAACCCACAAGTGATGCCATCAGCTGAAACTCACGCAAATAGTAACACCAGACTGTCTAACTGATCATTGAGGGGTGCAACCACATTTTCTCAAGAAAACCTAGATACTCAGGTGCAGGTCTACAAAACTGAACTCCAGAGTGAGTTCTGAGTAAAGTAATCATAGTCCCTGAAAACCAGGGGGCTGCTCTCTCATAAGAGATGATTGATGGTAAGGGTCCGCCACTCTTCAGGTGAAGGGCAAGGTCATGAGGACCTTCATGGTGGCTTCAGCTGGTATGGAATTTGAACCCACTCTATTACTGTCACTCTGCATTATACACCAGCCAACCAGGCCCAGAGGCGCCAACAGCATTGAAAGTTCAAGCAGGCACTTGTTGACTTTATTAATTTTAGAAAATTATCTCCTCAACCCAACGTGTCATTTTGCAGGAAACAAAAATTGATCGAGTGATTGACCGTGTAAAGGGAGGTATTAGGTAACCGGTTGTATATAAATAGATTGGCTAGATGGGCAGATCAGCCAAAGATGGAATTTTACTCTGATAACCCAGAGGTGATGTACTTTGGAAAAAGGAATAAGACAAGGGAATACTCAATGAATGCCAGGTCACTAGGAAGTTCAGAGGAACTGAGGGAACTTGGGAGATGCTTCAGATCCCTGAAGGTGGCAGGACAGGTTGTTAGGGTAGGTAACAAAGCATACAGGTTGTTTGCCTTAATCTGTCATGGCATAGATTATAAGTGCAGGGGGGTCATGTCTGAGCTGTGTAGAACTTTGGTCAGGCCACAGCTGAAGTACTGCATGCAGTTCTGGTCGCTGCACAACAGGAAGGATGTGATTGCACTGGAGGGGGTGCAAGGGCGATTCACCAGGAAGTTACCTGGGATTCAGCATTTCAGACAGGCTAGGTAAATCACCTTGTTTTCATTGGAGTAGAGTAGGTTGAGGGGGAACCTGGTAGATGTGTACAAGATTGTGAGGGGCTTGGGCAAGGTGAAGACAAAGCAGCTGTACCCTTAGTCAAAGGAGCAATAACAATGGGCTTAATTTTAAAGTGGAAGGTAGGAGGGTTAGAAGAGATTCGAGGAAAAAGTTGGTGAGAATCTGGAATGCACTACCTGGGAGGATAGTTGAGGCAGAAAAACTCTGAACCATTAAAAAGTACTTGGATGAGCACTTGAAGTGCCACAATATCCAAGGCTATTGGTCAAGTGCTGGAAAATGATGGTATGTTTTTGTAGTACAGACTTGATGGGCTGAATGACCTCTTCTGTACTGTAAGATCCTGTGATTCTATGATCCTACTCTACCAGATAGATATAAAATACCAGTTGTCAAACTACTGTTTTGAATAAAAGTTTCCACAGATAACATTTTGGATCATTAGCAAAACTCTCTCCTTAATATTTCAATATCAGTCTCCACTCGATTCAAATTTGACCGAATATGTTGGCAAATTAAGAGTTTTTGACTTGGCTCATGTTTGCCATGCAATGAAGAAGACCTCCAACTTGGGACAGAAATCCTTCAAGGTAATCTAGCCCTGGTCAGCATTTATTGCTCAATCAACACCATTAAAACAGATTGTCTGATCACTATCACATGGCTATTATGGAACCTCACTGCACACAAACTGCCTGCTGTGTTTGCTGTATTACAAAACCGGCTGCAGTTCAAGAGCACTTTGTCAGATTTACAATGAAGCCATTTATATGAAGATGATTTTTACACAGAGACAGGCTGTTCAGCCCAATACCCCAAGCTAGTTGATTGTGCTCAGCTCGAATCTCATCCTTTCTTTTCTCATCTAGTTCTACCATTGTAGCCGTCCATTGAAGATTGCGCAAGAAGTAGGATGTGCAGATTCCTGAAAACAAATGTATCTTGGGTACTCAAGGAACAACATTATCAATGAAACTCAATATGGGGGGTTCTTGATAAAAGAAAAAGCACTTCCAGCAAAAATCATCTCCTCAGCACCTCCTCAGGTGCTCATACCTGCTTTCTGCTTTCTATTGGAAACTCTGGATCAATAGCTTAATTCCAGTTTGATGAGACAATGATTGGCTTGTCGGCTCTACATTTCCACCTTCCTTGGCCAAATTTGCAATGCTAACAATAGTAACACCATAATAGTTACCATAACTGGAAGTCACTGATATTACTTTGCATGATACTTTGTGGTAAACCTATAAACATCAGTATCTTTCTACCAGGATGCATTGTGGTGTGTTGACGTTCTTCTCTCTCACAGATACGTACAAATTCCAATTATTTCAATGTTCTGGTTCCTGTCATTTTCCCATTCTTTAAACATCACTCTCAATGATTATGTGATTATCTTAAAATCCCTGCAGGTAACACTCATCTGTGTATCAGAATTCGGGCTGAATTTTAACCAGGGCATATCAACACGACCCTCCTGCCATCCTCACCCACTCTCATTTCTCAGGAAAGTCAGTTCCAAACAGGCAGGCTCCAAAGTGGCTGCTCTTTGGCAGTAATGTGCTGCAAACGGTCTGAAGTAGCCGAGACTCAGACTTTCTGCCCCCACCCCAGTTAAGCAAAGGGTGACCCACTGTCAAAAGCTGCTGGCCAATCTGATTGGCCAGTTTCAGCAGCTCCAGAACTGGGCCATGGGTACCACTCTCAGCTATGATCGAATGGTGGAGCAGACCCGATCGGCCAAATGGCCATATTCTTTTCCTATAAGTTGTCTTCTGGTCACTGGGGCTTCAAGTAGCTCCACAGAAAATAAGGATGACACAGAGAGTGAGGTCCAGGCATTTAAGAAAGGAGACAAGCCTTCCGAGAGAGGAAAGGTCAGGGGCAGTGGGCAGGAGCAGGGAACAGATTTTGATGGTCAAGTAGATAGATATAAATTCAGGGTATACAATCTCGGGATGCCCTTAATATGTGCGGGACAAAATGGGAAACCCAAGATCGAAGGAGAAAAAGCAATCTACACGCCCTGAACCAGCTGCCCAATTTTAATACATTCTGGAATGTGAAGCATGGTGTTTGTGTCAATGGGTTTGTTAACCAGGTCAGTTACCTAGCAATTATTTTTCTTTTGAAATTTTTGGACATGTGCCCAGCTACTATTTTTACGGGGAAGAGGTCATGTTGGATTTAAAGGTGGTGGGCTAGTTGTCAAATGTGCATGTCCCTTTACTTAATATATGAGGAACATTTGAGGACTCTGGGACTATACTCATTGGAGTTTAGAAGGACGAGGGGGGATCCAATTGAAACTGACAGAATACTGAATGGCCTGGACAAAGTGGATGTTGGGAAGATGCTTCCATGAGTAGGAGAGACTAGGACTCGAGGGCACAGCCTTAGCGTAAAGGGAAGACCTTTTAAAACGGAGATAAGGAGAAACTTCTTCGGACCAAGAATGGTGAACTTATGCAATTCACTGCAACAGAAGATTGTGGAAACCAGGTCATTGAGTACATGTGATACTGAGATAGACAGGTTCTTGATTATCAAGGGGACCAAGAGTTACAGGGAGATAACGGGAGAAGAGGTTGAAGAATTTATCGGACATGATTCAATGGTGGAGCTGACTCGATGGCCGAATGGCCTAATTTCTGCTCCAATGTCTTACGGTCTTATGATCCCTCACGCCAACCCCCAATCTGTACCAGCAATATTGTGGGATGTATAATCTAGCCCCTTAAATTTCAACAGAGGCAGAAATGTGGATATTCGGAAATAGCCGTACTTGCCGCCCTTATTCCCTCTTAAATGATGTAACGGGTGGAATGCTGGTATGGGATGGGTTGGAGCAGGGTTGTGAGCAGAATAACAAGGCATCTAATCCACCACTGCCTGTTTAAAGCCCTATCATACAATATAATTACCTCCAGTGTAAATTCAGCACTCTTTAAATTGAAGAGGAATGAAGTGAATAATTTTAATTAATTTTGTCAAGCAGAGTTTACAGCAATCGACAGAAACCTAGCAAAAGAAACTATATCCAACCAACTCGACAAACACAACAGACGACAGAATGAGGAACAGATCAAGAAACACTGCACACTTAAGCTGCTGAATTTATGCTTAATAACCCACTTTATATTCAATGGCAAGATATACAAGCAGATGTATCACCCATCTTTGGACTGACAGCTGAGACAGTCAGTGGCATGGTGGATCAGTCGTTAGCACTGCTGCCTCACAGGGACAGAGACCTTGGGTCAATCACAGCCTCAGGTGACTGCATTCTCTCCATGTCTGTGTGGGCTTCCTCCCACAGTCCAAAGATGTGCAGGTGAGGTGGATTGGCCATGCTACATTGCCCACAGTGTTTAGGGTGAGGAAATGCAGGGATAGGATAGGGGGTTTGTCTGAATGGGATGCTCTTTGGAGGGGCTGCTGTGGACCCGATAGGCCAAATGGCCTGCTTCTACACTGTTGGGATTCTATGATTCATGCAAAGACTAGAACAAACAGCCCTCCTACCGATCTAACCCAAGCACTGGATCAGATACATGGACAACATTTTGTTCATTATAAAAAGAACAGAAATGGAGAACACCCACCAACTCACCAACACCATACTCACAGGGATCAAATTTACAACAGAGGAGGAAAACAACAACAAACTCCCATTCCTGAGTGTGACGGTGTAAAGGAAAGAGAACGGTGACTTCGCCACAAAACAAGCAGGAAATCTGCGCGTATTGACCAGGTCTTAAACTATCACCGCAACCAGCCCAACTCACACAAGAGGAGCCACGTTAGGACCCTGATCAAAAGGCCCACTACACATTGCAGCACACCCGATCTGCGGAAGCAAGAAGAAGAACACCTCTATAAGGCCTTTATCAGGAATGGATACACCAACAGACAACACAACCAAAACCCAAAATAATAGCCACCATACCATATATAAAAGACATCTCAGAACTGACAGCCAGGCTACTCAGACCACTAGGAATCATGACAGCACACAAACTGGCAGCCACACTAAAACAACAACTGAGCAGGGTTAAGGAATCCATAGATACCACGGACCAAGCGAATGTGGTTTACAAGAGACCATGCAGAGACTGCACAATACACTACATGGGATAAACAGGTAGACAACCAGAAACCTACATCCATGAATGCCAGCCAGCAACTAAACGACATGACCAGATGATAATGGGAACTGCAGGTGCTGGAGAATCCAAGATAACAAAATGTGAGGCTGGATGAACACAGCAGGCCCAGCAGCATCTCAGGAGCACTAAAGCTGACATGACCAGATGTCCTTGCCCAATACACACAGACAAGAAAAAACACTCGTTAACTGAGACAGCACTACTATCGTAGGACAAGCCAACCAGAGGATAGCCAGGGAATTCTTGGAGGCTTGGCATTCATCCACGGATTCCATCAACAAACACATTGAATGAGACCCAATATAATGACCATTACAATGCACAGCCAGAACCAGCACCTACCAGAAGCAGCAAAAACCAGGTTATATAAATCCAAACCGGCACGAGACAACAGCACTTCACAGGAGGCATCACAGCACTGAGGATGTCACCTAGTAAGGAGAAGAAATATCTGCATCAACCCCCCCCCCCCACCCCCGCCAACTCAGCAAAGACGCCAACATCTACAGCTAACTCTTGGCATCTGAAGGGCTCCTACAACTGTTAATGAAAAGAAACAGCTTGTCAATATCAGAGATAATGGGAACTGCAGATGCTGAACAATCCAAGATAACAAAGTGTGGAGCTAGATGAACACAGCAGGCCAAGCAGCATCTTAGGAGCACAAAAGCTGACGTTTCGGGCCTAGACCCTTCATCAGAAAAGGGGGATGGGGACAGGATTATGGAATAAATAGGGAGAGAGGGGGAGGTGGACCGAAGATGGATAGAGGAGAAGATAGGTGGAGAGGAGAGTGTGGGTGGGGAGGTAGGGAGGGGATAGGTCAGTACAGGGAGGATGGACAGGTCAAGGGGGCGGGATGAGATTAGTAGGTAGGAAATGGCGGTGCAGCTTGAGGTGGAAGGAGGGGATGGGTGAGAAGAAAAACAGGTTAGGGAGGCGCGGACGAGCTGGGCTGGTTCTGGGAAGCAGTGGGGGGAGGGGAGATTTTGAAGCTGGTGAAATCCACATTGATACTATTAGGCTGCGTGGACCATCTCCAACACGTCCCTCACCTTCCTGTACCTTCCTGTCTCCATGTCAGGCAACCACCTACAAACCAATTTCCATTTCAAGCCCACCGATTCCCACAGCTACCTGGAATACACCTCCTCCCACCCACCTGCAAAAATTCAATCCCCTATTCCCAATTCCTTCGCCTCTGCCACACCTGTTCCCAGGAAGTGGCATTCCCCTCCCATACATCCCAGATGTCCTCGTTCTTCAAGGACCGCAACACCACCACCCCCCCCCCCACCAGCAGTGGTCGAGAACACCCTCGACCACGTCTCCCGCATTTCCCGCGCCTCATCCCTCACACCCTGCCCCCGCAATAACCGCCAAAAGAGAATCCCCCTCGTCCTCACACACCACCCCACCAACCACGGGATATCACGCATCATCCTCTGACACTTCCAACATCTACAATCCGACCCCACCACTAAAGACATTCTTCCAACCCCACCCTTGTCTGCCTTCCAGAGAGACCACTGTCTCTGCGACTCCCTTGTCTGCTCCACACTCCCCTCCAACCCCACCACACCCGGCACCTTCCCCTGCAACCGCAGGAAGTGCTACACTTGCCCCCACACCTCCTCCCTGACCCCTATCCCAGGCTCAAAGATGACTTTCCACATCAAGTAGATGTTCACCTGCACATCCGCCAATGTGATATACTGCATCCACTGTACCTGTTATGGCTTCCTTTACATCAGGGAAACCAAGCGGAGGCTTGGGGACCGCTTTGCAGAACACCTCCGCTCGGTTTGCAATAAACAACCGCACCTCCCAGTCACGAACCATTTCAACTCCCCCTCCCATTCCTTAGACCACATGTCCACCCTGGGTCTCCTGCAGTGTCATAACAATGCCATCAGTATGTTGCAGAAACAGAAGCTCATATTCCGCTTGGGAACCCTGCAGCCCAATGTTATCAGTTTGGATTTCACCAGCTTCAAAGTCTCCCATCCCCCCACTGCATCCCAAAACCAGCCCAACTCGTCCCCGCCTGCCTAACCTGTTCTTCCTTTCACCTATCCCCTCCTCCCACCTCAAGCCGCACCTCCATTTCCTACTTACTAACCTCATCCTGCCCCCTTGACCACTCCGTCCTCCGCGGACTGACCTATCCCCTCCCCACCTCCCCACCTGTACTCTCCTCTCCACCTATCTTTTCCTCCATCCATCTTCAGTCTGCCTCCCCCTCTCTCCCTATTTATTTCAGAACGCTCTCCCCATCCCCCTTTTCTGATGAAGGGTCTAGGCCTGGAACATCAGCTTTTGTGCTCCTGAGATGCTGCTTGGCCTGCTGTGTTCATCCAGCTCCACACTTTGTTAGCTTGTCAGTATTAGCCTGCAAACGCCTCCAATGATCCGAGCAGCTGGACAACAGAACACAATGTGGGCTGCCACTATGCAAATTTGTTGAAGATGCTCTGACAGTTTGTGATTCTGCTGTTAATATGAAATTGATTGAAGACTCTGCTTACTCCCATACACTGAACCATTATCAAACACAATGGGTAGAATCTATTTGAAGGGTTACAGTCTTGTCAGCTGGCTTGAGAGCTGGTAAGCGACCCATGCTGCCTCCTCTAGACAAAGCCTGATGAACCAAATGTCAATAAGGCAATACCAAGAATCATAGGTCAGCATAGAAGCAAGATCAACCAGGTGAAACCAATCCCACCCCACTGCACCCCAACACCCTCACCCAGCAAGAGTTGCTGGCCAAACAGAGGCTGGGATAGATCTTGGATCTCAGCAACACTATGAAGACAGCTTTAGCCACTGGTGGAGTGGCATCCCAGATTCCCAGGAATGTGGAGCACCCAAGCCTAAAAGTGGGTGGTTTGTTAGGCTCTGATGAAGGGTCTAGACCGGAAACATCAGCTTTTGTGCTCCTGAGATGCTGCTTGGCCTGCTGTGTTCATCCAGCTTCACACTTTGTTATCTTGGGTTGTTTGGAGCTGGTTTCTCAAATCGGAGGATGGCAGGGAGAGCAATTTGGCGGGGGGGGGGGGGGGTGCATGGATGGAAGCAAGGACAGAAGCTTGGGTCCCAGGAGGCACCCCTGCCAGATATCCAGTCTCCTGATTTTAGCACTTAGTGTATTTATTCAAGGAGAACCCAACCCACCTTCACAAACAACCTGCATTGGCTGCCCATCAGTCAAGCTGCATATTGGCGAGCACCCGGGAAGCTGGTTTAACTCTTGTGGTGACAGGTTGAAAGCCTTAGGTAGTTTTTAATGGGCCTCTGAGCAGCTAGAATGGTGGAAAGGTCAACTCTGTGACTTCTTGCTCTGAATTTAGTTCTGGTGGAGGGGGAAAAAGTGGTAAAATTTGGGTACATCGCCACCCCAGTTAATCGATTGATCCAAGATTGCCACCCTAACATTATGGTCTCAGACTGTAACTGTTGCTTTAATCGGCATACCTACCTAAATACCTCTAATGTATATGTCAGAGACATTGCTGTTAGTAACTCATTACAACTCTGTGTGATGTGGGAGCTACACACTCACTACTTGTCTGAAAGAGATGATGATTGAAAGCCCCATGTGTATGGGACAAGCATGGGTCATAAGTGAGTCATGTGGCTCTCACCTTGTGCTCACCCTGACAGATGCATTCTGAGCAGCAAACAAAGCCCACACTCCAGTGGCTTTCATTAACATGCAGGAGCAACATCGCCCACATCTTGACGTTATTTTATCTTTAGGCCACACACAATGTCAATCACACTCACAGAAGCTTGCCTCCAGCGTAATGATGTTGTCAAAGACTAATAGAAAGTGAGATTGATGATCCTGCTGTCAGATAAAGTTCTCCTGCTACAGCAAGCTCAATCAATGGGAACCTTGATCCACAGATTCAACATTATCTAATACCATAGCTTGTGGTGTATAAGGTAAATTCCTGAAGCCTTAAAAAAAATCCTTCCAAAAACAGGGGTTGACTTATCGATATTTTCTCATCCATCTGTTCAGAGATGTTATTACACACTACTAGTGCAGGTAAGATTTGAATTCAGGATCCCGAGTTCAGAGGTAGGGACATTACCAATGCAAGATAAGAGCCTGTGGAGAAACTTATATGTTGTGTGTAAAGTGTGATCAGCTGGTGATGGTGTAGATAGTCAACAATTTGAAATATGAAGAAAAATAGCACTGGTAACATAAATTAACTCCAGGTTACACAGGTTATTGATCGACATAATTTTGAAAGGATGTTTTTAAGCACAAACAAAAACACATCAGCATCCAACATGAAGAGTTCATGAAGTTCATTCTGATTCACAATGTTAAGGCACCATTGTCTAAACCTCATTCTAGATCAGATTCCTCACTTCTGGTGTTAGCATCTTTCCTCCGTGACAAATTACCTTCCTCCCTATCCACATTTCTAAAATGATTTTCTGGCATTTTGTGTGTTTATAGAACCCAAAGATTTTATGTCATAACCACACAAATATCAAGTGAGTCAGCACTCAAGTTTTCATTTGGATAAAGGTTTTTCTCTGTTAACCTTTCATGTATCCATTGTTAACGTGAATGGTGTGTGTAGATACACATCCAAAGGAATCTCTTGATCATGTCAGGTATCAGTAATGTGCTTCGTAAAAGCAACAGGCTGTCTAGCCAAGGCCAATGTCATTTTCCCAGGGTAGAGGAGTCCAACACTAGAGGGCACAGGTTTAAGGTGAGAAGGGAAAGATTTAAAAGGGACCCAAGGGGCAATTTTTTTCACGTAGAGGGTGGTGCATGTATGGAATGAACTGCCAGAGAAAATGGTGCAGGTTGGTATAATTACCATATTTAAGAGACATCTGGATGGGTACATGAATAAGAAGGGTTTAGAGGGATATGCGGCAAATATTGGCAAATGGGACTCATTAATTTGGAGTATGTTGTTGGCATGAACAAGTTAGATTGAAGAGTCTGTTTCACCGCTGTGCAGCTCTATGACTCTGATTCCACACATTATCAAACTGCAACTTCACTCCAATCTACTGTCACAAACATACACAAAAGGTCCAACAGTGAGGGGGTTAACTTTTGAAAATTAACATAGGCTTAATTATATGCACAGAATTCTTTACCACAGAGTGCTGTCAAGGCTGGGACATTTAGTACATTCAAGCTGAGCTGAACATATTTTTAATCAGTAAACAATTCAAAGTTTATAGGGAAACGTTAGGAAAGTGGAGCTGATGACTACCAGATCAGCCATCATCTCACTGAATGACAGAGCAGACTGGATGGGCTGAATGGCCTTCCTCTGATGCTGATGGCCTGTGCTGATACAGGCTACAACCGTTGTGACTCTTGTCTTCTCATCTCCTGCCATTTTCTTCAGAACTGTTTTCAAGTCTTTCCACTCCACAGCTAGTTGCTAGGCATATTGAAATTGATGGATGTTTCATGTACGTTGCCAGTATGACATGATGGCTACTTGTTTTTGTTGATGCAGTCTAACTGTAGCTGGAAACCATGGGAAAGGTGAGAATAGTAGGGATCTTGGGGCTTAAGTCTATAGTTCCCTGAAAGTGGCCACGTTAAGTAGGTAGGGTGGTAAAGAAGGCATATGGCATGCTTGTCTTTATTGGTCAGGAATTGAGTACAAGAGTCTGGATGTTATGTTGCAGCTTTATGAGACTTCATCAGGCTGCACTTAGAGTATTGTGTTCATCTCTGGTTATCACATTACAGGAAGGATATAAAGGCTTTGGAGAGGGTGCAGAAGAAGTTCACCAGGATTGGAGGGTATGAGCTATAAGGAGAGTTTAGAAAATCTTTGGTTGTTTTCTCTGGTATGGCAGAGGCTATGGGGAGTCTTGATGGAAGTCTACAAAATTATGAGATGCATAGATAGGGTTGAGAGTCAGGATCTAATTCCCCGATTTGAAAAGTCTAAAACTAGGGGCATGCAATTAAGGTGAGAAGAGGGATGTTCAAAAGAGATGTGAGAGACAAGTTTTTTTGACTGGTCGGAGTCTGGAAATCGTTGCCAGAGGTGGTGGTGGTGGCAGATATAAGAGGGGCATTTGGGGAACTTTTGGACAAGTGCATGAATATGCAAGGAATAGAGGGATGAGGGCCCAAGGGCAGGCAAAGGGATTAGTTTAATTTGGCATCATGTTCGACACAGCATTATGGGCAGAAGGGCCTATTCCTGTGCTGTACTGTTCTACGTTCTATGTTCTACATGGGAAAGAGTGCAGAAGGCATTCATAAAAGTGGGTCCAGGGAAGAGGAACTTCTTTTATGAGAACAGAATGGAGAAGTTGGGACTAATTTCTTTAGAAAGGAGAATGCTGAAGGGCCATTTGAAAGAAGTTTCAAAAAAGATTAGAAGTTTGAACAGAGTAGTTAGGGAGACACTGTCCCTGCCCATAAAAAGAACAAATAACTGCATCAGTAGAAGATAATAAAATGTGAGGCTGGATGAACACAGCAGGCCCAGCAGCATCTCAGGAGCACAAAAGCTGACGTTTCGGGCCTAGACCCTTCATCAGAGAGGGGGATGGGGTGAGGGTTCTGGAATAAATAGGGAGAGAGGGGGAGGCGGACCGAAGAGGGAGAGAAAAGATAGGTGGAGAGAGTATAGGTGGGGAGGTAGGGAGGGGATAGGTCAGTCCAGGGAAGACGGACAGGTCAAGGAGGTGGGATGAGGTTAGTAGGTAGGAGATGGAGGTGCGGCTTGGGGTGGGAGGAAGGGATGGGTGAGAGGAAGAACAGGTTAGGGAGGCAGAGACAGGTTGGACTGGTTTTGGGATGCAGTGGGTGGAGGGGAAGAGCTGGGCTGGTTGTGTGGTGCAGTCGGGGGAGGGGAAGAGCTGGGCTGGTTGTGTGGTGCAGTGGGGGGAGGGGACGAACTGGGCTGGTTTTGGGATGCAGTGGGGGAAGGGGAGTAAAATCTCCCCTTCCCCCACCGCATCCCAAAACCAGCCCAGTTTGTCCCCTCCCCCCACGGCACCACACAACCAGCCCAGCTCTTCCCCTCCACCCACTGCATCCCAAAACCAGTCCAACCTGTCTCTGCCTCCCTAACCTGTTCTTCCTCTCACCCATCCCTTCCTCCCACCCCAAGCCGCACCTCCATCTCCTATCTACTAACCTCATCCCACCTCCTTGACCTGTCCGTCTTCCCTGGACTGACCTATCCCCTCCCTACCTCCCCACCTATACTCTCTCCACCTATCTTCTTTTCTCTCCCTCTTCGGTCCACCTCCCCCTCTCTCCCTATTTATTCCAGAACCCTCACCCCATCCCCCTCTCTGATGAAGGGTCTAGGCCCGAAACGTCAGCTTTTGTGCTCCTGAGATGCTGCTGGGCCTGCTGTGTTCATCCAGCCTCACATTTTATTATCTTGGATTCTCCAGCATCTGCAGTTCCCATTATCACTGCATCAGTAGAAGGATGTCTTTCAAGTCTACACAGCAGAAAGGAAATTGTGAAATTATGCCCAGAAGGTAGAGCACACCGACACAGATAGATCTAGCCATGGTGGTTAAAGGCAACAGTTCCTGCAATTTTTGATTCTACATTTCAAGCTTCCACTGGTGACATTTGGCAAATCAGACCACATGAATACAGGAGGCCAAGCAGCATCGGAGCTTTTGTGCTCCTGAGATGCTGTTGGGCCTGCTGTGTTCATCCAGCTTCACACTTTATTATCTTGGATTCTCCAGCATCTGCAGTTCCCATGATCACATGAATACAGGATAAAGCATGAAAATTACTGGCTAAGAGATAGTAGGAGTTGCCAATGCTGGAGTCTAAGATAACAAGGTGTAGAGCTGAATGAGCACAGCAGGGCAGGCAGCATCAGAGCAGGAGGAAAGCTGACGTTTCAGGTCTGGACTCTTCCTCTGAAGAAGAATCCAGACCCAAAACATCAGTTTTCCTGCTCCTCTGAGGCAGGTTGGACTGCTTGTTCATCCAGCTCAACACGTTGTTATCTCAAAAGCCAAAGGGCAAAGTTTTAAAGTGCTTTGCAGAACAAGCATATACCAAATGAGTATAAAATGTATTCACACATCAAGTGGTTCACATTTGGAACGTACTGCCTGAAAATATGGTGGAAGTACATTTAATTGAGACATTCAAGAGGATACGGAAACAATGTGCTGGATTATGAAGAAAAGGCAGGAGTTGGCACAAAGTCAAAATGCACAGAGAGTTGGTGCATACACAAAGTGGCAAATGACCTGCTTTTACACTATGATAATATCGTAATTCTGTCAGCCTTTGTTTAACAGCTATCAGAAGAAAAGCAAAAAGAAAAATGGCTAAAAAAGACAAAGAACTGCAGATGCTGGAAATCAGGAACAAAAACAGAAATTGCCAGGAAAACTCAGAAGCTCTGGCAGCATTACTGGAGAGAAAGCAGAGTTAACATTTTGGCTCCAGTGACCCTTCCTGAAAACTGAAGAAATTCTGCAGAATCGCCATTGGACTGAAAAATCAACTCTGCTTTCTCTCAAAAAAAATGAATAGTCCTCTGTGCGGTGTGCAAACTGCTGCTACATGCAATGACCTACAGTGCATAGATGCAAATGTGAAATTGATTGAACAAGTAATGGCTGTTAATCTCTTGTTGGGTTGATCATGGCTGATCTCACTCTCTTGGCAATGTTCCACTATGGCAGTGAAAGTTTATGGTTCTTTGGTCATCTATTACCATGTAGATAGTTTGATCCTTATGTCAAGGGTTGGCACGCTATCATACGAAGATACATGTTCTAATTCAATCTTGGTACTCTAGTTTTCTTCCAAAGATGCCTACTGTAAGATGCTCAGTTCCGAAAACACATTAACATCATTAATTTGATGCTTTTAACAGCAGGTTTTGGCTCTTGTGCATTGTAAATGTCTCACTTGCTTAAAAAAGTTGCATTGGTGTGTTAAATTTGGACAATGCTTCTGTTGTTGTATTTTTCTAAACTCTACATCTGGAAAAGTAACTTCTGGGATCAGAGGATTTAAAAGGATTTTTGATGGGCTATCATACAATTCTTTAACATTTTTGCACCTTAAAATGTCAGTGAAGTCAAATGAATTCTTGAGCTAGTTTGGCTTTCTTTTCACATCATTCTGTTCTGCTGTTTGTGAATTTCAGTTTCCTCCTCCATTTCAACAGTTCTTTCGAATGTGCGATCTTTTTTGATGGTGACAAATCTGAAAGAAATGTATCAAAATGTCCAATAACATTCTGTCTCAAATTGTTCTGTTGTAAATCACCACTATCGCAAAATTCTGACAGTGTGTAAAGATCATGAATAAGTTTATCCCCAGATTCTCCAGAAAGCTGCATTCTTCTATTAAATCTTGCTCTCTCTATTGTATGATTGGTATTTGATTTAAAGCAATTGTCAAATGCTGTTGTAATACCACATGAAGTATAGCTCTCTTCTCTTACACCTTGTTTTAAAACATGATCCGTAATCAGACCAACAGTTGTTTTTATTTCTAACGGCCTGGCGCTTATTGCCCATTCCTAATTTCCCTTTAGAAGGCAGTGGTGAGTTGCCTTTTTGAACCGCTGCAGTCCATATGGTGTAGGTGCACCCATAATACCATTAAAAGTGGGAGATCCAGGATTTTGATCAATGGCACTGAAGGAATGGTGATATATTTCCAAGTCAGGTTGATGTGTAGCTTCGAGGTGAACTTGCAGGTGGTGGTGTTCACATATATTTGGTGCCCTTGTCCTTCCAGATAGCAGTAATTTTAGGAATGGAAGGTATTGTGTAAGAAGCCTTTTGTGAATTTTTGCAGTGCATATTGTAGATGGTGCACATTGCTGCTGTTGAGCATCAGTGGTGGAGGAAGTGGATGTTTGTGAAAGTGGTGCCAATCAAGCTGGTTTCTTGGTCTTGGATGCTGTGAAGCTTCTTGGGTGTTGTTGGAGCTGTATTCATCAAGGCCAATGCTACCTTGACATCAAGGGAAGTCACTGTCACACCAGGAATATGTTCCCTTGTTCTTCTCTTGGCTTCGTGTGTAATGTTGAAACTGTTCTGTACCACATTAATTGTCTAATCCGTATAATCCAGTTCAATCTTCAGTCTGAAGCGTTTTTGATTTTCTCTCAGCTTGGGGGCGTAATATATTTCTCCATTGTCATTATATTTTACTGCTGTTGTACTTATTTCATTAAATCCAGTTGAAAGCTGTTGCAAGTATTTTCTAATTTTTATAGATGCAATCTGATTTTACTCTTCTGTAAATCAAATTGTTCAAAATTTAATTGTTTCAAATATGGAATTGTCAGCAGGTTTTCTAAAGATTGTAATTATCTTTTTGTTAAACAACTCGATAATAATTATTGAATTACTCGATAATGAAGATGAGTCACTAATGAAATTTTATCTTTAAGAGTTTTGACGTTTATACAAAGATTTTTAAGTTCATTCTTTGTGTTTGCCTTTACAGAAATTTTCATTCATGTTTAATTCAAGTTGAAAAGCTTCTACTTTTTCAGAATTAGCTTCCTAGATTTCTTGTAAAAATTGCTTGCAAGTATTTAAATATCACCGAAGCGTTTCAATTTGGAAACATACTGCATTTTAATTTTTGCATAAAATGGAGGGAAATCTATTCTTCTGCACAGTTTTTCCCCTTCTTCTGTGTGATTTTTGCAATTTTTTTGACTTTCTGAACTTTACACCTTTTCTGCTTCTTTTCTCAATTTCTCAAGCTACTTAACAAAAACGCATTGCACTGATTTTATGAATTAAAGCAATAAATTCAGTTGACAAACAGAAATGGATTTTTCCCTTGACCAACAATGAATAAATTCTTCCTCTACCTTCAATTTTACCATTGCGCACAGATTCAGTTCTACTACTATTTTCCTTGACGGACAGGTCAAGGAAGTGGGATGAGGTTAGTAGGTAGGAGATGGAGGTGCAGCTTGGAGTGGGAGGAAGGGATGGGTGAGAGGAAGAACAGGTTAGGGAAGCAGAGACAGGCTGGGCTGGTTTTGGGATGCTTTGGGGAGAGGGGACGAGCTGGGCTGGTTTTGTGATGCAGTGGGGGGGAGGGGGAAAAACTGGGCTGGTTTTGGGATGCAGTGGGGGAAGGGGAGATTTTGAAGCTTGTGCAGTCCACATTGATACCATTGGGCTGCAGGGTTCCCAAGCGGAATATGAGTTGCTGTTCCTGCAACCTTCGGGTAGCATCATTGTGGCACTGCAGGAGGCCCATGATGGACATGTCATCTAAAGAATAAGAGGGGGAGTGGAAATGGTTTGCGACTGGGAGGTGCAGTTGTTTATTGCGAACCGAGTGGAGGTGTTCTGCAAAGCGGTCCCCAAGCCTCCGCTTGGTTTCCCCAATGTAGAGGAAGTCACGCCGGGTACAGTGGATGCAGTATACCACATTGGCAGATGTGCAGGTGAACCTCTGCTTAATGTGGAAAGTCATCTTGGGGCCTGGGATAGGGGTGAGGGAGGAGGTGTGGGGGCAAGTGTAGCATTTCCTGCGGTTGCAGGGAAAGGTGCCGGGTGTGGTGGGGTTGGAGGGTTGTGTGGAGCAAACAAGGGAGTCACGGAGAGAGTGGTCTCTCCGGAAAGCAGACAGGGGTGGGGATGGAAAAATTTTGAGAACGAGGGGGATCCTCTTTGGGCGGTTGTGGCGGGGGTGGGGTGTGAGGGATGTGTTGCGGGAAATGTGGGAGACGCGGTCAAGGGCGTTCTCGACCACTGTGGGGGGAAAGTTGCGGTCCTTGAAGAACTTGGACATCTGGGATGTGCGGAAGTGGAATGCCTCATCGCGGGAGCAGATGCGGCGAAGGCGGAGGAATTGGGAAAGGGGATGGAATTTTTGCAGGAGGGTGGGTGGGAGGAGGTGTATTCTAGGTAGCTGTGGGAGTCGGTGGGCTTGAAATGGACATCAGTTACAAGCAAGTAGAATCGTGTGATTGGTTTGGTGGGCCCCATCTCGATGTCAGGATCATCTTAATGCATTTGTTCGTTTTTCTCAAGTGGCATGGTGAGATTGTCCATTAGACCATAAGACCATAAGACATAGGAGTGGAAGTAAAGCCATTCGGCCCATCAGGTCCTCTCTGCCATTTAAGTCATGGCTGATGGGCATTTCAACTCCACTTCCCTGCACTCTCCCCGTGGCCCTTGATTCCTTGTGAGATCAAGAATTTGTCAATCTCTGCCTTGAAGGCATCTAACGTCCCGGCTTCCACTGCAGTCCGTGGCAATGAATTCCACAAGCCCACCACTCTCTGGCTGCAGAAATGTCGTCTCATTTCAGTTTTAAATTCACCCCCTCTAATTTTAAGGCTGTACCCTCGGGTCTTAGTCTCCCCGCCTAACAGAAACAACTTCCTAGCGTCCACCCCTTCTAAACCATACATTATCTTGTAAGTTTCTGTTAGATCTCCCCTCAACCTTCTAAACTCTAATGAATACAATCCCAGGATCCTTAGCCGTTCATCATACGTTAAACCTACCATTCCAGGGATCATCCGTGTGAATCTCCGCTGGACACGCTCCAGGGGTAGTATGTCCTTCCTGAGGTGTGGGGCCCAAAATTGGACACAGTATTCTAAATGTGGCCTAACTAGAGCCTTATAAAGCCTCAGAAGCACATCACTGCTTTTATATTCCAACCCTCTTGAGATAAACGACAACATTACATTCGCTTTCTTAATTACGAACTCTACCTGCAAGTTAACCTTTAGAGAATCCTGGACCAACACTGCCAGATCTCTTTGTACTTCTGCTTTATGAATTTTCTCACCATTTAGAAACTAGTCCATGCCTGTATTCTTTTTTCCAAAGTGCAAAACCTCACATTAACTTACATTGAATTTCATCAGCCATTTCCTGGACCACTCTCCTAAACTGTCTAAATCTTTCTGCAGCTTCTCCACCTCCTCAGTACTACCTGCCTGTCCACCTATCTTCGTATCATCGGCAAACTTCCCCAGAATGCCCCCAGTCCCTTCATCCAGATCATTAATATATAAGGTGAACAGCTGTGGCCCCAACACTGAACCCTGCGGGACACCACTCGTCACTGGTTGCCATTCCGAAAAAGAGCCTTTTATCCCAACTCTCTGCCTTCGGTCAGACAGCCAATCCTCAATCCAAGCCAGTAGTTCACCTCTAACACCAAGGACCCTCACCTTGCTCAGCAGCTTCCCGTGAGGCACCGTATCAAAGGCCTTTTGGAAGTCTAGATAGATAACATCTACTGGGTTTCCCTGGTCTAACATACTTGTTACCTCTTCAAAGAATTTTAGCAGGTTTGTCAAGCACAACCTCCCCTTACTAAATCCATGCTGACTTGTTCTAATCTGACCCTGCACTTCCAGGAATTTAGAAACCTCATCCTTGACAATGGATTCTAGAATTTTACCAACTACCGAGGTTAGGCAAATCGGCCTATAATTTTCCATCTTTTGCCTTGATCCTTTCTTAAACAAGAGGGTTACAACAGCAATTTTCCAAACATCTGGGACTTTTCCTGACTCCAGTGACTTTTGAAAGATCGCAACCAAAGCCTCTGCTATTTCTTCAGCCACCTCCCTCAGAACTCTAGGATGTAGCCCATCAGGGCCAGGAGATTTATCAATTTTTAGATTTTTTTAGCTTTTCTAGCATTTTCTCTTTTGTAATGCCTACCATACTCAACTCTGCCCCCGGCTCTCCCTAATTGTTGGCATACTACTCATGTCTTCCACTGTGAAGACTGATGTAAAATACTTATTAAGTTCTTCAGCTATTTCCTTATCTCCCATCACTAGCCTTCCAGCATCAATTTGGAGCGCCCCAATGTCTACCTTTGCCTCTCGTTTGTTTCTTATGTATTGAAAGAAGCTTTTACTATCATTTCTAATATTACTCGCTAGCCTACCTTCACATTGTCACTAGGCAGCAGAAAGTTCCCAATTACCCGCTGTGGGCTGTGATCTTTACACACTCACCACACAAACTAGCCATTCAGCCAACTTGACATGGAAACCAGAGAGGGTTTTTGGTGAGCTTAGTTCATCACTTATGCCAAAAGATCTCCATATTGGACTTTGTGCCAACATCTCAGGGCATGGTCTATGGACACCCGCCACATGCACTCCACACCCATGGACTGGGTGGGGGTGTATCCTGAGTGAATGAATAGGCAGCACAGAAGGCATGCAGACTGAGTGGTGCCACAGGACAACGTGAGCAAGGGCGAGTGGGAAAGACATTGCATGTATTAGCAATAGTGTTCGTGCGTGAGCCTTGGTGTGCGGTGGGTTTGGTGGCAGCAATACCGAGTATGAGGTATCGGAGAGAGGGTGTGGGGTGTGGGGTGGGGTGGGGTGGGGCAGGAAACTTGGAGTGCCAGAGTGGAGAAGAACAGTGAACTTCTTCCTACAATGCTGGAAATTCCCCCAGTCTGAGACCTCGCTAGCCTGAGTGGCAACCTTGGATCAAGCTGGCATGGTCTGGTGTCATGGCCTCCACTGCTAGTCCTTCCTGTGCACCATCTCATCCAGCAGGAGCTCCAGAACCATGGCCACAAAGTGGGGTGACAAATTACCCCTGTCTGAAGGTCTAAGGCAAATGTTATGAACAATGCTGGACATTCCCGGGCTGACAGCATTCTTCCAGGCGGACATTTTCCTTTTAAATATTGCATTGGCGATAGGGGTGTCGGTCAATTCTGGAATCTCCAGTGAGCAAACTGCTCTGCAAATGGACTGTGGCAATGTGGGACAGAAATTGGACATCATTTTTGCTGCGAGAGCCAGAAAGGTTGAATAATGCGATGTGTCGAGTAAGACGCAGCTCGATCTCATTGCGAGAATCATCCACATGGTTAAAAGATCATAAGGTTCAACACTAGGTCTTTTAAAATGGAGGTCTTAGAATTTAGCTTTAAATGTTCAAAACGTCATCGGGTGTTACAAATTCTTAATGTTTTCTTACAGTGTCTAAAATGCCCTAATATTTCCCATATTAGACAAACTTCATTTTACATGAGACTAAGTAGCAAACCCAACGCAAGCATGCTTTTTACTAGTTTCTTTCCAAACTAGTTTAAGCTACATGACCATTTGGAGATGGTCCTGTACAATAGGTTCTAGTTTGTTTCTTTCTTTTCTCACTTAATTTTTTTATCCTGAGTGATTTGATTTGTTTTGATACTCTGTTGTCCTGTTCTTCCTGCCACGTTAATAGTTTTCTTCAGAATGTCTCATACTATCATTTCAACTCTCTTACACCTCAACAGCAGAGAACAAAGAACAAGCTTGTGTCTATAAAGCAACTCTCACAACCTCAAAGTCCAGTTTTGAAGTGTGGTCACTTTTGTATTGAGGGCTCCATGGACAACCAGTGTGCCTACACAAGCAGCATCCAGAGACTGGTGTTAAATACCCTTATAAGTCTCCAATACTGTATCAAGAAGTGCATGCTCTTGTGCATGTGCAAGTGCATCTCCGCACCACAGTGATAGGGAAGAAAAAAATTGTACAATTCATCCAAATACAAAATCTCACAGAATGAAAGTGGCATACACAGAGGTCAGTGCTGGGTCCCTTATTGTTTGCAATATATGCGTAAACAATGTAAACGAGAATACGTCAGGCTGGGTGACAAATAGATCTGTAGACGACACAAATGAAATAGCTTCAGAGGCTGGTATCCCATCATCAAGTCACCCTTTACTTACAGGTGCATCATACTTGACACGAGCCCAGCTCCCGCAGAGCCAGATCTCGGAATGAGCAAAACCTCTGACACTCCTGTTTATATGCGTCAGCAAGGGCTCCCTGATTGGACCAGATTACCAGGCCCAATCAGGGAACCTATATTCGCTGAGGTCCAACTGGCTAACCTCATTCCAATCACTACAACAAAGGTTGGCTGGGTGACTAACAGTGAGGGGGAAGGTATTAGCTCACAGGACCATATCAACAGATTGGTCCAATGGGTAGATCAGTGACAGATGGAGGTTTACCCTCATAAGTGTGTGGTGATGCACTTTGGAAGAAGTAACAAGACAACGGAGTACTTAATGAAGCAGGACACTAGGTAGTTTGGAGGAACAGATGGATTAGGTGGGGGGGAGGTGGGTGTTGGTGCTTGTCCACAGAATGCTGAGTGCAGCAGGACAGGTTAATAGGCTGGGTAAGAAGGTATATGGGGCACTTACCTTAATTAGGTGTCACATAGATTATAGGAACAGAGAGGCTATGTCAGACGTGTACAGAACTTTGGTTAGGCCACAGCTGGTGTACGTGTGCAGTTCTGGAAGGAATGTGATTGCACAGGACAAGGTGCATAAGAGGTTAATCAGGATGTTGCCTGTGATGGAGCACTTTAGTTATGAAGAAAGACTGGATAAGTTCAGATGGTTTTCAGTGGAGTAGAACACTCTTGGGAAGTGGTATGGATCCTGATAGAGGTTGTGAGGGGCATGGAGAAGATGGATATAAAGCAGTAGTTCCCCTTAGTTGCACATGTCCCTCTACGTTTAAAAAAAGCTTAACAGGAAAACCAAGGAATTACAGACCAGTTAGCATAACATCTGTGATGGGGAAATTGTTAAAGTCTTCAATCAAGGCTGGGGTAATGATACATTGAAGATTTTCAGTTAATCAGGGCCAGCCAACATGGACTCATGCCATGTAGTTCATGTCTAATATTCCTCATTGAATTTTTTGGAGAGCTGACAAAGGTAGTGGATAGGACAATGTTATTTATATGGACTTCCAGAAGATAAGGAGTATCCAGGAGAGTTTTTTAGAGCAGTATGTAAATAGTCCAACTCGGGAAAGGGCCATACTGGACCTGGTTTTGGGGAATGAACCCGGCCAGGTGGTTGAAATTTCAGTAGGGGATAACTTTGGGAATAGTGATCACAATTCCATAAGTTTTAGAATACTCATGGACAAAGATGAGAGTGGTCCTAAAGGAAGAGTGCTGAACTGGGGGAAGGCCAACTATAGCAAAATTCAGCAGGATCTGGGGAATGTGGATTGGGAGCGGCTGTTTGAGGGTAAATCCACATTTGAGATGTGGGAGGCTTTTAAAGAGAGGTTGATTAGAGTGAAGGACAGATATGTTCCTGTGAAAATGAGGGGTAGAAAGGGCAAGATTAGGGAACCATGAATGACAGGTGAAATTGTGAGACTAGCAAAGAGGAAAAAGGAAGCATACATAAGGTCTAGGCAATTCAAAACAGACGAAGCTTTGGAAGAATATCAGGAAAGTAGGACCAAACTGAAACAATGAATTAAGAGGGCTAAAAGGGGTCAATATCTTTAGCAAACAGGGTTAAGAAAAATACCAAAGCTTTTTATTCATACATAAGGAGCAAAAGGGTAACTAGAGAAAGGGTTGACCCACTCAAGGACAAAGGAGAGAAGTTATGCGAGGAGTCAGAGAAAATGAATGAGATTCTTAATGAGTACTTTGCATCGGTATTCACCGAGGAGAGGGACATGATGGATGTTGAGGTTAGGGATAGCTGTTTAATTTCTCTAGGTCAAATCAGCATTTAGCGGGGAGAAGTGTTGTGTAATCTAAGAGTCATTAGGGTGGACTAGTCCCCAGGTCCGTGTGGGATCTATCCCAGGTTACTGAGGGAAGTAAGAAAGGAAATAGCTGGGGCCTTAACCGATATCTTTGAAGCATCGTTGAGCATGGGTGAGGTCCTGGAGGACTGGAGAATTGCTAATGTTGTCACCTTGTTTAAAAGGGGTAGCAAGGATAATCCAGGTAATTATAGACCGGTGAGCCTGACGTCGGTGGTGGAGAAGCTGCTGGAGAAGATACTGAGGGATAGGATCTATTTACATTTGGAAGAAAATGGGCTTATTAGTGATAGGCGGCCTAGTTTTGTGCAGGGAAGGTCATGTCTTACCAACTTGATAGAATTCTTTGAAGCAGTAACAAAGTTGATAGATGAGGGACGGGCTGTAGATGTCATATACATGGACTTCAGTAAGGCATCTGATAAGGTTCCCCATGGTAGGCTGATAGAGAAAGTGAAATCGCATGGCGTACAGGGTGTACTGGCTAGATGAATAGAGAACTGGCCGGGCAACAGGAGACAGAGAGTTGTAGTGGAAGAGAATTTCTCAAAATGGCAAACTGTGACAAGTGGTGTTCCACAGGGATCCGTGTTGGGACCACTGTTGTTTGTGATATAAATAATTTATCTGGAAGAAGGTATAGATGGTCTGATTAGCAAGTTTGCAGATGACTCTAAGATTGGTGGAGTAGCAGATAATGAAGGGGACTTTCAGAGAATGCAGCAGAATATAGATAGATTGGAGAGTTGGGCGGAGAAATGGAAAATGGAGTTCAATCCAGGCAGATGCAAGGTGATGCATTTTGGAAGATTCAATTCAAGAGCGAACTGTGTGATAAATGGAAAAGCCTTGGGGAAAATTGATGCACAGAGAGATCTGGGTGTTCTGGTCCATTATACTCTGAAGGTGGCAACATCGGTGGATAGAGTGGTCAAGAAGGCATATGGCATGCTTTTATTCATCGAATGGAGTACTGAGTGCGAGAGTTGGCAGATCATGTTACAGTTGTATAGGACCTTGGTTCGACCACTTTTGGAATACTGCATACAGTTCTGGTCACCACATTACCAAAAGGATGTGGATGCTTTGGAGAGGGTCCAGAGGATGTTCACCAGGATGTTGGCTGGTATGGAGGGTGCTAGCTATGAAGAGAGGTTGAGTAGATTAGGATTATTTACTTTAGAAAGACAGAGGTTGAAGGGGTACTGATTGAGGTCTACAAAATCATGAGAGGTATAGACAGGGTGGATAGCAAGAAGCTTCTTCCCAGAGTGGGGGACTCAATTACTAGGGGTCATAAGTTCAAGTTGCGAGGAGGAAAGTTTAAGGGAGATATGTGTGGAAAGTTCTTTACGCAGAGGGTGGTGGGTGCCTGGAATGCGTTGCCACTGGAGGTGGTAGAGGCGGGCACGATAGCATCATTTAAGAAGTATCTAGACAGATACATGAATGGGCAGGGAGCAGAGTGATACAGAACCATGGAAAATAGGTGACAGGTTTAGATAGAGGACCTGGGTCTGCGCAAGCTTGGACGGCCAAAGGGCCTGTTCCTGTGCTGTAATTTTCTTAGTTCTTCTTGTTCTTGTTCTTTGTATTTGATAATGTCTCACACATGAGACTGTTAACTCCGGTAGAAATACATATAATTATGAGCAAATTTTTGAGATGACCAGGACATTAGTTGAGTGGCAGGTGACAGAAAGGAGGGATAATGAGTTGGTACTCAAACTGGCAGGATGTGACCAGTGGTGTCCCATGTGGATCTGTGTTAGGGCCTCATTTTTTCACATTATTTATTACTGACTTGGATAATGGCGTAGAAAGTCACCTATCCAAATTTGCTGATGACAAAATGTTAGGTGGCATTACAGACAGTATAGATGATAACATAAAATTACGAAGGGATACTGATAGATGAGGTGAATGGGCAAAGCTGTGGCAGATTGAGTTCAATGTAAGCAAGTAACGAAGGTTATCCATGTCACACCAAACAAAAAGACCAGGATATTTCGAAATGATATGAAGTTAAACACAGCAGATATCCAAATAGACTATATTTTATAATGGAACACAACCTTTAGTTGGGATTAATCCCATTATTAGCCAGCTGAGTCTTAGATGGAAGCTTCTGGCCTTTGTGCCAGTGCTGAATCACCTTCATAATCCAACACACAACCTCTTCAAATAAGCCCTTTTAGAAAGGAATGTTAATGTCATTTCCAACAGCAGTTTTTAAAAAAATGTCTTTATTGTAAGATTAATGGGAGAAAATTAGGAGAAAATATTTCCCTCCCGTGTGTAGGGAAACCATCACCAAGTTTCCCTCAAGTCACACACTGTCTTCAATTGGAAGTAAATTGCTGCTTCTTTGCCATTTTGGATTCAAATACTAGAATACCTGAGTATCACACCATGCTGACTTGGAGCTATGTTGCTGTTTCTTCACTGTCACTGTGTCCAAATCTTAAAACTCCCTTCCTAACTGCATCCCTACACCTAAGGATTGCAGCCATTCTAGAGACACCAACTTCTGAAGAACGATCGTAGATGGGCAATAAATACTGGTCCAGTCAACAAAGTCCATACCCCCATGGATGAAGTTTTGCAAAGCACCAGAGGTATTAAAATAAAATTACTATCACCTTCTCTAAGGTGACTGTGGCTGGGCAGTAAAGAGCTTTTTGTTAACTTGTTTCAGAGACAGTAGGAACTGCAGATGCTGGAGAATCTGAAATAACAAAAAGTGTGGAGCTGGATGAAAAAAAAATTCTGAAGAAGGGCCAAGGCCGGAAAAGTCAGCCTTCCTGCTCCTCTGATGCTGCTTGGCCTGCTGTGTTCATTCAGCTCCATACCGTGTTATCTCTTTTTGTTAACTTGGTTTAGTTTTTTTCAGCTAAATTTGATACAGTGTTGTTCTCATAGCAAAAAGAAGTTCTAATGCTTTTAATAAGTAGATTTAATGACTTAATAAGTAGAGCACTGGGTAACCCAGCTCACAATCTGCTGATTTCCTGCAATTTTACTCTCTTTTAAAACGCCTCTTCCACAATAGCATTTCTGTGGCCACCATCAGCTGTCAGTAAATTTCTCCAGCATCTGCGGTTCCCATTATCACTGATAAGCTTTTGTGCTCCTGAGATGCTGCTTGGCCTGCTGTGTTCATCCAGCTTCACACTTTCTTATCTTAGTAAGTTTCCTCACATGCTTTCTGAAGGAAGGAGTGAGGCATTGGTGCGGCTGTGTTTGTATTATAGCCACCTCATCAATTCCCAACAAATATTCCCAGACTTACTGCTTACTTCAAAACAGCTACCTCACCTCTTGGTTAACTGCACCAGTAGGAGCATGTCTTTCAAGTCTACACAGCGGAAAGGAAATTGTAAAATTATGCCCAGCAGGTAGAGCACACCCAGGACATAGACAGATCTGGCCATGGTGGTTAAAGGCAACAGCTCCTGGAATTTTTGATTCCACAAATATATTTCATGCTTCCACTGGTGAGATTTGGCAAATCAGACCACATGAATACAGGATAAACCAGGGAAATTTCTGGCTAAGTTTTAGTTGGAACTGCTGATGCTGGAGTCTGAGTTTCAGAATTCAGAAGAAGGATCCAGACCCAAAGCGTCAGTTTTCCTGCTCCTCTGAGGCTGCTTGGCCTGCTCTGTTCATCCAGCTCTATACCTTGTTATCTCAAATTCCTAGCCAAGGTTTGTCCTGGGACAATTGCAAACCAAAACCATTTTTTTTTTGTGAAATTGTTCATTTTCATCCAGGGAGTTTCATGCTGCATCATGAAGAAAATTAGTTTATTTGATCATTATATACTTCACAGGTTGATCTCTTTTGGTTTAAAGAACTTTCTGACACCTGTCTTAGATCACTGATCCAACCAAGCAGCAGTGGGGCCTTATCTCTGAAGCACTCACAGCAGCTTGATACATCTGTATACGTTACCACTTCAAAATACACATTCACATGTTTTGGCTACACTGGCCTTTCTGATTGACAGAATGAGGCCTGCAGTGATCCAAGCTTTGCTAAAACTGCTATACTGATGGAGTGATGGTTCCTTGGTTGGGTTTATAAATTTCACAAGCAGTGCGTTTATTTGATGGAGCCCCCTTCTGATTCTGTCCAGTTGACGTGAAGTCTAAATGAAAATGAAATATCCTTCAAACCGCTTCAATCACATGTATTTTTGAGAGCAGTTTTTCACATGAAAGATTTTCTGTTCAAAAAGGAGCATTGACTTTAACTTTAAAATAATCATTGTTTTAAAATAATTGTTACTGCTAGGTGCTGTTTGCTGTCGCAGGGACATATGAACTAGAAGCAAACTTAAGCCATTCAGCGCTCTACCATTCAATAAGATCATGGCTGATCCATCAGTGTTTTGAATTCCACTTTTCCATCTATCCCCCATAACATTTGATTCCCTTCCCTAACAAAGATCTCTACCCCTGCTGTGAACATATTCAATACTGGACTCTGGGTGCCAACCACTGGCAGCTAATAGTTGGGTAATTTGCTGCCACCAATTCTTCTTTCTATATTGATGTCAAGGACCTCTTCGATTATCAGTGGGACAGGATAGGCCACTACAGAATCTTAACAAGAGGCACTTGTCTTACATAACAAGGTATAGTTTATCCCATGATAGCAATAGACATAGTTAACATTATATAGGCATAACCACAACTATCAGGAATGTCATCTCTGTTTTCATCAGGACCCCATGTGAGACAAATTGTTCATCCATGTTACTGTGTGACATCATCAGGTAGGATGGGACTAATACTCTTCACACAAGTACGGTGTGTTCCTTGGTAAATGGAAGCTGTTGAGAATTAGCATTCTTGAACATATGAAACTTGGCATAACTTAATCCCAGAAATGATTTAATTTTATGAGGCATAAGTCTAAGCTGACGATTCATCTGATTTCAGAATTTGGCTATCCTGTGAATGTTGTACATCAAAGCCGAAATGTAATTACCAATTCATGAATAGGGACCAAGACTGAACAGCCATTGCATTAGCACCTCTTGGATAGATCCTCCATTGTAGCTTTGTAACTATTGTAATGGTGGAAAGTGGAAGGAAGATCTCTTCGCAAGGACAGACAATAGCCCATGGGGCAAATCAGGCAGGACAGAGAAGAGCCAGCCCTTCAACGGACACCTATCCATTCTCAGGCCTCAAAAATGAACCTGGATTTAGGCCTTGGCCCCATCAAAGGCTGAGAACAATTGAAACATTGCATTTTGAGAACCAGTCAGAAGGTCCTCAAAGTGGTCTATGGCCTAACCTAAAATGCAAGTCGTTGATGCCAACTTCACGGTCAAGACGAGTTGGAAGAACATACCAGAATCTTCAGCCCCATCACTCACATGAAAAGATAAAATCAAACTGACTCCTAAAAGCATTGAGTGCTCATAAGCATACCAAGCAAAAGTGCAATTTTAAAAGCAAGTCATGTGTTACTGTTGGGCTGAACCTTCCATTTTATTGGCTAAATCCAAGCTATATTTGGGTTTTTTGTATAGTTTGTCACCACAAGGCCTAGTACATTCTCTTGCCATATCTTGCTTAATTAATTAGCATACACATATTGTGTCTTTTGTATTCAGTTTCCATCCCATTTTACCACGTGTTGCTCCACTACTCAATGGCTATCCCAGAATTCACTACCTTGACCCTGTACCATCTTTAAAAACCCATTGTGCATCTGTCCAAGTGTTATCAGTCTGGAGCTGCCCTGCATAACTTCTGAAATCTGCTGTGTACATCACAGACAGTAGGAGATCAGTACCATGATTTGCAGGGATCTAGGGGCCCTACTGGACAGTGTAGTGTGCAGAGGTGGGATGCCCTCTTAACCCAGGATCAGCAATGGAGGCATGGTGTTGGATCATGCCAACTTGGTCTAAATTTGCCACCTGGGTTAAAGTGCTCTTTGCCATCTGAAGGAATGCCCATCAATATAGGGAAGGTCAATGCCCATCTCTACTGACCAGCATAAGTTCTGCCATCTTCTGTCTGCTACCTTACACTCACACTGATTCTGCTATTGGACCCAGCTGTCTCCAATGTTTACACTCGATTACTAGCTCATTCTTGCCTTCATCACTTGCTCTAACCCACTGCATTCTGTGAAGCCACTAACACTGAATGCCCTCTGCACTGCCTACTCATTCATGTGCAAATACCTTCCACTTGCACTAACAGTAGTAGCTGTGCCACTCACTTTCATCTCCCACAATACCTGCTTCTCTCTTACTTTGTAGCAAAATACACAGCAATTATACAGAGAGTCAAGACAGATGATGAATTGCCTGTCATTCTGGTCATCATTCCTAATGAGGAGAGGATCAGGACAGACTGCCCCAAGCAGAGGTATCCCATAAGGGGATCAGAGAAGTACCACTGGGGTTCTTAGAGGCTCTTCAGCGTTGGCTGTCAATGTCCATGTATGTAAGATGATTATGGCTTCATTTCCATATTAAACTCGCTGCAGAACTGATGCAAATGAGCCAGGTACCTCTTGCTGAGGAGACAATTTGCTTAAAGGCAAGGCAATGCAAGGCTGAGATGCTGTCAGTAATCAACTAGGCTCAGAGTCAATGGCAGCCTGATAATATCACACAACCCACCATAAGCCATGGTGCTCGGAGTTTGGTAAGATTGTAACCAGAGAATTTCACTCTCGTGTCAATATTTATGGCTCAACCAACCTACCTAAAACTGATAAAGTGGTCATTATCACAATGCTATATATGGGGGCTAGCTTTACTCAAAGTATCAGCCATGTTGGAGATCAGCCATGATCATATTGAATAGTGGAGCAGAATTAATAGGTTGAACGGCCTGCTCCTGCTGCTATTTCTATGTTTCCTTACATTTCAACATTGGCAACACTTCAAAACTACTTTGCTGAATTCAAAGCCCTTTGGGACGCCTTGAAGTAGTGAGATTTAAGATCTTCCTTTCTTCTCTGAACGTTCTGTTGATAGTATAAATTTAGGCAATACAGGAGCTGTTTATTTCAGGAGCCTTTGCCAATTTTCGAGGTTGGCTTGAAAACAAGGGAGACAGGAGGGACATGCATGCACAGCTAATAGTCGAATTATCTCTGCCATTCAGGTGCAAGCTCTTGACCTCATTTCAAACTGTGTCCCCAGGACTTCCTCAGGGAGCGAAGGAATTGTTTCCAATCAACCAGCTTAACTCCAACAGAGGATTGTTGAAAAATGGATGGGCATACAATGCTTAAAGTCACAGCTCACTGGGCAGTGCATTGGGATTCAAGCCCTGTTATTCCCAGAGTCATACAAAAATTAAAGATTGTAACCTAAGTACACAAAAGTTCCCCACTTTACCTGATTTTCAGACCCAGGTTGATAGAAAGCAAGTAGCAATTTTCCAACTTTAGAAGAATTGTTATTTATAACAAGTAATAGTGACAAGTACATAATTATAAACAATTGGCATACAACACTAAAAATTCTAACTCCCTTATAAATTCCCTTGTATAAACACATGCACATGCACGTGTACACACAGACACACACACACACACACACACACAAAGAAAAATAGGTTTCTTTATTCACTCATGAGATATGGGTGTCTCTGGCTGGGCTTGTACAAATTGCCCATCCCTAGTTGCCCTTGAGAAGCTGCTGGTGAACTGCCTTTTTGACCTGCTGCAGCCCATGAGCTATAAGTAGACCCATTATGCCTTTAGGGAGAGAATCCCACAGTAGATGGAAAATTGGGAGGCAGTTCAGCAGATCTTATTCACAGATTTCAATGAGAGTCCTTTTGATTCTCAAGCTAGACAGAATGTTACTTTTCAATTATCTTTCTTTAAAAGCTTCACCTGCTGTGCAAAAGATATAAAGAGGCTAAAGGCAGTAGTCACGTGACACCAGGTGAAGTGATGAAGAAGCACCAACTGCAAAAGCTTATGATTTCAAATAAACCTGTTGGACTACAACCTGATTCTGTCCACCCCAGTCCAACATCGGCACCTCCACATAAGGTGGCTGCTTCTCATATATAAGTTGTCTGACTTATCAGTTTAATCACTACTTAAAACAGCTGCTGAAGGAAACATGAACTGGTTTTCTTCAGGTTTAAACAGGGTTTTACTGCAGAGAACAGAGTGACAGCTTCATTGCTGATAGAGATCAAAATACCTTTCTCCATCCTGTACCCATCCCCAAGCTTAGATTCAGTTACCTGAGAACCACATTGTTGCTGGCAGGTGAAAGGATTTTGGCATCAATAATTGGTCATGGGTCTATAGACCAATCAATGTCATGGTATCACCCAGCATGCATCTGGCTCTTGTTTATTGGCAACCACTTCAATTCCTGCTTGTTCAGCTACTTACACAATGTTTGCCATGAGTTCGGCTGACCACCATTTCAAAACATCTAGCAATCTTTTGATATACTGGTTATGAAAAAATTCTTCCCCATTTCAGCCTATAACTTTTAAAAACACAAAAATAAAACAAAATTGTTTTTGCATCATTGATCTTCTAGTAATCAGGAGAATTGCCCACAGAAATTCCTGGTATTTTCATTTCCTCAAATAGGAAAGGGTCAGTGACAAGAGAGAGCTAAATTCAAACCAGTGGACAAATGCATTCCCAATCAGTGAGGCACAATTTTAATGTGATTCAGTCTAAATACATTTTGTCCTCTCTAGCATAGCAGTTTGAATTTCCTGAATATTGTTCTATGGCATCTTTGGAAACTGTTGCATGTCTTCCAAGGTTCAGTAGGTAGTGTACCATGAGTGAAAACAATAAAAACCCTGGGCCTGCTCTTTCCAAGTGATGGTGTATAATATTTTAATTTCATTCATCATCAAAATTATTGAAGATAAGGAATTTAATAGAAAACAGCTGCTTATACAGCACCCATCTGTTCAAAGAGCGTTTCCTTGACAACCTATCATCACCAGTGAACATGCCATTCAGTGGGGTCAAAACCAGTCAACTATCTCCAAACTGCATAACTGACCTATATTAGAGCTAATGTCCACTGTAAATATGTATGTTTTGATTGCATTGTATTTTGTTTTTCACATGTTATTACTACCCTATGAAAGTGTCATCAATGAGCTTGCAATTTCTGCAAAGTTCACAGTAAGTGTTTTACAGTAACTCTTCCTTGACAGAACAGCACTACGGTCTATCCTCACCTTTACAATGCATTGCCAACAAAATAAAAGGTTTTCTGATAAGATGGGTGGATAAATGTACCAAGTAGGGTGATCATTCAGATTGGGATGAGAGTTTAACCTTGTTCAACTCGCATAAAACTAAAATTAGTCCCTAAATTGTTTTGAGTCAACAATTGGAAACAGGCGACAAACAACTTCTTGCTCCAAATGGGAGTTATGATAATACAAATTAGTCCATTTGGCCTCCTGAGCCTGTTCTGCCATTTGATGACATCACAGCTGATCTGATTGCGGCCTTTATTTTCCTGATGGCCCTCTATACCATTTCACTCCCTTTTCAATCTAGAATCTATCTAAATCATTCCTAAAAATATACAATGATCCAACCTCCATTTCTCTCTGCAAAAGGGGATAATGATGGTCTGAGAGAGAAAAAAATAAAATCTCATTTCTATCTGAAGTGAGAGACCAGAAGAGAAACCATCTTTATTATCACGCAGGACAAGAAGTTAGCAGGTTAAATGATAGCTCCTTGTGTTTGATAAAGATGAAATTCTTCCGAGCAGTCTATTCATTTTAGATAACAAAGTGTGGAGCTGGATGAACATAGCAGGCCAAGCAGCATCTTAGGAACACAAAAGCTGACGTGATCGGGAGATAATCAGGAGATAATCAGCAATGATCAAATTGGATGGCAGAGGAATCTCACCGGCCTAACTGGCACATGTCTGTTCCTATGTTCCACAATAGAGCTATCATTAGGGCTTGGTGGGAGAACAAATTTGGATCTCGTGGAAGACCAAACTGAAGCCAAGAGCTACCAAAATTCTTTGCAGTAATATAGAACTTAGTCTTGTAGCTTGTAAATACTTGCAGGGAAGAAATAAACTACACCTTGTTGAAAGACTATTCTTATTAGTCCAGAAGATGGCTTTCCTCGTGCACATAGACCATGTAAGCTCCTATATTACCTACACACTTACAACTGTTGATTGTACCTTGCATAAACAATTTGGATGAAATTTAGGAGGTATGATTAGTACGTTTTCAGAGGAGTTGAGGAGTGGCAAATGGAGTTTAGATAAATGTGAAGTATTGCACTTTGGTAAAATAAGCAAAGGCAGGAGTTACACCATTAATAGTCAGGCCCTGGATGGTGTTGTTGAACAGAGAGACAGAAGGTATCATGTGCATAGTTCTTTGAAAGTTGCATTGCAGGTAGACAGGGTGGTTAGGAAGGCATTTAGCAAGTTTGCCTTCATTGATCAGACTATTAAGTATTACAGTTGGGATGTCATGTTGAGGTTGTCCAGGACATTAGTGAGACCACTTTTGGAATACTGTATATATTTCAGGCTTGGGATACGGTAGGAACTGCAGATGCTGAAGAATCTGAGATAACAAGGTAGAGCTGGATGAACACAGCAGGCCAAGTAGCATCAGAGGACCAGGAAGGCTGATGTTACCAGCCTAGACCCTTCTTCAGAAAATGAAGAAGGGTCTAGGCCCAAAACGTCAGGCTTCTTGCTCCTTTGATGCTGCTTGTCCTGCTGTGTTCATCCAGCTCTACCTTGTTATCTCTATATTTCCGGTCTCCCTGCGCTAGGAATATTATTATTAAATTGGACAGGGTTCAGAAAAGATTTACTCGGATGTTGCTGGTAATGGAGGGTTTGGGTTATAAGAGAGGCCGGATAGGCTGAGACTTTTTTCACTGGAGCATGAGAGGTTGACAGGTGGCCTTATAGAAGTTTATAAAATCATGAGGGGCAATAGATAAGGCGAATAGCCAAGGCCTTTTCCTTAGGGTGGGAGTGTTAAAATTAGTGGGTATGTTTTTAGGTGACAGGAGAAAGATTTAAGAGGGGCCTGAGGGGCAACACAGAGGTTGGTTCATATGTGGAATGAACTGTCAGAGGAAGTGGTAGAGGTGAGCACAATTATAACATTTAAAAGACTTTTGGGCAAGTACATGAATAGGAAACGTATAGAAGGATATAGGCCAAATATAGACAAGTGGGACTAGTTTAGTTTGGGAAACTTGGTCGGCATGGATGACTTGGACTGGAGACATGGATGGCAACACACATAACACACTGTACTGCTTGAAGTCACACAAAAATCTATCCTCATTCCCAATATAATGGTCACCCATGACCACTTCATCCACAAACATGAGGCCTTATTCCACAAGTAAGTTAGTGACACGCTGGTGTTCGTGAAGCAGCATTGGCTACTAAACAGCCTTAATTGGATGACCAGTATCAATAGCAGTGGGCAGGCAAAATTTATCACATCCTTCACCATCCCACCCAATTTAAGCGCCCTCCCCCACACAACTGTTAGTACACACACTGGCACCTATGAAATTTCAGCCACTGAATGGAGTGCTAGAAGTAATTTGAGAATTGGAAGTATTTACAATGCCATGTATTAATATCCTGTCCTGTAGAGGTCGTTTTAGCTCTAGCATCAGTCAGAAAACAATTATTTTCAAATACACTTGTTTGCAGGAACTAAGCCCTTGTATGTTAATTCAGCTATTATAAGGATGGGAAGACAGTGACTTTTACACCAGTTTGATGAAGAAAGAGCTAACTAGAGGATACGCATAATGCTGTCATGTTAGCTGGAGTTCATGGCAATACGTTAATTCTGTGTAGCACTGAAATTTCAGACAAGGCTATTAAGTGGGCTTTCTCTACCATTGAGCTATGATCTTTAGGGCCTGAAAGCATTTACTTATTTTCAGAATTCATCTAAATGTAAATATATTTAAAAGAAATATGTCTTATGATGGTTCTCATAAAAAGTGTAGGTAATATGCTATTTCTAAAATTTACTCATAAAAATTTTGATATATTTTGTAATATCTTGATGCAGTTTTGTCATATAGTATCCTCAGGGAAATGTGATGGCCCACATTTTCTGAATGGTCGGTGTTTTAACAATAATGCATTGCACAGCTTATTTTCTTTTTGCTCTCAGTTATGAGGTAAAGAGAAATAGGAGTAGGGTGTGGTGGAAGTGGAATCTTGTTCACTCAGCTGAGTTTGGATGATGTTCACTGTTTGGCGTGCACAAGGGTCTTACAAAGAGCATGGCATGGGCCAGCCAACTGGGTAAGAATTAATCAGAGCATGTGATGCATTGCATTCATGGTAATCTCCATTTGAGTAGGCACAATACAACAGATGCTGAAGATGTGAGATAACTACAGAAGATGCTGGAAATGCTCAGTAGGTGTGAGAAGAGGAACAGAGTTAACATTTCACATCTGTGATCTTTCAAGAGTTCAAACAGCAACAGGTTTGGCAAAAATGAGAGGGGAAAGAGTACAAGAAAGAATGAAAGTGAAGGTCTCTGATAGGGTGGAGGGCAGGAAAGATTACAGCTCCTGGACTCAGCACCATTCAGCTATTTTCAATCATAACCCGTGCTCCTCTTTGTTTTTGTCTTCTTTTATTGCTGGATCACTTTACCCCAATTTGTTTTCAGACTGGGGGGTCTCCATCCATTCACACCTTTTCTGGGCACACACTTCTGCGACCACCTTGAAGATGAAAATGCTGCCCAATATCCTCCTCACTCACCATCCCTGTGAATCTCACTGTCCATTTTCCCCCCACATCATGCCCTTAGTTGAACCAGATACAACAAGTAGAGTGGGAGGTATAATTCTCTACCTAGATTTCTTTCCCTGAGCTCTTCAGCTCAACATTTTTGAAAAAAATCATTGAATTACACATTATTCTCCCTTCTGCGCTCTCACCAGAGCAATTGCTTTCTCTTTCGCCTACCACATTGTGTGCTCACCTTGATCCTTTACTTTTTCAATTACTACTCCAACTGGCTTTGTACCATGAAACATTTTGTGATTTAATTTTTTCTGCCCTCCACTCTGTCACATATCTTTCCCTTTGTCTAGTTTCCTCAATCTCCATTTCATTCTTTCAGAGCTTATTCCATTTCTAATTTTTTTCCCAACTCTTTCTTGAAATCATGTAATGTTATGGCTTCAACAGCTTTCTGTGGCAGTAAATCCCACAGCCTCACTACTCTGGGTGAAGAAATTTCTCCTCATCTCTGTCCTAAATTGCTTACCCCATATCTTAGATGTGGCCACTGTTTCTGGAATCCCCCACCATCAGGCAGATTTTTCTGCATTTTCCTTATCAAGTCCCGTTAGATTCTATAGGTTTCTATGAGACCCTCCTCATTCCTCCGAACTCCAGCAAACCCATCATCAGGAGTCCTGATGACTTTCCTGCTCCTCTGATAATGCCTGACCTACTGTGATCCTCCAGCTTCATACTGTATTGACTCTGACTTCAGATTCTGCGATTCTTACTGTCTCCAGCAAATCCTAACTGAATCCTAACACATTCAACCTCTCCTCCTGAATCAATGTTGCCATCCCCAGATTCAGTCTGGTAAACCTTTGTTGTTCTGCCTCTATACATGAACATCCTTCCTGGGATAAGGAGGCCAACACTTCATACAATATTCCAGGTGTAGTCTCACCAAGAGCTTCTATAATTGCAGCAAGACATGCCTGCTCCTGTACTTGACTCCTCTCACTATGAAGGCCAATGTGTTGTTTGCTTTCTTTATCGCCTGCTGCACTTGCATGCTTACCTTCAGCATTTGGTGCATGAGGGCACCCAGATCTCCTTCCGCTTTCCCCTCTCTCAATTTATAGCCATTTAGATAATAATCTGCCTTCCTTATTTTTCTACCAGAGTGGCAAACCACTCATTTCTCCTCATTATACTGCAGCTGCCATACTTTGCCCACTCACTCAGCCTGTGCGAATCACACTGTAGCATCTCTGCAACTTCCTTACAGCTCATCCTCCCACACAGCTTTGTGTCATCTGAATTTTGGAGATGTTACCTATAGTTCTTTCATCCAAATCATTCCTATATATTGTGATATATTTGCAATATTCTCTGGTTAGATCCTTCTGAATTCTATGAGATTCCTTGGTGACTATCTTATATTGATGGTCTGTAGTGTATTCTGCCTAGCATTTCTATATTTCTCTTCATTCCTGTTTATTGGTTTCTAGAAAGTTCTACAA
The DNA here is from genome assembly GCF_030684315.1 of Stegostoma tigrinum. Lineage (NCBI taxonomy): Eukaryota > Metazoa > Chordata > Chondrichthyes > Orectolobiformes > Stegostomatidae > Stegostoma > Stegostoma tigrinum. Next base: position 77,200,433 of record NC_081362.1, on the reverse strand, counting down.
TAGTTTTGTTGGCTTTTCTTTGTTAATCCATCTCTTTTATTTAGCGATTTCCCTATTTGTATGGTTGCATGTGCGTGTCTCTGTCAGTTGCTACCTGTCTCCCTTGCTCCTACTCTGTCTGCCTACCAAGTGTATTATTTTCCTTCTCTGGCTATCTGGTCAATTTATGTGTTTTTTTTCTAAAGAAAGGTCTAGACCCGAAACGTCAGCTTTCCTGCTCCTCTGATGCTGCTTGGTTTGCTGTGTTCATCTAGCTCTACACCTTGTTATCTCAGATTCTCCAGCATTGGCAGTTTCTACTATCTCTGAACTTAATGCCGACTGTTTCCTTTCCTCCTACTTATTTGTTCTTCTGCTCTTCTTTAATCAGACCCAACCTCGCTGTTCAGTCTTCTCTATTCTTATTGATGTGGTTTCCATTTGTCTCTAATGTGGTAAGGCTGTTACCGCTCTTCACCCCCCCCCCCCACTTCTCAGGTTGTCCTTCCCTCCGAGAGCCCTGTTACTTGGAGCAATGAAATTAGAAATCAAAGCAATAACATTTTACGTGCTTCTTTTGGTACTCACTTTTAATTCATTTCCTCTTCCCTGTTAAACGTAACAGTTTTATTGAACCACATGTGTCTCCCTATCTCCCCTTGACCACTGCCTGAAAGAAGGAAGCAAGATCAAGAGCTCTTTCATTGAAATCATACAGCTGAAGGTCACTAGTGAATTGCTGAATGTCAAGAATAGTGGAAGAGGGAGAAAAAAAAGCATGTCAGAACACATCGAGACTTGGTTATAATCTTTGCTACATGATTCAGTTTCACATTAAACCTACTTTTGTTGTAAAACTGCACTGCAGAGGAATCTGCCTGAATTGGCTGGATTCAATAATCTAACAGACTCTTTAATTTTCCTTTTGCATTTCACTCACTAGAAGAGCAGATGTAATTACAAGAAAATGTAAAGAGAAACTACATTGTTTGCCATTGATGGCTGCGGGTACAAATACTGTTAATGATCCCCAGGGGCCAAGAAAGCCCCAAATTAATTTCCTTCTCTGGTGTTGAATTAGCTACACTGACGTTCTCTGTGGCTTTAGACTGGGGAAGGACGTAAAGTGTCTAATTTATTAGTTCCAATCGGAATGGCATTCTTTCTGCTGGATGTCACATAAGGACCAGATCCAACTTGGCTGAAATGCACCCATTGGGAAATGCCACACTGGGTTCAGGCTTGAAAGTTAACCATGTCCACAAGGGGTACTACTAGGTTGTCAGACAAACACTAGCTGCTACATTCTCAAGAGAATGGATGAATGAGGGAAATGTTCTGGTTAAGTGGTCACAATTAGCCATCAATTAGTTTCATGCTGTAATTCAGCCCTGGAGTATTGTTGACATTCAGAAGCTGCAAAGCTTCTCTATTGTGGGTTGTGTTTTTTTTTACAGAATGAGCCAACAAAATTTTGAATCTTTATCATTTGTAAAATGAAAAGAATATAAATGATCTCCAAGGGTTAATAACCATTCTGCTGAATGACTTACAAATACTGAGGAAGAGTTGTTAATAATATAATAATATAATAATATAGCCAGAGACTATTTCCCAGGGCAGAAATGGCTAGCACGAGGGGTCATAGTTTTAAGCTGGTTGGTGGAAAGTATAGAGGGGATGTCAGAGGCAGGTTCTTTACGCAGAGAGTTGTGAGAGCATGGAATGCGTTGCCAGCAGCAGTTGTGGAAGCAAGGTCATTGGGGTCATTTAAGAGACTGCTGGACATGCATATGGTCACAGAAATTTGAGGGTGCATACATGAGGATCAATGGTCGGCACAACATTGTGGGCTGAAGGGCCTGTTCTGTGCTGTACTGTTCTATGTTCTATGTTCTCTATAATGTGACTGGCCATGGTGACTAACCAAACAGACATACTCAGAAGGTTGTTTTTAGAATTTTACTGTGATCTCATCATATCTGTGCATTAAGATTCGGTTCACATAAGCAGCTGCTATTAGAAGTTGGAAAACCATTGGGAGGTTTAATTTTAAAATGGCAATCGATTTTCTTCTTTCCATTCTGACAGATTAGTGAATGGAACACAAGGGCTAATTTAAACAATGGGCTCAAAGATGTGGCAGCATTGGGCACTTTTGAAACCAATGCCAGTGACAGGTTGAAAGGTGCTGTTTAGCAAAGAATGATTACATTGCTTCAATATATTACAATATCTTTGGAATGTTTATATAGTTAAAAGGTAATGTTTGGCAATTCTAATGATACAAAGAACTTCTATGCTATATCTAGACTACAGCAACTTTTACTCAAACATACTGGCAATGTTTACTCCTTATGGATTGTACATTTATATTGTTACTTTAACATTTAGTGAGTTGATTCATATGCAGGTAAATCTAAAAGTAGATATATCAAATTGTGCATGATTTGGGGAAGGAAGGGTTCTGAGAAGGCAGGGTCAATTGTAAATATTTATATTATCTGCTACTCCAATGCATTTCAATACCAGAATGGAGTTGGAAACGACGTTTTGTAGCATCATCCGCGAGAGCTGTGACCTGAGCAGAGCAGCATAGCTTGCTGCCTTGTGCATTCGACATTTTTTCAGCTATCCTTCAAATTCACAGCGTGCATATAGATCAAGTAGGTGTATCAGCCATGACATCACTAGTACAGCAACAAATCAGCTCGGCATATGGGCGGCAGCAATTTCCAGGCGCCTGAAGGTATTCCAGTACTAGTCAGTGCAACAGAGGTTCGAAGCCAAAAGCAGGCGGTCGTAGACAGTGCTAACATGGCAAGGGACTAAGTCAACGAAGGCGGAAGATACCACCATGAGAGGACCTCGTTAGAACTGGCCAAGTTTTGCTTTGGTGGATTAATGCATTCAATGGGACAGCCAAGTTACTTATTCTGTGTATCACATCCGAACCGTACTTGCAGAGAATGGAAAAGGTAAGAAGTGCTTGTTATTTGGAATATTCAAGAAAGCCTTTTCTACTCGTTGTGTTGATAATATTTGCTAAAGATGCCGCATTGGTGACGGGTAAAATAGTTAAAAATCGGGTGTATCACCGTCCAGAAACAAGCGTCTTTCTGCGTCTCCCCCACTCCTGTTAACTTCGCTAAAGTACAGCGTTTTCAATCGGAACCCAGCTCCTGCTGTCATAGCATTGATCCTGTGGCAGGTAAAGAATGTAACAAAGCCGTCCCCCCCCCCCCGCCCCTTTTGGATAATCGGGGTCTTTTTAAATATAAATTCCCCTCTTAGCACCTTGGAGATCTCACTTTAAGAGTTTTTTTGGGGAGCAGTTATAATTTTCCCCATTTGATGAGGGGGAAGTAATTAGCGGCTGTGTCCGACTGTGTGGGGTTGGATCCAGTGGAAGAAGTCAGGGTGACCCAGCATAGGCATGGCAAGCACGGAAGTCCTGTCGGGTCAGCCTGTCTCACTGAAGTCAGCGTTCATCTGTCTTGCTGCTGAGTGATTTGTGTGCGCGTTCAGCAAAGTCAAGGAGACCACATTTGAGTTTCGGTCGACTGTTTCTGTCTTTGACCGAATGGATCTCTTTTTGTTTTTTTTTGTATTGTTTTCATACACCAGTTCTTTAATTCTGCTAGTCCCCGAGAGCCAGTGCGGACCAATTTAAACGTGCTGAGGGGAAATATGCGAACTGGTTGGTGGGCAAGCATTGTGGCACTTCAGGGCGACTGTGGGAAGTTGGATCGGTCAGAAATCAGAAGCGGGAGAAATGCGTTCACCTTCTTACCCTACATGCAAATTAATAAATGGTTAAAGCGCCCGGATAGCCTCTCTTTATTGCTGTGAACAGCCTGTCGAAATCTCTGGTATTGCATTTGACTTTGCTATTCGTAACAATAAACAGCAAGCAATTAATTCTGTGACCGCCGGGTGCCTTGCTTTTTTTTTCTGTCTCTCTCTTCCCCCTAATCAAACAGTCCACACCTTTTACACAGAAAGCAAACCAGTTGCAATCATTCATAGATTGACAGATTTAAGCAAACACAAAACTGCTGGGTGAGGTGATGTGGCAAAATGTTCCTACGTGTTCTTTTCAACGAATGGTCAGAGATTGGATAGACTTTTGAGTTGAATAGCAGACTCCCCTGAAATGCCTTGTCTGTGACCCATTTTGCTCAGGTTAAAAGTTGGGGTGTTTGCTTGGATTGACCCTTCAGTAATTATTAACCACCGGAAGAAATGAAAGCAGATTTTCAGGCCAGACCTTCCCACGCTTTCTAAAGCAAAAAGTGAATGTGCATCCTTTACATTGGTGAAAATGTGCTTGGATATAAATAAAGGAGGCCGTGAAGAATCAGAATCAATAATCAACAACAGGTGTAGTATAGTTCAAAACCTTATGGATCACTTGAATAAACTGCTTTATTTTGTTTTAAATAGAATTAGGTAAGAATTGTATGCAGGGGAAAAATCTGTTTCAGCATTCAGACAGTTAATTGTATCTCCTTGGATGTCTGCAATGCAGTATCAGGCTTTAAAGGGTTAAAAGACATCTGATAGTTTCTGGATTATTAAATAGTGTGAGAGAATAAAGGATGATTCTTCCAATGTACTGATTGCATGATCATCATCCTCCATCAAGGACACATTGGGCTGTCAACATGAAACCACAGTCCCAAGTTTGAAGCACCCTCCCCCTTCTATAGATTAAAAGTGAGACTCTGTATGATGTGCCAATAATCAACAAGATTCAGATTTCAAGCCCCTGTTCGCAGACCTAAGGAATCTCAGGTTGGCTGAGACAAGTGGGTTTGGTCTTATTGGGCTGTAGGGAGGAGGGGAAATCAACTGTGGATTCTACTTGCTGGTCACTGGTCTTTTTTAAGTGTGTGTAAAATGTTGTCAACGACAGATTTGGGTTCGAATGCGAATCACCCATGGTTAAATGGTCCGCTGTAACAGGCTGCCTGCATTCACAGAACAAGACTGGACATACAATGCCAGAAAGCAATCAGTACCACTGGAATCATGCCCCATTAATAGCCTGTGCACTCATTTTAGACAAAAAATGGGACCATAAACTTCTCCTAAAATGAACTGCATCAAAGCACAGTTTCATTTTCTTTGAAATGAACACATATTGTCATCTTCCTAATTTAGCCAAATCAAGACTGCAATTTTAAATTGCCAAATTGCAATGTGATCTGGAACCCCTCAGCTAGATCAATCCAGTTACTCACTATAGTTCGCAGTTGTTTTCTGTGTATCTTTTCTTTCCGTAAATGAGCAAAAACATTGTTTTTCTTCTTAAAAGTTGCCCGACGACATTGTAATTTTTTAATGGGAATGATACTGTCTTGCCGAGATTATGACCATTTGCAGTGTTACCTAAGGTTCTTATCAGGAGCATTCTGCACAAGTACATAACTGATGATTAAATGATACTACCCGAAATGGCAACGTCGTTTTGAAAGACAAATTTAAGGATCCTGTAAATCAATTCAGCCCAAATATAGGAACATTTTCCTGTGGGGGAGACTATTTTGAAGCAAAAGGCAAAACATGTTCCAAATATCCATGTTGTATGAAGATATGATGAAAGGATCATTACTTTCTCTGATCTATAAACAATTTAATGTAACTTTTTGCCCTTTAAGTTACGGCTGAGAAAAGGAGAGTTATTGATCTCATGGTTTAGTTGAAAATGTAATTTTTATAGATCAGCTTATTGGGTTTATTCATGACTCTCTGACTTTGACTATTTCTATCCAAATCAATTTGCATCCATTATATCCTCTCAGTCAAAAATACCTGGATTGGGTCTGTGTCAAACTCTACATCTGGTCTGAGATAAATGACAGTTCCATGGTTAAAAAAAATCCCAATACTGCTCCCCATATGTTTTTCCATATTCAACAACCTGAAGGCATTTATGTCAATATGACAACGCTCATGTATAACTGCTAGGGGTGTAAGAGAGAGCTTTAACCCCTTCATTTTGGGTTTGAATTAAAGCCGGGGGTAATCTCACCGCCTTTCAATTATCACTTCTCATAATCATCCACTGCCTCCTCACTCACAGCTTATTTTTCCCTAAGAATATGAAGAATTAATAAATTAGGAAATGCTTTATAGTTCCAAGTGTTTCATCACTTAATGACAATTGGAATCTTTCTGTGCCTGTGCAGCCTGCAGTCAGGCGAGAGAACAATGAGAAACAAGGCATGTTTGTCCATTGTGGCATATTGCCAATCTTCTGTTCCAAGCTCAAACTCCAGCCTAACCCCTAGGTGGTGTGGGGCGAGGGGGAAATCACAGTATGTAGGCCATTTCCTTCCTGAGGGCAAATCACACTGTAGCCTGTCTCCGTTCCCTCTCCTGTGGCTTTCCAGCTATTCTTTCTGTGCCTGAGTCTGCAGCTTTTACTTTACTGTGATTACCATTCACCACGGTTTACTATGGATCCCACCCTGGCTAACTCCCAGGTGCATCAGGTCCTTGTCTGCAGGCCCATCACCCAATGTGGCCTACCCTGAGTACTGCTCTGAGCAGAAGTTAAGTGCGTAATGCCTTTTAATTGAGGAAAAATATTTTAAACTGCAACCTCAATCCTTTTAATTTTCAGCTTCATCAGAGACTTAAAAAGCAGTCTTCCGCTCCTTTCTGATGGCAGGCCATCATGCCTGATGTGGCACTAGGTGATAAACAGGCATTTTAGCCCAGGTTCTCCATGTCTGCAGTAGCAAGCGCTTTCTTACTGACATAACACATCCTGCGGCTGGGCCAGGATCACCATGGGCTCACAGTAAAAAGACAGCCGTTTTCCCTCTGCATGAAGAGGAGAACCTCGCTCAAAGTGTCTCACTTTCCTGTCAGCATCAAGCAGAAGAGATCGTCTTGAAGAGCTGCAAAATTCTTTCTGACCTCAAAAGACTGCTTCATTATATCTTCCTTTGGGCAATGGGAATTAGAAAGCACTCCATAATCCAATCTGAGGATATTTCCGCAGATACTGGCCTCTCACCCTTCCATGATTTTTTTTAAAAAAGCTGTGATCTGTTTAAGCAGGTTTTACAAACTCCCTTAAATACTGAAGATGCTTATGTTATATTAATGCATGTGCATAGCTTTTGTATTACAAGTGTCAGAAAAGAAATTTCTATAAATAATAATAAATGGAATAGTGCTCATTTTCATGAAATTTGTGACCTACTGCACTTTTATATGTTTCTGCCTGTCTCTCCTATAAGTGAGTTGCATGCACTTGTTTGTGCACGTGGGGTACGGGTTTTAATTTAGGGCACTTAATTGATCCTTGCTTGACTATTCCTTTTGTTCTTTTTGTGCTTCCCTTTGATTGCAAGATCTTCAAACATAAAGTCACCTTTACTCATATACCTCTCCAGTACCTTTTTTTAACTCCCTCCACTGCCACAGTGATATGATGTTCTGTTATTTTTATTTCCAGTCCTATATATGCCACAATTTCCTCAACTTAAAGAATGCAGCAAATGAAGTTGCTCTCTTCCATTCCAACTGCAAACTTTATACCCACACCGTAGCTCTTGTCGCTGTTTGTAGTAGCAGTGTCCTGTTTGATCCTGGCTGATCTTCCCTATCTGTCTCCTTCAATGGTGACAGCAAACTTCCACAACTAAAGTTTAAAGTCTGCTTCAAATGTTTATATCTCTTCATGACTTCATCCTTCTGCATCATTACAACCTTACGCAGTGTTTAAGCTCCTACATTCCATCCACTCCTTGAACTCTCTATTCCCCTGACCCTAGCCTCTTGTAAATTTCCTGATCAATGTACTTCATTATGAGAGGCTGTGCCTTCAGTGTTAGCACACACTGGTATTCAGTCTCGACACATCTTTGGCTCCTTAAATCTCCTCCACTTCCTAAAACCTTTCACATTGTCAAAGAATACACCATCTCCCTCATCACCTTTTAAGATCTTTCTGAAAACCTTCAGTTTCAACAAATGCTAAGTATCCCAGCGACTATATATCCTTCTTTGAGTAAGTATCCAATTTACCCTCTGGGAAATTTTGTAAACATTAAAAGCTTGAGGAAATGTGATGCTATATTCATGCTTAACTGAGCAATAAAATGAACAATCCACACCATCTTCATGCCAATACATGCAAACACTATTTGACTATCTTGCAGTTGTTTTGGAGGGCTGATCAACAGAATCTAAAGGTTTGACAGGTTTTGCTGTTTGCAAAATTGAGGTATGATGTTGAAATATGAGATGTAACGTGTAATTTTTATTTCCTGGGTTTTGTGCCGCAGAAAATGTGTAGACTCATGTTACAATTCACTTGCATGTGACCTCTAGTGGCAGCCCCGTTCACTTGCATTAGTATCCATCTGGTAAGAGAGGATCGTGGTCAGGAGGACTGGGATTGGGTGTATGCAAGTTAAAGAGCAAAATGCTGAAAATCTGAGACAATAAGAGAGATGTTTGAAACATGCAGCAGGTGTATTGGCTCCTGAGGTGGGGGGAGGTGTGGGGAGGCATGGTGGGAAGGCAGCTTTTCACAATCATAAGAACAGATACATTAATTCCAAGCAGGCCTACAGATAGATTGGAAATAAATTCAGAATTTGTACGGAAATACTCAAATTGAAGCACCAGTCATTGAATGGATATAAGCACAAGGACATTAAAGAAATTTAGTATGAGAGAATAGCTGAGGAAATGAGAGGCCTGAGGAGAATGGCAGGAATGGAATGGCTAACAGTCAGCTGTACAAGCAGTCACCAATGCTGCATCATTAATGAGTGAGAGCGGACCATTTCACACAGGATAAAACATTGCAGCATTTGGCATAGGAAATACATACATCCTTTGGTTACAGAAAAATTTCATCATTTTACGTGTAATACAAGATGCTAGTGATAAGCAGTTCTGCTGTAAATACAGTCCAGCAAGAACTTTTATCACAGCTTGCCTTTATATTGAAGGAAGGAATTTTCCCATTGTAGCTGGTTAGGTTTGTGACATCTGGTCTGCCACAATCCAGAGTGAAATTTCTTCCATGATCTTAAGCTCTTTACCGCGTTCCTTATGCGACCATGCACTTGGGTGCATTTTTTGTGGGAGTCAGATAGTCAGAGAGACTGGAAGTGCTCACCATTACTGTGATTCTCCAGTGTGCATGGCTCTCGTTTAAAGCTACATTTAAAGCCAGGCTTTACCCCACTTTAGCTGCTGCAAGTCAGCAATGAGCCCTCACACTACGGTCCTTAGGTCTTATCAGTGCAGATCTGACCCAGAAGAAAGACAACCTAGGGTCCCCCTTTCCTGGATAGAGACCTAGGGGTCTTTTGTTGTCAGGGAGGTGGAGATGAGGGCAGTCCCTTAACTGGTTGACTGCTGCAAGAGGCAACATCATCAGACCAAGCTAGCCTGGCCACAAGTTATAGCCCAGGGAAGTGCAGCAGCCTGGGTGAGGTTGGACACCCAGTAGTGCAGCAAGAAAGTCACTGATCTTCTGTATTCCACAAGGGTCAATGCTACAGTCTTCTTCCTAATATCTTGCACTCCAAGGACCACCATTCACTCAAACTCTGCCACTGCATACATATCGTATCAAGATTCATGGACTACGACTCTCAGAACTGCAGGTACCCTGTCCACTGAATAGCAGTTACGCAACTCATCCTTCCAACTGTTGACCATTCCTGCCCTCTACCTTTCCTATTCACTCACTGGGAACATCTCAATTACCTGTATTTCCTGGACTGCTTGCACTTGACCTGCAGGACTAACCTGGCCCAATCCCTACACTGCAAAAACATGGATTCCCAGGCTGTGGTAAGGATGGAGTACCTGACTGACTGTGGCCAGTCTCCTGGACTGGAATCAAATGAATCATGTCCGTGCCCTCTAACTGCCTGGCACCATGCTTTGCTCCATTATGACTGCTCTCCTTTTGACTTTTACACATGACCATTTAGGTGAAGCACATGCAGTATGTTTTGCTGCCAGTGTGCCATTGATGTTGCAAGGTGCCACACAACAATGGGCATCATTGACTGTTCAGTGCCTTAAGTCGTGAGAAAATGCCTGCGTGCTCCCCTCTATTAAAAAGCAATGCAGGCTATAGAGGCAAGAGCGCTAAAGACCATGTGCATTAAGAGAGCAATGCACACGATCCAGACTCAGCCCTGAAGTCAGTGAGCATACACTAACGAAGCAATATGAAGGAGACAGGGGCTGGTTGCATCTGTGTAAGCACAACATGAGTAAGCACTAAGAGAGCAAGCTAAGAATGATAAGGTATACCTCATGCGTCTCCCTGTGCAACTGGCATACTTTTGCAAATCATAGGTGTCCTTGAGCTGCATAGTGAGGTGTTGAAGAGTAGTGTGATGGTCGGTCCCAAAGCAAGCATGACTTAAGCTTGTGGGTTTGCCAATGTCGACTGTGTGGATGAAGAGTCGAAGGAGAAGTGGCCATGGAGCTGCAGGGACATGGTTGTGAGAAAGCAGTGCCCAATAGCTCAATGGAGAGCTGCAGCCACCAGGTCCTAGCCCTGATTTACATGCTGGGAATAGACACCATCTAGTTTCTTGGGAAGAGAGTGGAATTGGAAGTGGGCTATAAGTAAGGAGAGTTGGGGCTTTAGTGATATAAATAGTTGCCGCTGAAGGGTAAGATTTTGAAGTTACCATTTACCCTCTGAGGGAAATTTAAGGAATTTTTTAATGGCATCAAGAATCTGATTTCTTTCATTCTCATCATATATTTCAACCTCTTCTCATTATTACTAATACCACAGCAGGAGGGAAAACTTCTTCCCATAACAGGACATCTCATCCATATGACTAAGGTGAAGGACCTGTGGGTGGGGAGGAAAAGGGGCAAACACAATTAGTATGGATAATCCATCATAGCTGTAGAGTAATAACTATCAGGCCGATTGATTTAGGAGAAACGGATATGATCACAGTCAAAGGTGTTCATAGCGCTCCCTGTCCTTTGCAGTGTTGGAAGGCAGAGTACAGGAATTGCCTTGTTAGCCTCCAGTGTTCAGCAGGATCCTTGGGCTACATATTATGTGCCCCTGGTTGGGCAGGAGTGGACCCAATATAATCCACCACTCTCCCACCCACTCTTAAGTGCGCCATCAAACAGAGGGGTTGCAGGTACCTAAATGAACAGCCCACCCACAATCCTTAAATAAGCAGTTAAGGGTTAAGTGAGCTTCCAGAAAGATCAATTGACCTTGAGATGATGCGGTCTGTGCCAACATTTCCTGTTTTCAGTTGCTTGTCTCCATTAATGCTTTGTCAATAGCACAGAAAACAAAACCTTTCACTTTCCCAGTCTTTCTCGAGGTCTCCGTATATCCTATGTCTGCATAAAATGAGGTGTGGCTACACAGTAATGCAAATTGACATGAGAATCACTTTGTTTCAGTGAAATAACCTTTCTCTAACTTGGCCCCATCTTTTTTTTAAGAAGCCTGGTATACGGACCTAGTCATTGAAATTGAAAATTAACATTTGATGCTGTATATCTTTTATGGCAATGTAAAGAGGAAGCTTGTTTCCTGAAGTGAACTATCCGACGTTGTGAGCAATACAGACTCCTTTCAATCTCATGATTGTGATGATTGAGTGGCATTTGGACAGTGACAGGGATTTAGCAAGTGGTGAAAACTGTCTGGGTCAATGCAGAAAGATTACTCAAAGGCCAGCTTCCCGTTTTCTCTACCATCTTCCCAAATGTTCTTTGGCATTTGCTGCTGGGAGTGAACATTTCAAAGTTGCTGAGGGCATAATCAGAATAAGTTACCATTCACTCACATGTCCCGTGGCAGTGTGAAGCTGTTACCTTTACTAAATCTATGCTTTCTGAGCATTTTCTCTGGAGAAAATAAAGCCCAGACAGCCTTCAATAAATCAGTCGACCTTGAGAGGAATACTCTGACTACCCACCAAGATATAATTCATCAATTCCTCAGGAGTTTATTGTCCACCCTAAGATATTAAATCATAATTTTAGATTTACTGATCGAGGTCCTGTTTCTGTGCTATAGTGATCATTTTCTCTTCAAGTTGACTCTCTCTCTGTCTTTGGTGGGAATCTGATATGCAGCCAGCCCCATCACAGAATCTGACATGAATATGACCTGGTAACGGCAGGGCACATTGATGTCTGATCTTCCCAGAAATCCACCTCCAGGAAGATAGTGGCAGCCACAGTGTTGTGTTCATTGTGGGATCCCAGATGTGTGTTATTTGATGAAAAGAAAGGAAGCTTCCAATAAAGCAGAACATCTCTTTGTGAACACACAGGATTGAAGATGCTACTAAACCAAGGGTCCGGGTCAGCTGATCCTATAGCATGAAGAACAGCTTACAGCCAGAAGTCAAAATAGAATTGCAACCTTAAAAAGAGTGATAAATAAATCTGTCTTTGGCAAACACTTGCTGAAGTGTATGATTGTCCACCAAAGAGTTTCCGCGTCATTGGTCGTGGGTTCTGTGGGGCTAAACCCAATGCTCGAGCCACATCTCCAACCACTCGTTGGCAAGTGCTTCTGGGAGGTGAAAGCGTCCCTGTCCTTGAGGCGTTTGGCATTCCTTTCTCTACTTCCTTTTCTATACTTATTCCTGATGACAACTAAACTAATCTCTACGTGAAAGTGTTTGCATCTATATTGCATTTGGTGCAATCAGGACATTCCAAAGTATTTCACAACCAATGAAACCCTTTGCAGACTGTGTGCAATATGCAACACTGTTATCTATTATATCTCAGATTTAAGCAGCGATGGCACTAGTTTCTGTTTGCAACAGGTTTTATTCAAAATGCTTTAAATGCCTTCTCCATGCTTTGAGCTGAGGCTTCTAGCTCTTTCTACAAGTTGTTTACTTTCCCACAAGCCCTGTAAACTATCCAGCACAAACACCACCAATGCAAGACAAATTCACATCATAAAACATAGAGAAATAAAAGCATTAAACATAACGACTGCCATTGGAGTGATTGTATTGTGGTTAGCAAGGTGGACCTCATCAAATATGAGTTTCCTCATTGGGATTGTTAATCTAGTCCAATCAGGGAGTCCTGGCTGATAGATGAAAACAGGAATGTCAGAGATACTGACCCTCTGGAAGTTGACTCAGTCAAGTCTGTACCAGTGTCTGTGAAGTTCTTGCAATAACAACACAAGCAAGCACATCCTGAAGAAACTCACTCGCAACAGTTGTCTTTGAGATGGGATAAGCATTTCTGGTATCATGTCATTTATTTAGGAAGCATGATTCATTCTATCCTGCTGTCAAAGACTGGGCCCAGTATGGGGAGAGAATGCATTTTTTTTTCCAACCAAATGAAATTGGGGCAGATGAAAGGGTGCTGAATTCTCCTGACAGCTTGTGGATCTGCAGCATTTTTGGTTATTTGGAGCTTGATGTTTCCTGAGGCACCAGATACTAAAACCTTTCAAGAGTTGACACATTTACTGAAGGAATATTATGACTCCAAGCCTCCTCAAATTCTGATTGGCTGTTGTGTTTACTGGCAATTTGAGAACCACGGGAATCAGTTTCTTGATTTTTGATGAGGTTAGGATGACTGGCAGAGGGAGGTGACTTTGGTTTAATCCTCCATGAGATGCTGAAAGACCGTTTGGGATGCGGGTTTAATGATGTAACCATGCAAACACATCTGCTAGCTGAAGCCCAACTGGACTTCAAGCAAGCACAACAACTAGCTTTGTCATTAGAAAATGCAGCAATTGGAGCATATGAATTGTAGGGTATTCCAATGGAAGTGGGCACCCTCACCAGGCTGACTGAGCTTGGCAAACATCACTTGAGTGAAGGCAATTACATAGCCTATCTCAGGCCATATCCAGTCAGAACCAGGTTCTAGCCGAATGGGCTTATTTGAAATCACAAGCTTTCAGAGTGCTGCTCCTTCATCAAATGACTTCAAATCATTGTAGTTGCTGCCAGTATGTGGACTCATGACAACAAAAGAGTCCCACTAGACTTCAATTGAGTAAGAGAGCTCCTAGGTTGGTATCCAGGAGAATGCACACCCTGGAAAGTCTTCTTCAGAAGAAGGGTCCAGACCCGAAACGTCAGCCTTCCTGCTCCTCTGATGCTGCTTGGCCTGTTGTGTTCACCCAACTCTGTACCTTGTTATCTCAGATTCTCCAGCATCTGGAGTTCCTACTATCTCTCAATCAAAATAAATGTCTTGTTAACTGATCACCCAGTTCTAATGGAGGTTGGTACGGTTGCAGTCGCTTCAATGACCACCGAACCAGTCTTTAATAAAATTCACTCCGGACCCCAAATCTTAAGTTTGCGCACGTTGCCGGCGAGACTAGAGAACTGGTATGAGGGAACCTTTTTGTAGATTAACGTTTCAGCTTTGGCTCTGGTCTCTTAGGAGAAACAGTTGATTTAGTAACCATTGATGGTAGTGAAAGATTCAGGCCCAAGCTTGATGGGGCGAAATTAGTTGAGAAAAATTCACTTAGATTGGCTCAACATTTTTATGATTAGAAAATGGCTGCCTGAGTGAAGTCCTAATTAAATATCCAGAAGGTTTTTAGGAACATCTAAGGACTATCAAAGGAGCCAAGGCCATGTTACATGTTGACCAGGAAGCAATTCCACGATTCTGCAAGGTGTGCCTAATGCCATTTGCCTTGCAGCCAAAGTGGAGGCAGAAATCAGGAGGCTGGAGGGTGAAGGAATCATCAAAGCAGTGCAGGCTGTGGAGGTGCAGTAGTCCTGAACAAGTACATAGAATCCCTACACAGTGAAAGCAGACCATTCAACTCACTGAGTCCACACCAGTCAACTGAAGAGCGTCCAAATCAGACACACACCCCCACTCCATTCCCGCAAACCTGCATTTCCCATGGCTAATCCACCTACCCTGCACATCTCTGGGCAATTTAACATGCCCAATCCACCTAACCGGCTCATCTTCGGACTTTGGGAGGAGCACCAGAGGGAGACCTATGCACGCAGAGGGAGAACGTGCAAACTCCACACAGACAACCGCCAGAGCGTGGAGTTGAACGAGGGTGCTGTGAGGCAGCAGTGTGAACCACTGAGCCACGTGCTGCCCACGTGAAAGCTGCAACTCACAAATGGAATGGGAGCAAAATGTGCCTGGTTCTTCGCAATGGGGAAGAGCCGGTAGAACCCGTGGGCCCTACCTCTCTGTCAAGTATTGAAGAGAGCTTGGAATCTGAGATGGACACAGCTGAAATTGCCCCCTCAGAGATAGTAGGAGCTGCAGATGCTGGAGAATCTGAGACAACAAGGTGAAGAGCTGGATGAACACAGCAGGCCAAGCAGCATCTTAGGAGCAGGAAAGCTGAAGTTTCGGGCCTAGACCCTTCATCAGAAATGAGGGAGGGGAATGGGGTTCTGAAATAAATAGGGAGAGAGGGGAGGCGGACCGAAGATGGATAGAGGAGAAAACGACTAGAGAGGAGACAGACATGCCAAAGAGGCGGGGATGGGGACAGTAAAGGTGAGTGTAGGTGGGGAGGTAGGGAGGGGATAGGTCAGTCCAGGGAGGATTGACAGGTCAAGGTGGCGGGATGAGATTAGTAGGCAGGAAATGGGGGTGCGACTTGAGGTGGGAGGAGGGGATAGGTGAGAGGAGGAACGAGTTAGGGAGGTGGGGGCGAGCTGTGCTGGTTTTGGGATGTGGTTGCGGAAGGAGAGATTTTGAAGCATGTGAAATCCACATAGATACCTTTGGGCTGCGGGGATCCCAAGTGGAAAATGGGTTCCTGTTCCTGCAACTGTGGCACTGCAGGAGGCCCAGGATGGACATGTCGTCTGAGGAATGGGAGGGGGAGTTGAAATGGTTCGTGACTTTTCAAGGACCGCAACTTCGCCCCTGCAGCAGTCGAGAACGCACTCGACCGTGTCTCCCGCATTTCCCGCAACTCAACCTTCACACCCTGTCCCTGCAATAACAAACAAAACAGAACCCCCCGCGTCCTCACATACCATCCCACCAACCTCCGGATCCAACCCATCATCCTCCGACACTTCCACCTTCTGCAATCCGACCCCACCACCAAAGACATTTTTCCATCTCCACCCTTGTCTGCTTTCCGGAGGGACCACTCTCTCCATGACTCCCTTGTCCACTCCACACTCCCCTCTAACCCAACCACACCCGGCACATTTCTGTGCAACCACAGGAAGCGCTACACCTGCCCCCACACCTCCTCCCTCACCACCATCCCAGGCCCCAAGAAGACTTTCCAGATCAAGCAGATGTTCACCTGCACATACGCTAACATGGTATACTGTATCCGCTGTTCCCGTTGTGGCCTCCTCTACATCGGGGTAACCAAACGGAGGCTTGGGGACCACTTTGCAGAACACCTCCACTCGGTTTGCAATAAACTACTGCACCTCCCAGTTGCGAACCATTTCAACTCCACTCGCATTCCTCAGATGACATGCCCATCCTGGGCCTCCTGCAGTGCCACAATGATGCCACCTGAAAGGTTGCAGGAACAGGAACTGATATTCCGCTTGGGACCCCTGCAGCCCAATGGTATCAATGTGGACTTCACAAGCTTCAAAACCTCCCCTCCCCCCACTGCATCCCAAAACCAGCTCAGCTCGCCCCCGCCTCCCTAACCTGTTCTTCCTCTCTCCTATCCCCTCCTCCCACCTCAAGCTGCACCCCCATCTCCTACCTATTAACTTCATCCTGCCCAACTTGACCTGTCTGTCCTCCCTGGACTAACCTATCTCCTCCCTACCTCCCCACCTACAGTCACCTTTACTGGCTCCATTCCCGTCTCTTTGACTTGTCTGACTCCTCTCCACCTGTCTTCTCCTCTATCCATCTTCGATCCGCCTCCCCTTCTCTCCCTATTTATATCAGAACCCCCTTCACCTCCCCCGTTTCTGATGAAGGGTCTAGGCCTGAATTGTCAGCCTTCCTGCTCCAGTGATGCAGCTTGGCCTGCCGTGTTCATCCAGCTCGACACCTTGTTGTCTTGGATTCTCCGGCATCTGCAGTTCCTACTATCTCTGATATAATAACTCCCCTGCTTGTCTTTGAAAGATGCCAAATCTGGAAAGGTCTCAAGTATATTCAGCTGAATGTAAAAATCAGCTGAATGTAAAAATCATCTGAAAGATGACACATCTGACAGTGAACTGGGTGTGTCGACCTGGATTATGTGCTCAAACCTCTGCAATTACACTTGATCCCACTGCCTGGTAATTCCCAAGGTGAGAGCTCTGTGTCCGCTGAGCCATTGTTGCTTTTCTGGTGGGGTGCGGCGTTGGACTGGAGAGAACACAATGGTCACACGCAGCAGAACGTCATAATGTGTTTGAAATAATATCCCTGGCTCCCTCATCAAATTAGTTTAACAGCTGAGAAGTCAGCTCTACTAAACAGTCAGGCATGAGACAACTAGAGAAACTGCCGGTCATTGTCTCCATTTGCAACACTTCTCCTTCAACAAAGGTCTAAGGCTGAACACTGCAATCAGGACGAAGAGAGGCAGATGACTCCATTCATTGTAAGCAATTTGCCATCGATATATAATGGTCAAGGGTGACACAAACAACAATGACATTGTTCCTAACTGTGCAGAATTCAGGGCACTCAGCACTTCTACAAAGTTGATCTCCAGTACCTTTGTCTTCGTTGTTTTTCATGTATCCTCGCGTTTAATTAACTGCAGTGGGTTACTGTGCTGCTTGGCAGTGAAACCAGCATTCTCACTCGTTGGATAATACATTTTTATTTAGACTGCAAAGTGTGAGTCCCGGACATTATTCAAGGACTTGCTTCAGAGTATTTATTGAAGCTGTGTTGTACTGCATTTCAGGTGCAGTGATCCCGTGCACTGTCTATACTTCATTGAAGATCTTTCTGCATACATCTGGCTTCTTGCACGTTTTTTAATGTATACTTTGGAACTGAATTGAACATTTTTCGCCCCTCTATTAGTGGTGGGTAAACTGTCTAAATTTGTAATTTTTAAACTCTGTGATAGGTTCCTGTAAATATTCTGAATCACCTTTGATATATGTACTCCATTAATTTTACTGAGCTAATACATGAGACAATGTCACACACTGTTATCACTTCAATATCTGAAGGCCTCTCTTCAAATGTATCATTTCTCAATGAAAATTACTCTCCATCCTTTAAATCTTGCCATGTTTTATTGTTTATTTACTAAGTTGCAATAATTGCTTTGTCTCACTCTCTTCGAGCAGTGGAAGCTCAGGGAAGGCTTTGTCTGTCGACTCCAAAAATACTGCATTGACATAATGACTTTCACAACCTCAATGTCCCAAAGTATTTTATTGGCAGTGGACTGTTTTGAAACCTATTCATTGTGATAAAGTATGAAACTCAACAGCCAATTGCTGACACGAAGGCAGTGCAATATGACTAAGATAATGTGTGGCCAACGACCAAAACAGTGTGTGCTCAAAATATGAAATACTGTAAAAATGGCAAATGTTGAACATGCTCAGTTGGTTAGGCAGCTTCTCTGGGAGTGAAACAATTAACTTTGTACATCAACGACTTCTCCTCTGTGTTCACTGAAGGATAACTAGTGGCCAGGGTGATCTCCCATGGTACTGTGTAGTCTTTCAAAGCTAAAAGAGGGCCTTGGTTTTATATGTCATTCATTGAAGACCATGCCCAAAAGCGCAGCACTCCCTCAGTGCTGCATTGGAATGTCAGCCTTGTTTATGTATTTAAGCCTCTGGAGGGGGCCTTGAATCCAATATATTATTCACTCAAAGATTATGAACAAGGCCAGTATATATTAATGAAAGCAAATGATTGCTTCCTCAAATTCTTGGATTAGCCTCTCTGCTAAATCTAATTTCATTTCACAAGATTGGCTGGCAGGACTGTTAGGGTTCTGTTTGGGGCTGGGGTAATGTGTTGGACATTACATTTTGTACCACTGTGTCCCTGAGACTCAAGCTTTCAGAGTCTTGCTCCTTTTTCCGGTGTCAGTGAGAGAGCTGGCATCAGACGTGGAATTTATGATGTGAATGTTTTGAACAAAACTAAGATGGCTGTTAAATCATGAATTGCTTAGGAAGGAGATGCAGGTTTCAATTGAATAACATGCAAATTCCTGAATTTCTTTCAAATCACTGCCCCAAGATAACTAATGCTTTTATCAATATGTCAAAGGAAACGTGTCAAGACAGACACATTTTAGGTGTGAAAACTTGTTTAGAATCTGTCTATGTTTTAACCTGGAGTCATGCTGGTTTAATTTCCAAAGTTGAAATTCTGTGTTTGATGCTATCTCTCTCATTCGCACCTCAAGAAGGAGCAAGACTGTCAAAGTTTTTGGTTTAAAACAAAAACCTGTTGGACTATAACCTGGTGTTGTGTGATTTTTGACCTTGTCCACCCCAGTCCAACACTAGCATCTCCACATCATTGTTATTTGATCTTTCCCTTTCCAACTCAAATGCATCAAGTTGAAGCACCCAAATGTTCTTACCATGTGGATGATTTAACATGCCCTGGAATAGAAAAGTGGAGTATTTAGACTCAAAACAGAAGCAATCAGTTAGTCAGAAAGTAGCTGTGCAAGGTGCTGATGAGTTACTGTTTTGGGTCAGAGTTTTCCATCAAAACCTGATACTATTTTTTGGTCAGTTGTCTAGAAGGAATAGAACAAAGACAAGTGAGAATAAAGAACACAATCAAACGCAAGTCAAAAAATAGAATGAGCCATAAGTTAATCAAGTAAAATACAGATGATGAAATGGCTGAGGTATTATGATAATGACTGGATAGACTAATGCCACATCAGGCACTATCTCATCTCAATTAAACAAGGAAGTTCGCAATGTCCTTTCAAAGATAATATGTAATATCTTCCTCTACTGCCTTCTTTGCTTTGTGCAGTTGGTTATTTTATATCCTAACCTCACAAGACACAAACAATATGAAAAGGGGTATTAGGATCTTCACTGTTCAATGCTTGATGTGAGAGCTAAGTATGCCAGATACCATTATCGCATAATTGACATTAAATTGTTCATTCTGTAAGCTTTTGCAGAGTTTTGCAGAGCTGCCAATGAGGGAAAGATGGCATGTCCTTAAAATGGTTTTATAATCCATAGTGTTATATAAAGCCCAATGACTGGATGGGAGTGTTTGTAGGAAACTTAGCTCACTGGCATTTACTTCTAAGCATATAACTTTTGAAATAAGATTAATTTAATTGAGATTGCTTGCAATACGTTTTAATATTGGATGATATTGTTTGTGGGCAAGTAGAATTATGTGGGGTGTTATGGAAGCTTCTTTATGTATGATAATACAATTGGTATTGATGGCTGTAATGCTCCATTAAGAATAATTTGTATCGCTTTGTTATTTCTCAGATTTTAAGCAATGCCTCAGGGCAGTGCATAAAGGGCAACACTTAACAGAAGGAGAAAAGAGGGTGTGTAAACAAATATCCTGTTAACGAGAAGACAATTTTGAGAAGTAAATTGAAGGCAAGGAAGAAGATGAGAAAAATAATGCAGTGGGAATGAGTTTCAGAGAATAGAGGAATCAGAGAGAAGGAATGGCTTCTACTGATGCAACAGCATAAATGGCAAGAAGAAATAAAGTTTTAGGACAGGAGCGTGAGTCCAAGGATATTTGGATGGATGATATCAGGGTGGAATGAAGCCATGGGTAATATTTTAAATTGAGAACACTAAGCTAGTGAAATTAGACATAGACCATGTTGAAGGTTTGGATGAAGTGTGATCATCGATTATGTTGGTTCAAATGTTTCCTTTAAAGGGTAAACAAGGCCAGCCTGGAGCAGGCTGGAGGATGAAGCAGAAGGATGCTTTGAGAAAATACTGCAGGAACTGACACTTTCAGCAAACAAATACTAGACATAGCCTGAAGGGGGAAGAAAGTACTGCAAAGTTACTGTTATTGCCACCAGCCATGACAGTTCACATGGCAGTGCTAGGAAGTGGCATTGACTGGGGCAGGTGGGAGATAAATCCTCCAGGAACTTGGCTCATACTGACTTACCCCCTCCCCCAAGTCTCTTATCATTCCTGCAATCTCCCCTCAACGCTACCACCCCACTTCTCTCATCACCCTCCTTTTGCATATCATGAGTGGGAAGAATTGATCAGATTGGGAGATGTGGGTTAGAGTAGTAATGTGACAGATACAAGTGGGCCCCACTGAACAACTATAAAGACTAATTTCACATATGCAACATATCTGCTGGGAGCCTTCATAGGGTCACTTTGCTTGATTTCTAAGGACTGAGCCCATGAGTTTTTTATTTATGAGGTCCTGATTGTCAAGCTCCTATAAAAGAAAGAAGATCTGTTATCTATACAGTATCTTGCATGACTCCAGGACACCCCTCATTGCTCCCTCCTCTTATCAGATTGGGAAAGCAAGAGTAGGCCATTTTGCCTTTCAAGCCTTTACTATGATCATAACTGATTGGATTATAGACCTAAATCCAGTTTCCTGCCAGCACTCTATAAACTTTTGAGTCACATTTTAGATTAAAAGTTCAAACTCACTCTTGAATAAATTCAATAGTCTGGCTTCACTACCATCTAGGGACGAGAATTGGAGTCATTTAGGCATTTTTGAAGAATGGTTATTATTGTAATTTAAGAAATGTGTAACCCATTTGTGCACAGCAGGATGAATGACCAAGCAATTTATCTTAATGTTGCTGGTTGAAGAATAAAAATTGGGAAAGAGGATGTCTTACTCTTGTTATCATAATCTGATAATTGTGACAGAAAATAATAAAAACAGATAAAACTGCCTGGTTGTAACTGTGATACAAGCAATTTTCCTACTGTTATGGTCACTGTGGCCCATTCGGTCCCATTTTATCCCATTGCTTTACTGGACGTCTTCAGTGTTGCAACGCTGTGAATGATTCAACCTTTGGCACCTTAGGCATGCAGTCATCTCTTTGGTGTCAGCCAAGAGTGTGAGGCTGGGCGAACAATTGATGTGATTTCTTGTTTACGTTGCCATAATATTATAGACAATGGCAGCTACTGCAGTGTGAGGTAGTGATGGGAGACCCCAGAGATTGGCTGGTGGATTCTTAACTTTTCAAATGACAAACTACCACAAGCCACCTCCAACATGACTTCATGTGTGAGTGGAGACAGGTTTGGGTGTAGGTAACTCCCCTGTTTTCAGGAGGAAGGCCTGTCACTAAACTATTTTAATCAGGCCAAACATTTCCAGTTCAACTATGGTTATGCCTTTAACACAAACATTTCTGTAGTCCGTCCCAATTTTTAGGAATCCTGAAAGTTGGAGGGAGGCAACAGGGCTGGTTCTGTCAGGTATCTTTTAATCGCATTGGTTGTGGACCAGTAGGGGCAAGAGACTGTCCTCCACCTAGCTTAGAAAACTTAGCTGCCTTCCTCCGTACTCACAGCCCCCTCCTAGATTTTATTCTGACGCCATTGATCTCTTCCGTGACCCTTCCTAAACCCTGCAAATAGCCAGCGAAGCCTTTGCAATTTGCCCAGCTCGCGATGGGATAGAGGAGCTAAAATATTTTGTTTTCAGAAAAAAAAGTTTATTCTGTTCATGCTCCTTTTTTTGCTGGATTAAACATGAAAACAGAAAATTTGGCGCAGTTTCAGACTGCTAATGTCAAATGGATAAGTCACCCTCACCAGAATCTACCTGGACAATGCTCTGCAGCTGATTAGCAGAAGTTGACAAGAATTAGTACAAGTTTCCAATTGTTAATCAAGCTAACACTAATTTAGCATTGGTGCTGATAACACTCCTGACAAATATTGATGTCATGAAAATCCAAAAAACAGCTTAAAAGACAGATGAAATTCTTTTTGCCTAAAGCAAACTGGCAGCCAAGAGTCCTTGTGCAATACGTGACCTAACCAACATTATTATCAAACTTAGCTAAGGTCTGCTACCATCATCAACCAATTCCAAAAAAAACGCTCCATGTGTTCATCTAATTTAGTATTTTTATTTGTGCCAATGGAAACACTTACTTATAACATAGTTTAGGAAAACAAAAAGTGAAATTGACGTATCTCAAAGCAATGTACCATGTTGGAATGCAATAGAAACGAAGTTGCTGGAAAAGCCAAACAGGTCTGGCAGCCTCTGCGAAGGAAAAAACTGAGTTAACGTTTTGGGTCCGGTGACATTTCCTCAGAACAATATCATTTTGTATGCATGTGCATATGAATGCAATGTCATTTTTATTTCACAGGCAAATATCACACCATGTACTTTCAGTGTGCAATAATAAATTAGCCAGTTCTGTTTGTGCTGCAAATATAGAAATTGCTGGAAAAGCTCAGGAAGTTTTGTGGCAACTGTGGTGAGAAATCAGAGTTAATGTTTCACGCCCAGCGACCATTCCTCATCACCTTTTGATGTGCTAGTGAAATGCACCAAGGTATTTCATAGCAGCGCGAAAAAATAAATTATGACAACAAGCTACTTAAATAAATATTAGCTCAGGTGATCAAAAGATATGTTTCAAAGAGTGCTTCACCAAAGCAGAGAGGCTTAGAGAGAGTATTCTGTAGTTTGCAGCCTTGACAACAGCAGGCACAAAGTCACTCCAATTTGAAATGCACAAATATACAGAAATGGAAGATTTCAGGTAGCTCAGACTCATGAAGATGAAGGAGGTTGCTAAATTGTGGAACTTGCTCCCAGAAGGAGTAGTTGAGTCAAGTACAGTAGATCCAGTTAAGAATCTAGGTAAACTCGAGGGTAAAGCAATTAAAGAATATGTTGAAAGGTTTAAATGAATATGGATAGGAGGAAACTCATCTGGTGTATGAAAATTAACAAAAACCTTTTAGGCCAAATATTCTATTTCTGGGCTGTGCAAACAATTTGATAGCATGCTTCTTTTGTATAGAGAAAACACATAACAAAGAGGTTGTCTCTGATTGGAAATGTGTGTCCCATGTGTTTTATTCATATGAGGTAATGTTTAGTAACAACCAATTTTCTGCCCTGTCTAGCTTTCCACCTAGTTTCACGTCATAATTGTCGTTTAATTGACAAAGGTTATCACTTGATTAAGTGAATAATGAGGCAGCCCAATTGCATGACGCAATTTATGGTTCGCGCCTGGTAAATTATTGACAGGTTTCTTGCTGGGCCACCAGTTTTCCTTTGAGCTTCATCGAAAGAAAAGCTCCATCTTGAGGTGTCAAAGCCCTCTTTGGCCAGGTGTTAAACAGTCCCCATACTCCATGTCAAACCTGATGCATGTCAAACAATTGGCTTTTTATTTAACTGCCACTTAATGCTTATCAGAAACACATATACGGTTGAATAAGGACTTTGCTACTTGTTCCACTTCAACTGTGAAACCAGACAGTGGTGGCGTAATAATCATGTACGCAAAAATAAATCTGAGAGGCAAACTCACAATGAGATTTCATTACAGTGTGAAATTGCCACAAATATTGGGCATAAGACGGGTTGGCAATGTAGACAGTTCACTGAGGGAACAAATATATATATTTTACTCTCCTCTTCATTTCCTGCTGCAATGTTTGTGCTTGGGAGATCAGGCTAATGATCTCTGACAGTGACATTTATTTGTCCCCATAGGGAACAGTTAGCTTCCAGTGAAGGTCATATAACCTGAGTTTTGCATTGGCTGACTTGGCTGCACAACTGGTTTGTGGTATGGAGTAATGCTAACAGCATGCGTTCAATCCCTGTACCAACTGAGATCACCATCTATCTTCTCCACCTCCACCCTCGCCTGAGATATAGTGACTGTCAAGTTAAACTGACTGCTAGTTATCTCTCGAATCAGCAAGTGAGACTTTAGTAACTTCACCTCTAGTTACCATCTAGAAAGGGTCATGGAGGTAGATTCAATCATTGCTTTTGAACGGGACTAGGACAATGGCAAGGAGAGAAAAAAATTACAGGGAAAGAGCAAAAAAGCAGGACTAGCTAATTTGCTCATTCAGAGAGCTGGCACAGCTTCTGTCTGTTTTGTACTGTAATATTCTATGTCCTGTAATCATGGTAATTAAGTTCAGCTAATTAAACAAAAAAGTCTGGAAAGTAATGCTAGTAACATAAAGGTGACCATAAAATTGCTGAATTGTTATGAAAGCCCCAGCTGGTTCTGTAATGTCCTTCAGGCAGGAAATGTCGTCATTGTTACCCATTCTGGCTTTTGTGAGACTCCAAACAAATAGCAATGTAGTCAGTGCTTAATTACTATTTTAACTGCTTCACAACTGATTCATTTATATCACCCACTCTGATTATATATTAGTAAAGCCAGACCATTTGACCTAAAAACTCATCTTTGCTAATGTTATGGATTTGTGCCAAAATATGGAGAGCTGTTCCAGAGAGTAACCGAGAGATTGTTTTGCAGATATTCACAATATCACACCTTTTGATACCCAATGTTCCAGACTCTTTCATCATTATCACAGAGAATGCTGGAGAAACTCAAGCACTGAAGAAGAATCATACCAGAGACAAAAAGTTAACCCTGTTCCTTTCTCCACAGATGCTGCCAGACCTTCTGAGTTTCTCCACTTTTCTCTGTGTGTTAGTTTCAGATTTTCAGTGTCTGTAGTATTTTACTTTTCTGACCCTCACTATCGTAGATATATCACCCATTGCCAAAACAAACCTGCTAGAGGTGGAGGCATACTCAGTCAGGCAGGAGTGCCCTCGGTAGTGCTGAATATTGATTCCCAACCTAACAAATGGCATGCAGGGTGAATATGATCAAGGAAACCTCCTGCTCATTTTCATCCAGTGCCTTCATTGGAAACTGAATCAGCGCTCCTCGAGACCCACTGGAAGAAGCAGTGAGGCCAGCAAGGAAATAGGATGTAATTTGGATGGGAGACTACAGTGTTAACCATTAAATACAGCCCAGCTGTTCCACTATTGACCAAAATGACTTGGTACTAAAGGCCAAGTGTGCCAGAAGGACTTGTAGTAGATGATGTAGTAACCAATGTGAGGAAAATAACCAATTTGACATTGTCCTCAGCAGTCCACCCACACAAATACCTCTTGTGCATTGCTATATTGGTAGGAGTGACCACTGCATAATCGTTTTGGAGATGAACTCCAGTCTTCACATTGGGAAAACATACCTATCAAGGTGTGAGAGAAAGATGTAAAACTGACCTAGGGGGAAACATTTTCATAAGGAGGGTCGTGCTTGTATGGAATGAGCTGCCACAGGAGATGGTAGAGATGAGTACATTTACAACATTTAAAAGGCATCTGGATGGGTATATGAATAGGAAGGGTTTAGAGGTATATGGACCAAATGATGGCAAATGGGATTAATTTACACTATCTGGTTGGCGTGGACAAGTTGGACCAAAAGGTCTGTTTCCATGTTGTACATTTCTATGACTCAATGACTACCACTGAACTAAATACTATAGATTTCAAAAAAATCTAGCAATTCAAAGCTACACATCCATGTGACACTGTGGAGTGCGACCAATGGAGAATTGTGTTCATCCACAAGCTGTAACCTCATGGCTCAACATGGCCCACTCGCTACCATTACCATCAAATCAGTGTCCAACTCTGGTGAAATGAGAAGTGTAGGAAAGCACTTCAGAGGCAAATCCAGGTATTCCTAAAAATGAGGTGCCAATCTGGTAAGGTCATGATGCAGAATCATTTGCATTCTAAACAGTAGGAGTATCCAACAGAGAAGCAAAGTGACCCTGCAAACAACAAGTTTGATCAAAACACATCAGTCCTGCCACATCTCGTTTTGAAGAGGCTACATGAACATCCTCATCCTCAGTGATTGTAGAACCCAACATCTGATTGTAAACGCTGCTTCCATTCGCAAACAGCTACGGCCGGAAATGGTGAGTGGGTGACCCACAATGGCATCCTCTTATGCTCTGCATAATCATAGATTTCAGCCTTTAGTTAATTTTATTCACTGCATGTAATGTCTATAAAATGCTGATGGTATTTAGACACCGCAAAGATTAGACACCGCAAAGATGGACTTGGATAGCATCCCAACTACAGAACTGAAGATTTGAGATCCAGATCTAAAGCACGTCAGAACCTGGCTATTGCACAGTGACTAAGTTGTAGCCTGATATCCCAAAGCTTTGCCACAAGGCACAATTTGGATGGACACTTGCAGCTGTAAGAATACCGAAGTAGATTAACACAATCCAGGGCAAAGCAGCTCATCAATCAGTAACCCATCCACCACATAAACATTAACTCTCTCCATCTCTGTCACAACTTGACTGCAGTCTGTGTCATTACATGAGAGGCACTGCAGTAGTTCCATGTGAATTCCACAGCAGAAGATGCACAATCTGCAACTCTGTCACCTTGAAGGGCAAGGGCAGCAGATGCATGAAGTGACCACCACATGCAAGTTCCTCTTTAAAGTACTCACCATCCCGAATTGTAAATGTATCACTGTTCCTTTATTGTTACTGGGATAAAATCACCCTAACACGACTGCACCACACAGACTAAAGCAGCTTGCTGCCAAGCTTCTCATGGATAATTAAGGATGGGCAACAAACATTGGCAGTGCCAGTGATGCCCACACCCAATGGATTCTGTATTTTAAAAATTCTGTTAAAGTAGCTAGGTGCAGAAGGAGACACATTAATCTGAAGATAACCATGTGCTAAGGTTAACTTCAAGAAATTGTCTTTTTTAAACAATTATTTAACACAGACTTCATTTTTGAAGATAATTAGACCAGTTCAAGATTTGACACACAGGACAGAGAGGCATGGATTTGTGATATACAAATGGTTATACCAAATTCTAATGACTTAAGCGACTTGTACTTATTCCTAAGCAGCTCTCATAGAATCATAACTCCCTACATAAAGGGATTCTCTTCATTTTAAAACTGCTTTGCTTGCTAATTATCTTGACTCTGTGTGTTCTGCATTATTGACCCCTGCACTATGAGAAACAGTCCATTTATTTACTCTATCTAAATCATTCATAAAACTGAACACTGTCCTTCTGTGCTCTAATGAGAATAATAATCCAAACTTCTTTGTTATCTGTCCACCAAATTCTCCTTATTTGCTTTTCACAGATGTTATGTTGATAACATTTTATGTGTGCTTTAATCTAGGAGAACAGCATGCTTTGATACAGATTGTACAGGACACCAATTTCTGGATTTGCCAGATGATCATTGGAGATCAGAGAAATAATGGAATACGTTAGAAGTTGTTAGGATTAAGTATTTTACTGGAAATTGGTGGGACACTGTCTTATTTTGGTCAATGCTCTATCCCAGTCTCTGGAAAACATGGAATTGGGAGAGGTAAATAACTTCCATTAATATAACATTATCGATAGTCTCGTAACTACACTTCTCCAAGCACTTTATAGCTAATGAGTTATGTTTTTGCATGGTTTATTGAGGGATAAATATTGGCCTGGACACTGGGATTAATTCCCTCTGTGCTTTTACAAAATAGCATTATGGGATCTTCCAAACCATGCAGACAGCACTCCAGTTTATGATCTCATGTTTATAAGTTAGGAACAGGAGTAGGTCACTTGGTCCCTTGAGTCTCCTTTTGCTCCACTTATCACAAAATGGGCATCCCCAATAGTGCAGCAATGCCTCAGTACTATTCTGGATTATCGATCTTTATTTTTATGCTTGGGATCTTGGAGTGGAATTTGAACAGTGTGACCCAGAGAAGAGACCTCTACCAACTGGACAATCATTACATGGATAAAAAATTGGGTCCCAACCCAAAATGTTCCTGCTCCTCTGATGCTGCCTGGCCTGCTATGTTCCTCCAGCTCCACACTGTGTTATCCCTGACTCCAGCATCGGCAGTTCTTGCTATCTCTGTGAGTCATTACTTTGAGTCAGAACCTACGACAAGTAGATATTCTAATTAACACTAGTTGTATAACGAACTTTTAATAACAGAGAATGACAATGTTGTTCCAGCATAATCCAACAAAAGCCAACTGAGACTTCTTAGAAGCCGAATGGGCTGTAGAGTATTCCGTATTTAAGGCCATTTGAATAATACTTCCAGACATACCTCCTTGTTAATAGAGGGAGTTCACTGCACTCCACCTGATGGTGTGAAGTCTTTCACAAAGTTGTTGATGATGTATCCAATCAGTGAGGAATTTGAGGGAGATCCATGCAATGTCACTAAGGCATTTAAATGTTAAAGGGTTTGGAGTGCTTGCGCATCCAACTTGCTGATTAATTGCCTGAGACTGCAGCATTACGTTTGTGTTTTCTTTTCTGTTCAGGTATTAGTTATATTTTAAATGGCTCTTTTGATAGCAATAAAGAGGTAAACAAATGGCTGAACTTTGAAGGGGTGCAAAAATAAAGACATTGATGGGGCACAAGACACCTACAATACTACAATGCCTCACTTTTTGCTTGGGTCTTTACAGCATCTTTACAGGACTTCATTTTGAATTCCACAACTTCAGAATGTGACCTCTATCCTCTACTTTTCTTACATCTCGCACCCTCTGCTGGCCTGTCTTGTCTTATTGGCTTTGTCCTGACAGGGCCAAACCATTTTCTCTTTTTCAGACTTTCCAATACACCTGTTTTCTATCTCTATCACTGGTAGGGTCTGTTTCTGTGCTGTATAACTCTATGATTCTATGGGAGGGGGCGTTGAAATGGTTCGCGACTGGGAGGTGCAGTTGTTTATTGCGAACCGAGCGGCGGTGTTCTGCAAAGTGGTCCCCAAGCCTCCGCTTGGTTTCCCCAATGTAGAGGAAGCCACACCGGGTGCAATGGATACAATATACCACATTGGCAGATGTGCAGAACACCTCCGCCCGGTTCGCAACAAACAACTCCCCCTCCCATTCCTCAGATGACATGTCCATCATGGGCCTCCTGCAGTGCCACAATGATGCCACCAGAAGGTTGCAGGAACAGCAACTCATATTCTGCTTGGGAACCCTGCAGCCCAATGGTATCAATGTGGACTTCACAAGCTTCAAAATCTCCCCTTCCCCCACTACATCCCAAAACCAGCCCAGTTTTTCCCCTCCCACCCACTGCAACACAAAACCAGCCCAGCTCGTCCCCTCTCCCCACTGCATCCCAAAACCAGCCCAGCCTGTCTCTGCTTCCCTAACCTGTTCTTCCTCTCACCCATCCCTTCCTCCCACCTCAAGCCGCACATCCATTTCCTACCTGCCACCTCACCCCGCCTCCTTGAACTGTCCATCTTCCCTGGACTGACCTATCCCCTCCCTACCTCCTCACCTATACTCTCCTCTCTACCTATCTTGTTTTCTCTCCATCTTCGGTCAGCCTCCCCCTCTCTCGCTATTTATTCCAGTTCCCTCCCCTCATCCCCCTCTCTGATGAAGGGTCTAGGCCTGAAACGTCAGCTTTTGTGCTCCTGAGATGCTGCTTGGCCTGCTGTGTTCATCCAGCTTCACATTTTGTTACCTCGGATTCTCCAGCATCTGCAGTTCCCATTATCGCCATCCTTACATGGTCTGGCCTACTACATGTGACTCCAGTCCCACAACAATGTGGTTGACTCTTAACGCCCTCTGGGCAACTAGCAATAGGCAATAAATACTGCTGAGCCAGTAGGACTCTTGGCCTACGAATGAAAAAAATTGATGCTTTTTAAGTGAAACTAGAGCTGGCTGAACATTTGGAGCACTTCATTGCTGATTTCAACCATGTGAGCCCACAATTTTATTGACAAGTCACAAAAGATTTCCAGATTTGACAAGTCGACCACACAGCGATTTTACACTTTGCTTCTGTGAAAAATGCAGAATATATTTTAATTCAATGAGCTGGACGTCCATGAATCTAATTTGGAAATAAAATGATTTCCAGAGCCTAAGCTGACATTATTTAAAATCAATGCCCAGAGGCATAATACAATATTGTATCAACAATGATCTCTTCTGAATCCTTGAATTAAAAAGAATGAAGTGGACATGCAAGTTCCTAAGGACAGGAATCGTCTAAAAGCCCATTGCCTCTTGGAGATGCATGAGGTGGGACAGTGCATGTGAGAGTGGCATGTTGGATCAGGGTAAAAACAACCTAATGAAAATAAAAGGATGAGAATTACCAAATCCAACACAGCCTATAATTGCTCATGGAATGTGAAATGCATAACATATCAAAACCAGCAAATAGGATTCAACATTATTTAGAATGA
Organism: Stegostoma tigrinum; assembly: GCF_030684315.1. Taxonomy (NCBI): domain Eukaryota; kingdom Metazoa; phylum Chordata; class Chondrichthyes; order Orectolobiformes; family Stegostomatidae; genus Stegostoma; species Stegostoma tigrinum. The sequence goes on along the minus strand of NC_081362.1, from coordinate 77,169,198 downwards.
GGGACGATAAGCTCTACAAAATTTTGCTGACTTGCTGTTTCAGTTCATACTCTTCCTTCATTATTGAGCGGAGCTTTGTTGTCTGCATTTAATCTGAATAGTTCATGTTTTTTCAACTTACTATTATTTTTTCCTGGATGCAATCAAGATTGTTTGCAACAACCTGACAAAATCTACACAAATACTTTTGTGAACATATCTTACTTCCAAAAATGCTTTTGGCCTATTTTCTTGAGTCACTCATTACTTTTTATTTAATAGAACAATTGAAACGGGCTTTTTTTCAGGCATCTCATTCCAGCCTTTGAGAATACTCAGTACAGTTTTTAAGTTTTCCTTTGGATACTGTGGAGATTCTTCCTCTTGATGACCACAAGTCCTTTGAATGTTGCTTCTGATATTAGTTAACTTGCAGAAATATTAAATTTTATTTTACATTCAACAGTTATGCTCACCGTAGCTGCCAAATCAAAAAATAATGACAGTTATGTTCAGTTGAAAATTCCCAAAGCTCTGCTAATGCAGCATGCATCTCCATCCAGAGAAGACTTTGAGTCTAAATCAAGTTCACAGCATGCTAACTACAAACTGTCACATGTTTAGGGGGATGATGTGAAAGCCATTTTCTACTTGTACATCATCCAGCACAAGTATCCAAGCTGCTCACCATGATTTGGTCTGGGGCTGCCTACCTCCAGGTTTCAACAAGTCAATGAAACATAATAGCCTTAATTATTAACCCTGCCTTGGATATTTTGTGGGATCTGTCTGTTATCTTCTATCAATAATCATTTCTTTTTCAAGCCTTTTATTTTGATGGAGGTGGGGGCATGGTTGGTCCTGTTGCCCAGCTCTTACATTGGTATCTGTCAGCACTTTTTCTTCCAAGTCTCCCACCAAGTCTCCCACAAACCTCTAGACCCTCGAGCACACACACTCCATCTTCTGAGTCTCCATATTGGTCCACAGAGTGAAACTTCCATCTTAAATAACAACATTGCTGAAATTTAGCAAATACATTTTCTTTTGAAATATTCAGGTCAAGTTTAATCTAGAGCAGTCTGGCCCCTCCCAATGGGATTTAACTTCACTCCTGAGGATACATTTTTTACTGAAACCTTGCTTCAAGAAAGAGTGCAGCAGGGGTTGGTTAACTCAGTTGGCTGAAAGGGGACTTGTAATGCAACAGATGTTGATGGTCTGGGTTCAGTTCCTGCACTGGCTGAGGCCACCATGTCGGTCTTGCTTTCTCAACCCCGGTCCCTTGTCTGAGGTATGTGGATTAAACTTACCGCCAGCTATCTCCCTAAAGAAGAGCACCCCTCTTTCACGACAGTGATTTTACTTTACTGCTACAGGAAAGAATTCTTTATTCTAAAAAGGATACTTGCAAGCACTAGTATTTCCTCAACATTAATGGTAATACATTATGAGTCAAGGGGGCTCAGGGAGATCTGACATACATTGGGCAGATGTTTAAAAAAAATAGCAATCGTTGGACTACATTTGAATTTTCTGCTGCATTTTCCAGCCTTGGGTTTCATTGTATTCAGTGGGTAATATCCACTGAAGCTTTATCTCCGATATAAATAAGAATATTAAAATAGGATAACGAAAAATTCAGTTCGCTTGCTGTTTTAATGCAAATTTTGAATTTCAACAGTTACAGCTATTGTTGAACAATACAGTTGGATTTGCACCTATAATGCAGCAACTGAGAGATTTCTATTCCCGTCAAATGCAGAAGTTATTAAACAGTTTTGTTGTACAAACAATACTGGTGTGTTATTCATTCGCACTATATTAGATACAAACTTCCTCAGTGAAGAGTAAAATTTCAAACGAGAGCAACCATTTCCATATTGAATAGTTGAAAATATATTTATATAGTAATTTATTATTTCAAAGTCGCTTAAGTGATAGGGAGCAGTTAGCATTGATGGCTAGCGAATGGATCTGTTTAACACCATCAGATTGGGATATGACACCCCCCTTTCCAGCAGAGGGAAACCTGGGTGCTGCCTTTTTGCCCTCCCTATAGTGAAAAATCATGGCATTTTGCCATGATTCAACAATTAACTGCTCAGGACCTGTCTTCATTCCAAGACTGAAGAAGCTCCATTGACCTTGAGAAATCGCTGTGATTATTTGCGGTGAAATTTAACATCAGTACTGACACAAAAGAGACAATCAGTTTCACACGACAACTCATTTTCTTTTCCCTGTCACTGTTGTACTACATTCAAATATTCTGGTGAAGGAGTGATCAAGACACATCATTATTATTCATCGCAATTTCAGTACCACCTATACTTGTTCACTTCTTTTTTGGGCTCTCACTGTAATAGCCTTGCTGAAATAATGCTGATTGCACTATGATTAATTGACATCACATTGTTGTGTAAGCATTAATTGGGCCTGGTTATTTTCAGGCAAGTTTAAAGGTGTTGCGTTACACTTTCAGTACTGTAAATCGAGTTTTTTTCAAATTTGTACAAGCTGGTAAATCATTCTGCCGTGTATATAATATTTTCTTTGTTTTAAAACTTGTAGACATCCATCCCAAACTTCAGAAAAGACCATGTGTTAACAAAAGCATATTCACAAAAAATAAAATTTGGGGTTGCATTTCTCTGTGAGCTTTGGGACTCTGATATCTGACTGAAAATTGAGACCTAAAAGGCCACAAGACATAGAAGCAGAATTAGGCCATCCGGCCCATCAAGCCTGCTCCGTCATTTGATCATAGGTGATATGTTTCTCAACCCCATTTTCCTCGTTCTCCCTGTAACCTTTGCTCCCCTTACTAATCAAGGATCTATATCTCTGTGTTAAATGCACTCAACAACTTAGCCTCCACAGCCTTCTGCAGCAATGGGTTCTGCAGATTCACCACCCTCTGGCTGAGGACATTCCTCCTTATTCTAAAGGCTCATCCCTTCACTATGAGGCTGTGACCTCAGGCCCTAGTCTCTCCTACCAGTGGAAATGTCATGTTCATATCCACTCTATCCAGGCCTCTCAGTCTTCTGTAAGTTTCCAAGAACTTAGTCTGTACTTTCTGCTAGCAAAACCATTTCAGGAATGTTACTGCCAGGTAACTTCCTGCTGGCTGTCTGTGGCCTTGCCAACTGATTAATGGTGGTGATCGGGCAGCTAATGCTGCTGGCCTAATCAGAATCTGCACCTCTGAAGCCTTGGGAGCACGAGTGAGAGAACTCAGTACTGCTGCAGCAGCGTGGTAACCTTCTGGGACCTGGTCAAAATGGAGGCACCCTTAGGCAGGTACATAAAAATTGAAATAAAAATTGAAAGAACTGCGGATGCTGCAAATTAGGAACAAAATCAAAGTTGCTGAAAAAGCTCAGAAGGTCTGACAGCATCTGTGAAGGAAAGATCAGAGTTAATGTTTCGAGCCTGGCGACCCTTCCTCAGAACTGAGGAACACCCTGAGGCAGACAGGTGAAAATGAAAATCTAGGATTGACTGGCCTGTGCGATAGGACCCTCAGATCTGAGGTGAATCTCACAGAAAAGCAGTGGGGATCATCCAGACTCTGGTGATTGCATTTAGTGTCATATTATCATAGAGTTTGAGAGTCATACATTTCGGAAACAGAACCAACGGCCCAACTTGTCCATGCCGACTGCGTTTCCTAAATTGAAGTAATCTGGTTTGCCTCCATTTTTCCCATATCCCTCTCAATCTTTCCTATTTGTGTATCTATCCAAACGTCTTTAAATCTTGTCATTTTTCTTCATTGGGTCACTTGGGTGCTTTGTGTGGCCCAATCCTTTTTTTCAATGCTCCCTTCTTCAGAGCCACTGTCCCTCCTCGTTCTGCATCATTGCCAAATTTGACTAATTGACAGTTTTCATGTATATTTCTCCATAAGGTTTTGGTATCAGTGGCAAGACCAGCATTTGTTTTCCCTCCCTTACTGAACCTGAACTGAGGTGGATTGTTGGGGTATTTGAGTGGTTACAAAACAATGCACTTTGTGGCTCAGCACTGACATGTAGGCCAAACCAGGCAAAGATGTCCTTAAGGCAAAGAAGTAAAGTTTACTACAACCTGTGATAGTCTTATGTTCAACATGACCCAGGCTAGATTTCAGTTCTAGGCTTTATATCTTTTTATCCAGAAGTGCTCCTACACATGATTAAAAGTCATTTTCTGAATGCCAAATCACCTGTAGTATTTTCTTTTCATCCACTAACCACCATCAGTAAATGGCCATGTTTTACAATTGATTAATTTGCATGCAAAGCATGTTAAGGGCAATGCAAACCATCAAAGGTGGGGGAAAGATAGGGAGAGAAAGAGGGAACTAAATCAAAATGGAGTTGGAAGAGGCAGTTCCAGATTTTATTCATTGAATAAATTTGACCTGGCTGCCATGCTGGGATTTGAAAATATGTCCCGAGCCTCTAGCTTACAACTCTAGAGATATTCCCAATGCAGCACCATCCACCCTCTCGCCTGTGTCACAGGTTACTAATGTCAGTTGAGAGCAGCTGTGAGTTACCTGCAAACTCAGTTGATGTCCCCTATCCTTGTTAAAGTTTTTTAAAAATACCTTATTGCCACCGAAGGATGGTTAGTTTGAACTTTTTAAAATTTCTTGTTTATCCAATTTATTACTATGATTTTGTACTTTTGAAGGTCTGTAATGCTGGACTTTTTGTTTCTTCATTTTCTAATTCTCTTTTCCTAACACTTTGTACTCAAGAAACTGTACCGAAGTAGCGTTGTACCTAAGATGATGACTTGCAGATGTTTCACCAAACTCATGTGAATACGAGTGATATTAAAGCTAATTCAATTCAATTCAATGTTGATATTTATCTTCATACTTGTTTCCTGCAATTTTGACCTTCCAGGCAGTTTCTTAATCTTGGCTTAAATCCCCAAAGCCTGAGCACATCCTCTATCTGCAGCGTTGTTCTCTTAAAAACATTCCAGTCTGACTGAAATGTTGAAAAATCGTCCTTCTCCAATTCGCTTGTCTTCCTGTTGCCTTCATATTTTCATTTCTATGTTATTAGTTTAAGAAGCTAAAAACATTACCATCCTGTAAGATAGTGATAAACGTAACTGTTCTGAGGTTCCCTTTCTTGCATACAATGTGGGTCACTTAAATATCAGTTGTTCTTTAGAACAGAATTGGGCTTTTGGGGATCAATAGAATATTCCTGCCTTTTTGGAGTGGCACAAATTATGTCCAAATTCATACAAATTTATTCTGTTTTCTTAGTCCTGTGTATTTTCTGGTGGCATTCAGATTTTTCAGTAAGATAGTAAAGAGTAAAACGACTGAATATTTCTCATTCTCCTGGTGTTTCAAAGTTTGCAGCTATCCATTCGATCACGTTGCATAAAAAGTCATTTTTAGTTACCATGTCTGTAAAAGCAATTGCTGCTTTTAAGTGACAAATCTCACAGACTTATGCGGATATGGAGGAAAGAAACTTTATTTGTCTTTCTTATAGTCACTCTGTCATAATCCATTCAGGTCTGGCCTTGTTCTCTAGACCATGGTTATTTTCCAGTGGCATTTCCTCCTGAAGTAATGAGCACATTCTGTGTGAAGGTAGTGTACAGTTTATTTTTATATGAAGGAACTGGTACCCAAAGCACACATTAATCTTTCCATCACCTCTTTCATCTGAAGTTCCATTTCGTTTAAGTTGCTGATGAGAACATCTCCTTACACGTCTCTGTTCCCATCTGTAAATATGCTTGCCATTTTGCAGTAACAACCGACTGATTAAGTCTCCTATAAGCTGAGAGCTGGGCACACATCCCTGCATCTTTCAAGTGTTTATGACAGGCAGGACTGACTTTTGTTCTGTGCGCAAGTTGAAGCCAGGTTGAAATAGATTTTAATTTGCAATCAAAAGTAGTGCATTGCTAGTGAAATTATTCATCTATTTTACCTATTTAGTTTGTGTTAAAATCAAGATGGAGGAACTTCATGCAAATATATTAACAATTTAGTAACATTGCATGGTATAGTATCAAACTCTAAGGAGTCAACAACTCAAACTATTCCATGTGGTTTAATTGAATTACTTGAATGTTCATTATCCTCTATTGTCATGTGCATTCCATCGTAGGAGTACTGTGAAAACCTTTTACAATGCCCACCTCTTAAGGCTCCATCCTAGATACAAGTACCTAGGTACGAATCTTGGATACAAAGAGGAATAAAAAATAGTGCATTACTTTAAAGATTTTTAAAAATAAGCTAGAAATAAGACTTCATTAAAGGATTGACCTTGCAGACAGATAAAAATAATTTTCAAATAAACACTACAATGTGGTAGCTGAGTGCAGGGCCTCCACACGTGGACTGATTGCTTGCACCAGTCTCTGGTCCAACAGCTGCTCCTGCTCTGGTCCAAGCCTCCCGGCTGCTCTGCATTGGCAGTCAGCTCCAAGGTAACTTCCTTCCCCATGCCGGTCTGCACTCGGGTCGCAATGCCTGCACCACGCACTGCCCTGGGACTCGCTGCCCAGGGACTCGCTGTCGTCTTGTGCTGCCCCGGGACTCACTGCTCAGGGACTCGCTGTCCTGGGACTCGCTGCCCCTTGCGCTGCCCTGGGACTCACTGCCCTGGGACTCACTGCCCTCTTGTGCTGCCCTGGGACTCACTGCCCTCTTGCGCTGCCCCGGGACTCACTGCTCAGAGACTCGCTGTCCCGGGACTCGCTGCCCTGGGACTCACTGCCCTCTTGCACTGCCCTGGGACTCACTGCCCTCTTGCGCTGCCCTGGGACTCACTGCCCAGGGACTCGCTGTCCCGGGACTCACTGCCCTCTTGCACTGCCCCGGGACTCATTGCCCAGAGACTCACTGCACCGGGACTCACTGCCCTCTTGTGCTTCCCCAGGACTCGCTGCCCAGGGACTGACTGCCCCGGGACTCACTGCCCCTTGTGCTGCTCCGGTGCTTGCAGCAGTTTACTGCGCAACTTTTGGCTCTAAATATACTGTGATCTAATTTAGTAATCATCAGATTTATAGGAATAAATTGCAGTAGATTTGTATTTATTAGCGGTTCCTTTATTACGCATACTGTGGCCAATCTGTTATAAAGATATGCCTTAATCAGCAGGAGGTTTATTTCAATTAGTGTCTGAAATTTCCTTCTTTATTTGGATGTGTATGGCAGAATGTCCTTGTGTTGGTCATTGAGACCGTGCATGATGGCTGGAGACACTTTTGAGTTCTACCTCTTAGTTAAGGAAAACCCATGGAAATGAGATGCCCACCAGGCTCTCAGCTGGCTAATGTTTAGTCTTCCCCAGGACTTGTTTTAACATAGTTAAGGCTGAGAGAAGGGACGGTTTAGCAGTTAGCATCTTGTTGAAGAAAGTTAACGAAGACATGCCAGGGAACTGCAGGCCAGTGAGCCTGTCATGAGTGGTAGACAAGTTAGTAGAGAGGACACTGAGGGACAGGATCAGATAACACTTGGATAGTCAGCATGGATTTGTGTGTGGCAAGTCATGTATGGCAAATATCTTAGAGATTTTCGAGCAGGCAACCAAGAGGATAAATGACGGTAGGGTAGTGGATGTAGTCTATATGGGTTTTAGTAAGGCCTTTGACAAGGTCCTGCACAGCAGGCTAGTCATGAAGGTTAGATCGCATGGGATCCAGGGAGAGTGAGCTAACTGGATTCAAAATTGGCTTGATAGTAGGAAGCAGAAAGGATGGTTGAATGTTGTTTCTCAGATTGGAGGCATGTGACTAGTTGTGAGCCACAGGGGTCCATGCTGGGACCTTTATTATTTACATAAATGATCTGGGTGTGAATGTACAAGGCATGATTAGTAAGTTTGCAGATGATACAAAATTAGGAGGTATTGTTGATAGCGAGGAAAGTTATCAAAAATTACTGAGGGATCTTAATCAGATGAGGATGTTGGCTGAGGATTGGCAAATGCAACTAAATACAGATAAGTGTGAGGTATTGCACTTTGGAAAGTCAAACTAAGGGAGGACTCATACAGAAAATGGTAAGGTCCTGAGGAGTGTTGTGGAACAGAGGGGCCTAAGAGTACAAGTACATAGTTCCTTGAAAGCAGTGTCACAGGTGGACAGGGTGATGAAGAAGGCATTTCGCATGCTGGCCTTCATCAGTCGAGGCATTGAGTATAGGAGTTGGGACATTATGTTACAGTTGTATAAGTCGTTGATAAGGCTGCACTTGGAGTATTACGTACCATTTTGGTCACCCTGTTATGGGAAAAAACTTAGTTAAATTGTAAGGTGTGCAAACAAGATTTACGAGGATGTTGCCAGGACTAGTAGGCTTGAGTTATAGGTAGAGGTTGGCCAGAATAGGACTTTATTACTTGGAATATCGGAGAATGAGAGGTGACCTTATTGAAATATATAAAATCATGAGGGGCATAGATAGAATGAATGCATAAGTCTTTTTCCCAGGGATCGGAAATTGAAAACTAGAGGGGGCATAGGTTTAAGATGAGAGGGGAAAGATTTGAGGGGCGACTTCTTCAAGCAGAAAGCGGTGAGTATTTGGAATGGGCTACCAGAGAAAGTGGTTGAGACAGGTATAATAACAACAGTTTAAAAAAAACATTTTGATAGGTGCCTGGATAGGAAGGATTTAGAGGAATATGGACTGAATGCAGGCAATTGGAACTAGTTGAATGGGCATCATGGTCAGCATGGACCACTTTGGGCTGAAGGACCTGTTTGCTGAATGACTCTATGACTTAACATATCCCACTCCTGAGAATGGTGAGCGAACCAGAAGCTACCACCTCTCCATTACTTCATCAGCGTCCCTGGAAGAGGTGGGCAGTGCCAGTGGTGAATTCACCTGACAAATACATGGCATAAATAAGGAATCTAACCACAGGTGGGTGAGGGCAGGTTGGAGATCCTTGGGACGGGCCACTGGTTAATCAGGAGGGAGGCATTGAGGTGGGAGAGAGATCTGCAAAAAGGGCAAGTGAGTGGCTGTCCTTCCAGGCAGGGACCTAGCACAGAGTGCCTGACAACAAACTATCCATATAATCTACCAGGATCCACCCATACCCCCATGTCTAGATATATGGGTTGAATACCAGAAGTAACCATTAACATACACTTAATGACATCCACATGGAAAGGCTGTTGATGTACAGAAGCAGAAAGATTGTGGTGTTTCCATTCTGCACCCTCCCCAAATTAAACACTCCCCAGGCTCCAACCTCACCACCGGGTTGCTGTTTCATCCCTGCTCCTCCCCAAGCTGTAACCGAGAGGCTGGTGAATAGGCAACTGTTTCCAACGGGTCCATTTTTCCTTCGGTTTCCCATGGCTCTGGCAAAGACATTCGGGAGATACTGAAAACAATGTCTTCCAGCATCTACAGTAATTTGTTCCTACGTTTGAAAGATAAGTTGGACCTTGTTTTTCTAGTTAGTAAATGGGGGAGTAAGTGGCATCGAGATCCAATATAGTGTACTTCTGACACTGTATTGACATGGATACTTACAGTGGCTTTTTCATGTAAAAGTTGCTGGTAAGGTTAACATTTGTTGCTCGTCCTTTTTGGGAAATCTGTGACCAGGGAGCCACTACCTTCAACCTCCCCTCCAAGCCATCGTCCTGAGATGAAAATTTACCACCTGTCGCTGAGTCAAAATCCTGGAATTCCCTCTTGAAAGGGAAATGTGGGTCAGTGTCGAGCACGTGGTCTGCAGCAATTCAAGGCAGCTCACCCCTTAAAAATGGGCAATTAATGTTGGCCAGGCATTGATGTTCAGGTCCACTTACTGAAAAGAAAGAAATGACAATGGAGTGATTTGCTAGGCTACTTCAGACAACAGTTAGGATTCAGCCAGGTTGTTATTGGTTGGAGTCACAAACGGACCAGAATAGTTACAAATGGCAAAATTTCTTCCCTCAAGGTCATTTCAGAAACATTTGACTTTCCAGTAGTTTTTTTTTAAATTTCCTATTGATTTAACTTCATTTCTCCAATTGTGGGATTTTGGCTACAGTTTCATAGTCATAGAATCCCAGCAGTGTGGAAACAGGCCCTTCGGCCCAACAACTCCACACTGAACCTCAGAGCATCCCACCCAGAACCATCCCCCTATAACCCACCTAATCTACACATCCCTGAACACTATGGGCAATTTAGCATGGCCAATCCACCTAACCTGCGCATCTTTGGACTGTGGGAGGAAACCGGAACACCCAGGGGAAACCCACACAGACACGGGGAGAATGTGCAATCTCCACACAGACAGTCGCCTGAGGCAGGAATCAAACCCAGGTCCCTGGGGCTGTGAGGCTGCAGTGCTAACCACTGAGCCACTGTGTTGGTTAGCCTAGACTACTGGATCATGAGTCCAATCACACAACCCCTATATCGTAGTAGTTGATCATCCTTGGCAGCCATCTCAAACAGGTATTTCACTGGGTTAAAATCCTGGAACACCCAAACAAACAGCATTATGGATCTACCAACAGCACATGGACAGCAGCAGTTCAATGAGGCAGTTCAATGCCACCTTCTCAAGGGCAACTAGGCATGGGCAATAATGCCCATGTCCCAACAAGCAATTTCAAGAAAACAAATCCCTAAGCTCTTTGATAATACCATTAAGGGGCCTAGTGTTTCTTTGAGAAAGCATCTAATAAGTTGGCATGCTCTAAGCCCTCAGGCTTTGGGTTCAATTTTCATTGATCACATATTGGCCGAGTCATATGAATCAGTGGTCTTTAAAGTGTACAAAAAAGCTAAAAATGACTAAAAAAAAGGAAAATCAGATTGAAATACAAGTCTGCAGAACAAAAAGCTCATCCAGTTCAGAGGGAAGGGTCACCGGACGTTAGCTCTGATTTTATTCTTCACAGATGCTGTGAGAATTGCTGAGTTTTTCCAGCGATTACTGTTTTAGTTCCTAAAAAACATGGAGACATTGCGTTGTGAACCCAACCTCATCTTGGGCTTTTAGCATTACTGAGGGTCACTGATGGCCTCATGTCAGCATTATCCCGCAGTCCTTTCTCAACTCCCAGGACAGAGGGGATCAGATCAAAATACTAGTCTGCAGAACAAACAGCTCAGCCAAAACATTAACACGATACTCTTTCAAGGACCAATTTTCCAGTGTTGCTTGGGCTAATCTCTTCTGACATCATGTGTGAATCACCCTGTCAGCCCAAGTTTGGGCAAGGAACAATGTTATCTCCTCAAGTTTCACTCAGTACCTCCTCAGCAATGTGCTGGTGTTTTACGATATTTCAGACACACTCCAACATGTATTAGTCCCAGTGATTAGCACTGCTGCCTCACAGCACCAGGGACCCAGGTTTGATTCCTGCCTCGGGCGACTGTCTGTGTGGAGATTGCTTTATTACTTTGGTACCCTAACAACACTTCCATAAATTTAAGAGTGTGTATTTCACTCTTGATGTTCACATTAAGTTATTGTAGCTGAGGAAGATAGCTGTAAAGTGTTAAAATGGTATCTTCTAACATTTTAATTTTAGTCATTGTTTTCCAAACAAAGCTTTCACTAGGAGCTGTGGCAGATGATACCAATTGTCAGTCACGTACGGAAAGCTTTCCAGAACTTGCAAAACTAGGATTTTTTTTAAAGAAAAGTGAGCCCCGTGGAATCACAAAGAAGATGTGTGAGAATGTGAAGTTATAAGACAGATTAAGAATAGAGATATTAAAAAATCAGTAAATGAAGAAAATCAAAACAAAGCTTTATGTGAAATTGAAATGGGATAAAGAATAATTTTTAAGAAGTTAAATTATAATTAAAGGAAAACAGAATGAAAAGTGCAACGACCAGAAGTATGTCAGAATTGGATAATGTCAACAAACATAGCTTCAGCCATGTAATGTATTTAAGCGTACAAGAATTCTTGAAGCATACATGTGTGTAGAAGAATTCCCGGTCATTTCTGAGGTTTGAGATGTCCTTCATCCTTTCACCTGAAGTATGCATCTTGTAAATGGGTTTTGGTGAGACAGAAATTCGTCTGCATTTGTTTTCACCGAAAGTCTTAATTTCAGCAGAATTTTGTGTTGAACAATGAACATGGAAATTAAAGTTAAAAAGTTTGGGATGTACAAATGTGCAGAGCTTGGAAAGATGATTGTTTCTCAGTGCCTTGTCCTAGAAAGCCTCAGGAATACTGTATCTCATGACACCTCTCTTACGCTCGATTAAAATTTTGAACGGACACTCATATAGCTGTCTAGGAACTAGGGAAAATCTTCACTCTCAAACTTTCCACCAACATCTCCTAATTGAATTCTCTTCATCCTAATTCTCCTTCAATTCCTCCCACTTCCTACAGACAAAGGGGGCGACCATGGGTACCCGCGTGGACCCAAGCTATGCCTGCCTCTTTGTAGCTTACAATTCCTCTTCCAAAGCCACACTGGCCCTATCCTCTACTTCTTCCTCCATTACATCGATGACTGTGTTGGCGCTGCCTCGTGCTCCCACAAGGAGCTCAAACACTTCATCCACTTCACTAACACCTTACACCCCAACATTAAGTTTACCTGGACCATCTCTGCTACCTCTCTCTCCTTCCTGAACCTCTCTGTCTCCACCTCTGGCAACCATTGGGAAAGAATATCCATTTCAAGCCCACTGACTCCCACAGCTACCTAGAATATACCTCCTCTCACCCACCCTCCTGCAAAATTGCCATTCCCTATTCCCAAATCCTTCACCACTGCCACATCTGCTCCTGAGATGAGACATTCCACTCCCAGACATTGGGAATGGGAGGGATCCCTCTGCTGGCTGGAGTCAGACCTGGCATTGAAGAAGATTGTTGCCATTGTTGGAAGTTATCCATTGAGGCCATCCATCTCTGCAGGACTTTGTCAGGGTAATGTACGAGGCCCAACTATCTTCAGCTACACCATCAATCCTTCATCAAACCAGAATTGGGAATGTTCGCTGAATGTGCAATGCCCAACACTGTTCACAGCTCCTCAGATACGGATGCAGGCTGTGTTCATATGCAGCTAGATCTGCACAATATCCAGTCTTGAGTGATAAGTGGTATTCATGACATATATAGTACTAGGTAACGACCGTTTCCAAAAAGAGAGTATGTAACCATCCCTAGTGGTGGCAATTAAACTGGCAGAGTGGAGAAAGACATTGCCTTTCATCCTACAGTGCAGGGTATTTCTGTAGCTGACTGAGACTGTTTCAACAAGGTGTCAAGAGCATGGAACTGCCTCTGTAACAGCATCATGATTGGTCATTAGCATATTCTCATTTAAGTTGATGTCATAACACTCTCTAACAAGGCAGCATAGTGACTCCAGCATGCCTTTTAAAGTGCTGTAGGAAGCCAGTCCCCTGAAGTGCAGTGGCTACATACAAAAGTTGCTGTCTGGCCAGAACCAGTGACGTAGTGGTCATAATTTTATTGGACACATAATCCAAAATACCAGGTTAACATTCTGGTGTCATGGGCTTGGATCTCACCATGGCAGATGAGGAATTTTGAATTCAATTTAAAAATAGATGGTGTAATGGTGAGCATGTAACCAGTGAGATTATGATGATTAAGAAGATGCATCAGGTCATTGTTTCCCCATTACAATCATGGAGTCATTGAGGTCCACAGCACAGAAAGAATGCCCTTTGGCCTATCAAGTCTGTGCCAGTCAAAAACATGTCCTTATTTTCATTCTATTTTCCAGCACCTGGCCCATAGCCTTGTGTGCCTTGGCATTGCGAGTGAATGTCTAAATATTTCCTAAATGTTATGAGGGCTTCTGCCTCTACCACCCTGACAGGTGGTGAGTTCCAGATTCCTACACTCTTCAGGAGAAAATATGTTTCCTCATATCTTGTCTAAGCCTGCAGCCCTTAGCTTAAATCTCTCCCTTTTTGGTCATTGATTCCTCCACCAGGAGAAAAAGTCTCTTCCCATCTACCCTACCTATGCCCCTCATATTTTTAATGTGGAGGTGCTGGCGTTGGACTGGGTTGGACAAAGTCAAAAGTCATTTAGTTGTCTCCAGCACCACCTTATTCTTAATTGTTTGTAATTATCTCTCTGCCTCATTTAATTGGATTATAGGTCATCCCTTCACTGGTCAGTCAGCTGATGTCATTTTACTCACACCACCAAACTCTCTTGATCACCTGCAGAGACTTACTAGCTGACACTTCACTCACACCAGTTATATGATCTTTTGATCTCTCTGCCTACAAATTCTGTGTCTGTGTGCTTCTTTCTCACTGCACCTGATGTAGGAGCTGCGCTCTGAAAGCTTGTGATTTTGAATAAACCTGTTGGACAATAACCTGGCGTCGTGTGACTTCTGACTTTATCCTCAGAATTTTGTACAACTTAATTATGTCGCCATCCATCCTCCTGCTCCAAGGAGAACAACCCTAGTCAATCTAATCTCTCTCTTACTGCAGTGTGATTTCAGATTGACTGTAACTGCAAAAGTACTTCTGTTTAGAAAGCAGTTTTCTTGGCCTTTGTATATCCCAAAGTAATAGAGAGAAATAGCATCTCATCCAGTTCCCCACTACTTCACAGAAATACTAGTCCTCATAGTTTCATCAGGCTGTTCGTATCAGTTTGATAGAGGGCAGGCAAGACTAGCTAGAAAAATCAAGCTAGACAGACTAAAGAAAATGTCTGATTACAGACTCACTGTTTTACTTGATGTGCTTTGCCCTTCTTGAAGATATCTGGTTTGTCACATCCCCTGCAGTGCACTGTCTTCTCTCATTCTTGCACTCTTCTATTTACCTTTTAATCTCTTTCTGATCCTGTTCTGAATTGGAGTTACGGTTTCTATTGTTTGACTGCATTTTCTAGAATTAAATCTTGCAATGCTTTTTTTTTGATTGCTGAATGAGGAGCATTTCATTCCAGTTTTCCTCAGGAGAATTCAAATTAACCAATTTTATTGTGCCCTTGTTTTCACCAATCTTATTGGAAACCTGATGGTTTGGAAATGTTCTGAAAAAAGGCCCAAGAAGTTGACTCTGTTTTCTCTCCACAGATGCTGCCAGACCTACTGAGTTTCTCCAGCTAGTTCTGTTTGTATTTGAGGTTCTGAGGGAACATGTAGCCTCAGTTGCCAAGAGGAAGTTTCTCCTGTTGGGAAATTAGGAAGCACACTTTCACAATATTGACAATGGAGATGAGAAGGAACCAGACTTTCTGAGGGTCATGAATCTTTAGAATTCTTATTTTGCAGGGGTCGTTGGAGGCTGGATCATTCAAAATATTTAAGGTTGAATTGGACATAACTGAATTACTGGTGAGGCAGGGCTAATAGAGAGCAATCACAAAAGTTATTTGAGGCCAAAATCTGGTCAGCCATGATCTTATTAAATGGGTTAAGGATCTGGAAGAACCACTCTTTTTCTTATTTCTGATAAGTTGTAGATTTTTGTGTGAACTGTTGACACGTCATCTTCAATGACCCATAATGCACAACAAAAACGTTGTAGTTTCTATACATATTTCTTAATTCTGTATATTTGGGCTATGGCTCTAAAGCCAACATGGAACTTGTTCCAACATTACCATCCCATGCTACTCACCCACGTCCGCAACCTCCCCTGCACCCCCCCAACGCCCCACAGCAACTTTTCATCTCCCAGTGCAAACTCTCATTCCAAAGTGCTTTGTTGGCCATAAAGTTCTGTGAGAGTGTATTTTACAAGTACCAAGATGACTGAAAAAGACGGTGGTTTGCCACCCACTCATGCGCAGATAGAAGTAATTCTGTCACACTGCCACGCCAGAGCCTTCTGGCTTCATCGCTTGTTGCATGGTTTACCATTTGGCTGAGTGAGTGACATGGTGGCTGAGGCACCATTGGCTCTTTCTGAGGGTGTCCCCAGGTTAGCCAAGTTCTGATCCATGTCAGGGACTCCTGTTGCTCAGTACAGTGTTGTAACTTTGATTAAAACCACCCACGAACACATCAGTTATATGGGTATGCTATCACAGCACCACCTAGAGGTGGCCTTGGCAATGAATTTATTTCTTTCTCTATTATATCCTTGTTATTCATTTCTCCTTTTGCTATTGTCCAGCCTCTGTTTCATTTCTACCCTTGCTTGTCTGATCCACTGGACACAACTGAAGCACCTCTTTCCTCAAACTGCTAAGCCTGGTTATCCAGCTTACTGCATAATCTAGACTGGGACTTCTGTTCTTGCAGAAGTTTCCTCAAAACTGGCTGATTGCCCTCTCTTTGTGGTGATGTGGAGGTGTGATTCGTGCTAGTTATTTATTTGTTGCTGGATCCTCATTGGAGATGGTTGAAGGTTGAATAGAGAGGCAAAGTGTTGACAAGGGAAGACCTATTTTGTAATGATATTTTGTTACTGGAACCTTAAAATGGCCACTATCAACATGAAATTCCAATTGTCGGCATAAATGCAAACTCTGAGAATAAATGCAGTATCTACATCTGTACAGAGCTTGACTTTGGCAGGAGAAATACAGTTTGAGCTGGGAGCTGTGAACAAGCTCTTCTTGACTAAAACTGATAATGAAGCTACCAGTCCCAGACAAATGTGAATGGCAATGGTTCTAAAGGACATCATTCTGTTTTCTTTTTTTCTATTTTTACTGAAGAGGTACCAGCATAAAAACATGATCCTCATTTTCCAATCAAAACTACGTTACCCACTAAAAGATGGTGCTGCATCTTGTATTCTTTGATGAGAGACTGGAAATTGTTTTGTCCCTTGGATATATTCCAGGGCAATTCTTTATGTTAATAGACCTTCTACTGCAGCAGTCAGTTGCAACCAGAATAATGAAGAGTTGAGCCCTGCAGCAGCCCAAGTCCAGGAAGAGATAGATGAATATGGAAGACAGAAATATAAAAACAGCATAAGAAACAAAAAGGGCAATTGTTTTCTTACAGCTGTAACTGAATAATACAGCCCTGGTTGTTCCTTCTGAGGTGCGGATTGTTTAGGCTGTTTTGTACATGAAGCCCTCTGTCAGAATGTTACAGAAGCTACCTATTAATGCAATGTAATCTCTTCTGTGCAGCCTAAGGCTGGAAATTCAATCTTCCGAGTTATAAGCTCAAGGCAAACTTCAGCATATTGTAGACGTGCCTAAGAATGCAGGAGTTCTTTAATAAGCGCCAGCATCTTGTATAACAAAAAAAAATTTACAGGATGCAAAGAATCCAACATTAAAAGGCTCAGCCTTTCTTGAGTACTTCAGAGTATGGTTAGCTAAATTTTGGAGAAAAAAAATATTCTGGTTTCTCATTTAGAGATAAGGCATCCAAGAGGGAAAGGGCACACCATTTGTTTTGGAGTTGCAATGTTTATTTGAACACATAATTGCACATACGGTAGTCTATTCAGCATGTCCTGATGCAAAAATCCAGTGAGTTTTTAAAAATTTATTTGTGGGATGAAGGTGTTGCTGACTAGGCCAGTGCTTATTGCCCATCCCTAATTACCCAGAGGGCAGGGGTCACTGGCATGCTGCCGGTCTGGAGTCTTGTAGAGGCCAGAACAGATAAGGATGGCAGTTTCCTTCCCTTAAAGGCAATTGATTCACGGTCACCTTTTAGATAACAAATTCCCACCATCTACCATGGCAGGATTCAAACCTGACTCCCTACGATGTTACCTAGATTTTTCAGCGATAATACCACTTGGCCATTGCTTTCCCTTCATTGCGGGATCTGATTCCCACTACGTAATACAGAAATCTCTTCCATGGTGACCTGAAGAATTTGTACCTGCATACTCCGAGGTCCAAAAAGTTAGACAAGTTTTTGAATTTGGAGCACCAGAAAAAAGAAGCGATGTGTTGGTGATCGCTGTGTAGCACATGGAATAAAAGTCAAAGTACAGACAGCCTTATTATACATATTTAACTGTTTAACCTTCTGTCTGTTGCCAGATTTGTTCTCCTATCTTAAATAAATAAAAACCGAAAGAACTGCGGATTGTGTAAATCAGGAACAAAAACAGAAGTTGCTCGAAAAGCTCAGCAAGTCAGGCAGTATCTGTGAAGGAAAAAACCAGAGATAACGTTTCGGGTCCAGTTCTGAGGAAGGGTCACCAGACCTGAAACATTTAACTCTTTTTTTCCTCCACAGATGCTGCCAAGCCTGCTGAGCTTTTCCAGTAACTTCTTTTTTTGTTGTTGTTCTCCTGCCTTTACAGCAGTTGGAATTAAAAGTTCTGTAATGTAATGTGGTTCAATTTTCAAACATCAAACTTGTTTACAACTCATGGCATTTGTCAAGAACAGGATAAAAATGTGCAACATTGCTAACATTTTCATAAAAACCCAATTGCAAGGTTTTTTTTGTTTCTTATAGTTTGCTAACTTTGGTTTTTCTGTGAAAAACTATGATCATTTGTGCTCAGGTATGAAGGTTCTCAATCTATTTAAGTGACAGTTTGTAGCGCTTCAGACAGTAAAGGAGACAGACTGAAAATTGTAAAGACTCCTTTGATCTCTCTCTCAACTTAGTGTGAGGAGGATTGGACTGGAGAGCTACAAATCAATCGCACCAGAAATGTCACCCTTTTGCTCATAGTTCCACAATATCTGCAGATCTGGTTACGACAAATAGGTGAGAGTATTTCACAAAACACAATGAGGAAAAAATAATCAGGAGAAAAGCTATCTCAAAGCTCAGACAACAAACGAGAGTGATCAGTCTGTGATGAGTGTTCAATCTGGTGGTCTGGCCTGGAAACTTTACTCTGAGCAAGTACAACTGCTATGGAATCTGCTCGCTGAAATCTTCCTGGTTTCTAATTGATTGCTGAAAATACTGTCTGAATTTTAGATTGAAAACCATTGGCGAGAAATTGAGCCTTTATAACGCGCAATAAAAAGAACTTCTGTGCCCTTATGGACCCCCAAAATAGCACATGAAATGCTTCTATAGCTTTGGGGTGCATGATGTGAGATGCCACATTGTCAGAGTATTGGCATATACTCAGAATGGCACCAGTCATGGTTTGACAGAAAAAAAAGTAAGTTAGATATCAGGGCACCATTTTGGAGCTGAACCCTCCAGGAAGTCCCCTCCTTTAACCTCACGCAGCCGAAGATGCAATCAAAAGCAGGAAGGTCATCCCTGTCCTTCCCCAAGCCCTAATTCTTTTAGCCAGTGCTATTTAACAGGATCGCCAACAGAAAAGTTAGCGGTTGACTGATTTCCCCTGGATGTTGTTCAGTTTCTCAGGTCAGTGTTATTTTCGACAGTTGCTTCAAGTGGTGCAATAGGTGCTGAAGGTCTTTATTTGCTGACTTTGAGACTTCCTGATCTGATGTGGCCTGCGTGCGACTCCAGACCCTGAGCAAATGGTCGACTCTTGACTGTTGTCTGAAAGGCCGAGGAAACCATTCAGTTCAAGGACAGATAGGGTTTGGCAACAAAGGTGCCAATGATGCTCGCATCACATCGAAACCTACAAAAGGAATTGATCTTGGCCATTAGTGCTGTACCTGAAATTATTGATCAGCAGCCCTTTCACGCACTGCTCAATATTCTGGTCACTATTTCTTGTTTTACACAACCATTGTAAACTAATTTTGTCCCTGTTTAAACATTAATGCTAGCTTCAGACAAACACGAACAACCTTGTCAATACACTATGTGCCACTCACCATTCTTAGTTCTGACTTTGATTCTAATGTTTTCACAACTGTACGTTACTATAAAACCACTGTGGGCAAGACATTAAGGAAAGTAAGCAAAATAGCTGGGTCTGAGGAAGGGTCACCAGACCTGAAACGTTAACTCTGATTTTTTTTCTTCACAGATACTGCCAGATCTGCTGAGCTTTATCAGCAACGTCTGATTTTTGCACAACAGAGATATTGGAATAAAATCAATTCCATTACAGATCTCCCTTTCACAAGTGAACTTTGGTTGTCTGAGTTTATTTTAGTCCATCAGAATATTTGTGCAGCTTCATGTTTCCATTGGCATAAATTTCGTAGAATGAATGTGCTCCAAGGTTATCTACTCATTTAATGTCAAAGCAGTTTGTGGGGACACTGTCAACAAACATAAACAAATAAGCGAATTGAAAGACCATGGAATGTATCAAAAGTATTTCATTCCACTCCTGTCTGGGCAGAATATGATTACTGATCCATTCTTATCTCCCATGTGCCTCAGAGGTTTGTTTCATACAGATCCATTCAACGCTATTAACTTGACCAAGAATAAGACTGTTCAAACTTGTAAATCAATAATTCCCCATTAGCAAGTGGAAGTTTGTATGTAGTTCCTTCCAGTGACCTGACATCTCAATGAAACTGTTTTAACAATCTGTGGACAATTGAATCTACTCTTCATTCACTTCATGAATGCCAATAATATTTTGCATTGGGAAAAGCTTGGAAGTGGGCCAACTCCAGAATCCTGTTTTGATTTGCATCACACAAGACTGCTTTGGACAGTAAATGCATCGAAATGAGTGGAGTTGGAGTTAATTCCAATTTGCTGATGTGTCATTATTTCCCTTGCACTGAGTAATCAATGATACTAAGAGGAGAGCAGAGCAAAAGTGTTGCTATAGAGCGTGCTGTGGTAGAAAATTGGTTGGGCTGTGAGTGGTTAGGTTAGGGGTATGTCTGATGATATTTTGCAAGCATCTACTTGCTACTTCAGCCAGAAAATCTGACTTACAAAAGCTATATTGGCTCAATCTCCCTCCTTCCAATCCAAAGCCTGATGTAGTGGCAAATCCAAAATCTACGTTCCCAAATTCTTCAGTGATCAAAGCTGCTCACACGTGCACCCTTAGCTGTCAAAACGCTGCATACTTTGAGGGAACTTGACCGGGTAGGTTTTGAAAGGATACTTCCACCAATGGGGGAGTCTCAAGCTAGGAGACAAAGTTACAGAATAAGGGGACTCTCATTTAAAACTCAGATATGAAGAAGTTTCTTCTCAGAGAATGAATTTTCTATCCGGAGAGTTATGGAGGGTGGATCACTGAAAATATTTAAAGTAGAAGTAGATACGTTTTGGAATATCGTTGAATTGAGGGCTATAAGGAGCTGGCATAAAAGAATTGATGCTTGGAGGAGATCAACCATGATGTTGTAGAGTGGGTTTGGAAACGCTTGAGGAAACAAATGTCCTATTCCTCCTTTTATTTCTTATAATCCTATGTTAATAGCCTTCCCAGCCAATGTGCAGTCTCCTTTTGGGCGAATAGAAAGACTGAGCTTAGGGATATTCCTGTTCTTAGCCTAACTTCTTGTCTAGTCTGTTAATTGCCTTGCCAGGGAAGAAACAGAAAATCTTTGCACAACAAGCCAAATCAGAAATCCTGGAAGTGACCAGTTCCCAATTGAGCTGAGTCTGACAGTTGATTTGAATGTTTCCTCTCTCATGATAGAGCTAGTGTATGGGAAGTTGAGGATGTTTTGTATATCTACACTATCCAAAACTCTCAGAATGGGTCTGTATTGGAACTGGGAATACCAACTAGAAACTAAATGTACAGTGACCACAGAAATTTGAATATGGACACATTTCATTTTCATGCCTTTCCTTTGATTTGACTTCCTTATCTCTTTAAATTAATAGATAAAACTTGTACAAATGCCAAATCCCAGTTTGCAGCTGTCCAGGAAATTAATTATCTACTTTAATAACAAGCTGTTAAATGAAGCCAGTCCCTTCATGGTTAGGAGCAATTTTCTCTTTCTGGAAAATAACCATATCTGCATCACACTACATTGCCTCAATTAACATTTGAGACTGAATTTTTGCAGAATTAAATGGAAACAAAGCATGTAACTCAAAAAATATGGCCTGAGAAAATGGGCTACATTGAATGCTGTTGGTAGATAAGTAAAACATAAAACTCTACTATATTGCAATTATATTCTTATTCTACATTTCAAAGTGTTGGGGAAACTTTGTTTTGTTGAAAAGTTTTTTTTAAATTTATGCAGTGTGTAAAATCATTTAATGATTTTTTTACAGTGTCACTATTAAATGACATTAAACACTTATGTCTCTGAGACTGACAGTGTCAAATTATGGAACCAAGAGAAACATCATGTTCTCTGATTGATCAAAGTTAAAGAATCAAGATTGTAAAGACAGAGAATTCGAATAACAGAACACGTTCATGCCTGAATATTATCACAAGCCTGTGGGTGTCACTCAGGCTGTTTTAGACCTATCAGCTATAACTCCAGAAGCTTATGAATTATTTTTCTGGTGTGCTTTCCTCTCAGTTTTATTCTTAGCTAATTTGACTCCACTCTTGTGTTGCTTTAAGTTGGAAGATCTGGATTTTTACAGTAGGTGGTAGCCATGTGGTTCCCTTTTGGTAACAGTGGGATTTACATTCTCTTGCAATGTGAATGGGATACCATGTGTGGAAACTTGCAGAGTTTTAGAAAGTAGTCAAGGTCCAGAACCACATTCAGGACCTGACCCACACTGGCACTTAAGATGCCTTGTCCAGGTCTGCAATTTGTGGCAATTGGATCCCTGAGGTTACAGACCAAGTCAGCAGCCGCGCCCCCAGCAGCATCAGTCCCAAGCTCTGGAATACTGTTCCTACTCTCACCATCCCATTCCCTCCCAATCCCTTCCTTGCCCCTTTCTGATACTTCTTAGAACCTACCTTTTTCATCCAGCTTTTGATCAACTGCTTGTTACCTCCTTTTGTTGATTTGAGTCTTGTTTTGTTCTCTAATTCTCCCATGAAGCAACTTGGGATTTTTCATTGCTTGAAAGTTATTTTCGAAATATAGACTGTTGTGAATATAACTTGAGATTCTTGGTGGAAGGCATTATGTTAATGTTGCTCACTATTATCGAACACTATCACAATGCAAGGATGCATTGTGTTTCCAAGATAGTAGGAATTGCCGACAATCTGAGATAACAAGGCGTAGAAGTTGCATGACCACAGCAGGCCAGGCATCATCAGAGGAGCAGGAAAGCTGACGTTTCAGGTCTGGACCCGGAGAAGGGTTCTTTCTGAAGAAGAGTCCAGACCCAAAACATCAGCTTCCCTGCTCCTCTGACACTGCCTGGCCAGCTGTGTTCATGCAGCTCTACACCTTGTTATCTGCATTGCATTTCTGCTCAGTTGGGCTAATTTGTTGAACCTTTATTGTAAATGGTCAGATATTCAGCATACCTTTCATTTCAGGTTATTGAGGATTTAGGGATGAACCCAACAAAGCTCACCAATTTAGCCGAAGTAAAACAAAAATCTGTGGATGCTGAAAATCTCAAACAAAAACAGAAATTGTTGGAGAAACATAACGGTTTTGGTAGTATTTGTGGAGAAAACACTTTGCGTCCAGTACAGTGACCACTGACATCCTGGCACCCAGTTCTGAAGAAGTCACTGGACTTGAAATGTTAACTCTGTTTTCTCTCCATAGATGCTGCCAAACCTGCTGAAATTATCTCACAATTTCTATTTTTGTTTTACAATTTAGCTGGCCTGACTGAACAAGAGTGGAGAAGTGTATTTTTAAATTTATTTGTGGAATGTAAGCATTGTTGCGAAGGCTGCCATCCATTATTTATTGCTCAGGGATGTGCAGAAAAGCAGTGGGTGGATTCATTTCTGGAGCCCGGAGAAATCTGTGCAGTCCAGGTGCTCCCACCATGTTAGATCAAGCACCTGATGTAAGGTTGCAAAGGTTTCGGAGCAAGTTAATTAACTGGCTTGTTGAGCTACACAAGGCACCAGGAAGGGGGTGCAGAGAGAAAGAAAATAAAAAGCACATTGTAAATAGAACAGATGTAAACTGAATTGATTTTCTTGCCAATATTCTCCCTTCTCCCCATCCAGTCACTTTCACTCCTTTTGTTGGGAAGGGTTTCAGCAGTGTTGAACTCTCTCTGCTACCACATCCACGAGGATATTATTCAGATGCTAGTCATGAAAATGAGCATCTGAAAGCAATTCAGCCAAGGTATACAAAGCAGTTAGACCCAAAGCTGGAGAAGTTCAACAAATCTAACAGCCTCTGTGGAGAAAGAAACAGAATTTGGTTTTTATGTCCCACTGTGACTTTTCTTTGGAACTGTCTGACCTGCTGAATTTCTACAGCACCTTATGCCTTTGTTTCAGAGCTCTAGAATCTGCAGAATTTCCTATTATTGTAGTCAGATCTGATCTCTGTATTCAGCTGGTGTCAATACTCTGAGCAAAGACACCAGATAATTATGACCAGTGACTCAGATTGATTTTGGACTATCAAACCAGAGACACAGAGGCTAAATTGAGACCCTCCATCTTTGCCTCAGCCAGGGTCAACAAACAGAGCACATATCAGGGATGAAATTTGAAAATGTGTTGATCTGTACGGAATTCATTTAATGAAGTTCTTCAATAAAGCGTTTTAAGTTCTGTACATTTCAAGCGATGTTTGATTGTACAGCATTTGGGACATTGAAAGTTATGAAGGATGTTGAGTAAATGGTCAACTGTACAAATATTCTAATAATAGCTCCTGTGCATGTTGATACGGAGTTATATTGTATCACATGGGAATGAGAACGGACAGAAGAATACACTAATGGAGCTGTAGTCTCGCATACTTCTGCTTAATAATTTGCAGTTCAGAAACATTACAGTTTACACTTGCTTTGTTTTTTGATATTTTTAAGGCCCAAGCTCCCTGAAACTGCCAGCCATGCTCATACAAATAAATATATGTCCCTATCTCATTCCTTCCCATTTCCTCCTTTCACATGGTAGACCAGAACATCTGTAGAAAATGTTTTCCCAATTTCCCCTCTTTTCGATGTTGCATTTTTATAGGGATATTTGGTAATACTGTCCTGAAAGTAGGCTCTGGATTTATATCCTTATCATCTAAATCTTGGAAATTTTGCAAACGCACTGTACAATATTTCCAACAGAACATTCCAGATTATAACAATTTGCCATGTAAAATGAATTCTCCCCATCCCTCCTCAACATGTTTGTGTGTAGTGATTATCTACTGTACTGAGTAGAAGCTACATTTGCAATGCAACTCTCGAAGCCCCTCATTATTTTGAATACCTCTGTTGAATCGCCCCCTAGCCTGTGTGCCATTAAAACTTTAAATGCAGTGAAATGATCTCGATCAATTGCTATTTCTTATGACTTTGTTTTCTCGAATGTGTTTATGAGTTTGCTAGTAACTGTGAACATTTAAAAACTTGCTGCCAGACTTATAATGTCATTGAGACAGAGCAACTTGGAGATGCCTCCACCTGCCAAATCAACATGGCTATTAGCAATTAATATAGAGTCATACAGCACAGAAACAGACCCTTCAGCCTAATGTATCCATGTGGACCAGCTTTTCCAAACTAAACTAGCTCCATTTACCTTAACAAAAAGACAATAATGAACTTGCAGCTGACCAAAGAATTGACAAATGAATTTCAACACACAGATGACTGATGTATCATTTTAATGACAGAAATAAAATGGAGAAAACTTTGAAAATAGGAATCTAAGGAGGCTAGAGAGACTAAGAGATCTGGGCAGAATTTTATCCTCACTGAGAGGTTTGAAATCTAGGTGTACAGGGGTGATCTCAAAAATTAGTGACTATTTAATTACCTCATCCTGTCCCTGCCAGTTTTCCTCACACCAGGAGGAGACCCACACCAAACAGATGGTCCACCAGCTTTAGCTATATGGGCTTGAGTCAGAAAATAAGGGATCTCCTTTAGGATTCCCCTATTCCCATCAGAAGGTTCCTCCTACCCAAAGTCCCTTCATGCCAACATCTCACATTCGGAGCCCAAGAATCCCAGTGTCCTCACTGATATGTTTGGAGGAAAGGTCACTGGACCCGAAACATTAACTCTGTTTTCTCCTTCACAGATGTTGCCAGACCTGCTGAGCTTTTCCAGCAACTTTGTTTTTGGCCCCACTGATACCCTGTACTTACCTTTAATTCACCCTCCATTTACCTGGATTTACCTTCAATCCACCTTTCACTACCTCCTCTTGGTCAAAGACTAACTGCAGTCACAGAAGTGGCCACCACATGAACTTGGCACTGTTGATTGACCACACCTTTCTAAATTTGGACTTCTTACCCCAATAGGGGCAGAAGATCTTACCCTTCGTCAGTTAATGTTAAAGGTCTTGTCAGGCAGTCAGTATCAATGGGATACATTCCCTGGCGAAGTGAGATAACTTGACCACTGTAGGAGAACTCAAAGCAGTCCTTCCTGATCATCATCTTATTTTTATTGGCCAGTGTGCTGAGTATAGGAGTTGGGATGTCGTGTGCTGAATGGACTGTTTCTGTTGTTATGGACGAGACCAGGCCCCCGCAAAATATATCAAGAAGATAACTAGATCTGACTTTTATATTGTTTAGAGGCAAGTGTAAGGCACTATGTTCCAGATGTGATTCAATTAGTCCGTACCAGGCTTTCAGCAAAAAATACTTTCAGAGAAATCGTAGAACCCCTACAGTTTGGAAACAGGCCCTTTGGCCCAACAAGTCCACACTGACCCTTGGAGCACCCCAGCCCAGACCGATCCCTTAAAAACTCACCTAATCTACACAACCCTGAGCACTATGGGTAATTTAGCATGACCAACCCACCCAACCTGCACATTTTTGGACTGTGGGAGGAAACCAGAGCACCCAGAGGAAATGCACCTTATTATTACAAAACAATTAAATTATCAACAAAAAAGAAGAATTGACATAACTTTAACTCTATTGAAATGCTTAAATAAAAAATATATTATTTTATTTTAGTGTCCCATAAACACACCCTTAGCAAAGGCACATTCAACAAAACAGATTTTCCTCATGCTAGCTCCCTTCCAGTCTAGAAGAAAGGAACATGGAAAGAAACAATCGAGCAGTAGATATAGCTCTCAAACTTTTTGCTGCAGTAGATTGAGACCCGTATCTATCAGGTTCAAAAGCCAACTCCAAACCCAAACTGAAAGCAAAACTAAGACCCTTGGTCTGTGTCAGTCTGCCTCTACCCACTCATGCTTCTTCTGTGTAATTATAAAGGAATGCAGATTTGAGCTGCTTCTGACGCAGACATTCCAGCACCACTATAGCACCCCTCCTCTGCAAGAGAAACAGCATATAGGAAACCTCTCCTAAAGATGCAACACCAACTTCTATCTGTGTAATTTCATGTCATTTATGGTGGTCAAATAGGCTGAAGTTTGGGACACAGATACTTCATTAAACAATGTTGCTGCCAGGTACTCAGTGCATCTGCTCTTGACTGGGTCTGTGTTTTTGTCTTTGGAACTGGCATCTGTGTTTTTTTTCATTATTTTCTATTGTCATGTCAGATCCATTATATTTTCAGTTCTCCTACTTCTGGGCCATTCAGTCATCTACATTTTCAAGCCGATTTGTCTAGCTGTAACAATTCTCATTGAAATCAGAGCCTTCTAAACAAAAATGATGCTTCCATTTTGTAATTGAAAGGATACCGTGACGAGATTTCAAATCTCAAGACTTTCATTGTAACAAAAGTTGAAAAGCAGTTCCAACTAAACATCATATTTGTCTGCAACTTATACTTTAAACTATAAAATAGAACATTTCCCTTTTCTGTTTAGCAAACCGAAAAAAAGCATTTTGCACAGGCCTTTAAATAGTCAATCAGTTCTGCTAGAAATAGTTTGCAGTGATTCTTAGTTCCCAATGATTTATAATGTTGTTTCCCATTCTCAGCCACAGAATTTCTAATGACAAAACTGTTTTTCAAAGTGAAGTTTCTCCCTGGGGATTATTCTTCTAGCGCAACCTCGGCGATCCTTCTCATATAAAACTTACTTTCTTCACAAATTCAGGCTTTTCAGCCTGGGTGTAAGCTCTTGCTTCCACAGTTGCACAGTGAATAATCAAAACTTGCAGACTCCAGTTGAGATAGTTCTGGCAGATAAGGGGAAAGATAATCCCAAGAGGTTGTATAGCTATATTAAGAGTAAAAGGGTGATGAGGGAGAGAGTAAAGATCAGCATGGCCGCCTATGTGTGGTGCCACAGAAGATGGGGGAGGTTTTTGATGAGTATTTCTCCTCAGTGTTTACTAAGGACAGAATCATGGATGCTAAGGGAAAGAAATGTGGATGTTTTGGACCACATACATGTTACCAGAGAGGAGATGTTTGCAGCCTTAAAGCGCATTAAGGTGGATAAATCCCCTGGGCCTGATCAAGTCCATCCTCAGACATTTGTGGGAGGCGAGGGAAGAAATTGCAGAGGCCCTTACAAAGATTTTTCCTTCATCTTTAGCCACTGGTAAAGTTCTGGAAGACTGGAAGGTAGCTAATGTTGTTCCATTGTTTAAGAAAGGTAACAAAGACAAGCCAAGGAATTGCAGGCCAGTGAGCCTGACATTGGAGAGGATAGTGAGGGACAGGATCAAACAACATTTGGATAGTCAAGGTTTGATTAGAGATAGTCAGCATGGATTTGTGCATGGGAAGTCCCATCTGACAAATATTTTAGAGATTTTTGAAGAGGTAACCAGGAGGATTGATGAGAGTAGGGTAGTGGATATTGTCTGTATAGACTTCAGTAAGGCCTTTGACAAGGTCCTGCATGGCAGATTAGTCATGAAGGTTAGGTCACATGGGATCCAGGGACAGCAAGCTAATTGGATTCAAAATTGGCTCAATGGTCGAAACCAAAGGGTGATGTTTGAAAGTTGTTCCTCAGGCTGGAGACATGTGACTAGTGGTGTGCCACAAAGGGTCTGGGACCTTCGTTATTTACATAAACGATCTGCTTGTGAATGTACAAAGCATGATTGGTAAGTTTGCTGATGATGCAAAATTAGGAGGTATCATTGATAACAAGGAAGGTTATCAAAAATTACGGAGGGATCTTCATCAGATGGGGAAGTGGGCTCGGGATTGGCAAATGTAATTCAATACAGATGCGTGAGGTGTTACACTTTGGAAAGTCAAACCAAAGTAGGATTTAGACAGTAAATTTATACAGGTAACGTGGTGAGGAATGCTGTGGAACAGAGGGCCTAGGAGTATAAGCACATAGTTCGTTGAAAGTGGCACCACAGATAGACAGGGTGATGAAGAAGGCATATAGCATGCTAGCCTTCATTGGTCAAGGCATTGAGTGTAGGAGTTTGGACGTTATGTTACAGTTGTACAAGTCATCGGTGAGGCCACACTTGGAGTATTGTGTACTGTTTTGGTCATCCAGTTGTAGGAAAGACATAGTTAAACTGGAAAATGTGTAAAGAAGATATATGAAGATTTTATCAGGACCGGTAGGCCTGAGTTACAGGGAGAGTTTGGCTAGGATATGTTGAGAATGAGGGGTGACCTTATTGAGGTGTATATAAGCATGAGGAGCATAGATAGGATGAAAGCATATAGTCCTTTTCCCAGGGATAGGGAATTAAAAATTAGAGGGCATAGGTTTAAGGTGAGTGGAGAAAGTTTTAGAAGGCGTTGAAGGGCAACTTGTTCACAGAGAGTGGTACGTATGTAGAATGGGCTGTCAGAGAAAATGGCTGATGCAGGTACAAAAGCAACATCTATAAAAAAAAATTTGGGTAGGTACATGGATGGGAAGGGTTTAGAGGAATATGGACCAAATGTGGGCAATTGGAACTAGCTGAGTGGGCACCATGGTCAGCATGGACCAGTTTGGGATGAAAGGCTGTTCCCATGCTCTGCTCTCTACCATGGCAGACTAACTTAAATGTCAGGAATTAGGCCCTTTAATTATCTCTGACAGTTAAACAATTCATCAGCTTGTTGTCAGGCGTGGGAACAGGTTACATGATGCACTTCATTTTATCATAAATTACAAACATTATGATAAACACATAACAATCTTATCAACATTGCAACTATAACAGCGTGAGCTCCTCCTTTTTCTTTGTTTTTGAACCCTTTTTGTCCATTTATCCTATTTGTTATCTCCATAACAGTTTTATATTATCTAACGTTAAGCAGTGCACAAGGCATTCAACCAACTAACTCACTCTTCGTGATCAGATTTTTTCCCTCACTTCATTTTCTTGCTTTTTTTTGTTAAAACCTTCACTTGGCTCCTCAGCATCAATTATGGCAAAAGATGCCTCTATTCTTTATGAATTCTGACTGTCTTGCTGTATATTTTCAAGATAATAAAATGTGAGGCTGGATGAACACAGCAGGCCAAGCAGCATCTCAGGAGCACAAAAGCTGACGTTTCGGGCCTTGACCCTTCATCAGAGAGGGGGATGGGGGGAGGGAACTGGAATAAATAGGGAGAGAGGGGGAGGCGGACCGAAGATGGAGAGTAAAGAAGATAGGTGGAGAGGGTGTAGGTGGGGAGGTAGGGAGGGGATAGGTCAGTCCAGGGGAGACGGACAGGTCAAGGAGGTGGGATGAGGTTAGTAGGTAGCTGGGGGTGCGGCTTGGGGTGGGAGGAAGGGATGGGTGAGAGGAAGAACCGGTTAGGGAGGCAGAGACAGGTTGGACTGGTTTTGGGATGCAGTGGGTGGGGGGGAAGAGCTGGGCTGGTTGTGTGGTGCAGTGGGGGGAGGGGATGAACTGGGCTGGTTTAGGGATGCAGTGGGGGAAGGGGAGATTTTGAAACTGGTGAAGTCCACATTGATACCATATGGCTGCAGGGTTCCCAGGCGGAATATGAGTTGCTGGGGCTGGTTTAGGGATGCAGTGGGGGAAGGGGAGATTTTGAAACTGGTGAAGTCCACATTGATACACAACCAGCCCAGCTTTTCCCCCCCACCCACTGCATCCCAAAACCAGTCCAACCTGTCTCTGCCTCCCTAACCGGTTCTTCCTCTCACCTCCCCCACTGCACCACACAACCAGCCCAGCTCTTCCCCCCCACCCACTGCATCCCAAAACCAGTCCAACCTGTCTCTGCCTCCCTAACCGGTTCTTCCTCTCACCCCCACTGCACCACACAACCAGCCCAGCTCTTCCCCCCCACCCACTGCATCCCAAAACCAGTCCAACCTGTCTCTGCCTCCCTAACCGGTTCTTCCTCTCACCCATCCCTTCCTCCCACCCCAAGCCGCACCCCCAGCTACCTACTAACCTCATCCCACCTCCTTGACCTGTCCGTCTTCCCTGGACTGACCTATCCCCTCCCTACCTCCCCACCTACACCCTCTCCACCTATCTTCTTTACTCTCCATCTTCGGTCCGCCTCCCCCTCTCTCCCTATTTATTCCAGTTCCCTCCCCCCATCCCCCTCTCTGATGAAGGGTCTAGGCCCGAAACGTCAGCTTTTGTGCTCCTGAGATGCTGCTTGGCCTGCTGTCTTCATCCAGCCTCACATTTTATTATCTTGGAATCTCCAGCATCTGCAGTTCCCATTATCTCTGTATATTTTCAACATTTTTTTCAGATTCTACTAATGAGTGAGATTTGTATAGTATTTGTCTGCTCAGTATGCAGTGCTGAGATCTGCAAGAACCCACCAGAATCCTTTTGAAAGGTGGGCAGACAAATGCAGGCAGGGGGACATTTCCCTTCCTCCTACTGCCCCTCCACCTCCTCAACAACAGAGGAAACTACAGGCACATCTTACGCACATGAAAGTCTAAACTGCAAAGTGTTTACAATAGAAGTGTTGAGGTATCTGCTCAGTTACATAGCACAGCTAACCGTGCATGTACAAAGCAAAGCCAAAATGTCAAATCTTGTATCACACAATTCAAGTTCCCAAAATGAATGCTTGCCTTGTATTGTTTACATGGCACACAATTACATTAGCTGTATAGCTGTATAGCACTGTGAGTTTAAACAGTAACTGAGAGATACTTTCGGTGTTGGCCTTTAATGGAATCTGTGTGAAAGTAAGTGTTTTCTGATAATGTCAATAAAGAAATGCTCCCATAACTGTCTCGAACCTTGCAAGGATTGTCTCCCAGCCCTGTGTTAAGACTATCTTGTACGGCGGTTCTAGTTATTGACAGTCAGATATGTTGTGAATCACATCCATTTGCAGTTCTGATGGTATTCTGCATCGCAGCAACAGTTTAACTGATGCAACACAATCAGTTTGAACTGTGAACTGCCTCGTTGAAGGTCTTTTCCTCAGAGACAGTGGAAGCTGTAGATAATGAATGATCAGCAACTTCAGCAGAAAACCAGAGCATATTTTCAGTGTGTGGTGAACTTGCATAAACCCACAGATGTAATAACTTGTGGTATTTACAACTCACTTTGTGTTATTCATGCTGTTCACTTTCCCCACTTCATTTATGCTGTTTTTAATTCTGCTCGTTTATTTATATGCTTCTTCCCTTAAAGACAAGCATATTAATGAAAAAGCACAGTTCAACTCTACTTTTTCTTTAGGGAGGAGGGGAATGAGCATAAAACCTAAGGTCATGAAACACTTTATTTTGATGTAATTCTGCGTCAGAACAATTCCTAGTTAAATAGTGCCTTTCACATTACCTGTATCCCTCAGTGCTTCAAAGTGAAATTTGACACTGAGTACAAAAGGAGATATTGGAGATCAGATAATCAAAATATTGCTCAAGAGAAAAGTTTTAACAAGCTTCTTAAAGAAATAATGCAAGATGGGAAGGTTTAATGAAAATATTCCAGAGCTAAGAGTCGAGGCATCTGAAGGCAGAACTACGTATTGTGAAAAGATAAAAATCAGATGTCCAAGAAGGTCAGGACTGGAGAAGCCAATTCCCAAATTAAAACTGAGGATGAAATAATTTAAAATGACAGTATTGCTGGACCAGTGCAAATACATAATGATGCATTTGAAGTGTTTTCAAAGGAATCAAAACCAATGTTGTTCCAAGTGCAATTCAGCTCAGGCTGCGAAGGGTGTGGTGTTCCACTCTGCTCAAACAACAATTGCATTTACACTGTACCTTTAACTTACTACAGCGCATCACAGTGTTTCGTAAGTGTGACAAATTATGCCCTTTGCACATTCTTGAAATAAATGAACAGTGCAAGAGGGAGAGGAAGGTATTTGCCTTCAAGACGGGTCAAAGTACGGATCATCCCAAGCATTTTGAGCATCCTGGATATTTAGAACACATTTAAGCTGGAAATATGCTTTTTACCGTTCTAATAAAAATTATTTTATAAAGTTTTTTTGCCAATTTTACTTGCGTTTCTTTTTCTTTTCCTTGACTTTTCCCCTTACGCCAAGCACTAACAATGCACATGAAATGTGATGCACTCTCTGGCCCAAGACTGGAATCAGTCCCAGGAGATGTCACAATACAGCTTGTGGCAATTCCCTCCAACTTCCCTGTTCAAGACGGGGATGTTGCACAACACCTTGCAGGGAACGTTCTCAAAAATCCAGGTTCTAAGGAAAGTCAGGAATCCATTCTTAATTGTACTTGGGCATTTTTATCCTCCATTCTTAGATAAATTCTAGAAATTGCATAATAATGGTATTACACAGCTCTGGAGCAGGTGGGACTTGAACCCAGGCCTCAGTAAATACTACCGCTGCACCATAAGAACCCTCCTTTAAAGAACTTCTAATCCGAGGAACAAAGCAGGTCGTAGTTTGATCTATTTGAAAGGCCACTTAGAAATGCCCAGGTTAAAATGACTGCCTGGCAAAGCTTCCTCCCATCATTCTGACTCCAGTTTAAATTATTGATTGTAAGACTAGACATATCATGAGACTGGAATGTTCAGGGTGAGTGATAGAAGAAGCTCCCAGTACAAATGTAGGAAATTTACACAGTGCTGTACTAATATACAAATGCATTAATGTTTATTAATTGCAAAAACAATGAAAGAAGATTTACATTGTATTCCAGTAACCTGTCAAAGCATTATTTTGTTACTCTGCCAGTAGCTCTTTTTCTCTGGTCAGTGTTTCATCAAACCATTGCTTCCCCATTGACGTAGGACCTCCACAATGGCTCATAGCACGCATATCGTAAAACATGTCCTGTTCTTGCATCTCTTCCCAATTTCATTTCTGGTGGCAATCAGCAGGAACTTTTTGCTGTGACTCAGTAAGGTTCTTGCTGCTCAGTCACGTGGATGTAAGTTCAAAATCCTCCTCCAAGGCTTGAGCAACAAAGTTAATATTCTAGTTCTGAAGGAGGGCTGCACTGATAGACATGCTGTCTTTTGGATGAAATGCTAAAGGAAAAGTCTGTCTGTCCCTTCAGGTGAATGTTTAAAACATTCCATGCCACTCTTTTGAAAAAGAGCAGATGTGTTATCCTTTGTAAACCTCTATCCCTCGATCAACATCACACAAGTTGATGATGGGATTTGGATTGGATTGCTGTTTCTAGATACTTGTGAACCAACTGGCTGCAATTTTTAAATGCCTCCTGAAGTGGCCTAGCAAGCCACTCAGTTGAGTCAAATAACTACAAATCTAAAAGTAATAAATTTAGTTGTCCTTTTTTTTGCCCACCTGGCATTAACCTAAGCATCATAAATGGCAATGGCGAACCCAACTCCGTGATTCCCCAAAAAGTCCATTTTACCCACATCTGGGGACCAGTGCCAAAATGAGATGAGCTATTCCAAAGACAAGTCAAGTAACAGCCTGAGGTGGTCAGAGTCCCAGAATCATACTTCATAGACAATATCCCTGACCTCACCATCACCGTTCCTGGGAGTGTCCTGTTCCACTGGCAGGAACGATCCACCAGATTTAACAGTATCGTGTGTACAGTCTGGAAGGGTTTACCCTAGGAGTCTTCAACATTTTGCTGTCCTGGCATTAGATCACACATCAGCAAAGAAACCTCTTGCTGATTGCCACTTGCTCCCTGTTTGGCTGATGGATCAGTCATTCTTCAGGTTGAACATCAACTGGAAGAAGCAATGAGGATGGTAAGAGCAGGAAAAATGCCCTGAGTGGGAAAACACCATAACTGGCTCCATAGCACCACTACTGACTGAACAAGTTGAATCCAAAAGGATGCAGCCGCTAGCCTGGGCATGCAACTGTTTGTGAGCTTACAAAAAGAGGAAAAAACCTACCTGACTCTTCCTTACCAGCCTACTTTTAGCAGATGCATCTATCCATGCTGCGTAGTCCTGTGGAGATGAAGTCCAATCTTCACAATGAAGATGTACTCCATCATGCTATGTGGCCTGCCCACCATGCTGAATCAGAAAAAAACTTAAAATTGCGATCTACAGCTCAAAACATCTCTCCCACTGCAACTCTCTTGTAATCTACCTATCTTGTTTTGTCTCCATCTTCGGTCCGCCTCCCCCTCTCTCCCTATTTATTCCAGTTCCCTCTCCCCATCCCCCTCTCTGATGAAGGGTCTTGGCCCAAAACGTTAGCTTTTGTGCTCCTGAGATGCTGCTTGGCCTGCTGTGTTCATCCAGCTTCACACTTTGTTATCCACAAGATCTGTTGGCAGTCATTAACAAAAGTCATTACATCCTACCGCAATCTCAAGGCTCATGACCCAGCATAATCCCCCAACTCCACAGTTACTATCAAGCCGGTTTAATGGAGAATGCAAGAGGACCTGCTATGAGAAGCACCTGCCATACCTAAAAATGAGGTGTCAATCTGCTGAAGTTACAACGCAGGATTACTTACATGTCAAACTGCAGGAGTGGCATGTAAAAGGCAGGGTTAAGGGATCCCATAACCAATCTATTAAATCTAAGCTCTTCTGCACCTCAGCTATAAATTAAACAACTCACTAAAGAATGAGGTATCACAAATATCTAGACCCTCAATGGAAGTGAAGCCCATTGCATCAGTGCAAAAGGCAATGTTGAAGCGTTTGCATCCATCGTCAGCCAAAAGTTACCAAAGAATGACCCATTTGACCTCCTCCTGAGGTCCTCAGCATTACAGATGCCAGTTTTCAACCAATTCAATTCCTTCCATGTCATATAACAAAATGACTGAAAGTACTGGATATTGCAAAGGATATTGGCCCTGACATAATTCTCGCTGTCGTACACAAGACTTGTGGCCTGAACTAACTATATCCAAATCCATATCCAAATGTTCCAGTACAGTTGCACACTGTCACCTGTCTGGCAATGCAGTATATTGCTGATGTATTCCACACTCAAAAAGTAAGACTAATCCAACCTGGCCAGTTGTTGTCCTATTGGCGCACTCGTGATTATCAGCAAAATTATGGGAGATTTCATTGACATTGGTCCAAATATAGGCAAAAGAGCAGAACTCCAGAGGTGAGGTGAGAATGACTGCCCTTGATGTGAAGGCATTGAGTTGATCAGGTATAGCATCAAGCAATCCTAGCAATAACTGGAGTCAACATGAGTCAAGTGAAAATACCTCACTTGGATGGAGTATTACCTTCCACAAAGGAAGATGATTGCGGTTATCAGACACACATTATCTCAGTCCCAAATATCACTACATAGGCTCTACAGCACAGTGTTCAAATGTCTTCAGATGCTTCACCAATGATTTTCCTGTTTTTGTAAGCTCAGAAGTGAGGATGTTTACTGTTAATTGGACAATGTTTGGCACCATTCGCAACCGCTCAGGTACTGAAGCAGACTGTGTCCTTATGTAGCAAGAGCTGGGCAACCTCACAGCTTGAGCTGCTAAGATTTCTAGCCTGTTAGCTTAGTTACATGTAACGTAAGGATTCTCAACTTCTTCCCTTCAGCTACGACTTCACCAAGCTCCTTCTAAGAAATGTTCCTTGTATTTTTCCGTATGAGCCTGTAATAATCTAAGAAATAGGATGTAGACCATCAAACCATAATAGTTAGTTGTCAGTTTCAAGCCCACTTTCTGTATACTCCATATGTGACCTGAGAGACCAAAAATGTATTTAAACTTTTAACATATTCAACAATGGAACACCCAGAACATCTCTGAGGTCGACAATTCCAAAGATTCACAGCCCATTGATTCAAGAAATTTCAAGTTAACTCAGCACTATATAATCACCGTTTGATCTGGGACAGTGTCCCAGTTGTTTTAGATTCACCAAGCAATAGAAATAATCTTTTAGTGCTGGCCTGTCAAGCCCTTTTGGAATCATTAAAGCAAAATATTATGGATGCTGGCAGTCTGAAATAAATACAGGAAATGTGGGAAGCTCTCAGCAGATCAACAGCATCTGTGGAGAGAGAAACAGAGTTAATGTTTTGAATCGATTATGATTCTTTTTTGGATCTGAGGGAAGCTATAAATGTGTATTTTATGCACTGGAAGTGGGGGCAGGAAGTGATACTAGTTGGAGGAAATGAGCCAAGCTCGAGGAGAAACAATGCACAAGGAGAACATGCTCAACTAGGTGGAAGAGGGTTGGTGGTGAATGGAAGTGGTCAGGCCTTTATTCAGGGAAGAAACGGAAAGCCTTCAGGCTGTCCTGATGAGGGAGCTGGAGGTGATCATCCTGATGATCGGTCTTCAACTGCAATTGTCCTTCTTTTTGCAAAGTATGACTCCAGGCACTTAAGAGGTTTCCTCTGATTTGCATTGACCTTAGGTTTGTAAACCTAAATACTTCATGTTGTCCCGATTGGTTATATTGACATAACACTGCAACTTCAACCTTAGCTACGAAAATTATGTAAATATGTACGCACTGCCATTTATGACCACAACCATCAAATTAATATGATGCTGTTTGTATTGATCAAGCCAGGATCTCCTATATCACATCTGACAATGCTTAGCCCGGCAGTTACTCCTTGCCTTATCCTAATATATATAGAAGGACGAACATTAAATGCTGAGGTAGCCAGCAAGGGCTCCACCCATGAATGAATAAATGAGAAAATCTGATATGCAATCAACTGTGTTTAATGGACTCACCTGAATACAAATACAACCTTGATGAAAACCGCTCATATTAATTACTCAGGTGGCATGAATAGGAACCTTCTTGAGAGAAAGACAATTAAAAGTGAAATTGTTCAGCCTGGGAAAATAACAAGTGATTGGATTGAATAAACACATATGACAGGAGCATGGTTTAGAATAATCTAACATGAAACAGATTGACAGATAAAAGTCAGGAGGTTGTTCCCTGGAGTTTGTTTTTCTTGCAAAGGTAAATTCTGAGACACCATTCAAATTCAACAGAACAATATAAACACCAGGAAGTCAGTCATTATAATGCAGAATGAGGCCATTTAGCCCATCATTAACAAGTCAACTCTGTAGAGCAATCCAGTCAGTCTCAAACCACTACCCCTCGCTCCTAAATTTTATTTCCACAAAATATTATCCAATTCCCTTTCATTAGGGCCAGACCAAGCCCCCTCAAAACATATCAAGGAGATAGCTAGGCCCTAACTTTTATCTTATTTAGAGGCAAAGGTAAGGTGCTGCATTCCAGATGTGATTCGATTGGTCAAACTAGTAGGCGTTAAACAAAACAGACTTTATTCTAACACCATAGTTAAAATGCAAACAGAAAAAAAAGAACAACTTTACCTCAATTGAAATACTTGACAAAATAATATTATTCAACTACTACTTATCAACTTTTCCATTATAGCAGCATCCCATAAACACACCTTTGGTAAAGACAAATTCAGCAAAATAGATTTCTCTTACTTGAAATCTTCTCCAGTCTAGTGGAATGAAATACCAAGAGAATGAAACTAGCAGAAAAGAGAGAAATCAAGCTTTTGCACACCAAAACCCCAATTTCAACGATGGAAAGCATAACTAAAAGCCTGGGTCTGTGTGAGTCTGATTCCACCCACTCATGCTGCTTTTGTCTACTTTCTACAACTCAAATCTATTTACTCTGCTTTCCATGGAGCAGACACTTTGGCACCAGGTTTACAACATGCTTCTTCAAGAGACACAGGACAGAACAAATCCCTCTTAAAAACACATGTTGTCACACTTTTGAGGACATTGGTCATCTCTGCCTCCATCACAATTATAGGCAGCATGAGTCAGGTCATCACCACTCATTGTATTCAAAAAACACTCCCTGACAACACAATACATTCTAACCAAAAATTTTACAACTATGCCCAGCAGCCATTGTACCAAAAGTTAATGGGAACAGATTACAAAGTGTGGAGCTGGATGAACACAGCAGTTCAAGCAGCATCTCAGGAGCACAAAAGCTGACGTTTCGGGCCTAGACCCTTCATCAGAGAGGGGGATGGGGAGAGGGAACTGGAATAAATAGGGAGAGAGGGGGAGG
Organism: Stegostoma tigrinum; assembly: GCF_030684315.1. NCBI lineage: Eukaryota > Metazoa > Chordata > Chondrichthyes > Orectolobiformes > Stegostomatidae > Stegostoma > Stegostoma tigrinum. The sequence continues at coordinate 77,130,060 of NC_081362.1, read as the reverse complement.
CGGACTGAAGATGGAGAGAAAAGAAGATAGGTGGAGAGGAGAGTATAGGTGAGGAGGTAGGGAGGGGATAGGTCAGTCCAGGGAAGATGGACAGGTCGAGGAGGCGGGATGAGGTGGTAGGTAGGAAATAGAGGTGCGGCTTGAGGTGGGAGGAAGGGATGGGTGAGAACAGCAACTCATATTCTGCTTGGGAACCCTGCAGCCCTATGGCATCAATGTGGACTTCACAAGCTTCAAAATCTCCCCTTCCCCCACTGCATCACAAAACCAGCCCAGCTCGACCCCTCCCCCGACTGCATCCCAAAACCAGCCCAGCCTGTCTCCCCTTCCCTAACCTGTTCTTCCTCTCACCCATCCCTTCCTCCCACCTCAAGCCGCACTTCCATTTCCTACCTACCACCTCATCCCGCCTCCTTGAACTGTCCGTCTTCCCTGGACTGACCTATCCCCTCCCTACCTCCTCACCTATACTCTCCTCTCTACCTATCTTCTTTACTCTCCATCTTCGGTCTGCCTCCCCCCCTCGCCCTATTTATTCCAGTTCCCTCTCCCCATCCCCCTCTCTGATGAAGGGTCTAGGCCCGAAACGTCAGCTTTTGTGCTCCTGAGATGCTGCTTGGCCTGCTGTGTTCATCCAGCTCCACACTTTGTTATCTTGGATTCTCCAGCATCTGCGGTTCCCATTATCATTAATGGGAACAGATATTTGCTTGTCCACCTGATCTAAAAGTGTCATAACTTTATACGCTTGTGTCAAATCTCCCCTCACTATCCTATGTTCCAAAAACAATCCCAGCTTCTTCAGACTAATCTTGTAGATAAAATCTTTCAGACTTGGAACTATTCTGGTAAATTGCTTCTGCATCTTATCAAGGACTAGACCAAAGATGCAGCAATCTATTCGTGGCCTAAATTGAGTTTTATAAAGGTCATAACTTCAATGCTTATGTACTCAACATATCTGGCTTTATAACCCCTATGTTTTGTTAACTTGTCTCTCAACATGGACTGTCACCTCCATGGATCGCTGTTAATAAACACCCAATTCCCTCTGCCTCTGCACACTCTTTAGCTCTGTGAGGTGATGTTTGTATTGCCTCTCACTATCACTTTGCTAAAATAAATCAATTTGCACTTCTCTGTGTTAAATTCCATGTGCTACTTGACTGCCCATTCATCTTGCTTATCTATGTCCTGGAACAGGAGATCGGTATCATCCTCACTGTTTGCTACTCGTCCAGGTTTGGTAATATTAGGCAACTTTTGAAATAACGTTCTATGACTAGTGTTTTATGCAGAAGCAGTGGCACCATTCCTATGGCCAAAAGTTCTTTTATGCCCATCACCTTGCAATCCGTCTGTAAATTTCTCTGCAGCTCAGGTAGATTGGATTATTATTCCAAGCGCTTACATTATCTCCACCCCTATTTCATTCAGCAACATGTATACATACCACCTGGTCCAGGTCACTTCGAGTCATAAAGTTATACAGCATGGAAACAGATCCTTCAACCCAACTAGTCCATGCTGACTGGGTTTCCTAAAATGATCAAGTCCCATTTACCTGCATTTGGCCCATATCTCTCTAAAGTTTTCCTATCCATATACCCATCCAAATAACTTCTTATTGTTGTAATTGTACTAGCCTCTACCACTTCCTCTGGCAGCTCATTCCATATATGTATCACCCTCTGTGTGAAAAAGTTGCCCCTGACGTCCTTTTTAAATCTTTCCCTTCTCACCTTAAATCTGTACCGTCTAGTATTGGGCTCCCCTACCCTGGGAAGAAGACTTTGGCTATTCACATTATCTATGCCCTTCCTGGTTTTATAAACCTCTATAATGCCACCCCTCAGGCTTCTGCACTCCAGGGAAAAAGTTCCAGCCCATGCAACCCCTCCTTATAACTTAAACCCTCCAGTCTTGGTAACATTCTTGAAAATTCATTTTCCGCCCTTTCCTCAATAATATCCTTCCTATTGTAGAGCAACTGGAATTGTACACAGTACTCCAAATGTGGTTAAACTAATGTCTTGTACAGCTATAACATGTCATTTCAACTCCTGTACTCAATGCTCTGATCGATGAAGGTAAGCGTGCCGAATGTCTTCTTCATCACCCGTCCACCTGTGACGCCACTTTCAAGGAACTATGTGCCTTCACCCCTAGGTGTCTCTATTCAATAACACTCACCAAGGTGCTGCTATCAACTGTGTATATCCTGCCCTGATTTCTCTCACTAAAATGCAACACCTCTCAGTGATCTAAATTGAACTCTATCTGCCTTTCCTCGGCCCACTGGCCCATTTGATCAAAATCCCATTGTAAACTTAAATAATCTTCTTCACTGCCCACTACACCACCAATATTGGTGTCATCCATAAATTTGCTAACCATTCCTCTTATATTCTCATCCAAATCATGGACGTACAGCAGTGGACCCAGCATCGCTCCTTGTTGCACATCACTGGTTCACAGTCCTACAGTCCGAAAAGCAACCCTTCACCACCACCCTCTGTCTCCTACCTTCAATCCAAATTTGAATCCAAATACACTCCCTGTATTCCATGTGCTCTCTCCTTGCTACCATGTGGAACCTTGTTGAACGCCCTGCTGAAGTCCATATAGACAACATCCACTACTCTGCCTTCATCTATCTTCTTGCTCACTTCATCAGAAGACTCAGTCAAGTTAGTGAGGCATGATTTCCCACGCATAAAGGCGCGTTGACAATCCCTAATCAGTCCCTTTCCAAATGCATGTTGATCTGTCTCTCAAAATTTTCTTTAACAAATTACCCACTGCTGACATCAGGCTCACTGGTCTGTAGCTCCCTGCCTTTTCATTGCCTCCTTTCTTAAATAATGGTACAAATTTAGCCACCCTCCAGTCTTCCAGCGCCTCATCAGTGGCCATCAATGATACAAACACCTCTGCTAGGGGCCCTGCAACTTTTTCCCTAGCTTCCTGCAATGACTTGGAGATTTATCTACCTTTTTGTATTTTAGGGCATCCAGCACCTCCTATGCTGTAAGCCATCACTACTTATTTCCCCGAATTCTGCAGTTTTCATGTTTTTCTCCATACTAAGTACTGTTGTGAAATATTCATTTAAGTCTCACCTCCCATCGTTCTACACATAAATGGCCTTGTATTAATCTTTAAGGGTCCCTATTCTCTCCCTGTTTAACCTTTTGCTCTTAGTATACTTGTAGAATATCTTTGCATTCTCCTTAATCTTGTCTGCCAAAGCTATCTCATGTCCCGTTTGTGCCCTCCTGATTTCCCTCTTAAGTGTACTCCTATACTCCCTATACTCTAACAGTGATTCACTTGATGGCAGCTGTCTACAGCTGCCAAATGCCTCCTCTTTCTTGACAGAGGCACAATATATCTAGCCATTCAGAGTTCACTACCTCTGCCAGCCTTGCACAAGGAACATGCTGACCCTGAACTCTCATCTTGCTTTTGAAAGCCTCCCATTTACCAGATGTCCTCTAACCGGTGAACAACTTCCTCCAATAAACTTTTGAAAGTTCCTGTCTAATACCATCAAATTTGGCCTTGTCCCAGTTTAGAACTTGATTTGGTTTGATTTATTGTTACATGTGCCTAAGTACAGTGAAAAGCTTTGTTTGCAAGCAGTGTGGGCAGTTCAAAGTAAGTAAGGTCATACAGATCATAAGATGAAAAACAAATCTCAGACAGTGTATGGCATACAGGTTACATCGCACACAGGTTACATACAGGATGGGCACGAGGCAAGATCAACATTAACAAGATAAGCATTATTTGAAGTTAGAGAGTCCATTCGTCAGCCTAATTACAGCAGGGAAGAAGCCATTCTTGAGCATGCTTGTGCATATGTTCAAGCTTCGGTATCTTCTAACTTTAACTTGTGGTCGAAGGCTAACCGCTCGAGGCACAGCCAACCTTTGCAGTACATCCTACCTATTACCTTTACCATCTTGACTTCTATCAGTGCTTTGTAAGTATCAAATAAATACTGATAAAAGATATCCATTAATTATTCAAGCCCTGCCCTGTTTTTTGAGCACACATCATCCTTTGTTTAACAAGAATTCACTCTGCTATTTAGACCCATTTATGTGCCAATAGAAGGTTTTTGTGTTCCTTTTTATGTTTACCGCCATTCTGTTCTCATCATCTTTCTTTGCTTGACTTATTTTCTTCCTCTACTCTTTAATCCTGGCCATTTGTGCAATCACAATTATGATTGCTGTAGCATTGGTGGCCATGCCACGTTGGAGCATACCGCCAATGTTGTAGTTCCTAGGGTCTGGAATTCCCACCTTATCGTTTCTCTATTTCACTTTCCTCTTTGAAGACACACCTTAAAATCTGTCTCTTTACTTAAATTTATCACCACCTGACTTAATGCCTCTGTATGAGGCTCGATGTCACATTTTGTTTTATAATGCTGCTCTGTCAGGCGTTCAAAACATTTCATTCCTTGAGTAGTATGTCATACAGATAAGTCAATCAGAGATAGTAAGAACTGCCGATGCTGGAGTCAGAGATAACACAGTGTGGAGCTGGAGGAACACAGCAGGCCTGGCAGCATCAGAGGAGCAGGAAAGCTGACTTTTCTGGTCAGGACCCTTCTTCAGTTGTGATTGTTAATGTATTGAAAACATGGCTAAGACATGCCATTTACAGATGTAATCATTTTTGATGGATTGATTGGAAACTTCTTGCGCTACCTCAGTAGGGAACCCATGTTTTATGGCTTAGATTCCCTCAATGACTCCCACAAGCTTTCCACCCTTTTGGAGTTACAGTAGCAACAACAAATAATTTTATTTTGCATCAGTCATTTTGACAAAGTATTAACAGATCCAGCAATGGTGTGAAAGCAAAGCAATTTTAGTGCCAACAAATCAGGAGTTATTGGGAAAGATAACCAAAACTCAGAGGTGAGCTCAAACAAAGGTAGTGAGGTGAAGAGATTTAAGGCTTCCAGTGCTTAGAGTCTTGGCAACTGAAGACACAGCCACCAATGATAGAACAGGTAACATGGAGAAAATGCAGGAATTTAGAATTTAAGAAATGCAGAGACCTTAGGGAGGTGTAGGTCTGGAGGAGGTTACAGAGATAGAGAGAGGTGAGGCCATGGAAATGTTTGAAAACAAGGATGAGAATTTTAAAACTGAGAGATTGCCAGATGTGAAATCAAACACATTATGAAACTGTAGCTGAAGTTATGAGTAATAAGACAAATGTCAGATCTAAATAAGGAGAAATAATCCATCTCCTGGTGACTACACAAACACTTCAATGTTTATTGATTTCATAAACAAAGGAACCTTACAGTTTGTCACAGCAATCCCTACAGCTTCCACACCAGTAAACTTTTCAAATTGCTGCCAACCCTGATGATTTTTTTTTTCAAAAAGACAGTTTAGACCCAGAAATAATGCATTGCCACTGTGAGATTGTGATGAGATTGCATGTAAAATTCATTTGAATTGTCATTTACTGCCCCTTCTGACTACCCTCACCATTGTCCTCACTCACATTGCCATTACCTTTAGATAATGGTCCTTCAAAGAAGTTTTTCATCTCATCAATTGACCTGCACATATTCCCTAAAGGCCCAGCTAATAGCCATTTTGGCTGATAATCCAATTTTTTTTAGATTTCTCTGTCTAGCCTCAATAATGTAGTCAGTGCGCCCTTGCAGCTGAATCTTTAGCCTATCTTTTACAGTAACAGCCCCTGGTAGATTGCTGATTGGCATCAATGGTATTCTACTAGAGCAAGCATAATGAACTAGCTTGATGATAACCCTAGAAACATGTCAACAGGCTGTCAAACACCTGGCTTAACATAGGACATTTATATTAGCAGTTCCGTATAAGGTGACTGCAAGAACTTTTTAAATAAAACTTCTTCATATATTATGTGTAAATCCCTTGTTAGACCAGCATTTTTTACCCATCCCTAAGTCCTCTTGAGAGCTGGTGAGCTGACTTCTTGGGCTCTCCTGTTCCAGGAATCCAACCCAATGCCACTATTGGAATGACGATATAGTTCCAAGGCAGGATGGAGAGTGTGACTTGGAAAGGAGCATGCAAGTGGTGATACTCGCGTGCAGCTGCTATCCTTGTGGTGGCAGTCATGAATTTGGAAGGCATTGTCAAAGGAGCCTTTGGCTTGTTGTTGTAATGCATCTTGTAGATTGTGCATGCAACTGCCACTGTGCCTTAATCTTGGAAGGTGTGGGTGTTGAAGATAATGGATGGGGTGCCAATCAAGAGGACCGCTTTGACCTGGATGGTGTCAATCTTCTTGAATGCTGTTGGAAGTGCACCCGTTGAGGAAGTGGACACATGCGTAAAACAATAGGCAGAGAGAGCTGAATAAGACTAAGTGTACAAATAAGTTGATTTTACCTCAATAAATGACACAGTTAGATTCCACTGGCAGATGGTGCTGAGAGCTCAAACTCTTGACTGTAGCACATTCAGTTCTGTTAAGCTTCTGCTTTTAAAACTGTTGTCTTTTATAGGCCATTACTGCTGCTTCTTAGAATAAATCCGTGTACCAGGCTGTGTACTGTCAAAGAAAAATTGTCACCTGGGCCATTGGTTTACAGTAACTGAGGCAGACTGATTTTTTTTTATTAGATGGAGTTATGGAATTTTTACTTGCTATTTGCAGCCAGTATTCTGCAAATCCATTTTTCCATGAACACTATAATTCAATGATTCTGATAGTCATGACCTAAAATAATGATACTTTCTTGAGAGAAGTATTAAAAGATATTATTTCTCAACAAAAATTATTTCTCAGTGAAATTATATTCGGTCTGTAAACAGTGCATTTGGTTGTACGAGCAGCTCTTCAACTTAAAACAAAATATCTGTTTTCTGCAGGGGATGGGAATAAGCAGAAGGCTGCCAAGCACATATTGGTGAATTGACATGTCCTTTTTAAGGCACATAACACAGTTGTGGAAACCAAATTGACAGCACTGTTTTTTTTTCAAAATCACACACCAAGTGGAAATAAATTCAAAGTGAGATATCCACAGATGATCCGATCGGAGTTTGAAGAGGCCTCTGGGGTATTAGATTGCTGAGTTGAAAATAAGAATTAGGAGGGGGCCATTCAAATCCTTCTAACCTGCACCAACATTCCATAAGAACATCATAGATCTGATTATGGTCTTATCTCCACTTTCATGTCTGCAAAGATCCCTGATACATGCCAACCCCTCTCGCTAGACCCAACGACATAACCATTGATTACCTTGTACGTACAGAAAACCTTTCAAACTCAGCCTTGGATATGTCCAATCCACTGTGGTTCTGGGATAGAGAATGCCAAAAATTTATAGCGCCTTGAAGAAATTCTTCCTTATGTTTTCAAAAAGCGGGACACTTTTTTTAAAAATTGTAGGTGCCTTTACCAAGCAAACACCCTGTTTTTAACTTTGGAGAACAGGATGAGATTTCTCTTGACACTGAATATGAAATGGATTTTCCCATTTCTAGCTGTATTTTGTTTTCCCTGTTGTTAGTGCTGGTGTGCTAGTGTGTACTGCATTCATTGCTCCTTTCCTGGCAGGCAGTGACCCTGTAAAGATGGGTATCGTGGTGATGAAGCTATGCCCATTGCCTACCAACCTACTGTGATATTTTATCAATGGAATGAGAAGTGTCATGTGGCCTGCCCATCCTTGGGCCGTTTGAGGTCCTTGGATTGCAAAGTCATCACTATTTAAGGGCCTGCTGCCTCCCTAATGATATTTGATCAGCAGTGGAAGGTGTCCATGCTACATGGTGGAATGGTAGATGAAAGCAGACTTTGTTATTTCAAAAATTTATTTTATTCATTAAAATCCTTATGTACAAACATATTCACTGGAGCAGTTCGGATCTATGCAATTTTTTTTACGTATGGAGACCAAACAAATGCAAGGCATTTCTTACTTGTACAAGACGGGATGTACATAGATTTGAGGCACAGTAGGGTCCGAGAAGTGAATGGACCCCCATTAACTTCAACAACAGGACCTTAGACGTAGTATTTCCCACTGTGCCCCAAGCTTTAGTGCATGTCTCAGCACATAGTCCTGGACCTTCAAATGTGTCAATCTGCAGCATTCGGTCAATGTCAAGCCCTTGGTCTGGAAGACTGACATATTTCATGCAGACCATACAGCTTCTTTCACTGAGTTGACTGTCCTCCAGGCACAGTTGATGTTTGTCTCAGCAGACAGTCTTCTGCAGGCTGAGGGGAAGGGTTATCCTGCTTATTCACCTATGGCCAACAGACTCTGGGTCCAAAATTGAACACTAGCATCAAAGTTAAATTGACTGGTCTGTAATTGCTGCAATTATTCTGACAACCTTTCTTGAACAAGGCTGTAGTGTTTGCAATTTCTACTTATCCAGTGCAGAATGTCACATAAGCAGACTGATCATTTGGAGGCATTGGAGAGATAAAGGGAGGTGGTAAGGGAGAACAGGATGTAGCCAATGTACATGGGGAAATTGATACAGTGCTTTCTGATGAAGGCAGCACGTGGCTGGGAAATAAGAAGGGGCCAAAGTTAGACCAGAGGTTATAGTGTAGGAGCAGGAACAGAAGAGATTGCCACTGATTCTCAGATTACTGTAAATTAGATGAGAATAGAACTCAATGAGTGAAAACTTGCCCAGCTGGATGGTGTTGGAGAGGCATTAGAGAAGGATTATGGCATGGTGTCTCAGTGGTTAGCACTGCTGCCTCAGTACCAGGGACCTAGGTTCAATTCCCCTCAGGTGACATTCTCCCTCTGTCTGTGTGGGTTTCCTTATGGTGCTCTGGTTTCCTTCCACACTCCAAAGATGTGCAGGCTAGGTGGATTGGCCATGCTAAATTGCCTGTAGTATTCAGGGATGTGTAGATTAGGGGGATGGGTCTGGGTGGGATGTTCTGAGCATCGGTGTGGAGTTGTTGGGCCGAAGGGCCTGTTTCCACCCTGCAGGGACTCTTATGATTCTATGAACACAGCAACAAGATATTAATTGATTGGAATCATGAGTTTTCTTGGAACAGCAAATACATTTTGCTTGTTTATAACAGTTAAGAAAATTTCATGCAAAACTACAGCAAGTGTTTGTGTGTGTGTGTGTGTGTGTGTCTAAACTGAGATAGAAATTCAGGTGACATGGAGCATCAGAGAAAGCAACTAAAGCCTGAAAGTTGCTTGGGGTTCAGCTTGATCTGACAAGCCAAGCCTATACATGCGGCAAACTGTACAAGTGAATCTGACTATCAGTAGGTCTTACTGACTCAGAGTTTGTTTGGCAGTCCCACATAGAAAGCCTGAATAAGATAATAAAGTGTGAAGCTGGATGAATACAGCAGGCCAAGCAGCATCCCAGGAGCACAAAAGCTGACGTTTCGGGCCTAGACCCTTCATCAGAGAGGGGAATGGGGAGAGGGAACTGGAATAAATAGGGAGAGAGGGGGAGGCGGACCGAAGATGGAGAGAAAAGAAGATCGGTCCGCCTCCCCCTCTCTCCCTATTTATTCCAGAACCCTCACCCCATCCCCCTCTCTGATGAAGGGTCTAGGCCCGAAACGTCAGCTTTTGTGCTCCTGAGATGCTGCTTGGCCTGCTGTGTTCATCCAGCCTCACACTTTATTATCGTGGATTCTCCAGCATCCGCAGTTCACATTATCTCAGAAAGTCTGAATATTCAGTGCACTGATTAGTAAAAGAATTAACCTCAGAACATCCCAAATAATGAAATCACTTCATTTCCGCTGCAGTGTCTCTCTGGACTCAGTGGTCTAAATTTTGGACTGTGCTGAGGGGCTGGAGGTAGATCAATTTGGGTCCATTCAGGAAACCATAGACAGCTCACTGACCTTATGTGAGGGTGGAGACAATGGATTGTAGAGCTGGGAGGGAGGAAGTTAAGATAAAAAAAACAATGAATTTACTTCCCTTTAAGGACTATGGGTTTAACTGTTGAGAGCTTGAAGAATCTAATTAGCGTATGCAATACCATGGGCCAAATGCCAGGCTTATACACCCTAAAGCTAATAGCAACAAATTTAGCACAGAATAGATATATGTGCACACACAGCACCATTCTGGACACTTCGAGGCACACATTTCATAAATTTATCAAATGAAGCAAAATTGAGTGGACTGAACCTGTATTCTCTTGAGTTTGGAAACATTAGAAAGGATTACAATGTACAATGAATAACATTCTGACAGGACTAGAATGGACTGGATTCATGGATGATATTCCACTTGGCCACGACAGGAGCAGGGTCTAAGGCAAGGGGACGCACTGTCCAGATATAGGGTAGACCATTTACGTCTGAGATGAGGTGATGTCTTTACTCAGAGAGTGGTCACCCTGTGTAATTCCCTGCCACTTGCGATAGTGGAGACCTATTCCCTAATTATATTTGTGAAAGAGACAGTATTCTAAATACTACAGGCAACACTACATGGAAGAGAGTGGGAGAGTGGCATTGAAATAAAGGATCACCCATGATTATATTCAATGATAGAGCAGGCACAATTGGCAAAATGGCCTATTCTATCCCCGTTTTCTACAGGCAGTATCTTGTAGGAGTCTGAATGACTTGGGCTGTGGTGAGAAACGTGGAACAATTGTGCGAGAAGCCTGGTAAGGCTTCATTTCAATGTCATGAACATCTTTTAAGCAGTTCTAGTGTCAAGGCAGGATTCTCACTAGGGTGTGGCTAGTTGCCTATTACTGGTCAAAGACTTTATCAACTGCATATGTCACCTCATTACAAGCAGTTTCTCATCCTATTGCCCACTGCAAGCAAAGTTGACACCAAAAATTCTCAACATGGAAATCAGAGCGGTGACCTGGAGTCAGCTCACCATGAGCTGCAGACACACGCTTTGTTCCTCACCACACAACAGTATCCCAGGGCACAATACATGACCACCCGCGTCTCATCCATTCCCATTAGAGTGTGATAATTATCACCCCTCCATGGATCCCATGGCACCTGCCCAATCCAGTTACAGGACATTTAGGAAGCACAGACTGGCATTGTATAGTGCATCAGCTACTGGCTTTGAACAGCTGCTGCGACAACACAGCACCAGCTCATGGGTTGGATCTGGCAGCCTTTCAGGGATTCTCACTTGCTCACATAGTGCTCGCTCACTTCGCACCTACCTGCATGCTCACAACATCCCTACTTTGACTTGTCAGTGAGCACAGTCGCATAACCTGACAGCTTGCTTTGCTGCTGAGCAGTCTCTGTTCAAGTCCATCTTGTTGTTTTGGCAGTGTGATTGGTCAATCTCCCGCCATGTGCCAGCAATGTACCCAGCAACCACACTGCATGTACAGCGAGCAAGCAGCCACGGCTCGGTGTCTTTGGGGAGTGGTTCGCACGAAGCTCATGGAGATACCAGTCACTCAGAGTCTCCTGGCACAGTAAATGAAGAGTCACCTCTGGTATCAGTCCAGGGCCATGGTCAGGCATCCAGCCAGGGTGCTGTCAGGTAGAGGGTCCATACCTCTGCAGTCCAAGCAGTGGGTCACAGTCAATCCTGTGGCTCCATATTGACCAGTGTGGGTGGGGCTGGGGTGGGAGTGTGGTTGGTGTAGAGAGGTAAGGGAAGAGTGGGTTAAGACTAACTGAGTCAGGAAGATGCCCAGTTAAGGGTTGTGGACTCTCATTGCCTGGGAACAGCCTTCAGAATGAGGTCATTTTCCTTTGTGCTCTACATTGGTTCCACAATTTCCAGGCTTCTGGCTCTACCCATCTCCTCCTCACTATGGATGTGCAAGTACCAGGATGATTTGAAGGCTTTTCACTGCGTCTTTGAAAAGAGTCCAATACAGTCTGCATCCATCACCACCACCCTCTTCACCTTGAATCAGTTCTTACTCACTTTGAACAACTTATCATTGAGGCATAAATGCCAGAATGGACTGATTGGGCAGAATGGCCTGTTTCTATTCTATATCTCTGATGTAATGTTACATAATTAGTGGGGAGGCTAGGGACTGGAGGCAAAAATGGACACCCTACTGCCTCATTACCTTTGGCAAAATACACAAGCACTAACTTGGAAGAGAGCTGTCACTAGGCACCAATTGACTGTGGTGCATGCTCTCAAGCTTATAGGGTAATTCAGGAGAAATGACACAGCCAACAGACATTAGATATTGTTATTGTGGAGCCACAATTTGTCAGGGAATGATCTGCCAAACTCTGTAAAAATAAAACTGACACAGGCACATGCACACTCTTTAACAAAGTGTGGAGCTGGATGTACACAGCAGGCCAAGCAGCATCTTAAGAGCACAAAAGCTGATGTTTCAGGCCTAGACCCTTCGTCAGAAAAAGGGTCTAGGCCCGAAAGGTCAGCTTTTGTGCTCCTAAGATGCTTCTTGCCTGCTATGTTCATCCAGCTCTACATTTTGTTATCTCGGATTCTCCAGCATCTGCAGTTCCCATTATCTCTCACATGCCCACTATATGTCCCTTTAAATCATGTGTGTGCATACATTCAGTTTTAAGGGGACATGGCCCATGGGGAGAGACAGGGATTGGGGAAGACGAGGAGAGGGAGGAGAAGATTGGGACCCAGAATGTGGGGAGCTGGGGAAAGTGAGACCCATAGAAACTGCGCCAGGACCCAAAAAGAAGAGAGCCAGGAGGAGCACAGAAGAAGGAAACTGAAAGGGAGAGAGCCTCGTGGCCCCTGGACCCTCCTTGTCTCCCTCCATATCCTGGGTTTGGGCTGCTCTTCCCTCCTCACCCTGTGTCAACCATTCTCTCTCCTCACTGCTTAAGTCCATCTTAAAATCACACGATCTTCCCTGAACGTATGAAGTGCTATATTTGTGCAGGATGTAAATCCTACACAATGATATATTGTGTTTGGAACCATGCGCACATACCTTCCCGAATGAGCGCACTTATGAAGTTGCCTGCAGTTGTGGGTGTCAGCAAACAGTAACAAAATCAGGAATTGCTAGGAAAACTCAATAAGTCAGGCAGCAACTGTGGAGAGAAAGCAGAGTTAACGTTACAGATCCCGTGACCCTTCTTCAGAACTGGCTAAAAATAATGTGGTTACTCTTTTCATGCCAATATCTTCATTCGCCACTTTCTTTTTGTCTGTGTCAATAAATGTGGAGTTGGAAACAGACAGCACCCATGGAGCAGGAGAGTCAATGTTTTGGCCCAAAATGTTGACTTTCCTGCTTTCCAGATGCTGTCTAACCAGCTGCGCTTTTCCAGCTCCACATTTATTGACTCTTGCTTCCAGCATCTGCAGTCCTTACTGCCTCCTTTTCTTCTGTGATTGCAATATCTCCTCCCCTGAATTTAACTTACTGTCAGCCTGGGTGACCTTATTTGGGTCGTCCTCAATCTGATGAGCTGTGAGGCGCCAAATGACCGTTTAACTATTTTGCAATAGTGATTATACTTCAGAAGTACTACTTTGGCTACAAAACACTTTGGCAAGTTCCTTCTCTCCTTCTTTCTCTCCTTCTGTCATTCCTTCCTTCATTCCTTCCTCTTGATTCATGCATTCCTTATTTTTCTGTTACGAACTGACATTATTTTACTGTGAGCCAGTCAATAATAATAACATTGATTATTAATTACGTAAATATTTAGTTCATATACACACCCGTAAAAATTGCCTTTGTATTTGGAAGTGCAGCCGTATAGTTATAGTTATGAGCCCAGGTCCAGTACATGCGAAATGATAATTTGGAGATGTGTCTGAAGCAAAACCGGAGTTGGTTGCAGTGGGACAGGGGAGATGTCTGAAAAGCCTATTAACCTCACTGTCTGCTGTGTACATGTTGATCTTGGGTGTATGGCTGTAAGTCCCATGTTTGAATGACGATCTGCTTTTGTGCCACCGGGTTCCTATAAATTTGAGAAATGTTCGGGAAATAGAGTGGCTCAGAACAGTCGCTGATACATGTCTCTCTCCATTGTGTCTACGGCTGGACTATTCTTAGTTATGAATTGGAGCAGATTCCAGGCCAAGCACTTTAACAGTGATTTACTAACATCTTTAAATAAGTTGTGGTTGGGGATGCGCGGGCTCAGCTCACTGTGTCTATTAATCTTTCTGATATTTATTTTTGTCAGTGAGCAGCTCTCAGGGTAAAGTCATCTTACCTCACATCATGAGAGTCAGCCGTGTAATTTAGTTCAGGAAATGTCTGTGGAAAATTGGTATTCGGCTTGCGGTATTCTTCAGCTTTTAAACTATAGAAGCCTGAAAGATATGACATGTGACAGGTGAAAACGACAATTTAAAATTTCCTTGAAGAAGACAATTTTTTTTTGGTTTTTATACAACAAGTCTATGTTGTGTATTTTTAAATTATTTCCCCTGCAGGTGCCAGTGGTGCTATGTGTATTGGCCCTATCTCTCAGCCAGAATCTCTGAGTTCGAGTTCCTTTGTTCATTGACAGGATGTGGTCATCGCTAGCCAGGCAGCATTTATTGCCCATCCCTAATTGCCCAGAGGGCAGTTAAGAGTCAACCACATTGCTGTGGGTCTGGAGTCACATGTAGGCCAGACCAGGTAAGGATGGCAGTTTCCTTCCCTAAAGGACATTAGTGAACGAGATGGGGTTTTCCGGCAATTGACAATGGATTCATGGTCATCATTAGATTCTTAACTCCAGATATTTGTTGGATTCAAATTCCACCATCTGCTGTGGCAGGATTCGAACCCAGGTCCCCAGAATGTTGTCTGGGTCTCTGATCAGCCTTAATAAAAACTAAAAGAACTGTGTATGCTGTAAATCAGGAACAAAAACAAAGTTGCTGGAAAAGCTCAGTAGGTCTGGCAGCATCTGTGGAGGAGAAAACAGAGTTAACGTTTCGGGTCCGGTGACCCTTCTTCAGAACTTCTTCAGCCCTTGTCAAGCCTTTGATGACCGCAGACAGTGTATTCATCATGTGGCCCATAAGTTAGTTATCAAAGTCTAAGCCCTTCCAATACAACAATGCCAGGCAATAACAGCAGGAAAGTCTTCTGGTAGGGCATGTTTGATACAGAGTGGTACACCTCAAGCAGAAGTCTGTTGACAGGTTGTTCCAGGAAAATCCTACAAATAGACATAAACATGCACTTTGTCTGCTTCACATCACTGAGACACAAGAAAGTTTTTAAGTTCCTATGTTATTTGATATTGTCACCAGTGCTTTCTACTTTAGAAATACTCTTGGGATCTCTGTCTCTTGTTCCTGTTGCCGTGATTGGCAATTTTGAGAATGAAATCATCATGAATGCTCCTTCCTTGACCACCAAGTCCTGAAGTGGAACTTAAAACTGGAGCTTCTGGCTCAAGAGGCAGGGACACTAACATTGTACCACAAGATATCCTTACTTTGGCAGAAGTGTGTCTTAAATATATGGAAGTCTCTATGCAAATACAGGCATCATGCAGGAAGGAAGGTCACTGTCATGAGCCTATGTTTTATGCATTAGCCTGTCATTAACTTAAATCACCGGTAAACATATCAAACTTCATTCCAACATTAGAAGGGGACTGATACAGTTGAATAACTGGACATGTAACTTCAGTGGTTGTCAAGAGAGAGAAACAGAGACCCTGGAATGTTACATTTGACAAGTTATCAAGAAAATTTGAGAGGAATTTACCTAAAAGGTAGAAAGTGGACTAAAAACTCAACAACAATGTCCTAGGAATTACCTCAGATGACGGACATTATCAATTAAAAGATAGCAATCTGGCTGAGTGAGAGATATAACACGATGCGGAGCTGGAGGAACATAGCAGGCCAGGCAGCATCAGTGGAATGGGAGAGTTGACGTTTCAGGTCGAGACCCTTCTTCAGAAAGTTCTTACTATATCTGAATCTGGTTGAATGACATGTTTTATCAATAATAAAAGCCAGTTCAACACTGGTGTGCTTGTATGCACTGGTGGAAGAAGGTATGCTTGTCAGCTAAGGTACTCATGTACCAGCCTGGGTTTGAGCACTCGTATGCCATAGAATCACAGTTGAAGAATTATTCACTAGTTAGCCCTTCCTGGCTGGTAAAGGACTCTGTGGCTCTGGGAACTAAAAGCCAGCTCGCCAGCAAGCCAAACAATAGGAAACAGGACAAAAGAATTTAAACCAACATGCAAAACCAAGAATCTCTAAATCAAATGCTCAACTATCAACATTCCATGACTACTTAACATGCATGACCCAGAGATTTAACCTTTAAACTTTCAGCAATTTTTGTTCTCCTCCCATTTCTGGTATCTGTCTTTTATCTTATTATTTCTACTTACACTTTTAACAAATGCACTCACTCTTGTGCTTGTTGAAGGATAACCGGTTAAATTGGCTCCCTTTTAAACAATAGTTTTGTCCGAGGAACAAGATATCCTGAAGGGAGGGGATTTGACCTTATTGTGACCAACCGAGGATGAATCAATGTGGGAAGCCAGTTCATTCCCCCTTACCTGGGGTCTTTCCAATTTGGGGAATCCCACTGGAACGCAATAACCTGGGGAACAGTTCCGCGAATCTGGTCTCAGTGCACAACATGGGATAGAGTGGGTTTTCAGAATATTTTTAAATGTCATGAATATTTATTGTTTCTTCTTAAAATGTATTATGCATTCTGCTTCCACCAATTTTGCTGATGCAAAATTCTATATTCCAACAGCCCTTGAAATTAAAAATGTACTAACCTTTCCCTTTTGTTCTTTTGGTAATTATCATCAATTTATGTGTCTCGCTGCAGCCTCACTAGCCAGTGAACAATTTTCCCCTCATTTACTTTTCGAAGACTGTCAAAATTGTGGAAGCAGTTTATTTCAGCTTCTATATTCTCAGAATTGTTGCAAATATACAGGTCCGAGAAGTGTATGGAACTCATATTATAATGTCCTTTCTTCACATATGGAGAACAGAAATTCAGACCATGCAATTGTAGTAAGATGAGGCCTACACACATGAGTAAATGGCTCCAGACTTCCTTGAAATAACTATATACAGACGATGGTCAGAAAGGACATCTCATAATGGAACCTAACAGACTCAGGCTCCTGCTCTATGTGATCTCACGTCACCATGACATAAATCCCTAATATACATGCTCATTAACTAGATCCAAAGTGAAGGGAGCATGCCGTTTTCTTTACACTAACCATCACCAGATTCTGTATGAAAATACTGCAGAAAGCTGCAGCACAGAGGGATTTGAGGGTTCTCATGCATGAACATAAAAAGCAAGCATCCAGGTTCTGCAGGTATTAGGGAAGGTTCATGGAATCTTGGCCTTTATTTCAAAGGGTATAAAAATGGAGAGGTCTTGCTAAAACTACACAAGGCTCTAGTCAGACCACACCTAGAATATGGCTTACAGTTTTGATCCCCTGATCTAAGGAAAGATACACTAGTGTTGAACACAGTTCAGACAAGATTGATCGTAGGTTTGGAGGAATTTTCTCTAATAAAGAGAGGTTGAGTAAGTTGACCTACTCATTGAAGTTTAGAAGAATGACAGGAGACCTTATTGAAACATGTACAATTCTTAGGGGACTCAAAACTTTGGTACTTTTTTCAGAATGGGTATTCCTCAGAGTGAAAAACTGTTAGGTCTTTGGCTTGAGGACAATTGACCTTGATTCTTTTCTTGACCTTGAAAGATCTGTAAATCATTGTCATCCTGACATTTGTCATCGGGTTCACCCCAATCAATTATTCATGACACTTATTCCCCAAAGAGAATATTGTTCCTTTGTCCAATTCTCTCAGCCTTATGAACAAATCAGGATTACTGCTAATCTGCCGCATCTTGAGGACTGTATCTTTCTTGTTAAATTCTATTTCGGTTGTCCATGGTCCAAGTATGTCAACCATCACACATAGTGATGTCAATTATAATTGACTGCTTGCTGCTCCCGATGAGGCTTTTTCTTCTTGCATATGTTATTGAACAACTGTCAGAATAATTGTGTAGTCAGTCTTTGATAGGATAAGCAGTTGAGTCTCTGTTATTTTCCATTAGCAATTCAAAATGCACTAAGCCACTCTGGAGTTGGGTGGACCAGCAATTTATCAATGCTGTGTAAAACACAGAATGTTTCTTCAAAAACACCTTGACCATCTGGACCCTACTCTCAGCTTCCCCATTTGATTCTGGATGTCCCAGTGAACTCATGACATGTTCAGAAACAAAACTGGTTGCAAGTCGGTAGAAAATCATGATAGCAAGCTATGGTCCACTGATGTGACCACATTTGTATGCGATGTGTCGCAAGACCCTGACAATTGTATCTGTATTGATGGTATTTGCCCACCATGAAAAATGGTCAACAGCAAAAGCTAAGATTGTCCGTCGATCATAATCAAGTCTGTTCCCATCTGTTCTCACTGTCTGCTGGCAAAAGTGTCAGGTATCAGTGATTCTCCCTGCTCAAGCCCCTGAAGAGCACAAGTTTGACAATCAGCCATGTGGTCTTCAATTTCCTTTGACATCCTTGGCCTCCACACTGTTGAGCAAGCCATGGTTTTGCACTCGGTAAACCCCCACTATTCGTTGTCTGTCTTGTCTAAGATATGTTGCCACAGCAAAGCTGTAATAACCAGTCTTTCACCAAACACTAGTAAGCCAACGATAACCAGGACATGCTGCTGATGCTCAGAATAGCAGACAGTGTGTTTAATCTGGCCAATCTTCATCACAATATCAGTGCATTACAACACAGTCTCAGCCTTTCTTTTGTTTCAGTTGTATTTATTGAGCCTGATCAGGATTGGTGGCAAATGCACTACGGCGGCCTAATTGTAGGACTCAATTTCACAAGCAAATTATTTGTCGTTTAATGTAAAACTGCTTGATTTTATTTTGAAGAACGCGTTGTCTGCAGTTTTCCATGCAGATATTCTGTCTTTCAGATAAACCACATAAGGTGGAGTCAGAACCCTTGTGTCCTTACTGACTATTGCTCATCAAATAGGGAGACCAATAGTTTATGGTATATCCTTTGAGGGCTTCCAGGACTTAGTGATGGTGAGCATGAATGGTAGTCCATTGAAGAAAAATCTCCCAAAAGTAGGAATAAATACAATAAGCGGTTTGGATTTTTCATCTAGTAACATCTGCCAAAACCTGCTGTTGCCATCTAGTTTAATCAAGCTCTACTTTTAGTCAGTAGACCATAAGATAAATTTCCCACGTTACTACATTGTTGAGCTTGTTGGGTCAACACAAATTCTGGTACATTCTTTGGGTTTAGGTATAGTGACCATGCTGAGCATTATTTGGTTGTTCTCGTGTCAGGGAAATGATACATGTTCTGGCCATTCCCTCATGTTGCTTCAAGATTCATTCTATTAAAAGATATGAATCTTCCTGGATGTGTCAAGAGACAATAGTTTAATGTCCTTCGTTAGAATGATGTTATTTTCCATATTGAATTTCTCTAGCCATGTGAAAAAAATTAGGTAACCTTTTTCAAAAGAATTTTTGTTCCTGCTCAACTGCGTCAAACCTTCAAAGAAAGTTGACATCAAAACATGCATTCATACTCAAGAGTGTGGTTTTCTGGTTATGAATTATGAATATTCTCTCAACTTTGCTGTACCTTTTGTGTTGCAGTGTTACTTGTAGTAGGGCTGGTTGGCTGAGTTGACTGGATGGTTGCTTTGCAATACAGATTGATGGCAACAGAGTGGGTTCATTTCCTGCACTGGCTGAGGTTACCATGAAGAATCGTGCTTCTCAACCTCTTCCCTCACTCTTGCCATAGTGAACTCAGGTTAATACCACTATCACTTCTCGCTCTCTAATGAGAGAGTAATCCTATGGTTTTGAGAGTCTGTGGTGGCTTTACTTTACTTATAGCATTCCATTAATACGGGAATCAAGGAAAAGGCAATGGCAGTTATTTTGCATCGGTCTGTATGATGGATGACACTTTAAATATTCCATTAATGCTAAATGATATGGGGGACAAATTAAGTGCCATCACCATCACTAACAAAATCATATTAGACAAACTAATGGGTGCTAAAGGCAGCTAGGTCCCCAGGCCCAGATGGCTTGTACCCTCGAATGTAAAAGGACACAAATAATGGGTGCATTGGTTGTAATTTTCCAAAAAAAATTGGATTCTGGAGAAGAGGATTCGAAAACTGGTCATGTCACATTTCTATTCAAGAAGGGAGGAGGCAAAAAAACAGGTAACCATAAGCTAATTAGCTTAACATCTATTGTTGGAAACGTATTGGAATTAATTATTAAGGAAGTGATTGTAGAATATTTGGAAAACCATAATCTAATCAGGCAGAGTCAGCATGGCTTCATGAAAGAGAAATTATTTCTTTCTAATTTATTAGAGATTTCTGAGTAATTCTCAACCAGAATGGATAGAGGAGAACCAGTAACTGTGTTGTATTTGGACTTCCAGAAAGTGTTCAACAAGGTACCTCACAAAAGGGTAAATTATAAGAGCCCACGGTATTAGAGGCAGTATATTGGCATGATTAGAGAATTGGCTCATGGACAGGAAACAGTGAAAGTGGGCTTGAGAAGTTCTTTTTTAGGTTGTCAACCTGTGACTAATGGGATTCCATGGGGTTCAATGCTGGGACCACAACTGTTTACAATACATAATCATGACTTGGAGGAAGGAAGTGAATGTACTGCAACAAATTTGCAGATGGCACAAAAGTAGGTGAAAAGGCAGTTTGTGAGATGGATACAAACAGTTTACAGAAAGATAATGATAGGCATGATATTGACAAGGGGATGATTAATGAGTCGATCTGTAGGTTCTCCTGGATACCAAACTATTCTGTGAAATCTTGCTCTTTCAAGAATGCTATTTGTTCTCCTTTCAAACTAATTGTCAAGAGCTGATATAACTGCCCCAAAAGTGTCTCTGCCTTCTTTACTGCCTTGCCAACCTGAAATGTCACCAGCTGTATGTCTAATTAAATAAATAATGTTGTTACTTATTCAGCTTGTGATTTAGTATATACTTTGGAAGCAATTCAGTATCCTTCTCTGAGATGTCCAAACCTGTGTTCTTTTTGGCCCAAATCTATGGGTTTTAATTCTCCTGCCATTTCTTTCTAGTAGGATTATTTATTCTTAATTTAAAGCTTTCACATTCTGCAGTATCTCAATGCCACTTTACTGTGTTTTGCAAGCAGATGTTGCTTCTTCAGTATAACGATATTGTTTCATTTTTCTTGTCCTAAAGGTTGTTAAACCCTATCCTTGTAGTAATTCTCTGCCTTTATTTTTCTATGTTTGTTGTGGTCAGGTTAGAGTTTTCTTGCCTTCTGCCAGCAACTGGAAGTTTCCTGCTTTTTTTTGGCAACAAAATAGATGAATCTGCTTGCAAAACAGTAAAGTGGTATTGAGATACTGCAGAATGTGAAAACTTTAAATGCTTCTGCAGGTCTCTTACCAGATCTGAAATAAAAGCTTTACCAATAAGGCAGAAACAACACATAATGAATTTTCCATAAAGTGTCTGGAGGCTGTTAGACTGTTCAACTGCTGCAGTTGCTGACTGTCTGTTTAGTTCTTAAAGCTGTAAATATCGAGCCCTGCTCCTCAGTCGACTGGCATTGTCACCATTATTATCTTGTGGTGTTATACAGTATTGGCCACCTCTGCTACCATGTTGTACGCACTGCGAATAGCAACCGCTGCAAGCATATGCTTGTTGTCATTTCCTTTCACCATTCCCTTTCCTTGAATGGTCTCAGCACTTACTTACAGAGGTGGAGGAAAACAGCTACTCTTAATGAGAAAGGGTCCTTTTCTTCAATAAGGAGTAGTTTATTACGTAATAGCAATCAGGTACCAGCTGCATGAGTAAGATAGACCTTGTTTCCAAGGCTATGAGGGAGTCTGGATGATATGTCTAGCCTCTTTGCACGCTTAAGCTATTCTGCTTTTTCCTAGTCCAAGTTCTTATGGCAACATCTGATTGGGTGGAGCTTAATGCAGTTTCCAACTTTAACCTGTTAAGAACCACAATACAACACAGATCAGATCTCAGTTATATAAAAATAATTGATTCTCAAAATTAGTTGATACAATTCTTTGTGCTTTCTTGAGCAGAGGCTTAAAATTCACAGCCCTCAAATCCTCTTACACAGCTTCTGTACACAAAACATGCTTCAATAATTGCAACCTGCTATGTTCTCTTTGACTTCTTTAAACATGCAAAGATACCTGACAGCAGGGCACGGAATCTCTACACCACCCTCACGCCAACCCCACGCCCACCACTGGCAACGACATCCATCTTCAAATCTCAAAACATTCCCACTACTATACTATATGGTGAAATATTTGGTGAAACATTCAGTAATATTTCCCATTCTATCACTACCTTGACATCTTGAAGATGTTGCATCTGCACTAAAAGAGAGTATCTAGATTTAAAATACAGAAAGGAAAACTAAGGTGTCAAAATACATACAGAGCAGATTCACATTGTGTATGTATATACAGAATATTTATAGAGCAGGATGTCCTCATTTGGAAATATTTACAGAGTAGTTCCATGTGCGTGTGGAAATATTTACAAAACAGAGCTGCAAAAAAAGTTCCGAAGAACATAGAAGCTTTCAGTACAGATTGAGACTATGCAGTGTGTCATATTTGTGCTGGTGTTTTGCTATATTTATTTCAAAGAGTGCTGTCTTGGGCTCACCCCACTATTCTCTATTTTTCACTCTTCCCAATACTTATCCATTTCATGCTACAAAGACACAATTATCTTGAATCAATCCCTATGGCAAAGCTTTCAGTGCACCAACAGTCCCCTGTGTGAAGTCATTTCTTCCAATCCCCCTCTCTGTCTGACAGTAACAACTTTAAAATGTTGATTTTATGGATTCCACAGCCATGGGCAGTAGTCATTTCCTGTTCATTGCATTAAAGCCATTCAAAACTTTAAAAACTTTTACCACTCCCCATTCCAGCCATCCATGCCTCAGTGAAAACAATCCCAGTGCTTGGATTGTTCTCTGTTTTGGGACCATCCTGATACTTGAATATTTCCTTGGCTCTTAGAAGCCTTCTTCAATGGGACACCAAAAGTTTTCTACCTGTACCCCAGTAATTCACATCAAGTCGGCGTGCGTCACCTGGTTCCAGGGCCATACCTGCAAGTTTGGGTTCCAGACAGAGTGGTTGAACAGATGGCAAAGTCAATAGCTGATGCCAAGCTTAGGTTCTCAAGAACTCTATTTATTTAATGTTAACACTACATGCAACCGTAGATGGTAGTTTGAAATGTACCAGGTTCAGAATTTATTATTACTTTGTCAACAGAGAGTTATCTATATTCTAATGACAATCCAGCTTTGATCTGCCTACATTATGCTATTCCTACCCGTGGGAAATAGCTCCATGACATCATCATAATGTCACTCCATTTTCTGGAAGACCTTACCCAACAAGTCTCTTCATCTCGAGTGCTCCTTGATCTACGCTGGCTCCTGCAGTGATGGCTGAGTAAGAATGACATGTACACTTGAGCCATATCAAACAACTCCATTCGCAGCTCCCCAACAAAGAGGGCATTACAACAAAATTCACAGCTCTTGAAAAATATGACAGCTCATGGTCTAGCATCATCTCAATTTTAAAAAAAACCTACAGTTATTTCCAAGTCCCTCTGTGGCTTAGCTCCTCCCTGTCTCTGTAACTCCCTGCAGCCACGCAACCATCAGATTCCTGCACTCTTCCAATTCTGACCTTTTGCACATTCCCAACTTTAAGCACACCACGTTTGCCAGTCATTCTTTCAATTCTCAAGATCCCAAACTCTGGAATTCTCTTTGTAAACATCTCTATCACTGTCCATCACTCTCCTCCTTGAAGTCATTCTTTGAAAGTTACCTGTTCTGTAACTGGTGCATGATAGTCTCTGTATCAAATAAAGCAGCTTGGTATGTTTAATTAGTATCAGAGATAATGGGAACTGCAGATGCTGGAGATTCCAAGATAATAAAATGTGAGGCTGGATGAACACAGCAGGCCAAGCAGCATCTCAGGAGCACAAAAGCTGACGTTTCGGGCCTAGACCCTTCATCAGAGAGGGGGATGGGGGGAGGGAACTGGAATAAATAGGGAGAGAGGGGGAGGCGGACCGAAGATGGAGAGTAAAGAAGATAGGTGGAGAAGGTGTGGGTGGGGAGGTAGGGAGGGGATAGGTCAGTCCAGGGAAGACGGACAGGTCAAGCAGGTGGGATGAGGTTAGTAGGTAGCTGGGGGTGCGGCTTGGGGTGGGAGGAAGGGATGGGTGAGAGGAAGAACCGGTTAGGGAGGCAGAGACAGGTTGGACTGGTTTTGGGATGCAGTGGGTGGGGGGGAAGAGCTGGGCTGGTTGTGTGGTGCAGTGGGGGGAGGGGATGAACTGGGCTGGTTTAGGGATGCAGTGGGGGAAGGGGAGATTTTGAAACTGGTGAAGTCCACATTGATACCATATGGCTGCAGGGTTCCCAGGCGGAATATGAGTTGCTGTTCCTGCAACCTTCGGGTGGCATCATTGTGGCAGTGCAGGAGGCCCATGATGGACATGTCATCAAGAGAATGGGAGGGGGAGTGGAAATGGTTTGCGACTGGGAGGTGCAGTTGTTTGTTGCGAACTGAGCGGAGGTGTTCTGCAAAGCGGTCCCCAAGCCTCCGCTTGGTTTCCCCAATGTAGAGAAAGCCGCACCGGGTACAGTGGATGCAGTATACCACATTGGCAGATGTGCAGGTGAACCTCTGCTTAATGTGGAATGTCATCTTGGGGCCTGGGATGGGGGTGAGGGAGGAGGTGTGGGGACAAGTGTAGCATTTCCTGCGGTTGCAGGGGAAGGTGCCGGGTGTGGTGGGGTTGGAGGGCAGTGTGGAGCGAACAAGGGAGTCACGGAGAGAGTGGTCTCTCCGGAAAGCAGACAGGGGTGGGGATGGAAAAATGTTCTCACACACCACCCTACCAACCTCCGGATACAACGCATTATCCTCCGACACTTCCGCCATTTACAATCCGACCCCACCACCCAAGACATTTTTCCATCCCCACCCCTGTCTGCTTTCCGGAGAGACCACTCTCTCCGTGACTCCCTTGTTCGCTCCACACTGCCCTCCAACCCCACCACACCCGGCACCTTCCCCTGCAACCGCAGGAAATGCTACACTTGTCCCCACACCTCCTCCCTCACCCCCATCCCAGGCCCCAAGATGACATTCCACATTAAGCAGAGGTTCACCTGCACATCTGCCAATGTGGTATACTGCATCCACTGTACCCGGTGCGGCTTTCTCTACATTGGGGAAACCAAGCGGAGGCTTGGGGACCGCTTTGCAGAACACCTCCGCTCAGTTCGCAACAAACAACTGCACCTCCCAGTCGCAAACCATTTCCACTCCCCCTCCCATTCTCTTGATGACATGTCCATCATGGGCCTCCTGCACTGCCACAATGATGCCACCCGAAGGTTGCAGGAACAGCAACTCATATTCCGCCTGGGAACCCTGCAGCCATATGGTATCAATGTGGACTTCACCAGTTTCAAAATCTCCCCTTCCCCCACTGCATCCCTAAACCAGCCCAGTTCATCCCCTCCCCCCACTGCACCACACAACCAGCCCAGCTCTTCCCCCCCACCCACTGCATCCCAAAACCAGTCCAACCTGTCTCTGCCTCCCTAACCGGTTCTTCCTCTCACCCATCCCTTCCTCCCACCCCAAGCCGCACCCCCAGCTACCTACTAACCTCATCCCACCTCCTTGACCTGTCCGTCTTCCCTGGACTGACCTATCCCCTCCCTACCTCCCCACCCACACCTTCTCCACCTATCTTCTTTACTCTCCATCTTCGGTCCGCCTCCCCCTCTCTCCCTATTTATTCCAGTTCCCTCCCCCCATCCCCCTCTCTGATGAAGGGTCTAGGCCCGAAACGTCAGCTTTTGTGCTCCTGAGATGCTGCTTGGCCTGCTGTGTTCATCCAGCCTCACATTTTATTATCTTGGTATGTTTAATTACTTTTTTTTATGATTACGCATCACTGTTGTGCTCAATTTGATTGCTGCATCTTGTACAATGTAATAACAAGAGACAAAGTATTTCATTGGGTGTAAACCACTTTGGGACATTCTGAGGCCTTGAAGGGAGTTGATGTGATTACAAATTTCTTCTTTTACATCAGCTGGATAGAAGTAGTTGGAGATATTTTCAATTATTTTCAAAATATGGATAATCTGCTAATAATTAATTTATCTAGATGGATGAATTTTTCTGTTTTATGTTAAGTCACTTGATAAAAAATTGTCAAGATTTTCTATGTCAACATTTTCCTGCTTATGTAATAGTCATTGAAAGAATAGGCAAGTCCATCTGATGGACTTGCACAGGAGAAAAGAGGAGTCACAACATAAAAGACTTAGTTGACAAAAGCGTTCCTAATGAAACAAAGTCATGCATTCACCTTCACTGATGGCATACATTATATAAAAAAAAATTAAAGATTTGAACAGATAAATCATCAGAATGGAATGGCCATGTGGTTATTAACTGAGAATAGCCTAAGATTTCTTTACAAGATTGGAAAGAATATGTGTTTCGCAAATGTACGTTATTGTTGGTGATCAACGTTTTTGGAGGTAATTTAGCAATATATTGAATAAAGAGGAGGAAATGACTGGTATGTACATGGATTGCAGGAAGACAATTAACATTAACATAGTCTGTGGGTGAATTTAGAACAGAGGAATAGGTGCCGGGGCAGTTGCATGCTACTCCGGGAGAATGTGGGAGGTAAGGGTCACTAATAATGAACCCACTGATTTCAGCTGCGGGAAGTGCACCGAACTCCAGCTTCTCGGAAACTGCATTAGGGAATGGAGCTGGAGCTGGATGAACTTCAGAGCATTCAGGAGGCTGAGGGAGTAATTGAGAAGAGTTACAGGGTGGTAGTCACACCGCAGGTACAGGAAAAAGGTATCAGAGATAATGCGAACTGCAGATGCTGGAGAATTCCAAGATAATAAAATGTGAGGCTGGATGAACACAGCAGGCCAAGCAGCATCTCAGGAGCACACTGAGATGCTGCTTGGCCTGCTGTGTTCATCCAGCCTCACAGGAAAAAGGTAGATGGGTTACAGCCGGGGACAGAAAGGGAACAAGCAGACGGTGCAGGGATCCCCTGCAGCCATTCCCCTCAAAAACAAGTATACTGTTTTGGATACTGTTGTGGGGGATGACTTACCAGGGGGATGCCATGGAGTACAGATCTCTGGCACAGAGTCCGACCCTGTTGCTCACAAGGGAAGCGGGGAGAGGAGGCAAGCTTTGGTCATTAGGGACTCCTCAGTTAGAGGGACAGATAGGAGATTGTGTGGGAATGAGACACACTCGCGGTTCATATGTTGCCTCCCAGGTATCAGGTTCTGTGATGTCTCAGATCGTGTTTTCAGGATCCTTAAGGGGGAGGGGGATCAGCCCCAAGTCGTGATCCACATAGACGCCAACGACATAGGTAAGAAACGGGATGGGGATGTGAGGCAGAAATTCATGGAGCCAGGGTGGAAGCTTAGAGCTAGAACAAACAGAGTTGTTATCTCTGGTTTGTTACCTGTGCCATGTGCTAGCGAGGTGAGGAATAGGGAGCGAGAGCATTCGAACACATGGCTGCAGGGATGTTGCAGGAGGGAGAGATTCAGATACCTAGATAAATTGGGGCTCATTCTGGGGTAGATGAGACCTCTACAAACAGGATGGTCTATACCTGAACCAGAGGGGTACCAATATCTGGTGGGGAGGGGGGTGAAATTTGCTATTGCTCTTCGGGAGGGTTTAAACTTATTCAGCAGGGGGATGGGAACCTGAATTGGAGCTCCAGTGTACAGGAGGTTGGGAGTAGTGAGGTTATAAATAAGGTTTCAAGGTCTCTGGAGAGTATTGACAGGCAGGAAGGTGGTTTGAAGAGTGCCTACTTCAACACCAGGAGCATCTGGAATAAGATGGGTGAACTTGCAGCATGGATTAGTACCTGAGTCTTCGATGTTGTGGCCATTTCGGAGACATGGATAGAGCAGGGACAGGAATGGTTGTTGCAGGTTCCGGGGTTTAAATGTTTCAGTAAGATCAAGAAAGGTGGTAAAAGAGGAGGAGGCATAGCATAATTAGTCAAGGACAGTATTACGGTGGCAGAAATGACGTTTGATGAGGACTCGTCGACTGCAGTATTATGGGCTGTGGTTAGAAACAGGAAAGGAGAGGTCACCCTGTTGGGAGTTTTCTATAGGCCTCCAAAAAGTCCCAGAGATGTAGATGAAAGGATTGCAAAGATGATTCGGGATAGGAGACAAAGTAACAGGGTAGTTGTTAGGGTGGACTTTAACTTTCCAAATATTGACTGGAAACGCAATAGCTCAATTACATTAGATGTGTCAGTTTTTGTCCAGTGTGTGCAGGAGGGTTTCCTGACACAGTATATAGATAGGCCAACAAGAGGTGAGGCCACATTGGATTTGGTTCTGGGAAATGAGCCAGACCAGGTGTTAGATTTGGAGGTAGGTGAGCACTTTGGGGATAGTGACCACAATTCGGTTACGTTTACTTTAGCGATGGAAAGGAATAGGTATATACCGCAAGGCAAGTGTTCTAGGTAGGGGAAAGGCAATTAAGAGGCAAGATATAGGATGCAGAGGATGGAGAAGGAAACTGCAGGGGTTGGGCACAATTGAAATGTGGAGCTTGTTCAAGGAACAGTTACTGCGTGTCCTTGATAAGTACGCACCTGTCAGGCAGGGAGGAAGTGGTCTAGTAAGGGAACCGTGGTTTACTGAAGAAGTTGAACCTCTTGTCAAGAGGAAGGAGGAGGCTTATGTAAAGATGAGGTGTGAAGGCTCAGTTAGGGCGCTTGAGAGTTACACGTTAGCCAGGAAGGACCTAAAGAGGGAGCTAAGAAGAACCAGGAGGGGACATGAGAGGTCTTTGGTAGTTAGGATCAAGGAAAACCCTAAAGCTTTCTATCAGTATGTCAGGAACAAAAGAATGTCTAGAGTAAGATTAGGGCCTAATTAGACTAGACCGGATTGAGGTTCATAAGGAGGAGATGTTAACAATTCTAGAAGCTGTGAAAACAGATAATTCCCCTGGGCTGGATGGGATTTATCCTAGGATTCTCTGGGAAGCGAGGGAGGAGATTGCAGAGCCTATGGCATTGATATTTATATCGTCATTGTCTACAGGAATAGTGCGAGAAGACTGGAGGATAGCAAATGTTGTCCCCTTGTTCAAGAAGGGGAGGAGGGACAATCCTGGTAATTATAGACCAGTGAGCCTTATGTTGGTTATGGGTAAAATGTTGGAAAGTATTACAAAAGATAGGATTAAGAAAGGAATAATTTGATTAGGGATAGTCAACACGGTTTTGTGAAGGATAGGTCGTACCTCACAAACCTTATTGAGTTCTTTGAGAAGGTGACAAAACAGGTGGATGAGGGTAATGTGGTTGACGTGGTGTATATGGATTTCAGTAAAGCGTTTGATAAGGTTCCCCATGGTAGGCTATTGCATAAAATGTGGAGGCATGGGATTGAGGGTGATTTAGCTGTTTGAGTCAGAAATTGGCTAGCTGTAAGAGGACAGAGGGTGGTGGTTGATGGGAAATGTTCATCCTGGAGTTCAGTTTCTTGTGGTGTACCGCAAGGCACTGTTTTGGGGCTACTGCTGTTTATCATTTTTACAAATGACCTGGACGAGGGTGTAGAAGGATGGGTTAGTAAATTTGCAAATGACACTAAAGTCGGTGGAGTTGTGATAATGCGGAAGGATGTTGCAGGTTACAGAGTGACATAGATAAGCTGCAGAGATGGGGTGAGAGGTGGCAAATGGAGTTTAATGCGGAAAAGTGTGAGGTGATTCACTTTGGAAGAAGTATCAGGACTACAGAGTGCTGGGCTAATGGTAAGATTCTTGTTAGTGTGGATGAGCGGAGACATCTCAGTGTCCATATACATAGATCCCGGAAAGTTGCCACCCAGGTTGATAGGGTTGTTAGGAAGGCGTATGGTGTGTTAGGTTTTATTGGTAGAGGGATCGGGTTCTGGAACCAAGAGGTTATGCTGCAGCTGTACAAAACTCTGGTGCGGCTGCACTTTGAGTATTGTGTACAGTTCTGGTCGCCACGTTATAGGAAGGATGTGGAAGCTTTGGAGAGGGTGCAGAAGAGATTTACCAGGATGTTGCCTGATATGGAGGGAAGTCCTAATGAGGAAAGGCTGAGGGAATTGAGGCTCTTTTCGCTATAGAGAAGAAGGTTAAGAGGTGCCCTAATAGAGACTTACAAGATGATTAGAGGATTAGATCGGGTGGACAGTGAGAGCCTTTTTCCTCAGATGGAGATGACTAGCATGAGGGGACATAGCTTTAAATTGAGGGGTGATAGATATAGGACAGATATCAGAGGTAGGTTCTTTACTCAGAGAGTAGTAAGGCGTGGAATGCCCTGCCTGCAACAGTAGTAGACTCGCCAAGTTTAAGGGCATTTAAATGGTCATTGGATAAACGTATGGATAATAATGGAATAGCGTAGGCTGGAGGGGCTTCAGATTGGTTTTACAGGTCGGTGCAACATTGAGGTCTGAAGGGTCTGTACTGCGCTGTAGTGTTCTATGTTCTATGCTCTATGTTCTATTAAAAACAATTTTTCAGAGTTTGCAACTTCTAAAAAACACAGTTCAAATAGCAAGGTGTGTAGTTGAAGGTGGACTACAAAGTCTGAAGTTCACACTGTGGCTCTGTTCTAATTTGGAAACCATATTTCAACAATAATTGGATAGTTTGAAATGGGTTGGTAGAGTAATAATGGTAGGAGAGAGGATGCAAGGGTTGGGTGAGGGGGTTATGGTCATAAGCTTGAATCCTGAATATTAGGCACTGAGTTATGAGAGAATTGTTCAAGCCAGAGCTTACAGATCTGCAATAGAAAAAGACAAGAAGTAACTATTAGTTCATGTTGAGTTTTTTACAGTCATGGAGAATCTAAATATAGAAAGGTTTGTCTGTCATGCTGGAGAGTGAAAGACAAAGCCACACAGATAATTTCAAGTGATGTGTTGAAAATATATGATTATAATATTATACATATTATAACATTATAATTTCATACATTATACATATTATAAAATATACAAGCTAATCTGTCCTTAAAATGGACGCAAGGTTGGAATGTTACATGGGTCTGAAATGACAAGGGTTACTATGAGATTTGTGACAGAACCTAACGAAAAGCCTATCTCGATGTCAGAAGCATCTTGCTCCATCTGTTACACTTTTGCCATTAGGCGAGAACTTGCCTAATTTTTCAATGAATATTACATAAGCTGGAAATTGTTGAAGTAGAAAATCTTTACAATTTTAATCGAGGAAATTAAAATGAAATAGAAAATTCATCCATATAGACAAATGAATTATTTGCCTCACTAGGCAGTGGCAAATGCCTAAGGAAGAGGAATTATTGCTTGCTAACCACCATGTAAATGACCAAATTCACCTCATTAATGTTTAGTTGTCTATCCTTACCAAACACATTGAACATGCTGGAGAAATCTCAGCAAGAAATCAGAATGGCACCTGACATCACTAGCTGAAAGGCTTATTCCAAAGGGCCTCTTTGTTGGTTTGGCCCAAACAGCATCTCAGGACACCATAGCTGGGCTCCAGTTGCATGTCTGTCTTGTCCACAGACATCACCATCACTTGCCGTTTTGTTTTTGTTTGTGATAAAACTGGATGAAAACAGTCATTTTGATAAGAATTATTTGAACAACATGGGTAGAGACATCTTAAAAATAGCTGCTGTTTCCCAGCAGGGACACTATCCTGACTAGGCCACAACCTGCTGGACTATAAAAGCAAAAGAAGAGGATCTTCACCCACTCCCAGGAGATGTCCTGCTCAGTTTACCTGTTGGAGTAGCCTCCAACTCTTTTACTATGGAAGCCAGTGCTGTGCCCCATTACTGGTTTACAGTCTCTTCATAGATGACTTGAATCCTATTTACTTTACATTGTTGTCTATCTATATTTGCTAATAAGTTTGTACTTATGTAATTTACTGGAAATTGTTTATAGGTGCTATCCACCAGGAAAGTGCATAAAACCCCGTTCTTACATTTTCTATTCTAAGGCAAGTGGTATCCGAATCCAGGCTTCCTATCTCAAAGGTAGAGATACTGCCACTACAGCATAAAAGCCCCCTGATAAATGTTGGGACCTTGCAGAAGTCCTGACGTCGACCACATTGGGAATTATCCCGGAGGTTTCAGTTTCCTGTGGGCAATTCTCCTGCTTCCCAGGGCCCACCATGAATGCTGCCAACTTTGAGTTAGTGGTTGAGAATTCAGACCATTCTGCAGCAATTAGCAGGGTCACTATCCAGGAAATGTTAGATTAAAACCTTGTCTAACTTCAGGGAAACCACACAATTGATTTCCAAATCATCAGTCCAAATCATCACCCGACTAACATACCGATCATTCCCAACCGTTCCCTGACCACCTGACAATTCCTCCTGATCCGATTCCCCCTAACTCCACCTGTACCAGCCTTTTACATAATGGCCAGAGATGGAACCCATTCTACCTCCTTTGTTGTTGCCCTCAGAACAATCGATTTAAGGCTGGTCACAGGCATAGCAACATGATGCACATTCAGTCACTTGTCCATTAGTTATTTCCTTTCCATTTGTTTCATCTGGATCCTTAACACGTGACAAGGTTGGCTACATTTGCACAATTGCCAATTTCCAAAATTACCCAAGGCCTCCGGATTTACTAAATTGGAAAATTATTTTGAAAAATAATACGACAGAGAGAGGGGAAATTATCAGTAGTTGCACAAACTTGATATTCACTTTTATATTCCATTCTTATCCCAACAAGCAAGCTTTTACAGATTGAAAAGTAATACTGCTCCAAGTGCAAGTTATGATCTATTCCAGATGACATCTGGAAATAAACACACAGAGGAACATAATCTTAGACCTTAGGTCAGAAGGTCAGCTCAGGGTCAAATTGGATGCTCTGGTTATGAGCAGTCAGGTTCATCTGCAGAATAGAGTCAACGAAGGGGCTAGGGAAAGGAATTTTAATCGGGATTGCAAAGGAAGATGCTGTTTACCAATGTGAATTAGGAGGAGCTTTCTCCCCAACCAGAACAGGGTTTCAACTGAACAGTCTTACCATATCAAGGTGCTGGATGAGGTAGAGTTGAATGATACTCAGAGTGCATTCATCAAGTATATTAATTTTCCAGTTTTTTTTATTTCTTCATTTGTGGGATGTGGGTGCCGCTGACGAACCAGCATTTCTTGCCCATCCCTAGTTGCCCTTGAGAAGGTGGTGGTGAGCTGCCTTCTTGAACTGCTGTAGTCCTCCAGCTGTGGGTTGACCCACAGTGCTATTGGGTAGGGTATTCCAGGATTTTGACCCAACGACAGTGAAAGACTGGCAATATATTTCCAAGTCAGGATGTTGAGTGACTTGGAGGGGAGTGTGGAGGTGGCGGTGTTCCCATATGTCTGCTGCCCTTGCCCTTCTGGATGGAAGTGGTCGTGGGTTTGAAAGGTGCTGTCTGACGATCTTTGGTGAATTTCTGCAGTGCATCTTGTGGATAGTACACATTGCTGCCACTGACCGTCGATGGTGTAAGGAGTGAATGCTTGTAGATGTGGTGCCAACCAAGCGGGGTGCTTTATCCTGGACAGTGTCAAGCTTCTTGAGTGTTGTTGGGGCTGCACTCATCGAGGCAAGTGGGGAGCATTCAATCATACTTTTGACTCGTGCCTTGTAGGTGGTGGACAGACTTTGAGGAATCAGGATTCAAGAGCAGCATTTCTGAGGAAATGTAAGATTATAAGTTTTTTGCAGGATCATGAAAAGGGTAAATTATGAACAAGGAATTTTCCTTGGTGAATACATTATGCTTAGGTTTCCTTATGGAGCTGCCTCCCATTGTTTTTACTCTTGGTGGTGGCATATAAACACCGTACAATGCCTAAACTCATGAGAGAAGTACGTGGCTCATTACTTCCTTTCCCATTTCCTGACATTGTATTTATTTTGCTGCTAAAGCCCAGGTGGACAAGGACAATTTGTACAGTTAAGATCAGCTTCACTATTTCTGGAACAGTGTACTGTCCGGCAGCAAATTGTCGGAAGTTGGTGGTTGGCTGATGCCTCCTTTCCTGCTGATTTATGGCTTCTTCAACTGCAATGAGAACCAGCTGTGTGATCCATTCTACCTTTACCCAGCTCACAAGCACCAGTGACAAACGCTGAAAGCCAAAAATCACTGACGGCTTCAATCTCACTTGAGCAAAAGCTGAGAGATTGGTGTGAGGCAACCATTGTTCTGCTGGCCATCGGTGCATGGACCAACAGCCACATTGGGAACTGCATTGCAGCAATTGTCTCCGGTCAGTCAGGCAACACAGTTGCAACTGCACCAGGATCCTGGGGAAATTTTGCACACGCTGGTCCACATTTGCCCAAAGCCAAAGGCCAGATATCAGGCAATCTCTCAGATACACTGAAAGGAAATTCTCATTGAGAATTAGTCTGCATTTACCCTCTTTAGAAAACCAAATTCAATACACTTAAGGCTTTATGATGGACCTGTTCGGGGGGAAAAGAACTGAATACATAACATTTCTTGGCAAAAATCCTCTCAATGTATCAATACACCGATGTATTTGACCTGTAACGACAGTTTCTCAAGCTGCTTATAATTATCATAAGAATCCCTACAGTGTGGAAGCAGGCCATTCGGCCCATCAAGACAACACCAGCCCTCCAAAAAGCAGCCCATCCAAACCCTTCATTTTCCATGGCTAATGCATCTAGCCTGCACATCATTGGCAATTTAACATGGCCAATCCACCTAACGTACACATCTTTGGACTGTAGGAGACAACTCATGCACGTACAGGGAAATGTGCAAACGCCACACTGACAATCGCCCAAGGGTTGAATTGAACCTGGGCCCCTGGTGCTGTGAGCCAGCCGTGCCCAACTCAGCCACACTGCTGTCCCAATAAGCTGGTCCATACAATAAATAATAAATTGGTCATAAAGGTATAGCCACCAAGTCATTTTACACAAGCTCCGCATTCTAGAACATAGAACATAGAACACTACAGCACAGTACAGGCCCTTCGGACCTCGATGTTGCACCAACCTGTGAAACCAAACTGAAGCCCATCTAACCTACACTATTCCATTATTATCCATATGTTTATCCAATGACCATTTAAATGCCCTTCAACTTGGCTAGTCTACTACTGTCACAGGCAGGGCATTCCACGCCCTTACTACTCACTGAGTAAAGAACCTACCTCTGGTATCTGTCCTATATCTATCACCCCTTAATTTAAAGCTATGTCCCCTTGTGCTTGCCATCACCATCTGAGGAAAAAGGCTCTCACTGTGCACCCGATCTAATCCTCTGATCATCTTGTATGTCTCTATTAAATCGTCTCTTAACCTTCTTCGCTTGAACGAAAACAGCCTCAAGTCCCTCAGGCTTTCCTCATAAGACCTTCCCTCCATACCAGGCAACATCCTGGTAAGTCCCCTCTGCACCCTTTCCAATGCTTCCACATCCTTCCTGCAATGTGGCGACCAGAACTGTACGCGATACTCCAAGTGCAGCCGCACCATAGTTTTGTACAGCTGCAACATGACCTCATGGCTCCGAAACTATCAACCTGGGTGGCAACTTTCAGGGATCTATGTATATGGACACCGAGATCTCTCTGCTCATCCACACTAACAAGAATCTTACCATTAGCCCAGTACTCTGTATTCCTGATACTCCTTCCAAAGTGAACCACCTCACACTTTTCCGCATTAAACTCCATTTGCCACCTCTCACCCCATCTCTGCAGCTTATCTATGTCACTCTGTAATCTGCAACATCCTTCTGCACTATCCACAACCCCACCAACTTTAGTGTCATCTGTAAATTTGCTAACCCATCCTTCTACGCTGTCATCCAGGTCATTTATAAAAATGACAAACAGCAGTGGTCCCAAAACAGATCCTTGTGGTACACCCCAAGAAACTGAACTCCAGGATGAACATTTCCCATCAACCACCACCCTCTGTCCTCTTACAGCTAGCCAATTTCTGATCCAAACAGCTAAATCACCCTCCATCCCATGCCTCTGTGTTTTCTGCAATAGCCTCCTGTGGGGAACCTATTCAAATGCTTTACTGAAATCCATATACACCACGTCAACCACATTACCCTCATCCACCTGTTTGGTCACCTTCTCAAAGAACTCAATAAGGTTTGTGAGGCACGACCTGCCCTTCACAAAACCGTGTTGACTATCCCTAATCAAATTATTCCTTTCGAGATGATTATAAATCCTATCTCTTATAATCCTCTCCAAAACTTTACACACAACCGAAGTAAGGCTTACTGGTCTATAATTACCAGGGTTATCTCTACTCCCCTTTTTGAACAAGGAGACAACATTTGTTGTCCTCCAGTCTTCTCGCACTATTCCTGTAGACAGGAATAATAATGACGATATAAATATCAAAGCCAAATGCTCTGCAATCTCCTCCCTATCTTCCCAGAGAATCCTAGGATAAATCCCATCCAGCCCAGGGGACTTATCTATTTTCACACTTTCCAGAATTGCTAACACCTCCTCCTTATGAACCTCAGTCCGGTCTAGTCTAAAAGGCTGTATCTCAGTATTCTCCTCGACACCATTGTCTTTTTCCTATGTGAATGCTGATGAAAAATATTCATTTAGCACCTCTCCTATCTCTTCAGACTCCACGCTCAACTTCCCACTACTGTCTTTGACTGGCCCTAATCTTACTCTCGTTATTCTTTTATTCCTGACATACCTATAGAAAGCTTTAGAGTTTTCCTTGATCCTACCTGCCAAAGACTTCTCATGTCCCCTCCTGGCTCTTCTTATCTCTCTCTTTAGATGCTTCCTTCTTCCTCTTGACAAGACATTCAACTTCTTCAGTCATCCATGGTTCCCTCGTTCGATCACTTCCTCCCTGCCTAACAGGTACGTACTTATCAAGGACACGCAGTAACTGTTCCTTGAACAAGCTCCACATTTCAATTGTGCACAACACCTGCAGTTTCTTTCCTCATCCTGTGCATCCTATATCTTGCCTAATTGCCTCCTAATTGCCTCTCCCCCAGCTATAACTCTTGCCCTGCGGTATGTACCTATCCCTTTCCATCGTTAAATTCAACATAACCGAGTTGTGGTCACTTTCACCAAAGTGCTCACCTACCTCCAAATCTAACACTTGGTCTGGTTCATTACCCAGTACCAAATCCAATGTGGCCTCGCCTCTTGTTGACCTATCTGCATACTGTGTCAGGAAACCCTCCTGCACACATTGGACAAAAACTGACCCATCTAAAGTACTCAAACTATAGTGTTTCCTGTCAATATTTGGAAAGTTAAAGTCCCCCATAACAACTACCCTGTTGTTTTCGCTCCTATCCAGAATCAACTTTGCAATCCTTTCCTCTACATCTCTGGAAATATTCAGAGGCCTATAGAAAACTCCCAACAGGGTAACCTCTCCTTTCCTGTTTCTAACCACAGCCCATACTACCTCAGTAGATGAGCCCTCATCAAACGCCCTATCTGCCACCGTAATACTGTCCTTGACTAACAATGCCACACCTCCTCCTCTTTTACCACCTTCCCTGATCTTACTGAAACATCTCAACCCCGGAATCTGCAACAACCATTACTGTCCCTGCTCTATCTATGTTTCTGAAATGGCCACAACATCAAAGTTCCAGGCACCAATCCACGCTGCAAATTCACCCACCTTATTCCAGATGCTCTTGGCGTTGAAGTAGACACACTTCAAACCACCTTCCTGCCTGCCAGTACACTCCAGTGACCTCGATACCTTATTCATAACCTCACTACTCTCAACCTCCTATACACTGGAGCTCCAATTCAGGTTCCCATCATCCTGCTGAATTAGTTTAAACGCTCCCAAAGAGCAATAGCAAATTCCCCCCACCCCTCCCAGAATATTGGTACCCCTTTGGTTCAGGTGTAGACCATCCCTTTTGCAGAGGTCCCACCTACCCCAAAATGAGCCCCAATTATCCAGGTATCTGAATCCCTCCCACCTGCAACATTCCTGCAGCCACGTGTTCAACTGCTCTCACTCCCTATTCCTCACCTCGCTAGCACATGGCACGGGTAACAAACCAGAGATAACAACTCTGTTTGTTCTAGCTCTAAGCTTCCACCCTAGCTCCTTGAATTTCTGCCTTATATCCCCATCCCTTTTCCTACCTATGTCACTGGTGCCTATGTGGACCATGACTTGGGGCTGCTCCCTCTCCCCCTTAAGGATTCCGAAAACACGATCTGAGACATCACAGACCGTGTCACCTGGGAGGCAACACATCAACCGCGAGT
The DNA here is from genome assembly GCF_030684315.1 of Stegostoma tigrinum. Lineage (NCBI taxonomy): Eukaryota > Metazoa > Chordata > Chondrichthyes > Orectolobiformes > Stegostomatidae > Stegostoma > Stegostoma tigrinum. Next base: position 77,091,559 of record NC_081362.1, on the reverse strand, counting down.
CTGCTTCTTTATTAGTGCAGGTCCACCACGTAGATGCTTCAGACACCTGAAGTGCTGTTGGGTCCAAGATTTTTATTTCAGATTAAGTAAATATGACAGTGCAGTAATTACAACTCACAGTCCCCCTGTAGCCAATGTGGCCACACGTGCAAGCCCAAACGAGCAAGCAGTTATAAGCAATTACAATGTCACATCCACATTCCCATCTATTCCCAATGATGTCTCATCCCCTTGCTTACCAATAAGCTATCCACCCTGCCTCAAAAATACTCAAAGATTGGTTTCCACCATCTTTTGAAGACACAAATTCCAAAGATTTAAAATCCTCTGGGAGAAAATAAATTCTTCTTGTCACTATTTTAAATGGACACCCTTTGTTTTGAAACAGTAACCCCTAGTTATAAATTCACCCACAGGAGAAAACATTCTCTTCACCTTCACCCTGTCAAGACTCCTCAGCATCTTATGTTTCAATCAAGTTACCTCTTCCAAATGCTAGTCGGTACAAACCTAGACTGCCCAATCTTTCCAAATAAGGCAACCTACCTACTGAACCCACCTCCACCAGGCTTCAAGATAGAGTATTCCATAGTCTCCCTACTCACTGTGTGAAAAGTTTCCTTCACTTCACTCTTGCTTCACTTGCAAATCACTTTAAATCTTTTACAAACAGGAATTGTTTCTCCCTGTCTACTCTATCAGCCCGCTCATGATTTTCAAACCCTCTGTCAGATCTCATCTCAGCCTTCTTCTCTGCAAGCAAAACAGACCCTGCTTCTTCAACCTATCCTCGTAATTGAAGTTCCTCTTCCCTGGACTCATTCTTGTCAATTGATTCTGCACTGTCTCCAGTGTACTCACTTCTTTCTATAATATGGAGTCCAGCACTGTACAGTATTCCAGCTGAGGTCTAACTGGCTACTGGCACTGACGCATTGAATGTATAGATGATAAAATTCTCGCTGAACTGCATTTCAAAGTGACAAACACTTTTAACTATCAAATCTATTCTTATCCATACTGCAAATAGTCATTAGGTTTTTTGACTTTCAGTGTAGGTTTGAAGACAATTGACCCTGTGTATAAAAGAAATTGCCAGCAGAACATTCAACTCTATATTGGTGTCACCTTCAGAAAACACAAGTCTCTACAACTGGTGGAAAGAGTAAGCTAGATTAAAAGTAAAATGTGTCATTGTCAACAGCAGATTACATTTACATAGCACATTTAACTGTAATAAAATTGCTTCACAGAGACACGGTCAAATGGAACATTACACTGAGCTGGGGCGCACATGCTACGCTGGCCAGCTATTGGAACCAAGATGGAGAGATCATTATGGAAGGATTTTGATTGAATTTAGAATTAGGTTTTATCGTCATGTGTACTGAAGTATAGGAGTACGGGAGTACCGGAGTACAGTGAAATGTTTACAATGTTGTCGTTGATGACACCATCTTAGACACAAGGTACCTAGGTACCAAGTCTTATGTAAAAGCTAGAAAAATAAAGAAATAAGTTAGAAGTTCAAAATTATAGTTTATCTCTGTATAAAGTAGCATAAACTAGTGAATAAGAAGTAAAGTTACAAGTTACAAGTTTTAGAGGTTTCTCTTGTGCATGCAGGAAGACTATCCTGACTGTTCTCAACGCAACTCAGGATGACTGGACAGAATTGTTTTTGCAGTCTAAGTAAAGAGGCAGGACCAGGGAGGAATGTTTTCTCACTGGCTGGAAGACAACTTGGGTTTTTTTTGCCCACCATAGAAGTACAGCTGAATTCATTAGCTGAGTGTGAACACATAAAATGGTGAATCTCCTGGAAGACCGGGTCTGGTTATCCGTTGATTTATGGGATGGGGGTGAGGGTCTGGGTGCCCAGGCAACAAAACATTCTCTGAGACCCTACTGCACCTCTGTTGCCATTCTCCAGAACTTGAAGACTTTCGTGCATCTGTCAATCAGCAGCTGCCACTGCCAGTGATATCAGACCAGGCCACAATGGCCTCACAGTTGACTGCCCCTTCATGGCAGGTTCTCCTCCTGGTCGCAAGGGAAGGGCAAGAGGTGCTGTATCTCAGAGATAGCTGCAGAAAGCTCTGTCAATGAACTCAGGCAACCAGGTTGGATGTGGAGGCACAGGCCGCTGACACCGGTTCCAGTTGCTGCAATGAGTTGGGTAGATCTTCTCCTTCCTAACTCCTCCAGATTTCCACTGAATAAACACAAGAATTTAAGAATTGGAGAGTCAAAACATTTTGTTAAGCAGCCCTTTGATTTTCCTCCTGGCATTTGTTCACAAACTTGCTTTGCACAATAATTTTTACCTCCAGGAGACTCCAAAGCAATCCTGAAGGGTTTAAACCCATTTACTGCCTCCTTGTCTGCTGGACCAGTCTCCTTGTCTCAGAACAACCACTAGTGTTGGCAAGTCTCTGTGACCCTGTCAACTCCCCAGAACTAATCTGAACAGTGGACGTGCACAAACACTACACCAAGAGACAAAAGTAAATGCACTCTCCAAAACGAATAGATCGATCATGAGCTCACCTCATGTACCATATAAACAGGCAACCAGATAAATGCAAGGGAAAGGGAAAATCCATCGGCCTTTACAATTTAGAGAAGATAACTCTCAAAATTCATCTTCTTGTCAAGATTCAGAGTTGTCCCCATGTGTTTAATTAAGTTCCCCAACTCCTCCCCACATATACCCAGGAACAGCATGAGTAGCATAGCCCTGTGTGTATCAGTGTGTATCATTGGATTTGATGATCAGAATTTTATAATGGATGTAGAATACTGATTTGTATATTTACGTTACTCCGAACTGCCTCAGGTGGGATGCTGAGCCAATTACAGGCTGAAAGGTGATTCCCAGTGCCAGGGTCGTGTCAATATCCAATTCTGAGGATATTGTATGGATTTTGAAATGATTCTGCAGTTTGTTTCTCTCTGTATTTTGAGGACTGATTAGATGAAGATTATTAAAGTGTTTCAGAGCCCAGTACATCTCTGGAAGTCAGTAGATTTGTACTGCTGACTACTTAAGTAGTTTTAAATTTGGTGATTGTCTGAATAACCAGCTAAATATCCCCTTTCCCCTGTAGTTTATTTATCTGCTTATTCAAGGCCAGTTGTTCAATGACTTCAGTAAGCTGCTGATGTGAGGTTGGAATTATCACACCTTTAGTTTGCTCCAGGAATGGCTAATTACCTCAGAGTGATGAATGAGCATCCTGAACATTTAAGGGTTTCAATGTTCATTATCTGGTAGTCGGCATTCCTTTTGTTTATTTTGCAAAGCCTTTGCAGATATAGGGCATTCAATTAAACCTGTTTCCAGGATATGTGAACACTGTGCATGAACCACAGGTCGTACAAGCAATTATTTTATGCATATACATGGCAATATTAAATCAAGACATATTAAAGCATCCTTATCTAATTAGTATGCTTCACAGATCGCTGTAGGCCCAAAGAGGGCCCGTTGTTTTTTCACATATGGTTTCTCCTGCATGTTTGAATTCACATTGTGGTTGCCTTTCCTTGGTGACCCAACCTCAATATACTGATATAAACTAGAAGCAAGTTTGAAGTACAGTGGTAGCCTCCTATTCTTCATCAATGTGACTTCCTTCTCACATGGAGCCTGGCCAGAACCAGACTTTGCTGGTTGTTTGACATAGGGTGGGCCAATACACTGGCCAGAAAGTCAAGAATGGCTACCCTGCCCTGGACATGTTTCAGGGATATAATTGGCAACCTCTGTCCTTTTGGGAAAGCCATCCTGTCTTGAAGACCTGCCAACCACTCAGATGGCCTGGCAGCAGTAACGCAGTCCCAGCAACACCACTGAGAGTGATTGCAGTGGTTGCAATGAGGTCCTCGTAGAATATGAGTTCCCTAATTGAGGCTGTTAGCTTGGTCAAATTCAGGAGCCCTGGCTGACGGATATAAACAGGAGTGTCAGAGAATCTATTCACTGTGAGATCTAGCTCTGAGAAAACTAAACCAGTGTCAAGGATTTCCCACGTGTAAGTAAAGGGTGACTTGTTGATGGAATGCCACCTTCTGTGGAGTTATTTTAGTGATGGCTTCTTCTAGGACTACAGCAAGTCCCAGGCCCCAATGACTGCCGACCTTAATCATCCTCTGGGAAGTGTTGGGAACATTGTCATAGGTCTTCCTGTGAGGCATGAGGAGCATGTGGCTTTGAAGGGGGTGCCTTGCTTCGGCACAGGATGCCAAAACACGACAGAACTGTCCCCCTGAAGGCCATAGAGAGACCAACCTATTTTACGGAGCAGCCTTCCTGTTTGACCCTCCCATCCACACTCTGACTATCAACAATGATTGATCAAGGCCTTACATTTTACTGGGATCGCAGGGTATAATTACAGAGGAGGGAGTGGCCCAAGTTGGACAGAAACAGAAATTTCTTCTCTCAGAGACGAGTGAATTGAGAAATATTTCATCACAGAGGGCTGTGGAGCCTGGTTCATTTGGTATATTCAAAGTTTTAATCAGCAAGAGAATCCAAAATTATGGGGATAGGCAGAGAAGTGGAGTAGTATTACAAGTATATGTTCCCGAGCCTGGAAAACTGCTATAGGGCTAAGTAGATTAGACCCCCAAAAGTGAATGGGAGGGGGGGGGGGGCGACCATGAGGTGTGAGTAACCCCCGTCAGTTTAATGCAGTATGACAAGGACACCAAATTCATGCTGCATGCTCAGTTGAATTACTGTTCTGCATATCCTTCACACACTGCTGCTGTTGATGACTGGGTACATCAGCAGGGAACCTGCAGCCATTACTCCCTAATACCATTTAAAGCTCGTCTGCAAATCATAAGGTTAATCTGTTCCTGAAGGGGCTGTAAATTGTGCCTGGAGCAGGAGCTGGCTGTCATGTAAGGAAGTGAATCAGACTTGTGAAACACTGAACAGTGGTGTGGTATGTGAGAGTCAGGACTCCAAGGATATTAGCTCCTGTACACAGAGATCTTGTTGGAAGAGGTGCAATGTGGAAGGTGGTGTCCTGTGTCCACAGGGAGCACTAAGAGGCCAACCATATACAAATTGGAGAGGTGAACGCCAGGAATAATGCTCAAAGATCTGGAGTTGGTTTCGCCACAGGTTCAAGATAACAAAGTGTGGAGCTGGATGAACACAGCAGGCCAAGCAGCATCTCAGGAGCACAAAAGCTGACGTTTCGGGCCTAGACCCTTCATCAGAGAGGATGATGAAGGGTCTAGGCCCGAAACGTCAGCTTTTGTGCTCCTGAGATGCTGCTTGGCCTGCTGTGTTCATCCAGCTCCACACTTTGTTATCTTGGATTCTACAGCATCTGCAGTTCCCATCATCACTCACCACAGGTTCAGTTACCTTATGAGCAGTGAAAGTCAGTGAATGTTTTTCCAAATGCCATATCTCACCACAATTGCCACATCACATCTAGCAACAATCTCTTACCATCAGCCTTGTGATGACATTGACATTCTTCACTTCATCCTCCCACACCCTCACACCCACAGCTTCCAGCTTATACACACTGTCAGCTATTTAGCCACATCAGCCAACCTCATTGCACATTACTCACTGATATACTTTCCTTTTTTTCTCCAGAACAGATTGGAACGGATTCAGAGGCAATGAGGGTTGCACAGAAATGGGGCAAGGGTGGGAGGGTAGTCACACCAGCATTTCCTGACCATCACAAAGGAAATGTTAGCCATTCTTGAGCCACCCATTGCTAAGTCTGTGACCAGTAGTGGGGATGAAACCATGGAACATGACAGTTGAGACACAATCCTTCTCACATCTCATTGACCCCCCAGCCAACACTCTCCTCTGACTTAGAAGGTGTAAATGCTGCAAGAATGCATCTCTTATCACCCATTCCCTTCACCTACCACAACCTTATCCTTTTAACTTCCTCCTTTCAGATATACAAAGGTACAGCTGCCTATACAGCCAAGGAGTTGTGAGAGTGATGATAAAGACATTGCATAATCATTCGGTTGCACACTGAGAGCCATCAGCTCTGACACTGACATTGTGTGTATCTTGAAGGGTAGATCAGAGGCACAAATCAGTACTCAGTGAGACACCAGATATTCCTGAGCTGCTGGAGAGCAGAGATCAAAGGGTACACTTTACAAAGGGGACGGCCACATATGGCATCGACTGCGAGAGGACTCATCTGAGTGCTCCAAATGGAAGCTTACTGTTAAGGGGAATGCATAACAAAATGCTTGGCAATTCCTGCAGATCATTTTAAGGAGCATGCAGATGTCCGCCACAAATTTGGCACAGTGCATTGTGCTGATTCTGGAGCTGACTTTTTCTGGTGTGGAAGCGATGGCCAACTCAGTACATATGTCGGCACAACCATGATGTGCTCCCATCAGATGGCTCATTGTCATACCTCCAATTACAGCATGAGCACCTGTCACCAGAGTCTGAGTGCTGCAGTTGAAATGCATGTTGCTGTTGTGTAATGGCAGCATGCAGACCATCACAATCCCAAAATCCCAAAATCAGTCCCCAACAAATTCCAAAGATTGCTGAGGTACTGCTCCAGGAGTAATCACAATGGCTCCTTGGAGAATGAATCTTCTGTCCTCTTTAGGAACACAATGTTTGTTCTTCCACCTCGGATACTGCCTTTGACGTTAGTCAGCAGCACTACAGACGCGCATTCAGGGATGGTGCAGTTCTCAACCCGACCTTTAAGACCCAGACAGATGCTTGAGATGACCCTCCAAGGACATCTCCATTCTCCATCATAGAAAGTCAACAGCCTTTCACCAGTCATGTTGGAGTAAGTCTACGTAGGAGAACTCAGACTCATTTGAAATATCTGGGCTTTTTTTACTATTGGACAGTTGCAACCTAATCTTTACAAATTACTAAAGTCGTAATATAGCTTCCAGCAAAAAGGAAGTCATGGTTTCTGACCTACAGCCTCACAAACATGTGTTCTTAAAATGTGATTTCTCAGCTTCTTTCCAAGTGAGAAGGGATATTTTTGCTGCAATATTTTCTGCCTAATAATTTATTAATTTCTAACCCAAATCTGTGTTACTTAGCAATTAGTAGTCATTGTGTCTTGAAGGTAGCACAAATCACGTTGATAACAGGATAATACATTGCATGGTTTAACATTGCCAATCATTAAAATAATCATTTGAAATCAGAAATTGACTTCCTCACTCAATGAAATGAAGTGTGCAACCAAATCTGTACAGCTCTGTGACAATGGTGTAGACCTGGATGAACACAGCTGGCCAAGCAACATCAGAGAAGCAGGAAAGCTGACGTTTTGGGCCTAGCCCTTCTTCATAAATGGGGAAGGGGAAGGCGATTCTGAAATAAATAGGGAGAGAAGGGGAGATGGATGGAAGATGGATAGAGGAGAAGATAGGTGGAGAGGAGAGAGACAGGTCAAAGAGGCAGGGATGGAGCCAGTAAAGGTGAGTGTAGGTGGGGAGTTTTACTGGCTCCAACCCCTCCTCTTTGACCTGCCTGTCTCCTCTCCACCTATCTTCTCCTTTATCCATCTTCCATCCGCCTCCCCCTCTTTCCCTATATATTTCAGAACCCCTTTCCTCTCCCCCATTTCTGAAGAAGGGTCTAGGCCCAAAACGTCAGCTTTCCTGCTCCCATGATGTTGCTTGGCCTGCTATGTTCATCCAGCTCTACACCTTGTTATATCAGATTCTCCAGCATCTGCAGTTCCGACTATCTCTGTGGCAATGGTGTTTTTTTCTCTCTCTCTTACAGTGACTGAGTAAAATGTGAATCACTCTTTAATGCCCTCTGCAGGGTTCTGTGTCTGATCATGTGAGTCTGCTTATGGTTGATTCTCACTATACTTGATTGGTTAAGCCTGGCAGTAGACAAAGTTACAGAAAGAGCTGGCAACTACAGCTAAAGCATAGAGTTGACATTTCAGAGCAAAATGAATGAAATCTGCTATAGACAGAAACAAGTGTAATCTCTGCATAGCTCTGAAAGATTAAAAAAAAATCTTCTAGCAAAGCGATAATAAGGTGTAGAGCTGGATGAACACAGAAGGTCAAGCAGCATCAGAGGAGCAGGAAGGCTGACGTTTCAGGCCTAGACCCTTCTTCAGAAATGGGGGAGAGGAAGGGGATTCTGAAGTATGTCAGGGCCCTTCTGAAGAAGGGTCTAGGCCCGAAACGTCAGCCTTCCTGCTCCTCGGATACTGCTTGGCCTGCTGTGTTCATCCAGCTCTACACCGTGTTGTCTCAAATTCTCCAGCATCTGCAATTCCTACTATCTCTGAAACATCTTCTAGCAATTTGGTTTTTCCACATAGTTGGTCTCTTCATCTTCTCAAGCAAGCAATTGCACTTTTTTGTCTTTGTTTCTGAGAGCTGACCAGTAATACTTTTCTTCTCTGGTGCTTCTGTTTGGCGTCTGCCAAACCCAAATCAATTACACGAGATTCAAAGTGATTACTTCAGTACTGAAAAGCCACTGTGGAAATTATTAGCAGTTCTATGAACTTGACTGCCAGTAAAGAACTCCTGAAATGTCCAAGCTCTGTAAAAGCTGGCTGGAAGTACTAAAGAGGTCAGGCAGCACCTGTGGAAAGAGAAACAGAGTTAACATTTCAGGTCGATACCAATTTATGAGAATCAAATTCTGATGAAAGGTCAATATTAATTCTGCCTCTGTTGCCACTAGTAACGCTTGAAATATTTCCAGCATGCTCTGCTTTAGTTCAGACTTCACTTTAATTTTACCTAGGTTCTTGATAGTACCAATTTGGCAAGGTTTAGAGTTGGACTCTTCAGTGTCAAATTGCTGAAGATGTTTGATTCACATTCCGCACATATAAATGTCACAGAATAAAGTTTGTCAAGAAGAGCCATCTAAATAAGCAGGATCAACATGGCATTAAAATCCACATTTGTTGTGAAGCCGATGGAGTTGATTGCATTTCATGTTAATGCCTGATCGGTCACATTATTAAGATATTTTAACGTCATTATTCAGATTAAGAGAAACGGGTGGCAGGTATTATTTTTCTTTGAGTATATATAAATAGATGTGCCCCTGCTGGATTTTGTTCTTTCTAATAGGTGAAAGGTTTTACAGTAATTTGGTGATGGGATAAAAACTGTAAGAACACTTCTGGACTTAAATAGAGGGATCATGTGCTAATACCCCTGCCTCTGGACCAGAAAACTTAGCTTCAAGTCCAGAGGCGAGTGATAGCATGTGTGAACAAGCTGATTAAATGCTTCTTGATACAAGTAATCAACAGCTTTGAAGCTGGGAGTTGCAAGACTGAAGAGGTCAATAAAACTTTTTCCCCAAGGAAAAGCTATGTGCCCTGGCTTCTGCCTCACCATCTGGTTTGGATTCTATAGATACGAAAGCCCTAGAGTCAGCCAGGCAGATCATTGGCGTTATGGTCATGTAATTCAAAAATAATGCTGTGTAGATTTGATGAACAATCACTGTTTATTCAATAGTTTTAAAGCAATGAATGCTGTCAACGTAAAGATCACTGCCTAATGTTCACTGAATTTGTATTTGCCACTGTTCACCAGAATAACCGAATGTAATATTTTGTCAATTTTTAGATGAATGAAGACGTTGAAGGAGTAAGAAAATGCAGTGCTTTCAACCTTACTGATATTTTGAATGGAGTGTGAAACTGCTATTGAATAACGTACATGGTAATGCCCAGTAAGAATTCCTTCAGGGCACATGTAAGTGATTTTCATCTTCTTAATTCAATACTTGTGAGGTTTCCAAGGTTTCTTTCTCTTGTGCATCACATAAAAAAGCACAAAGATCTACAATTTATTTGCAAACAATACTTTGATGGAACAATGAGAAAGAAATAACTTGCAATTATGCAGCAGCTTTCAGAACCTCAGGATATATCAAGCACCATACAGTCAATTAAGTCCTTTTGACGGTTAATCACGATTGTAATGCAACTGTGGGGAGGCATATCAGCATTTAAATGCAGTCCTATTTTATAATAATAGTCTTACGCTCATGCTGCAACCAAGACAATTTCTTGTAATCTGGAATTGCTTTCTCCCTGTCCTATAGTAAAAATGTTCCAGAATTTTAAAACTTTAAAAAAGAAAGACCTGCATTTCGCAATTTCTGCACATCCCAAAGAAATGCATTCATTGTTGTAATAAAGAAAGCACAGTAGCCAATTTGAGTACAGAACGCTTCCACGTTCTTTGTTCTCGTTCTTCATCAAAGACTACCGTAGACTCGTTTATGCTTTTGAGAAAACAATCTCAGTACTGCACTACGATGAAGAGGTAACAAGTAGGTTTGACCAGGGAAACCCAATGGATGTTATCTATCTAGACTTCCAAAAGCCTTTGATAAGGTGCCTCACGGGAGGCTGCTGAGTAAGGCGAGGGCCCATGGTGTTCAAGGTGAGCTACTGGCTTGGATTGAGGATTGGCTGTCTGACAGAAGGCAGAGAGTTGGGATAAAAGGCTCTTTTTCAGAATGGCAACTGGTGACAAGTGGTGTCCCACAGGGTTCAGTGTTGGGGCCGCAGCTGTTCACTTTATATATTAATGATCTGGATGAAGGGACTGGGGGCATTCTGGCGAAGTTTGCCGATGATACGAAAATACGTGGACAGGCAGTTAGTACTGAGGAGATGGGGAGGCTGCAGAAAGATTTAGACAGTTTCGGAGAGTAGCCCAGGAAATGGCTGATGAAATTCAACGTGAGCAAATGCGAGGTCTTGCACTTTGGAAAAAAGAATACAGGCATGGACTATTTTCTAAACGGTGAGAAAATTCATAAAGCCAAAATACAAAGGGATCTGGGAGTGTTGGTCCAGGATTCTCTAAAGGTTAACTTGCAGGTGGAGTCTGTGATTAAGAAGGCGAATGTAATGTTGTCGTTTATCTCAAGAGGGTTGGAATATAAAAGCAGTGAAGTGCTTCTGAGGCTTGATAAATCTCTAGTTAGGCACCATTTAGAATACTGTGTCCAATTTTGGGCCGCACACCTCAGGAAGGACATACTGGCCCTGGCACGTGTCCAGCGGACGTTCACACGGATGATCCCTGGAATGCTAGGTTTAACGTACGATGAACGGCTGAGGATCCTGGGATTGTATTCGTTAGAGTTTAGAAGGTTGAGGGGAGATCTAATAGAAACTTACAAGATAATGTATGGCTTAGAAAGGGTGGACGCTGGGAAGTTGTTTCCGTTAGGCGGGGAGATTAGAACCCGTGGGCACAGCCTTAGAATTGGAGGCGGTAAATTTAAAATGGAAATGAGGAGACATTTCTTCAGCCAGAGAGTGGTGGGCTTGTGGAATTCATTGCCACGGACTGCAGTGGAGGCCGGGACGTTAAATGTCTTCAAGGCAGAAATTGATAAATTCTTGATCTCAAAAGGAATTAAGGGCTACGGGGAGAGTGCAGGGAAGTGAAGTTGAAATGCCCATCAGCATGATTAAATGGCAGAGTGGACTCGATGGGCCAAATGGCCTTACTTCCACTCCTATGTCTTACGGTCTTACGGTCTTATGGTCTTATGCTATGCCAGGTTTATACTCAGATGCTTTATACTTTATGCTAGGTTTTATACTCAGATCTCCAGAGTGGGACTTGAGCCCACAGCTTCCTGACTCAAAAGTGCAAAAGCTATCACTGACCACAGCTGGTTCCTGTAACTCTGAATTTCCATGGATCTAAACAACCTACAGATTGGCAGTAATTGAATTAATACAGTTTCCAACCAATAAAGAATTAATGTACAATATAAGGTCAAGGCTCTGTGTCAGCCTAACAATTCCCATTTAGTTCCCTATGTGGGCTCTCATCATTCCACACTTTTAACAAAATGCTCATGAAAACATTTCCATCCAGTGATCAACAATCTTCAAGTGACTTCCCCTTCCTTGTGACAGAATAAAAAGGACAAAACCATAAAGCATGAAATCTCCTTTGACGCCAGGAAATACATTGATGTTTTGACACTGAGATCCATTGCAGGCCCGGTGTAATTGATGGATGTGGCACTCTCTGAAATGTGTTTCTGCGCCAACTCATCTCGAGTCTTGATCTTTATACTGCCCTAATAAATAACATGCCGCATGTACAGAATGTGAATTCATCCTTCTGTTAGAAAACTCAATCCAGAAACACACCTCGTGTTGAACTTGAAGGTGCGCCATTTATCCATATTCTTCAGGCAGGTGATGTCCTTCCTTCAAGCAACTTGTGCAACAAAACCCAGTTTTCTCACCATCACGTAACAAATTCGTTTCAGCAGTTTATTATTCCAATGGACATCCAAAATCAAACAATGATGCAAAGATTTGAATGCCAAATGAATTAAATGCGCTAATTATCCCTACAAAGTTATTGTTCAGGAGTGGCACCACACACACACACACACACACACACAAACACACACACACACACACACACACACACACACACACACACACACACACACACGTTAATGGAAAGGTTAAATTGAACAGTAGAACGATAAGCAGCCTCATTATGTCGCCTGGAGGTATATGTTTTATAAGTGGCCTTTGCTATCTCCCAAGATAACAAGGTGTAGAGCTGGATGAACACAGCAGGCCAAGCAGCATCAGAGGAGAATGAAAGCTGATGTTTCGTGCCTCGACCCTTCCTCAGAACATGATAGCTTTCACTACGTGGAAACAATAAACCAATGTTGTTCTTATTTGAGAGGCAAACACTTCAAGGTAACTACAGCCTAGCACTTGACCTAGGGTCTCGCACCAGCTCATTTCAGTCTTAAACAACTGACCTTAAAATTTTCTCGCACCTCTCAGACCTGACTGCTCAGCTGTGGGCTTGAACATTGCCCCTTCTCGAATTTCTTCAACAAACCAATTAATCACTGAGAGTTGATGATCTGTGCAAAGTGAAATCACCCAAGGACTTCCCCTGCCCTGAAACACCACATTTCTGGCCTGAATGTCGGATTTGGCTTTTTGAAAAATGGGGACCTTGTCTGGGAATCTGCTGGCACCGCGCAACAGAGACCAAACAGCACCACTTCTGTGACAGCAATAATGGCTGTATTCCAAGGGTTAAAGGACCCAAAGGCATTTTGATAAGCTACGGAGAGAAAGTGTGCGTGTAAGTTAAATGAGGAGGGTGAGGGATAATGCAGCAGCTAAGTGGGTGAGAGGCAAGGATGGGGTTTGGGAGGATCGAGTGAGGACGCAGGTGTATCGGGGTGGGGTCATGTCACGGTGTGATTTGAAAAAACATTGAGTCAGGAGGGATGCTGGGTCAGGTCAGGGATGTCAAACTGGAAGGTGAAGGTGTTGGGTTTTGGTGGCTCAGATCTGCGAGGCTTTGGATGGAGGTAGCTGTCAGCTTAGTTTGAATTGGAAGAGGGCTATTGGAAGGGTTTCGTTGGGGGAAGGGGGAATTGGGGATTGGTGTAGATTTCACGGTTACTCAGGAGATAGAGTCGGTTTTAATCTCTCTAACTTCCCTGGGTAATTATCCAGGATAAGTCAGAAACCTTCAAGTCTATGACGAATTCAGATTTTTCTGGAGGAATTATGATACAATTAAGAGTCAACATTTTGCTGTGGTCTGATGTTATATATAGGCCAGACGGGGGAAAATCATGGCAAATCATCATTGAAGGACATGAGTGAACCAAATGAGTTCTTACAACAACTTGATAGTTGGGAGGTGGGGGGAGGGGGGGAGGTGGGTGTGGGGAGGGGGGAGCGGTGGCAAGGTTGAGGGGAAGGTGGAGGGAGGGACAGCTTCTTGGGTAATATTACTGGAACTGGTTTTAAATTACTTATGTATGGGTGGAATTAAGTTTCTGTTAGTTTTTATGGTGGAGTTTGACCCCTCTCACCCAGTATCTTGACCTGGGCCTCTGGATTACTTGACAGGTGCCAAAGCCACCGTGCCACCACCTTCCCTGTAAGTGGATCGTTTTTGTAAATATTCAGTGCTAGATTTTGAAATAATTATTGTGGAGAGACTTGAAGCGTATTTATAGCACGCCAATGTTTGCCCAGAAGGCCAATTGTAAGGCCTGTTGTTCACTGCAGTTGGAATCTTCTAGCCCAGGAGGTAGTGAGCCAACTGATGGGAAGGAAATTTAAGCAGGTAAATGGGTGATGCCCCAGAATGCCAGCAGCTTCCTGCCTCCACACAAACTAGGTTTTGAGCAGGAGGGCCTTACTAAAATCTTCACACTCTGTTGCTAATTGGGTCAACAAATTGCCACTGGAGGAGTCTAATCTCATTTGGGCTAGAATTCTTTCAGTCATAGGCGAGACAGAGTCAGCCTATCCAACTGGTAAACCTGGCTGGTTTAACTGTCAGTTGGAGGATTGGCGGGATTGTGGGGTGTTGCCCTCAAAATGCACCTGCCTGTGTACAGTGGAGGGATTGGGCATGGAGTTGAGATGTGGCAGCTGGCAGCCACACCCCCTCCACATTTTTTCACCCTTACTTAAGGTCCCGTCTCTCCTGAATCCCACCTAGTGAGATTGCGTTCCGCAGCCCCCCCCCCCACATCACCCTCCTACCCCTCACCTACCCCTGCCCAGCAATTTCCACCTAAGTCATGGTTACCTCTCCATCCTAGACATTAATGGATACTGTATCCCTGGCACCAGCCATTTCCTTCTTTGTGGCACTGTCAAGTGTTTGTGTTGCCAGCTTCTGATTGGCCAACAGCTTTTGGCAGGCAGTACTTCCTCAGTTGGGGTCCTAATTCCAGTAGAAAGTCCATGGGCCTCATGGTGGTTGAGTGGTTAACACTGCTGCCTCAGGGCACCAGGGGCCTGGATTCAATTTTAGCTTTGGGTTACTGCCTGCATGGAGTTTGCACATTCTTCCTCATGTCTGCATGGGGTTCCTCTGGGTGCTCGAGTTTCCTCTCACAATCCAAAGATTAGGTGGATTGGCCATGCTAAGCTGCCCACAGTGTTCAAGGATGCACAGGCTAGTTTGATTAGCCATGGGAAATGCAGGGTTACAGGGATAGGGTAGTGAGGTGGAACTGAGTGGGATGTTCTTTGGAGGGTCAGTGTAGACTCAAAGAGTTGACTGGCCTGCTCCCGCACTGTAGAGATTCTGTAATTATATGCCTGCATAGGCTTCCTCGGAGTGCTGCAGTTTCTTTCAGGTTAGGCTGATTTGGCTGTGCTAAATTGCCTGGTAATGTCCAGGGATGTGCAGGCTAGATGGATTAACCATGGTAAACACGGGGTGACAGGGATAAGGCAGGGGACTGAATCCGGGTGGGATGCTGTTTTAAGGACCTCGGTGGGTTGAAGGACCTCTTTCCCTACTGTAGGGACTGTATGATTAAATAAATGAAGTGCCTGATAGGCAGGTCCTAATAGGCTATGTGTTTCTCCCTGTATTCGCTCCTGCCTTCAGATTTGGTCTGATACTGGGAAGCTTCCACCCTGCAGGGTTGCTTGCCAGTTTGCTGTAGCACAAAATAAGTGGCCTCAAGTGTTTCACCAAAATAATACCTGAATCATAACTAGCTAAAATTGAACCATACAAAAATAAGGAGTTAAAGATATAATCTAAGCCACCCTTTCTTACGAGAGTCTCTTTCCATAAGTGGCAGCCCTGCAAAACTCTCCCTCATGATCTCCTGGACAGAAAGTAGTGTGTGACACAGAATATCACAAGAGGGCAAGAAGAAGGAAAGAACCCAACAGGGAAGATGGGTAAAACTGTCAAATGACACATGGTTGTCCAACTCATATTGCACAGAAACAAAAATAAAGTTGCTGGAGAAGCTCAACAGATCTGGTAGCATCTGTGAAGGAGAAAACAGAGTTAACGTTTCGGGTCCGGTGACCCTTCCTCAAAACATATTATACACCTCATAAGGGGCGACCAGTGTGACCAGTGTATTCATTTCCAGGTATTGCTGTCTTATTTTCCCTCTGCGATATTAAACATAGACAGAAATTATACTCTTCGTAAGTTTCCTTCCTGTTTTAATGCAGTACTGAATTATCTACAGCAAATTATTTGGCACCTAGGCATTTTCCCTGGGCCAAGTAGTCTCATGAAAGGTAAAACCTTCAACTCTATTTATTTGAGGAGAGAAAATAGACTTGGTTCTCAAAGTCTTGAATGAGTCAACTGTCTACTTAATAGAAACATCAAAATGAAACAAAAGATTGTATTTCCATCTTGTTTGGCAGTTTGAGAACCTGAGACATTTTCTCTATGCAAGATGTCTCACAGTTGTAAACTACAGTCTGTTTCAGTCACTGCTTCTGGAGTGAGAACAGAAAGGACCACTTCAGCAGGCAGTAAATGAGGATGAGTAAGGAGAGACCAGCTGGAAAGAGAATCAGTGCACAGTTTTCTCATTTCTGGCACCAAGGGCTAAAATCTTGCAGGATCAGGAAACACAAAGTTCCAGAGCTGGAAATCACCCCTGGCAACAATCGCTCATTTCGAGCTGTGACATGGGCTGCCTCTTAATTAGCAAGGAGATGGGTTCCCTAATTAATTAAATGTGGCAAACAGTCAGTGAAAAAAATGGTTCAGCCCATCAAAGGTCCTTAAGCTGTCTGGTGGGATCACAGGTCACAGAGACAGGATGCTAAGAACTGAAGATACATCATAAAATCCCTACAGTGTGGAAACAGGCCATTCAGCCCATTGAGTCTGCACTGACCCTCTGAAGAGCATCCCACCCAGACCCAACTCTCGACTCTATCCCAATAACCCTGCACTTCCCATGGATAATCTACCTAACCTACACATCCCTGGACACTATGGGTAGTTTAGCATGGCCACTGAACCCAACCTGCACCTAAACTTCGGAATGTGGGAAGAAACCGGAGCACCCCGAGGAAGCCTGCACAGACACGAGGAGAATGTGCAAACTCCGCACGGACGTTTTCCCAAGGCTAGAATCAAAGTCGGGTCCCTGGTGCTGTGAGGCTACAGTGCTGACCAGTGAGCCACAGCGCTGCCTAATGTGCATGTGCTAAATATGTGCATACACTACCTGCAGTTTGTGTGCCAGGAGATATGTGGGTTGAAAGTTTCGATGTGATGTGAAAAGGGGAATTACATATGAGAATACTGATTTTCCTGCTAATACTATAGCAATTTCTTTTCCTCTAGGCAGTGATTCTTTTCATATTCTCTCTTAAGTATGACTCTGCTCCTCAACATGCCTGAAACTTCGTCAAGTCATGTGTCACCACCATCTGTAATGAAGATAAGCTTCAGACTCAGAGCAATTACTTCTTATAAGCCTACTGCACTGTGTAATAAGCACCTTGGTACTTGTCTGATCTCATGACTTGAATACCTATTCAACAACATCAGGCATTTGTATACAACAGCCATCATGGGAAAACTTTCAGTAATTCTTCATATGATGGCTTTGTTGCATCGAGTGGTGATTGCCAGTTGTCATTGTTGTAATCTGCAGAATGAACTGACTGACATTCATCTTTCTCAGCAAAGGCATCAGGGCTGAACTCATCTGTTCTACCGTCAAAGAGTAAAATGAAGCTAAGGAGCACTTGCTGCGATAAGTTGTTAATATCAGTAATATTTCGATTATCATTCTCCTTTATCCTCTCTCATTCCAAGTCTAGAATGTCGTTAGGCGGCTGGTCGCTTTAATCTTCGATGCACCTCTTTCTCACTTCATCTTGCCTCCCCCAAAGAGAAATGAAAAATCTTTTATATCCTTCTCATTTCTTCAGATGGAGTTTCTTCACTGAATGCATATCCACTCCAGCAGTGTTTTTCGTACAATATTGAATCAACTTGAATTTCTTCCTCAGCTGGGAAATGAAAAAGATTCAAAGCTACACACATTTCCCTGTTCTGTTTTTAATGAAGAATAGTATTGAGTAGGAATTATACATAAGGACTCATAGATCTCCATTTGATTATATTGATATATGGCATGCATCTGCCCTTGCCCACTGAGTGGAATACTAGCTGCACCCTTCAGTTGATGAGGATTAGAGAAATTCACGTTTTAAGCCTGGTGTAACTTCTGAAAGAGCAGACACTCCTACTCGTGTGTCCAAATTAAAATTGCTGTTTCTGCCACTGACCATGATATTTACGTACCAGTAATCCTCTTCCCCTGTTCTTTAGTGCCATCTACCTCTTGGACGCCTTCATTCTAGAGTGGTCTGCTTTTAGATATTTGTGCCACAGGTAGAAGTCTCTTACTGTTGCAGCAAAGCCAGTAGGCCCTCTTGCGGTGTGAATGGTTCTCAGTGTTAGTAGCTGGCTGAACCCCATCTCACTACAGTTTTATTATCACCTCAATGAGGGCATGTAGAAACAACATAGACTGTCTTTTTGCTGGTACATTGACAGCCCTCTAATTGATGAACTGGATCAGGTCAGAGTCGGCGATCAGGATCAGTGAGCCTCCCTATGTCTTCAGATGAATCTTCTGTTTTAGAATAACATAGAACATAGAACGGAATAGCACAGTACAGGTCATTTGGCCCACGATATTGTGCCGACCTATTATCCAACTAAGATCAAACTATCCTGCATACCCTGCATTATACTATCCTCCATGTGCCTATCCAAGAGTTGCTTAAAAGTCTCGAAAGTATTTGACTCCACTATCACTGCTGGTAGTGCATTGCACACTCCCACCACTCTCTGTGTGAAGAACCTACCTCCGACATCTCCGCTATACCTTCCTCTAATCGGTTTAAAATTATGCCCCCTCGTAATAGTCATTTCCGCCCTGTGAAAAAGTCTCTAGTTATCCACTCTATCTATATCTATTCTATCTATCCAATCGACCTGCTATATGTGTGAAATTCAGCAAACCTAGCTAACTGCTCTGCTTCAGCCAATGTAACACTATGTTTGCATACAAATAATTCAGATTTCCTCCAGTAACCCAAACTCTCAGAGTCAGTGGCCATCTGGTGCACCCTGACAGCTGAAGAGCAGCACCATTCCCTTGTGGACCCTTATCCTCTGCTCAGTACCCCAACTGTGCTCACTAACCTGTTAGAGGGCTCCCCCCTTTATCGCTGTCCTGGATCGTGTTGTTGGATTTTCACTGGACTACTGCCTCACATGTGCACCATCCTGAGGGCAGCCAAGTCCTCCCCGAGCTCTGTAACTGCCAAACCTCCCCGCTTCACCCCCATCCCAGGCCCCAGGAAGTCTTTCCACATCAAACAGGTGTTCACCTGCACATCTGCTAATGTGGTACACTGCATCTGCTGTTCCTGTTGTGGCCTCCTCTCCATCGGGGAAACCAAGTGGAGGCTTTGGGACCACTTTGCGGAACACTTACACTCAGTTTGCACTAAACAACTGCACCTCCCAGTTGCGAACCATTTCAACTTGCCCTCCCATTCCTCAGACAACATGTCCATCCTGGATCTCCTGCAGTGTCACAACGGTGCCACCCGAAGGTTGCAGGAACAGGACCTCATATTTCTCTTGGGAACCTTGCAGCCCAATGGTATCAACATAGACTTCACAAGCTTCAAAATCTCCCCTCCCCCTACCGCATCCCAAAACCAGCCCAGCTCGTCCCCACGTCCCTAACCTGTCCTTCCTCCCTCCTATCCCCACCTCCCACCTCAAGCCCCACACCCATTTCCTACCTACTAACCTCATCCCGCCCCCTTGACCTGTCCGTCCTCCCTGGACTGACTTATCCCCTCCCTAACTCCCCATCTACACTCACCTTTACTGGCTCTATCCCCATCTCTTTGACCTGTCTGTCTCCTCTCGACCTATCTTCTCCTCTATCCATCTTATAGCCGCCTCCCCCTCTCTCCCTATTTATTTGATTCCCCTTCACCTCCCCCATTTCTGAAGAAGGTCTAGGCTCAAAATGTCAGCCTTCCTGCTCCTCTGAAGCTGCTTGCCCTGCTCTGTTCATCCAGCTCTACACCTTGTGATCTCTAATGTTGTGAGGACATGGGTTTCAATTCACACCAGGTAAATAGTGAAATATGAATGCAATATGCAGCCTGAAATAATAAACTGGCCTATTGGTGTCCATTTACCCATTGTTGAAAGTTGTAAAAATTCAACAGGTTCGCTAATGTCTTTTAGCCTATTACAGTTTGTGACCCAGCAATGCAGTTGATTGTTAACTGCCCTGTTGGCAATTAGGGGTGGGCAATAAATGCTACCTAGACACAGCACAAGAGTGAAATTCTTTTTTAAAAATGCTTTACGCAAGTAATGAGTTCAGGAAGGAAGAAGAAAAAAAGTGAGGGTTCATGAACTTAGTGATTTAAAGAACTGAGAAATAAATACAAACAATTGCTCTCAAAAAAAAGGTCAAGCAGTAGTTTTAACATGAAATTGTTGAGCCCTCAGTTGAGTCCGGAAGGTTGTAAAGTGTCTAATCGCTGCTAAAATCTAACATCTGCCCCATATTCCAACTGGGATTGCTGTTTACTTCCACCAGGGAATTAAAATCACCCTATGGCCTGTTCTCTTCTTACCGTGTAGTTACTGATGGTAATGACATTTGAACCTTGGCAAAAAGGAACATTGCTGTCAGAATTCTCATAATAAATCCAAGTCGAATGCCACAGGCATTATTTGCAAGAAGCGCTTCAGACTGTAATCACCCTGGGACATTTAATCAATGCGAGGGCGCATGATGCAAAATATAATTTATGTAAGTTGTGCACGTCAACAGTGTTCTTGGACTATTTTTGCTACAAATTATTTTTAGGTATTGAATACTGGTCCAGGAAATTCAGCAAATACTCTTAAAACCTGCTTTGCTTTTCTTGTGGGTCCAGTGGGAACAATCACTAATCTCAGAAGTTTGAGACAACAATAGTACAGAGTGTGACATTTATAAAACCTATTTTCTTTTAACTCACAATACTGATTGAATGTTTCCCTTCAGATCAAAAGGATATAAACCGTGGGCTGCAAATAATGGAAGATTGTGGTAGTGGTAGTGGGTTGAGGGATTTTGGGACCATTAACTTGATGGCCATTAGGTGCCAGTCTCATTAGCATAAAGGCTGTGAGATTAAAGCCCTGTTGATCATCAGTGTGCAGAGTAACTGGACCAAAAATCTCTGATATGTCTGCATGAATTGTGATTGTGGCTCATTTAGCCTGAACAATTATAGGTGTAAGATGTTGAAGATTACATACAAAGGTGACAAATGTGGCCGTATCTGGGAACATAGTGAAGGTAAAACTCCAAAGTTATAATATCATACTTGTTGTTCTACTGGGTCCTAAGAGAGAAAAAATGTGTAACAGGAGGGTGGGAAATGTTTCTGGTTTTTCAGACTTACCGAAGAAAAGATATTCTGTTCATCTGAAGGGTTTCCTTGAATGAGCTATCAGCTTACTTAGTATTTTTTTACCATCTCAAAATGCAAAACGTATGGCATCAGCTTTTTTGGGCAGTTCTTAGTCGTGTTTGCCTGTTCCCAACATGCTATTGATGGTTGGCACATTCAATGAATAACTCCAGAGAATCTCTGCCCCTTTGAGTGTTATTATTCTGCAATTTTGCTTCACATCAGCACTGCAGTTGAAATGTTAATGCAGCCTGAATGTGGCTTCAGGGCCCCAGCTGACTCAAGACCACAGTGGGTTCTAGCTGCAGGTCTGTCCTTTGTGAATTTAATGCTAATGTAAAAAACGAAAGTGCTGAAAACAAACCCAAAACTGGTTAATTGCAGATTAGGTCCTGGTACAGACCCCAGTCAAGAAGTAGAGTTTGTGCTTCCCATGATTTCCTAGCTTTTCCACTGAATAAATGGTCAGTAAATGTCTGCCTGGACGCCTTGTAGCTCAGTGGGGAATGTTCCTGACTCTGAAGCAGAAGCTGTAGGTTTATGTTCTATTCCGGGACCTGATGTGTTGGTAACATGACCAAACAATTTGAGTATCAATTGTAAATGTTCCTAACATATCGAGTAGTAAGAGCAGAGAGATTTCTGGTTAGCTATGTAGTGGATAAGAAATCAGAGCCCCTACCATTCCTATCCATAGCTCCTACCATCACTATCCATAACTCCAGTGCACAACATGAACGTAAAGTAGATATTACCACAACAACTCAGGCACCTTTGTGTCATTAGGTTGACTAAATAGCCAGTGAGGATCGCATTGGTACCAACAGAACAGGGTAGATTCGCGATAACAGGAACTGCAGATGCTGGAGAATCCGAGGTAACAAGTATAGAGCTGGATGAACACAGCAGGCCAAGCAGCATCTTAGGAGCAGAAAAGCAGATGTTTCAGGTCTAGACCCTTCATCAGAAGCTTATAAACCTGAAGCAAATTCTGCAGTTCAAAAAAAAACTGAATTTTATTCTGTTAGAGAACATTTAATGGCCAGTTTTCCATATCCCATATTTTGTTGCTTTTCAAATGTACTTGTGGTAATTCACGTGGATCAAACATATGGAGGAGAAACTATTGAAAAATATGTAAGCCTAAAAAGATGTATGATGCCAGTACTGAATACGGTCAAATAATATTTCTGCATCTACGATCTTGGTGAAACTGATAAAATGGTGCTATGGAGAAAGTGAGATAACAAGGTGTAGAACTGGATGAACACAGTAGGCCAAGCAACATCTTAGGAGCAGGAAGGCTGATGTTTTGACCCTACAATGTGTTTCCATGTTAATATTCAAATAAAATTTTCTAGGCTCTTAATCACTTATAATGATACGCTAAATTGAGCAATTTTATTTTCTAGCTTTTAATAGGAATATCATGCCTGGAAGCTCAATATATTATGAATATCCCAGGACCTGGTTATGTGATAGCAGCTTGATATAGAAAAAATTCTCCATCAAAGTACTGGTAAGTTTCCTGATGTTTTGTCTCAGTGCTCCCTCTTTACAATAAGAATCCAGCCCAGTTCTAGTTGTGAAGACTTTATAGTATATCTTTGTTTCTTTTTTTTATTGACTTAATGCAAATTTATGGAGTGAAATCAGACCAACCTGATGGACAGTGGAGAAATTTTCAATCAGTGAACAAGTTGTGACAATAAAATGCACATCTAGCCCATATTCATTGTTGTATTCCAGAAAATCAGTTGAAGGGCAGAAATTGACTGATCTTTAGACATCTTAACATAAACATTTAATTGTAGTATTACACGTTACAAGCACACACCTCCTAAACCAATACCCCCAGTTAATATCCACCACCTGCTAAAACTAAATATCGTTAATATCCAATCAATGCTCACTTGTATTGCAGCCAATGGGATGGATTAAAATCACCCCTCTTCTTTGAATAAGATAACAATATCAAGTTATTGTGATCTGGAATGGATTGCCTAAAAGGGCAGTGAAAATTTACTCCATATGCAGGTTTTGAAGTAGATTTGTTGCTCGGGTTGTGGGTGTTGAGGTCGGTTGGCTCGCCGAGCTGGTTTGTTGTTCCGCAGATGTTTTGTTACCCAGCTGGGTAACATCCTCAGTGCAGCCTCTGATGAAGCATCAGTGTGTTTTCCCACCTGGTTTTTAAACTCTGGGGTCCGTTGCGATGGATTGCCTCGCTTCCGGTTTTCCTTCATAGTGGAATGTATATGGGGTCAAGTTCAATGTGTTTATTAATAGCCTGCTTCATGCAGTGTCATGCGTGCAGGAATTCTCATGCTTGTCTCTGCCTAGCCTGTTGCAGGATCTTGGTGTTGTCCCAATCGAAGTCATGATTCTCCTTGTCCATGTAGATTGAGATGAGTGAGTATTGGTCATTTTTTTTTATAGTCAGTTGGCGTTCATGTACTCTTGTTGTTAGTTTCCTTCCTGTTTGTCTGATGGAGTGTTTCTCACAGTCTCTGCAGGGGACCTTGTAAATGACATTGGTCCTGTCCATGGCAGGGAATGGGTCTTTAGTTCAGCTGATGTAGGTTTGTGTGCCACTCCGATGCCCAGCGGTCGTAGAAGTCTTATGGTGATTTCTGACGTGTTCCTGATGTAAGGTAGTGTGATGAGTGTGTCAGGGCGTGTAGAGTCTTGCTGATGCTGTTCCTGTAGGCATCTCTGACCCAGTTCTTTGGACATCCATTATCCTTGAACACTTGGAAGAGGTATTCCTCCTCCTCTTGGCATAGTTCCATGTTGCTACAGTGTGTTGTCCTTTTAAACAGTGTTTGCACGATATCGTTTGATGTCACCGTCCTGTTCACATCAATAGACGTACCATTGGCGAGGGAAACAATGACAACACTACTTGAACAAGAACACAACCCCAGTGAAACCATCTCCAAGGACAACACGCTTAAACTACTGGACATATGCCTGATCACCCACTTCACCTTCAACGGCCAAACATACAAGCAAATCAACGGGGCACCCATGGGATCGCCTACCTCTGGACTCATAGCAGAAGCAGTGATACAAAGACTGGATGGGACTGCCCTTCCTCAAATCCAACCTAAACTATGGATACACCACGTAGATGATACCTTTGTCATCATCAAACCGACCAAAGTAGAAGAGACACACAAACTCATAAACAACACCTTCACTGGAATAAAATTTACATGAGAGGAGGAGAAGAACAAACCACTCCCATTCCTGGATGTCATGGTAGAGTGCAAAACAAATAGAGAACTGCAAACAAAAGTACACCGAAAGGCCACACACACAGAACTTGAACAGTAACCATCCCAGCATGCACAAACAAAGCTGCGTGCAAACGATATTCAAAGGGGCAACAACACACTTCAGCAACATGGAGTGAAATTACCAGTAACTGGAAATCTCATACTGTTGTTCAATGTTCACTTTAAGCAAGGTTGCAACTGAGTTCATTTCACTCAGACTCCTTAAAGCAGGAGGGTGAGCAGATTTTCACTCTGGGCTGGATTTGACATTTTGTGTTCTTTGCTTACTTAAATTTGCTCAAACTTGCTCACCACCACCATTAGCTCAGAGGGTGGATAATTCTGTACCTCGATGCACACTGTTATTAATGCTTCAAATGGATTAGTGTCCAAGAGCTAGATGGAAGTAAACCGTGTATAGATATAGTGTCATAGCCATTTTGAGATCCAAAATTTCCTGTTAGTAATAGCTCGGTTTATGTTGGTCTATCAATCATCTAGATGGAGACACCCTTTGGCAAATGTATAGTTTTAATCTTCATAACACATGTAAAAAATAAATCCTGCATAATCCTGTCAATTCATCAGATGTGCTACAAAAAGTTGATGATAATTCAAATTATTTGTCTTTTGTTTTTGGCTGTTCAATAAATATAAAACATAGCCTTTTCCCATGCTGAATCCCAACTCATAATAGTGAAAATCACTAGCATCCTATTTTGGTTTAATTATACTTAGCTAACTTATCTCAAAAATGCACTATAAAGACCAACCTTCAAGACCTGTTCTGATATGTTGGTCTTAACAGTTAAGGTGCCATACAGTCTCCCGCTTTCTTTGCTAATTTAAATAAATATTCAAAATCCGTAGCATAGTTTGCAAAGCAGATGCTTTTCTCAGCCTCTTTATTATTCCCTTAATCATTGAATTCCCCACTATCAACATTCTCGGAATTACCATTGACTAGGAACTGAACAGGACTAACTTTATAAATACTATTACAACAGAGACTATCAATCATACAGCAAATAGTTCACTTCCTGTCCCCACAAAGCCTGTCCACTATCTACAAGGCACAAGTCAGGAGTGTGATGGAATAATCCCCACTTGTCTGGATGAGTGTAGCTCTAACAACACTCAAGAAGCTAGACACTGTCCGGGCTAAAGCA
This sequence comes from Stegostoma tigrinum, assembly GCF_030684315.1. Lineage (NCBI taxonomy): Eukaryota > Metazoa > Chordata > Chondrichthyes > Orectolobiformes > Stegostomatidae > Stegostoma > Stegostoma tigrinum. Next base: position 77,065,768 of record NC_081362.1, on the reverse strand, counting down.
ATCTATTTGATAGACACCTCTTCCACCATCTTCAAAATTCACTGCCTTCATTGTCAACACACAATAGCAGCAGTGTGTACCACCTACAAAATGCACTGCAGAAATTCAACAAGACTCCTCAGACAGCACATTTTAAACCTGCAACCTGTACCATCCAGAAGGTCAAGGGCAGCAGATGCGTGTGAATGCAGCCACTTCTACTTCTCCTTCATGATGCACTCCATTCCGACTTGGAACTAGTTTATCGTTCCTTCATTGTGGCTGGGTAAAAGCTTTGAATTCCCTTAACTGCGGATGACTTACCTCTTGATTTGCCGTAGTTCAAGAAAGCGGAACAACACTTCCACGTCCAGGGCAGTTAGGTTTGGGCAATAATGCTGTCCGAGCCAATGATGCCCATGAGCAAAAACTAAATCAGTGCCACCAAGACAAGAACATCTGAGTATTCAGCTTCTTGCTGAAAACATCACATTGTTGATATAGTGTGGCTGATAAATTTGCCAATTCAATAACCATTATTCAATTTCTGTGTGAAATCATTTCAGATATCTCAAGGTGATGTGGTACAATGAAAATGCAAGTTGTATTTCAGTTTGCTTCTGTAAGCTTGCAAGTCTTTCACTGATTTATAGATCAGTAGTAATTTATGACCCAGACTCTACTGTGAATACAGAAAAGATGAAGAAGGTTAGCAAGGTTTCTGATGTAAGTTCAATTAAATTAAAGCCACCTCCCCCTGGTCTCTGAAACTCCATTCCTTTCTGCTGTGCGTAAGGACTTTTTTTTATTTACAAGGGGGTGTATAACCACAGCAGGTATGGCTGCTTATTTCAGTGAGAAAATCTTTGCTATATTATTACCAGTATTTCTGTACTATTTATGCTCTAGACATGTCAGTTGTGATCTCAGGAGTGCTGGAGACTTGGGGGCCAGAATTTTGAAGGCTAACATTGATGTCCATCATAGAATGCAGGCAGCATTTTCACTTCTGGGGAGAAAGCCAAAACAGAGATAACATGGTGCCATCAAATTAGGGTTTATTTTGTTCACTCAAGAGATGGAGCCTTCGCTAGCAAAACAAGCATTTGCTGTCATTCCCTAATTATCGTTGAGGAAGTGGTTAGCACCTTCTTAAACCGTTGTACTCCACATGGTATAAATCCATCTACAGTGCTGTTAGGAATGGAGCTCCAGGACTCAGACCCAGCAATTGCGAATGGAATGGTGATATCCTTTAGGTCAGGGTGGTGTGTGATTTGGAAGGGAAATGAAATTTTCTCATATTTGTGACAGTCGTTGTTTGGAATTTGTGTGGCACATTTTATTTTAATTGTGTCTCACATTCAGCGCTTGTTAATCGATTTCATTTTGGGATATGCTATGAGTCTTATGCACTTTCAAAATGTTCTGTGGGAGCCCCTTCAAAACATGACATGCAAAACTCTTATGGGAGTTGGATACATTGAGGCCATTTAGACGCATGCAGGCCTCAGATGTACACATCGAATAATCAATTAGGAAGGCTTCCAGCCCGTTGTTGGCTAACATGATCTCATTGAAAGAGTTTTAGTAAGTAAGTTTGAATAAAGATGCTTGTCTTATGATGGTACTCAAAATATGGAATTACTTTGATTTCAGCCAGACAGGAAGACAGTAAACATGAGTTTATTCTCCAAGGAGGGGCTAATAAGGTAGTCATAATCTTAATAATGAAGGCATTCGTTAACAAATGCATTAGATACTAAATTGGATATATTAGGGAACACAGACACTGAAAATGATATGACCTGGAGCCTCGGATCTGTAAACATCAAAAATCGTCCTTCATTGACAGAAAGGCAGGAATTTAACAGTCGGTAAGATAAGTGGTGTTATTTTTTTCAAATCCAGCATTCAGACTGATTCCATTTTGTTTGGGCTGTAAGTTTAAGTTATGATTGTATTGTATGCATGGATAAAGTGTTCGGCATATTTCAAATTCAACATACCTATGCTTCACCATTGTGCCAACTAATGACCGTACAGCTATTTGCATCGGTTAGAGATACAGTTAATTCTGCTTGCATTCTGTAAATTCACAGAAAATGGCTTTTTTCAAACAGCTGGATTTGGAAAGGATCCAATGTTTTGCTGCCCACGGGTGGCAAGCTCTGATTTACTGATATTCTAGCTCTGACTTGTAGGAGATCTGTCTGATTTGCTGCCTGTTCATCGTATTCAACTATGATGCTGACGGGCATTTTGTTTATTTAAAATAGCTGCATGAGGTTTAGCATTCAGTTTATCATGAGGAAATGTATCTGCAGTCAAGAGCATTGTTGATTCCATTGCCTTTCCATCAATGGTGGATTGGGGGGCTGTGAGCCTACAGATGTGCGTACAGATCAGGAACAGGAGCAGACCACTCAGTCCCTGTCACCTGCTCAGCAAAAGGTTATGGCTGATTTGAATATGGCCTCAATGCCACATTCTGACCTACCCAATGAGAACCACTGAGGCCCTCATTAGTCACGATTCTATCTACCTCTATCTTAAAGGTATCAATGACCAAACCCCAGTACTCTGTAGTAGAGAATTGCAAAAGCTTTCAACTCTGAGGGAAAAAAATCCTTCTCATCTCCACTTTAAAAGAAAAGCCCCTTATTAATAAACTGTGTCCCCTATTTTTAGCCTCTCCCACAAGGGGAGCCATCTTTCACCTTTTCAACTGCTCTCAGATCCTTCCAATAAGATCAACGTTCATTCTTCCAATTCTGATGGATACAGACCAACCCTTTCCAACTGTGCTTGACAAGGTAACACCCAGATATCAGGTATCAGTCAAATTAACTTTCTTTGAACTGTTTCAAATGCATTTACAGCCTTTCATAAATAAGGGGACAGAAACTGTCCACGATACTTTAGATGTGGCCTCAATGACACCAACTAACTGTAGCAAAACATCCCTGCTTTATATTCCTTTTGCAAGAAATTACAACATTCTATTTGCCAACCAAATCATGGCAGTCATTGGAGATAGTAAGAACTTCCAATGCTGGAGTCAGAGATAACACAGTGCGGAGCTGGAGGAACACAGTGGGCCAAGCAGCATCACAGGAGCGGGAAAGTTGATGTTTCAAGTCGAGAGAGATAATGGGAACTGCAGATGTTGGAGAATCCGAGATAACAAAGTGTGGAGCTGGATGAACACAGCAGGCCAAGCAGCATACAAGTCGAGACCCTTCTTCAGTAATCAGCTCTTTAACTCCAGACTTCAGATTCGAATTCTTAAATTGTCGTGCTTGGATGTTGGCAGCATTTCTTCCAGAGATGAAGAAGAAAAGAAAGCAATGTTTCAGATATTATATGACCCTTATTTGAACTCTGGGGATTATAAATCTGGAGATAATTTTATAGTTTCGTCAACAAACTTGCTCAAAGGCTTTTTTTATGGGAATTTGTGCCGGAGCCTGCAGTGATTAAAAAATCACTTTGGCACAGCGTTGTCTACAAGGGATCTGGACTCTGTGAGACCAGGACCAGCAATAGAACATCCCTTCACCCAATCAGAACAAAAAATTGTTGAAAAGCTGTGCAGAATCTGAGCTGGGGTGTACAAGGCTGAACATTTAATTCAATGGAGCACAGAAAGTATAATAAAACAAGGGGAAGATGGAAATAAAGAGAGAAATAGTAAGAAAGGCAAAAGGTAGTTTAAAGGCAGAGATAATGGGAACTGCAGATGCTGGAGAATTCCAAGATAATAAAATGTGAGGCTGGATGAACACAGCAGGCCAAGCAGCATCTCAGGAACACAAAAGCTGACGTTTCGGGCCTAGACCCTTCATCAGAGAGGGGGATGGGGAGATGGAACTGGAATAAATAGGGAGAGAGGGGGAGGCGGACCGAAGATGGAGAGTAAAGAAGATAGGTGGAGAGAGTATAGGTGGGGAGGTAGGGAGGGGATAGGTCAGTCCAGGGAAGACGGACAGGTCAGGGAGGTGGGATGAGGTTAGTAGGTAGATGGGGGTGTGGCTTGGGGTGGGAGGAAGGGATGGGTGAGAGGAAGAACCGGTTAGGGAGGCAGAGACAGGTTGGACTGGTTTTGGGATGCAGTGGGTGGGGGTGAAGAGCTGGGCTGGTTGTGTGGTGCAGTGGGGGGAGGGGACGAACTGGGCTGGTTTAGGGATGCAGTAGGGGAAGGGGAGATTTTGAAACTGGTGAAGTCCACATTGATACCATTAGGCTGCAGGGTTCCCAGGCGGAATATGAGTTGCTGTTCCTGCAACCTTCGGGTGGCATCATTGTGGCACTGCAGGAGGCCCATGATGGACATGTCATTTAGAGAATGGGAGGGGTGTGGAAATGGTTTGCGACTGGGAGGTGCAGTTGATTGTTGCGAACTGAGCGGAGGTGTTCTGCAAAGCGGTCTCCAAGCCTCCGCTTGGTTTCCCCAATGTAGAGGAAGCCGCACCGGGTCCAATGGATGAAGGCAGTTTGTTTTTGAAAACTTAAACCAAAATTAATCCTTGCATTTTTAAAAATTGATGTTAAATGCCAGAGAGATTATATAATAGTAATTAAGACTTATTACAAGATTAAAAGTTGCTTACTGTAGAATGCACAAGCCCTAACATTTCTGGCCAGTTTAGTGGGTTTCTGAAATATTTATTACCCATCCCACAGAGAAGTTAAGAGTCAACCATATGGCAGAAAGCCTGGAGTCATATGTACACCAGACCAGGTAAGGATGACAGATTTCTTTCCCTAAAGCATATGAGTGTACTAAATGAGTTTTAACAACAATTGACAGAGGTTATGTAGTCACAATTAGGCTAGCTTTTTGTAGAGTTCAAATCTTATGATCTGCCATGGTGGAATTCAGGCTCACATTCCTGAAACATTAGCCTGGGGTTCTGCATTACGAGTCCAGCTTCACTATTACTATATCACCACCTTCCCCTCACAAAGTACAGTGACTTCACACCATTGTAAGTACCTCAGTGATGAGCCAGTAACAAGATATAAGTACAGTGGAGCTTTTCAAGGGCCAGTTTCTTGATTTCCCATTTTAATTGCTCAGCTGCAATCTCTGGGAGATGTTATTCCATTTGCACTTCAATAACTACGAGCATTATTAAGGTGACTGTTATTTCCACAGCAAAGACTGACCCATTTAATTTCAGTCCTTCTTCCACAGATCCAATATAGTGTGGAGCTGGAGGAACACAACAGTTCAGTCAGCATCAGGGGAGCAGGAAAGTTGACATTTTGGGTTTACACCCTTCACCAGGATTTCTTCCACAGATACAGCCTGGTTGGCTGCGTTTCCAGCATTTCCTGTTTTTCTTATTACCATAAGAACGTTGCAGACTATGAGTAGATCGTTCAACTTTGCCCTGTTCAAATTCCAATTCTAGATAATTCAGCACAACAATTCATAAACTGGTTTATAAAGGGATTGTGTTATTAAGACAAGTACATCATAAAGTGCTCTAACAGACTTGCCGGCTGTGTATCCGAGTGCGTTGTAGACTAAAAACAAAACTGGGTGGCACAGTGATTCACCTCTGAGAGGTGAAATTAAAGTCTCGCTGTCTGCAGAGACAAAATGTACCAGAGGTTTGAACAATCTCAACATTGAAGGCATCAACTTACAGCATAAAACTGGCTTTAGTTAACTTAAATATGATTTATGCGGGGAAAATAAATTCTGCTGCAATAGAGAGAGAGAAAAAGATCCATTACATTGCCCCTGTTTAGACTGTAGTTGCACAGGCAATATTCCTGAGTTGGAAGTGATCCATTCCGCAGTACAGCTGTCCCTCACCTCGACGAACATTGAAACTGATGGTCTTGAAGTACCCGTTTCCTGAAATTCATTAATGTGCACAGCTTTAATAAGCATGCACAGAAAGGACATTACACAATTATGCTTTATCTTTACAAAACAATGCAAAAATTTGCAAATGATTTCTACAGTATCTTTTCCAACAAAACACGAAGATGATTTTAACCAAATGCTTGAGGTGGAATTGACTTCAGGACCCAGATATTTAATTAATAAGACAACCCAAAAGCCACTTGTCCAAAATGGTGAACAGGAGTCGAGCCTACTACCCTCAGAATCAGTGATAATGGGAACTGCAGATGCTGGAGAATCCAAGATAATAAAATGTGCGGCTGGATGAACACAGCAGGCCCAGCAGCATCTCAGGAGCACAAAAGCTGATGTTTTGGGCCTAGATCCTTCATCAGAGAGGGGGATGGGGAGAGGGTTCTGAAATAAATAGGGAGAGAGGGAGAGGCGGACCGAAGATGGAGAGAAAAGAAGATAGGTGGAGAGGAGAGTATAGGTGAGGAGGTAGGGAGGGGATAGGTCAGTCCAGGGAAGACGGTCAGATCAAGGAGGTGGGGAAGTAGGAGGTAGGAAATGGAGTTGCAGCTTGAGGTGGGAGGATGGGATGCATGTGAGGAAGAACAGGTTAGGGAGGTGGAGACAGGCTGGGCTGGTTTTGGGATGCACTGGGGGGAGGGGACGAGCTGGGCTGGTTGTGTGATGCAGTGTGAGGAGGAAGCCTACAAGCTGTGTTTTGCACATTCCACCAATGAAAATAGGATGTGTTTGAAGGCAGCTGTACCTTTTCATGTGTAGTTACTATTGTGAATCACAGTTGTGCAAACTATAACTCGACCCAATTCCCTCCACCTCTAACTCACATTGTGAAAACACAATGCGCGCCTTGTTCAGTGCTGGGATTTCTGCGCCATTTTTGCAAAGCTGGAGAACATTTCTCTTTTTTAAAAAATTCATGCTAAATTTTTTTTTAAATTTTAAAATCTTATAAATTCACCTCCGGTCTTCAATAGGATCCAATGGTTCTATCATTATTGTTATTTCCTAAACCTCAGCTCAGCTGAAACTCTGTCGTCCAAAGCTTTTCCTGCACAAATTCCCACACTGCTATTACCTCTAACATAGACTCACTTAGGTCCCCAATGCTTCTGATTTAAAATGCACGTTATTAACTTAAATCCTTTCATGGATTCACCCCAACTTTCTCATAATCTATTCCAAGTTTAAGCCTCTCAGTCTGTTTTGTATCCCTTTCTCTGATATCTGGACACCATTTCTGTTCCTTTCTTTATCCTATAACTGGTAGCCATATCCTGCCCCAATAAATATTCTTTTAAATACTACACATGAAAATATAGTGTTCAAGTCCATAATCAGTCATGATTCAGAATGATCAAGCAGGGTGAAGGGGCTGAATTGCCTATATCTGCTCCTATGTATCTTTGTTTCACATGCAAATACTCAAACATACATCTGACAACAAAAACAGAAGTTGCTGGAAAATCTCAGCAGGTCTGGCAGCATTTATGAAGAGAAATCAGAGTTAACGTTTTGTGTTCAGTGACCCTTCTTCAGACTGACGGTAGCTAGGAAAACAGCAGTTTATATGCAGAAGATAGGGAAGGGAAGGGTGGGGGTAGGGAGTAAATGAAAGATGGGGAGAGAACCCAAAGAGAGAGAAGAACAGTTGGATAGACAAAGACGTTGATAGCGATCTGGCTGGGAGGGTGAATAGTTGTAAATAGTTGTAAATGGGGACTATTAGTGACTAACAGTAGGTAGTGTTTTATGGCAGGCTATATGATCACATGGCTTGGTGTGTGGATTAGAGGGCAAGGACATGGGAGAGCTTAGGCCCTAAAATTATTGAACTCGATATTGAGTCCAGAGGGCTGCAGGGCCCCCAATCAGAAAATGAGATGTTGTTCTTCCAGGTGGTGCTGAGCTTCACTGGGACTCTGCAGCAAGCCAGAAACTGAGATGTTGGCCAGGGAACAGGGTGGTGTGTTAAAGTTGCAGGCAACAGGTAGCTCAGGATCTATTTTGCAAGCAGAACATAGATGTTCTGTCACCCAGTCTACACTTCATTTCCCCAGCGTAGTGGAGACCACATTGTAAGTAGCGAATACTGCAAACTAGATTCTGGGAAGTGCAGGTAAAGCGCCTGGAAGGTATGTTTGGGCCCTTGGATACTAGGGAGGGAGGAGGTAAATGGCCAGGTGTTATACATTTATCAGGTACAAGGGAAGATGCCGTATGGCTGTGGGGGTGCTGATGGGGGTGAAGGAAGAGTGGACCATGGTGTCCTGGAGGAAGTGGTCCCTACAGAAGGCAGACAAGGGAGGGAAAGGGTATATGTGCCTGGTGGTTGCATCTCACTGGAGGTGGTGGAAATGGCATCTGATGAACCTCTGGATGTGCATGCCGGTGAGATGATAGGTAAGGATGGGGGGAGCCCTATTGCTGTTGTGGGTGGGAAATGAAGGGGAAAGGGTGGAAGTATGGGAGATGAGTTGGACCCGGTTGAAGGCCCTGTCAACAACGGAACTGGGGAATGCTTGGTTGAGGAAGAAGGTGGACATTTTGGAGGCTCCCTTTTCGAAGCTGGCCTCATCTGAACATACACAAGAGAAGGAGGAACTGAGATAATGGGATGGAATCTTTACAAGACGCAGAGTGCAAGGATGTATAGTCCAGGTAGCTGTGGGAGTCATTAGGTTTATAGTGGAATGTTAATGGCCAGGTTGGCTTCCATGATGGTCTGGGGTGTGCACACCACCTTCTGTAATTTCTTACAGTCCTGGGCAGACCAGTTGCTGTACCAGATCATTATGCACCTGGACAGCATGCTTTCAATGATCATTTGTAGAATGTGGTGAGGGACCTTACGGACATGCCAAATTTCCTGAGCTGCCTGAGGAAGAAGAGACATTGTTATGTCTTCTTGACTGTTGCATCTACCTAGGAAGTCCAGGACAGGTTGCCAATTATTGTCACTCTGAGAAATTTGATGCTCTTCACTCTCTCAACCTCAGTTCTGTTGATGTAGATGGGGGCGTGTTCTCCCCCTTTCTTTCTGAAGTTGATGATCAATTCTTTAGTTTTGATGTTGAGAGACAGTTTGTTTTCATTGTTGACTTTGATCTGACATTTTAACTGGGGCCCATGCGGGAACCCATGGCCACCCCTCTGACCTGAAGAAAATGAGAGGAGTTGAAAGAGAAGTTGTTGAGGTTGAGAACGAGCTCGGCCAAGCAGAGGAGGGTGGTGGTGGCTGGAGATGGTATAGGCCATCGTTCCAGGAAGAAGCGGAGAGCCCTAAGACCCTCCAGGTTGGGAATCGATGTGTAAAGGGATTGCACATTCATGATAAAGCGGAAGTTGTTGGAACCTGCAAACTGGAAATTTTGAAACCGGCGTAAAGCAGCAGAGGAATCACGGATGTATGTGGGTAGGGATTGGACTAGGGGAGAGAAGACTGACTCAAGGTAAGAAGAGATGAGTTCTGTGGAGCAGGAGCAAGCTGAAACAATAGGTCAGCCTGGACAGTCATGTTTGTGGATTTTGGAAAGGAGGTAGAAGCAAGCTGTGCGAGTCTGGGGGATTAACAGCTTGGAGGCAGTGGGAGAGGGGTTACCAGATGAAATGAAGTCATTTACCACAGTTGATACAATGGCCTGATGTGTCGTGGTGGGGTCATGGTCCAGGAGAAGACAGGATGAGGCATCTGGGAGCCGGCGCTCAGCCTGTGTAAGGTAAAGGTCAGTACACTGGACTGCAACAGCACCTGTTGGAGGGAGAGTGTTGGAACTGGGCAAAGGGCTGTATGGTGGGGGATCTCTTGTCCAAAGAAATGGGCATGAAGATGATGATGGAAGAATTTTTCAATGTCATGTCATGCCTGAAATTTGTTAAGGTGGAGATGCAGAGGAATACATATATCCTACAACACAAAATCACCAAGGCTCCAAACAAGCATAGGTGTTTTTAAATCATATAAATGAAACTTCCTCCTTAAGCCTCTCTTCCTGTCCATCTCCTTCCCTCCTTTACATCATTTTTAAAATCAAAACGTTAGCATTTGGCCTATCACCTCTTTTTACTGATTTTGCTTGGGACATTTTTCTACGTAAAAGACATAATGTCAATGAAGATCCATTTTCATCTTCACACATAGGACATCACCTTTTTGAGATTTGCTGAACTAAGAGATAAATATAGTCAAAGTATTTCACAACAACATATATCCAAATGATTGTGAAGTAATGTTCAGACTTCAGTTATGCAGATAATACGGTCTCCTTTGTTAACATTGTGGCTGTTCATCCTTTTAAAATACAGTGGTTCAACTGTTTCTAAAGCCAACAGGAAAATAAATTATGTGCATTCTTTGGATAACCCATATTACAGATACAAAGAAAAATCTTTCAGTCTGAAACAATCACCATTTTACTTGTATCAGAGATAATGGGAACTGCAGATGCTGGAGAATTGATGAATCCTCTGATGAAGGGTCTAGGCCTGAAACGTCAGCTTTTGTGCTCCTGAGATGCTGCTTGGCCAGCTGTATTCATCCAGCCTCACATTTTATTACCATTTTACTTGTGGTCAGTAGCTGATTAATTGCATAAACCGTCTTCATACAGAAAAACCTTGAGCAAATGACCAGTGATGGTCTTTCATGATATTAAGCAAATTATGCTTCTGTCCTTCATTCAGTAAAAAGAAGCACAAGGAGTGTGAGACATATGTGGTCATCTGGAATTCTTACAGGTTTCGAGTCAAGAACAATTTGAACAGCACAGCTCAAAAGTCTAATTGATTTTTGGTTGGCAGCATAGCCAATGAGAGCAGGTATAGAACATTGTTATGATTGAGGTTGAAGAAGTGCACCATCAATTTTAGTCCCACCACTCCATTGGCCACAACGTATATTCAGATCCTTAACACAGTTACCAAAATGGACAATTACGTAACTATTCATTTATTTAGGGGCAAAAAAATGACACATTGACCAGGTTTCTTTTAAAACAAAACTACTGATTTATTACAATAACTAAGATACGATATACTTGAGTAAATAACCCCACACACAGTTCTAAGGAAGTTCTGAGTTCTGAGGAAGGGTCAACGGACCCGAAACGTTAACTCTGTTTTTTCCCTCGCAGATGCTGCGAGACCTGCTGAGCTTTTCCAGCAACTTTGTTGTTGATCCTACACACACATTTCATTGTCCCTGCAGAACACAGATACAGTCCAGTTACGATGTTAAGAGAAAGTCTCCTAGAAGCCTTTCAGCTAGATTAGCGTTCTTAGCCCTTTTTTGTCTTTTTCTTTTTAAAATATGTGTCCCTTTAGCGATGTTTAAACATAAACAAGCTCACATTTTCCCTCAACTGAATCAATTTTCAGAACCCATCAACTGTGTCCTGAAAAAGTATCAATAAAGGAAGTGCCTTCATAACACTACTGTAAAATATTTTGTATTTCACAAAGTTGGAACAAAAAGAAACCCCTTTCCAACTTAAGGGAAATATTATAGTATATTTCTATTTGTTTCCATTCCATGCACTTGTCAACCTCACAGCCCATAATTATTTACCTAGTCGTTGAATATTTTATTGCATATTTCAAATACAATATTAAATACCACAGCTCTCCGTTGCATCTGATAATGTTTCTTCAATCCCCAAAGGCCTCTGATTATGTTGCAATAAACAAAGTTGTAATTTATTTAAATATTATTAATAAATATAACTTTTTAAATCATGCTTTTTTACAAGGAAGCTGCTTTGAAATGAGGTAGATTATAGAGTTGTTGTGGCACTGAGAGAGGCCATTTGGCCTATTGAGGTCCTGTCACCTCTGTGCAGAACAATTCAGCCAGTCTCACTTTTCATTTTATGTCTGTACCCTTGCAATTATTTCTCTCAAATATCCATTCGAATACCTTTTAAAATTATTGCTCCCACTATCTTCTGAGGCACTCATTGTATCTAAAATGCCTTTTTTTCCCCTCACACCTCTCTGACATAAATTGACCATGCATTAAATTTGTATTAAACATATTGAAATAAATCTTGCCATCTCAATCTCATTTTCTTTCTTTGTTTTTAATGGTAAGGCAGTTGGTGGCAACTCCTATCCTCCTCAGATCAGCAACAGAATAAATTTGCTCTATTACCTGCTATAATATCTTTATGTCTTGAAACAACACTGCTCTTTGCTCCCAAATAACAGAGTTGCACTTTAGGAATCATTCAAAGCTGTAGTTAGGCTCAGTCTTAAGGAGCATTTTAAGGTACTTTATAAAAGCAATTGCATTGTTTGAAGTTGTCCCTTTATTGTGCATTCAATCTTTTAAAAACTTCAGGAAATGTCCATGCCAAACAAATATGCCCTACCTAGTTTAAACTTAGCAAAGCTTTGCAGTTAACTGTCAGTCATCGAACCGGTGAAGTTTCCATGACAATGCCTCTGTCAGAGTCCCATTGCCAACCAATCAGGTCATTATCGAACAAAGTATGAAAATGCTGTTCCCTTTACTTCAGTATTCTTGCAAATGTCCTGATGAATGCAAGACAAAAGGCTCTGATAAAATGTGTATTTTTTTTCTCCAGTACTTATAAACAATTCTCTTTCAGCTTTGGAATTCCTTTGGCTGTGAATAGAGTCAATTTGCATTTACGTTACACTTCTAACAGAAAAATGAAGTGATTCTTCTGAGTGAGGCATGTCTCTCAAATAGATGCTTTGTATAGTCCTTATAAAACTCACAATGCATTGGTATAAAGTTCTGCATAAAAACAGCAAAAGGTGAATGAGCAACATTAGTCAGTCAGTTCACTGAAATGAGCAACCCCTCCCCCCACTGCATCCCAAAACCAGTCCAACCTGTCTCTGCCTCCCTAACCTGTTCTTCCTCTCACCCATCCCTTCCTCCCACCCCAAGCCGCGCCTCCATCTCCTACCTACTAACCTCATCCCACCTCCTTGACCTGTCCGAATTCCCTGGACTGACCTATCCCCTCCCTACCTCCCCACCTATACTCTCCTCTCCAACTATCTTCTATTCTCTCCATCTTCGGTCCTCTCTCCCTATTTATTCCAGAACCCTCACCCCATCCCCCTCTCTGATGAAGGGTCTAGGCCCGAAATGTCAGCTTTTGTGCTCCTGAGATGCTGCTGGGCCTGCTGTGTTCATCCAGCCTCACATTTCATTATCTTGGATTCTCCAGCATCTGCAGTTCCCATTATCACTGATCAATGCACCTGGTTTTCATTAAGAGCGCTTACCAAGTCATTATGCTTGAACCTTGAGGATAAAGGATCTGTCTTATACCACAAAATGGGATTCAATTATTCCTCAGTTACATTCATGAGTCATCCATAAAATTAAAATATAATTATTTCTAGGGATTTGCATCATGTTATTCTCTGATCTATGATGGCATAAGCAACAAACAATTTAAAATTAAATGGTTTCAATTTATTTTTTATTAGTTCACCAGACATGCGATAAGGGGGTGGGGAGGATCTCATTTGAAACTGAGAGAATACTGAGAGGCCTCGATAGAGAGGATGTGAAGATGATATTTTTGCTAGTAGGAGAGAGTAGGACCCATGGGCTAAGCCTCGGAGTGAAGGGGAAATGATTTAGGACTGAAGTGAGGAGGAATTTCCTCGGCAGGTGGGTACTTGATCTGTGGAATCTATTGCGGCAAAAGACTGTGGAGGACAAGTCTCTGAATGTGCTTAAGATAGAGATAGCTAGCTTCTTGATTGGTAAGAAGCTCAAGGATTACAGGGAGCAGGCAGGTGAATAGGAGTTGAGAAACATATTAACCATGATCAAATGGTGCGGCAGAATCAATGAGTTGAATGGCCTAATTCTGCTGTTATGCCTATGGTCTTATGGTCAATTTTGTAGTCTTACCTGCATGTCCTAAAAAGGGACCTAAAAAACACTTAACGTGTAAAAAATATTTCTACATGTTCAGCACTTACATTTCATCCAGGACAAGATATTTCCAAGGAGCTCCTCGGAGAGGAAGCAGTTAGTTGTATGAAATCCATCTGATATCAGTTTATTTCTCAAGGATATCCTAAAGCTGCCAGCTCTAGGAGATATTGTGCATTGAATAGATTCAACCAGAGTCATAGATTCATAGAGATATACAGCATGGAAACAGATCCTTTGGTCCAACTCATCCATGCTGACCAGATATCATAAATCTAGTCCTGTTTGCCAGCATTTGGCCCATATCTGCTAAACTCTTCCTATTCATATACCCACCCAGATGCCTTTTAAATGTTATAATTGTACCAGCCTGCATCACTTCCTCTGGCAGCTCATTCCATATATGCATCACCCTCTGAATGAAAAAAGCTGACCCTTTAGGTTCCTTTTAAATTTTTCCCGTCTCATCTTAAACCTATGGCCTCTAATTTTGGCCTCTACAATCCACAGCCATCTCACCCACCCCAGGGAAAAGACCTTGTCTATTTACCCTGTCCATGCTCTTCATGATTATATAAACCTCTATAAGGTCACCTCTCAGCCTCCGATCCTTCAGGGAAAATAGCACGAGCCTATTCTGCCTGTCCCTATCGCTCAAACCTTCCAACCCTGGCAATATCCTTGTAAATCTTTTCTGAACCCTTTTGAGTTTCACAATACCTTCCTATAGCAGGGAGACCAGAATTGTGCACAGTTTTCCAATAGTGGCCTAACAAACATCCTGTACAGCTGCAACATGATCTCCCAACTCCTATACTCAATGTACTGACCAATAAAAGACAAGCGTACCAAATGCCTTCTTCATTCGCCCATCTACCTGCAATTCCACTTTCAAGGAACACTTAATGATAAGGTCCTGGTTTACCATTAAGTGTATAAGTCCTGCCCTGGTTTGCCTTTCCAAAATGCAGCACCTCACATTTACCTAACTAAACTCCATCTGCCACTCCTCGGCCCATTGGCCCATCTGGTGAAGGTCCCCTTGTACTGTGAGGTAACCTTCTTCACTCTCCGCTACAACTTCAATTTTGGTGTCATATGCAAATGTTCTAAACCCCATGGTTTCTGAAAAAATTGGAGCCATTTCTCGGATAAAGAATCAGTGATGTTCCTACACAGGCAGTCTGAAGTTGGTAACTTTCGCCTTTTATCTTGCCTGTACCATGAAGAGAAATTTGCAACCTCAGTGAAGGAACAACATAAGCAGGCCAGCCATGTGGTGTGCATACTACCTTGGTTTCCATGCTGTTGATTACAATCCATAATCAGCTCTTCTGCATATCCGCTGAAGTTAATGGGTTTTCTTCTGTCAGTCCACCTTGTACGATTGCATTTTCTCTTCTGAGTCAGCCGGTAATAAGTTTGAATCCACGCCCATTCAATACTGAAGGAGTGCAGTGCTATTGCAGGTTCTGTCTATCCTCTCAAGTCGATATAACAAATCATAAATTAAGGAAGAACAGGGCTTAAGTCTTTCGGTACCATCTGACAGAATCACCTAAACAGCAATTGAGGCTATTATTTTGGCGGTTTTTTTTGTAGGACGCTGTTGTGCACAAATTGGCTGCCATTTTCCCTGTAGTACATCAGTGACTGTGTTTCAAAAGTATTTTATTATTGTAAAACACTTTGGGATCTCTTGAGGTTGTGAAGCCTGCTATTTAATTGCAACTTCTTTATTGTAGTTTTCCTGCGGCTTTTAATAACTGATTAAATATACAAGTTGATGAAGATTGATATTGTATTAGTTTTAACCCTGCCCCACCATGATCAAATAGTCTCAGAGTCTTGGTTGTTTGGAGTAGGCTGGTGGGAAAGTTACTGGGGTATATTTAAACTCAAGTGATGCCTGACAGCTGGAGACTTGGTGAGGTACAAAAGCAAGGTTGCTGGACAAACTCAGCGGGTCTGGCAGCATTTGTGAAGGAAAAAACAAGAGTTAACATTTCGGGTCTGGTGACCCTTCCTCAGAACTGACGGTGGCTGGAAAAACATCAGTTTATGTACAGAAAATAGGGAGGTGCGTGGGGTAGGAAGTAAACGATAGAATTGAGCCCAAAGAGAGAGAAAGACAGTTGGACAGATAGAAGAATTGATAACGATCAGACTCGGAAGGTGAATAGTTGTTAATGGGGACTATTAGTGACTAACAACAGGGGGTGTGTAGTGGCAGGCTATGTGGTAACAAGGCCTGGTGTGAGGGGTGGGAGGCTGGGATATGGGAGAGTTTAGGCCCTAAAATTATTAAACTCGATATTGAGTCCAGAGGGTTGTAGGGTCCCTACAAATGAAGTGTCGTTCCTCCAGCTTGCACTGGAACACTGCAGCAAGCCAGAGACAGAGATGTTGGTGAGGGAGCAGGGTGGTGCGTTAAAGTGGCAGGCAACGGGTAGTGCCTTTCTTCGAGAAAGTGCCATGAGCTTAATTATCTATCGGGCACCTACGCGGACAGCTACATGCCTGTTTGGGATTGAGCACCCTGGTGCAGAAGACCCACCTGCCAAAGCAGCTGGCTCATTAAAGGCCAGTGGATGTGTGTTGCCAGCAGCAACCATGGGCTGATTGGCAGCTGCTAGAAATGCAGCCAGCAAAAGAGTTTCAGGCCCAGGGTGAGTGAGAGTGGGATGGGTTTCATGGCTGTGTGTCACTGAAGTTGAGGGGTGATGGGGTTGACATTAAGTGAAGAGGAGCAGTATGGGAGTCACTCTTACCAGGTCCTGTCTTGCCAATTCCAGGTTCCCCCAATCGGACATAGAGCATCATTGAGCAAAGAACAACCACTCTGGTCGGTAGCAACCAGGTTTGCCGGTTTCCAGCATTAATTAGGTTCAATCACCAGTCTACACACCACAGACTTAATTGGAGTAGAGGAGGGAAGGTATCAGGGCCATAATCCACCAAGCTCCCACCTGTTAGATGTGATAATGGGAATGGAAAGCTTAAGGTGGGAAACTGGATTAAGCTCCACCGTGGCTGATGATGTCATCCACGCTTTGATGGGGCAAAAACAGAACATCTTAAGGATTTCATGGAGTGAAAGCCTATGTCCTCAGGTGTCAGTAGAGTCTTGGCAACAATGGACAACATGGGCATTGGCAAGAGATTTCAGAGAATTGAGTGAGATTGGGGTGAGGGGCTTCCCACCATCAAGAGCAAAAGACCCAATTCCCAACTAAATGTTGAATGACAAGATTTACTTGCTCCTCCAGACCTCCAACGGTCATTGACATCTGACAGCACACTCGACAGGCAGTGAATGCAAGCCGTTCCTGCCCATAAGGACATGCAGGTCCCTCCCAGCAAATTAGGGTGCCAATTTCCTTCTGTCCGATCTGCCTGGAGAATTGATAGGAACATTACAGAGCTGCTGTGGACTGCCAGCACTTGGCTGGGTGCATAACTGTCATCTAAAGATGGTGCGTGTAACAGGAATTCCAGGAGGTGCCAAATGGGAGAAGGTGATAAGTGAAGCGCTACGAGGAAACGGTACACTGATGACAAAACAAGTTTGGGAAGATAGCTGAAGAAAACTCACTTGGGCCCTTGGTGAGAAAATCTCCACAAAACTTAACACTGCCAATTTTTGGTAAGGTTCATGCCAATGTCTAATGAACATTTGTAACTTGTACCTAATCATTATCATGCAATAAACTACATTTTCTTCCTTCTACCCACAAAGAACACACTGCCCAAATAAACATCTCTCACCTCCAAACTCACCTTGAGCA
The DNA here is from genome assembly GCF_030684315.1 of Stegostoma tigrinum. NCBI lineage: Eukaryota > Metazoa > Chordata > Chondrichthyes > Orectolobiformes > Stegostomatidae > Stegostoma > Stegostoma tigrinum. The sequence continues at coordinate 77,048,184 of NC_081362.1, read as the reverse complement.
TTAAGTTCCACCCAGAGTGAATTCAAAAGAGGTCCCATACATGTAAATGACATCCCTTTCAAGAAACAGTCGCCTTTTGCGCCCTTTAGTTTTGACTGTCGGGCACTTCATATAATTAATGCAAGTACAGAGGACAGTGACAGGCGCAGCTGTTAGCAAAGTGATGTTAATAGACTGAAGGGTTCCAGCAGCAGCTCATATGAAAAAGTGCCTGACACAGTCAACTGTTCTTTTCACAATCGTCCTATGTGGATAATGTAATTTCTGTCACCCACTTAAATTAATCTGTCGTGGGCAGTAATCATTTATAATACCGATAGCATTTGAGAGCATAATTCGTTCTCATTGTTTGGCGGCAGGAATTGTCCCATCACGGTTTCTCATATTGGATACAAACACATTTTATTTCAAAGGAAAAGAGCAGCTTGTTAGCACCATTTGCCTGTGTGTGACAATCTGCACCGCTGAGGCTTGAAGGGCAATTGACGATGAACCAAGGCAACATGATTCATTTACAAACAGTTCTTCAGCTTATTATTGCATATATTCAGATTTTAAGCTGAGGATCGCGGTATGCAGCTGTCATACCCATTAATGTGTTTTGGAAGCATTAAATGTTAGAATGAAAATGTTGAGCTGGAACTTGCATTTTTAAGCTGCTGTTAAATTCACTTGCCAGATATTTGATGAACAGCTTCACAGGTTATCTCCAGTAAAGTTGCTATTCCTCTGTCCTGTATCATATTAATAATATTGCTGCCTTGTCTCGCTCATATGAAAATGTAGCTAGGTTAATGCACTTCAGGTTAAGATAGAGCTATATCAGTTGCTTTAGAGAAATTTATTTTGTGTAGACACAGCACTACACAAAAGGAGGACAATTCAGTTTATCAAATCTTCACTGACTTGTTCTTAGAACCATTAAACTCGGCCTTCTGCCCCTATTCTTTTCTAATACCCATGAATTTTTTTCTCCTCAAGTATTTAATCATTTCTGTCCTTCCGGTGGCTTTCTTCGGAATCGGGAGTTATATCCCAGGTAAACAAATGGTCAATCGGAGCAGGAACACTGAACTGACAATGTTCACACCTTCACAGCTGGTTCTTGACTAGACCCAAACTCTGCCCATCTGTGTTCCCTCTTAAAGGGGCAGCACTGCCAACTACATACATAACAATTTCCTTTGTGAGGGGGACGTCACATCCAATGCCCTGTCAGGCAGTCTATTTAAAATATTTTTTTTTCCCTCCTGTTGCCTTTGGTTCTATTGCCAAACATTTTGAATCTGTGAGCTAAGCCTTTGGATACATCAGGGCCTGGATGTGTGGCTAAATACACATGCCATCTGGGACTGACAGCAAAATGCAGCAACCTGCACCTAACCTGCCTCTGTGTCTCACATTACCTCATGCAGACACCGAACAGATCAAGATTTTAGGGAAAATACCTCACATATGTGAAATGATATATGCAAGATGACTGTACGTGAGCACCCCAGTTCTTCGGTCTGGGTTTTAACAGCTGGACCAAGTGGTGAGAGTGGGTCTGGATGGCTCAGTGTCAGATTGGTCCTAATTCATCCAACATCAGAATTCCAAGAAGAGTCATACCAGATCTGAAATGCTCACTATGTTTCTATCTCTTCAGATAATGCCAGACCCTGCTGACTTTCTCCAGCATTCTCTGTGTTTGTTTCAGACTTCCAACATCTGCAGTATTTTGTATTACGAGGCTACCAGCTATAGGCTTCAGTAAGCCAAAGGCCCGACTCTCAGGTTTGCACTGAATCTACTGGTGAAGTATTAAATGACTACACTCTAAAACAGTTTGAATAAGAAATTGTTAAATACCTTTTTCAGAAATTAAGATGGTAATTTGCGTATATTGAAGCTCTGAAATAAAATCAGAAAACTCTGGAATTACACTGTATTTGAAAGGTAAAAAACAGGATGTTTCAGTTTGGGCCACTTCATCACTTTAAAATGAACCCGATTTTAAAGTAAACATGGAAAGTAAAATTTCCATGTTTAAATTAGTTCATCTGTGTAGTGCTATACAAATGCCTGTTAGTAAATTGCTTACGCAGCTTTGGAATGGTACCAATGCATATATTACATAGTTTTAACAGTTGGGATCCCAAGGTTCTTTAGCCTTTGGAAATGTGTTATGTTGTAGAACCGTGGTGTGGCTGACTCTGAGATACAAGGGCCTAACCGGGGCCCCTGTTCACTGACAACTTTGTTCTGCATCAGTAAAAACAGCCTCCCAACAACCAGGAATGCTAACTTTACTTCCTCTCTCAGACCTGTTGATTGTTTTCCAGCATTTTCAACATTTATCTTCCCTGACTCTTGATATTGGACCCCTTGATTGGCACAGAAACTCATCAGAAATAAAACTCAAATTAAGGCAGTAAAATTGGAAAAATTTATGCATTGGACTTAGGGGCAGCAGTGGGCTATTTAGCTGTTTGAGCTTGTTCCACCATTCAGCATTGTTTATGACCATGAGTTTAAAAAAATCTTTTTTCATGCTGAATAATGTGATTCACCATGTTGCAATTCTAAGAAAAAAATGGAGATTAGTTCTCCATGATTCCTATGTAAAGAAAACACAGTCAGTAAACAATGCAGTGTCTGAGTCAGGTTGGCGGCATGGTATTTGTTTAATGCTGTTAAGTTCTACCCCTTCTTCCTTCAAGGCAATACGCGTTGTTCAGATATTGGTTTCTCCCTGGTACCTATTTAAGTAGTGATTCTCAATGTGTGAGGATTGGAATCAATGCTTGACTGGGTGCATCGCAGCTGATTCTGGGTCACCATTGCTTTAAGGTTTCCTCCCACAGTCTTTAGATGTGCAGCAGATTAGTTGCATTGCCCATGCTAAATTCTCCCATCGGGTCTAGGGAAGATAAATATTGAAAGTGCTGGAAAACATTCAACAGGTCTGACAGAGGAACAAAGGAGTTAGCATTCCTGGTTGTTGGGAGGCTGTTTTTACTGATGCAGAACAAAGTTGTCAGTGAACAGAGGCCCCGGTTAAACCCTTGTATCTCAAAGTCAATCACACCTCTTGTTCTGCAACATAACACATTTCCAAAGGCGACAGAACTTTGGGATCCCAGCTGTTAAAACTATGTATTTTGTGTATTGGTACCATTCCAGAACTGCATAAGCAATTTACTAACAGGCATTTCTATAGCACCATGCAGATGAACTTCTTTAAACATGGGATGTGTAGGCTAAGTGGATGAGTTATGGTAAATGTGGGGATACATGGATAGGCTTAGGGGGTGTTGTGTTTGGGTTAGATGCTATTTAGAGGGTCCTGTGCAGACTCTGGGCTGAATGGCTTCTTCCCACAATGTAGGGATTACTATGATCCTATTCTAACCTGCACATGTTTGGACTTTGGGAGGAAACTGGAGTATCCAACAGAACCCCACATAGACAAGAGGAGAACATGCACACTCCACGCAGTCACCCAAGGCTGGAATCAAAGCGCTGACCACTGGGCCACCATGCTGCCAAATTTGTAAGGACCTTGGGAAAGTATAGGGCAGTAGAATTTAATTAATTAATTAATTAATTTCAAAGAGTCAGCATTGCCATGATAGGAAGGGCTCTCATGGCACAGAGGTCATGTCCCTACCTCCATACCTGGAAGACTGGATTGGACTGTCACTTTTTCCAGTCGTAACATGTCTGAATAGATTGATTAGAAACTATCTAGACATGCTGAGTCCTATAAATGACATTTTGATTTAAACTAAGTTCTTTTGACTTTTTGATTTTTGTTAGTGTTCCCCAGGGACTGTTTCACTCATTTTGTTTGGTATGTTCATTTTAAACTAATAGAGTTATTAATGGCTCATGTGGCAAGTAGAAGTGTCCCTACATCTGGCCCAGAATGTCAGGGTTCACACCCCACCTGCCCGGGTGGTTGATTCTTAGAAAGTGATGTTTAGACATAAGATATCACCTTGTCTTCCATCCTGTAAAATTCTATGGTTAGAATCTTGTTTGGATGTCGGGTATCTACTGTCAAATTGGGGAGCTGACAGGAAACCTGTACTACTCCTTCCAAGGAAGGCCTCCTAGCTACAACCCAATCAGGCACTGGTGAGGCCACCACCAAGCCTTAGCCTGGAATTAAGACCCCAAAAGCCCTAAGTGCTGCCAGCAAATCAGAGACTGGTAGCTGTGTCCAGTCACACACTTGATGGACCAAACAGCCTAATTCTAAGCTGTACAAAAGAAATTGACTATTAGTCAAGTCTCAGATTAATGGACCTTTGTGTCTCAACTCAGACCTATCCCTGTCCTCCCTTCAATATGTCTTCTGTCACAGTTGTCTAACAGTTTTAATATTGCTTTTATAGCAAAATCATCACTGTTATAGACATTTACCTTGGGAATTTTGGAAACAGGTCTGTGGCTGGGTATTTCCTTAGTTCAGCTCCTGTCTTGTTTGCAGTGAAGCAGAAACAGAAAGTTACAATGTTGGAATAGATTGGCTACAAGGAGATTTGAGGCCCAAAGTGGCATTTTATTTTATTAATATATTAATGCATAAGTACTTTTATATCAAATATTAATGAAAATAAATGGACATACTCTGCAATCAAAGATGAAAGCAATTTCAGTGAAATAAGTTTTTGGATTTTATCCCATAGTATAAACATCAGTTTTAATGAGACAGTGAAATCAGAAATAATGATAAGCTTCAACAGTGATAACTGATTTAAGGTAGGCTGTAGGTCTTACTGATATTGTAATTTCACAGCAACACCAGGAATGCTGTAAATGCTTGCTGACAGAATTTGAATACATCTGTTATCTTCTGGACTTCACACCACCTATATGAAATGCCACAGTAATTTTTGGGAGGGTGAGTGTTGTACAGAGGTAGAAAGTGGTAGCCCATTCACCTTTGCTGCCAATTAAGTAAAGTTCTTATCCCATCCCGCCCAGAGTGTAGCCCAGCAAATTTAGCTGTACATGCTGATGTTGAACAATAGGGGGTATCTTCTTTACACGTGCCTGGTACTCATTGAAGGCAACCTCCTTGCCCCCACCCCCATAACCAGGTTATAGTCCAACAGGTTTATTTGAAATCACAAGCTTTCAGAGCTCTGCACCTGATGCCTCATCTGGCGAAGGAGCAGTGCTCCGAAAGCTTGTGATTTCAAATAAATCTGTTGGACTATAACCAGATGTTGTGTGATTTCTGAACCTTACTGAATAGTTGAGCTCTATACAGAACCTTACTGAGCTCCATTCAGTTCATACCATCCAGCTGTTGTTGTAAAGGCCAAAAAATAACAAGGTTATCTAAATCAGGTCAGCAAACTTAGCTAGCATTCTAGCACTACATCTGAACGCACACCATATTCATAACAAGGAGAGTGAATTGGGGCACAAGATAGACGCTAATGGCTATGGTATAAGTACCATTATCGAACAAGTCTGCAGGATGACCAAGATTGGGAATTGAATATTGAGTCCAGCACATTCCGACCAAATCCTTCGCATAATACCCTCCATTAACTCTAAACACTCATTGTCTTCTTTCATATCAAATCCCATTCACTGCTTCTCAGCTCTCTAAACTACATTTGTTTCCACTCTTCTGAGGGATAGGATTTATGACCATCTGGAAGAGCATGGCTTGATCAAATGCAGTCAACACGGCTTTGTGAGGGGCAGGTCATGCCTCACAAACCTTATTGAGTTCTTTGAGGATGTGACTAGAAAAGTTGATGAGAGTCGAGCTGTGGATGTGGTGTATATGGACTTCAGTAAGGCATTTGATAAGGTTTCCCATGGTAGGCTCATTCAGAAGGTCAGGAGGAATGGGATACGGGGAAACTTAGCTGTCTGGATACAGAATTGGCTGGCCAACAGAAGGCAGCGAGTGGTATTAGAAGGAAAATATTCTGCCTGGAAGTCAGTGGTGAGTGGTGTTCCACAGGGCTCTGTCCTTGGGCCTCCACGGTTTGTAATTTTTATTAATGACTTGGATGAGGGGATTGAAGGATGGGTCAGCAACTTTGCAGACGACGCAAAGGTTGGAGGTATCGTTGACAGTATAGAGGGCTGTTGTAGGCTGCAGCGGGACATTGACAGGATGCAGAGATGGGCTGAGAGGTGGCAGATGGAGTTCAACCTGGATAAATGCGAGGTGATGCATTTTGGAAGGTCGAATTTGAGAGCTGAGTACAGGATTAAGGATAGGATTCTTGGCAGTGTGGAGGAACAGAGGGATCTTGGTGTGCAGATACATAGATCCCTTAAAATGGCCACCCAAGTGGACAGGGTTGTAAAGAAAGCATGTGGTGTTTTGGCTTTCATTAACAGGGGGATTGAGTTTAAGAGTCGTGAGATCTTGTTGCAGCTCTATAAAACTTTGGTTAGACCGCACTTGGAATACGGCGTCCAGTTCTGGTCGCCCTATTATAGGAAAGATGTGGATGCTTTGGAGAGGGTTCAGAGGAGGTTTACCAGGATGCTGCCTGGACTGGAGGGCTTATCTTATGAAGAGAGGTTGACTGAGCTCGGACTTTTTTCATTGGAGAAAAGGAGGAGGAGAGGGGACCTAATTGAGGTATACAAGATAATGAGAGGCATAGATAGAGTTGATAGCCAGAGACTATTTCCCAGGGCAGAAAAGGCTAACACGAGGGGTCATAGTTTTAAGCTGGTTGGAGGAAAGTATAGAGGGGATGTCAGAGGCGGGTTCTTTACACAGAGAGTTGTGAGAGCATGGAATGCGTTGCCAGCAGCAGTTGTGGAAGCAAGGTCATTGGGATCATTTAAGAGACTGCTGGACATGCATATCGTCACAGAAATTTGAGGGTGCATACATGAGGATCAATGGTCGGCACAACATTGTGGGCTGAAGGGCCTATTCTGTGCTGTACTGTTCTATGTTCTATGTTCTATGTTCTAGTATTCAAATATCTCAATCAGTATTCCCTTCCTTATCACTGTTACCCCCTGCCAACACTGTGCAATATCAGTGCTCCTCCAAATCTGATCTCTGGATTCTGGCCTCTCTGACTTTAATTGCTCTGCTATTGGTGGCCACGACTTTAATTGTGAAAACCTTTGCTAAACCCCACTGCTCCAAATTCTCTTTCCTCTTTGAGACCTATCTCTTTGCTCAAGCTTTAGTTATGTGTCTTAATGTCTACTGATGTGTCTCCATGTCAAACGTTGCTCTATAACGATTCTGTGAAGGACTTTGGAACCTTTTGTTCTTCAAAAGTGCTAGATGAGTACAGGTTTTATTGCATTACTGTCATTTTGAAAAATCATTACCTCTGCTTGCTTTGTCCCTCTCTGCTTGCTTTGTCCATTTACTGGATCAAAGAACATCCGTGTGCCTGTATAATAAGCATGGTATGGTATGATCCCTCTTAGAAATGAGAAGGTGGAGAATCAGCTTATTAATGCAGGGCAAACTGCAGTCTACTTTAGGAAAGTGTAAATTTCATATTGATATATCACAGGCTCAACACATAGAGACTACAGTGCGCCAGCGAAGCAGTGACAGAACAGAATTCCCTAAAGATTACAGTCCAGAATTAGACCTTTCAGCTCCACTGGTCTACTACAGCCTCATCTCATCCCACCCTATTTCATCTCACTGTGTCAACACAACTGCTCCACTTCCTTTCTTCCTCATGTTTTTAAAGCATGCATTTTAGCTTTGCTGCTTCGTGTGGTGACAAATTCCCTGCTTCTGCAGTAAAGGCATTTCACTCCATGCAGGCTGAGCCTGCGAGTGTACTCTAAGACCAGCATAGTACTGCCTGTTAAGGCAAAAGTCACAGCAGTCCTGGAATAGATTCAGGTTGCACAGTTCCTTTCACATTTGATGACGTACGTGCAGTGGGTGGCATTCTACGAAAGGCTGTTGCATGTGTTGGCAAGAGGTGAGCAGAAATTTGAGTCAGTTCCAGGAAATCTGGTCAAGTTTGATGTTTTTTCAAACACTAAATAATACTTTTAATCCTACAGAACCTTGTGTGTGAAATCTTTTAAAGCAGTTGTGGTGGCTGAACTTTACCAACTGCACTCCGCTATTCAAATGTTGACTTCTGCTTGTGAAAATCCTCAATTGATTTTTGGACTGGCAGATTTATGTAAATTAAAGAACGCATTTCCTTGATGGATGGTGTTGACTTTATTTAGAAATTTTGCACAAGAACTCAGACTCGATGCCTTTTGCATTGTTAGTACGTGAGAATTTGCATTCTGAAGAAAATAGGCAATCTTATTTGCCGAAATTTTGCGGTTAGTTATTTCGGATCAATCTGTCCAGACTTGTTACGATACATATCTGAAGCATCCAGTCCACGACTCCCACCCCCAATCCAGATCGAGGGACACTACCACAGCCCCAGAAGACTCTCTAAACATTTTTAACCAAGTATGTTGGTTTTGTGACACTTTATATTCCTCCACTTCACTGGCTATGTTATTGAAGAAAAGCCAGGAAGTTTATCTTTTCTGTTTGGGGGGTAGGAACTGCCAAAGATGGAACTGCTGCAGGTTTAGTTCTATCGGTACCCATCAGGAACAGCTCAAGTGAAGTAATTATGAAGATTCTAAGAGTGAAAATGAAACAGAATATGGTTGCACACTTATTTCTTCCCAGGGTTAGATGCAGCAGGACGAGGAATGGTGTAAGCCCAATGAATTGAGTGGAAATGATTTTTTGCGCCGAAATGTAAAAAGCACACGAGCATTCATGAAATCCTTCAGCATGTAACAATTACTGACATGCAGTAAAAAAAAGCTGGTCGGTAAGGTCTTTTCTGTTTGTCAGGCCATATCTTCTCACTGCCAAAAAAACAAAGATTTCATACCAGCAAAGATTAGTGATCTGACGCATTTTACCTTGCTCCGTGATTTATGTTTGAGAGTTATTTTTCCTAGAATAGGGCGGGTCACATCATTACTGCAAAATCACACTGACCTGGAATCAAGGCACATTCATATCTGTTTGTAGATGCTTACGCTTGGAGGACAGTTGAAAGGTAAGCCATCTATTGCTCTTAGTTATTCATGTGCAACAAGTTTCTAATGAACTGAAATTAATATTGCTAGCAGGAGTACGTTGACGAGAAAGGCAGTCAACATATCCTATATTTCATGAGAACATTGAATCCAATGAGTAGCATTTTGTGAAAGACTGGGGATCATCGCAGGATATTAGCACTTGTCATTAATTCTCCCAATGTCAGTGATTCAAATTTTCCATTTAATTGAGAGACAAATGTCTTAAAATGTAATAATTATCTGTTTTCTTAGAGAAACCCAGACTGTTTCCTGAATCATTATGTGCGAGGAAACATAATGCAACGAAGGAATTGATTAGAGACTATTCTCTAATTAATGAACCAGATAAGGTCAGCAACATGAAGGTGTGAGAAATATTTGTTTGGTTTAGCTGGTGAAGAGTAATGGAATGAGAGAAAATTAGATAAATTGGAAGGAGAACATGTAACTGGTTAAATCAACAATAATAGTGGGATTTCTCATAATGTGTGCTTGATATAAATGTGTTTTAACTGAATGGAAAGATTAGTTATGCGACACCATTTACTTTGGAACAGAAGAGAAAAGGCGATTTTTTAATTGAGGTGTATAGTACGACCAAAGCCTACTTGGAGTTGTTAGGAAAATTCTATTTCCCTCAGCTGAGAGATCAATAACCATGGAGATTAGATTTAAAATGTCTGGTGGAAGAATTACAAGGGATTTGGAGTTCAGTGGAGATTTTTCAGCGATGATGGTTCTTGGTGCCTGAAATGCAATGCCTAACGTGGGACAAAGGCGACAGTTGTCATTGCATTATAAACATTGTAAACTTAAAGCAGTGCCCCCGACACCCACAACTGCAGACAACTGCTCATGTGCACTAATCCAGAAATGCACATGCACGATTCCAGATCCGTTTGATCACATGAAGTTGCGCTCATATCGTATGTAAAGCCCACACTGCACATGTGTGGGAAGAGCTGCAATATTGAAACGTAGTTCAGCAAGGGGAGTGAGGGCGTGTGATGGGGCAGGGTGGGGGGAGGGCTTCCAATCGCCACCTCTCCCCCTCCCCAGTTGTCTTTTCCTGGACCTAATCCCTCCTTGGTCCATTCTCCTGTGCCGCATCCTTCCTTTCCTGCCCTTTCACCCAACTCCCTGGATCACGTCACCCACCCCCCCCCCACAAAGCCCCCCTAACCACCACTACTACCACCTCATTCCTCCCTGCTCCCACCGCCTCCTAGGCAGAGAAGTTTCACAGAGATTTGAGGAAAAAGCTTTTTCTGCCAAAGGGTGACATGAATCTGGAATCCGGTACCTGAAAGAATGGTAGATGCAAGAAACTGGTAACCTTTAAAAAGTAAATGGAGAAGCACTTTGAATGCCTTAACATTCAAGGCTATAGGCCAAGTGCTGGAAAATAGGACTGGTATTTTTTTAAGATAACAAAGTGTGAAGCTGGATGAACACAGCAGCCAAGCAGCATCTCAGGAGCACAAAAGCTGACGTTTCAGGCCTAGACCCTTCATCAGAGAGGGGGAGGGGGTGAGGGTTCTGAAATAAATAGGGAGAGAGGGGGGGGGCGGACCGAAGATGGAGAGAAAAGAAGATAGGTGGAGAGAAGAGTATAGGTGGTGATGTAGGGAGGGGATAGATCAGTCCAGGGAGGACGGACAGGTCAAGGAGGCGGGATGAGGCACCTCCATTTCCTACCTACTAAACTCATCCCGCCTCCTTGACCTGTCCGTCCTTCCTGGGCTGACCTATCCCCTCCCTACCTCCCCACCTATACTCTCCTCTCCACCTATCTTCTCTCCATCTTCGGTCCGCCTCCCCATCTCTCCCTATTTATTTCAGCACCCTCTCCCCATCCCCCTCTCTGATGAAGGGTCTCGGCCCGAAACGTCAGCTTTTGTGCCCCTTACATGCTTCTGGTCCTGCTGTGTTCATCCAGCTCCACACTTTGTTATCTTTGATTCTCCAGCATCAGCAGTTCCCATTATCTCTGGTATTAATTTAGAGTAGTTTTAGTTGGTACAGGTTCAATGGACCAATGATACTGCACAATTATAAGACTCCCCTATTATTTAACCGGTCGATTATATGCATTCCATGTGCTGGTGTCAACAAACTTAGCCCAATAATAATTGAAATTAGTTAAATCAGATAAGGTAGGAAAATTGCACTCCGCCCCCTCATCAGAACTAATGGTTGTATTTATTTTGGCTTGCAGCCATATCACATGTCAAAGAAAAATTTAGTCGATTGAATCATAATGAAAAATCCAATAAAAGGTTTCTTGTGAGTTAAAGAAAGAGGAATTTCATTACCTACTAACCCTAAGATTAAAAAGAAGTGAAGATACAATGTCAACACACACACACACACACACACACACACACACACACACACACACACACACACACACACACACACACATGTGAACATGCTTCAAAAGGACACTGCCTGGATCAGACAAGGAAAATAAAGTTACACAATTTAGATATTTTAAAGTGCTTGAGGTGTTAAATGTTTAACTGGCAGCCACTATTGTTTATGCGTTGGAACGAAAACAGAAATTGCTGACAAAACTCTGTAAGTCCAGCAGTATCTATTGGAAGAGAGCAGAGTTAACACTTCGAGTCTGGTGAACACTTCATCAGAAGAGTTTCTGTTTTTTTATACATATCTCCAGCATCCGCAGTTCTTTCTTTTATTTTATTGTTTAAGCATTGACAGGTATCGTGATGAAACCTTCCAGAAATCTTTGAGTTCTCAGTGAATTATTGCTTCCCCATAATACCTTTTCTCTGAGCACTGTTTTCTTAGATGACAAGTGGTATGAGGAGAGATAAAGGCTTTTGGTCCTTGCTGTTATCGGTCATTTTCTATTTTCTCTCTGCTTCTCAAAAGAAGCTGGTGAAATATAATTCAGCGGGTATTCCTGACGTTGGCTGCATTGCCTTTCAAAACTGCCTAAATGGCAGGTCAGCCTTCCAGATTGCAATATGTGAATTTATCATCCAAGTGTGGATTAATACAGGAGATGCAAACTTATTGATGCTGACTCAACCACCTGGTTTCAGTTTTGCTGATGCTAATGATACGCAGCAGCACCAGCCCTGATTGTGATGCCCGATCTTTGCTGTATCTATCCCATTTAACTTGATGGTAGTTTCACACAATACAGTGGTGTCTCCACAAGGATTGCGTGGTGGTCACTGTCAGATGTAGACGCATCTGTGTCAGACAGATTGGTGAGGATGTGGCCAAGTAAGCTTTTCCCAGAGCACTTGCCATAAACTCAGTTTAGTCCCTATGTCCAGTTGGATTATTTCATGGAGATACTGGTGATGGAATGAGTAACAATGTGATTGATACATAGAAGTCAAAACATTGTTGTAAATTAACATTTCTTGAACTGATAGGCAACGTTAAGTTGATTGTTATTCTTATTTTCTGCAATGGATTAATGACTGTAATGTTGCCATAAAAGTTCAAGTACCCACTTGTCTTCCGGTACTGAAATGAATAACAGCTGCAGTAACAGGATGGAAATTGATGCAAAAATTCTTTTGAGATCTGCCCCATCCCCTCAAAAGTCCCCTACCATTTCATATGGAAATACCATTGTCTGTATACTGTTATTATAATTGGCTATCAAATTCCAATTAAGTTGGACATTTTGTGGCACTAAAATGTCAATTTGATCTTCTGAAAAACAAAGATTTCTGTCATGTCTTTAACTGCCAAGTGACCACTGGCCATATGATATCAAAGCCAGAAGTACTTCCTTCAGCACACAAGTCTCGTTGCATTGAAGGTATGCCATACTTTGGCTCAGCTGACCGATACCAGCCGGGCAACCTGTTGCCTCTGCTTAATACATAATGCGTGGAGGGAAATTCACACCCACCGCTTATACATTCATGCACGCTGGAGCAGATGCTCTAGACTTTACTAGGTGATATTAAATTTTCGATTATTCTCATTACAACCAATTGATTTCCTGCCTAAAATCGCAACCCAAAAGTAATAATCATTTGAAAGGATACTAGGATTTCTTTTAGGAAATTTTTTGCTGTAAATCAATTAATTACTAACAAGCCCCTCATTCTGATGCTGCACCAGCCTCAAGCATGACGCCGCATCTTAAATTTCAGTTCACATGTTTTGATTTGAATTCATTTAGTACGCACCATCGAAACAACTATAAGCATGTTTGCAATTACAAATCTTTCTACAGGCATTTAAAAAAACACACCTCATAGAGAAGCATATACTTGATTGTTATTGTACGGGAATTTATTGTTCTGGATCGGAAAATCACAGCTCTGATCCAATAATGTGTTGATACAATCTCTTCTTCTCTAACTTGTAATTAGTCTATTCGTAGCAAGTGAAAAATGTGGACTGCTCAGTACTACCTTGAGTGCTGTAAATGAACAGTTTATGTGTAATTTTTAAGATCCAGGCATTCTAATCTACAACTTTTGATTTGACTCTCAGCTGGGGTGTCTCATATAAATTCTAGTAAAGCAGCAAGTGATTATATTTGATATCAAGATTGCAGGTTGCCAGAAACTGTACAACCATTAGAAATGAGAAACTATGTTAAATTATCACCAGCAACATTTCTGTAAATAAGTATCTGAGTATTTTCAGTGGCAAGGTGGTAAGACTCTATGAATTTCGCAACAGTGCTACAAATCCCAAGCATGTTAGCAGGAAATTGTACTATGCATGTATGCCCAAGCAGAATTATGGCATGCGGATGCAGCCAGTTCATGGTCATTAATATCTCCATTCCTGCTGTACCTAGGCAGATATTTTCCAATTCAGCTTGCAATTCAGCTTGCTCCAAGTGATACCAATAACTGTCAGAAAACATTAGAAACTGCAAAAGCTGTTGGGCCCTGACAACATTCCAACAATAGAGCTGAAAGACTGGTGCTTCAGAACTAGTTTCTCAAGTTTAGTTGCAATACAGGTACCTACCCAGTAATGTGGAAAACTGCCAGGGACTGTCCTAGATTAGATTCCCTACAGTGTGGAAACAGGCCCTTTGGCCCAACAAGTCCATACCACTCTTTGGAGCATCCCACCCAGACCCAACCCCATCCCCCTATAACCCACACACCCCTGAGCATTATGGGCAATTTAGCATGGCCGATCCACCTAACCTGCACATCTTTGGACTGTGGGAGGAAACCGGAGCACCCGGAAGAAACCCTCATAGACACTGGGAGAATGTGCAAACTCCACACAGACAGTCACCCAAGGCTGGAATCGAACCTGGGTCCCTGGCACTGTGAGACTGCAGTTCTAACCACTGAGCCACCGTGCCGCCCATAAAATGTAGAACAAAGCAACTCAGCTACTTGCAGCCCAATAGTCTGCTATGGGTCGACATCAGAAGTGATGGAGAGGTAGCCAACAGTGCTATCAAGTCATGAAAAAATAAGTTTTTTTGAAAAAACAAATAAAAAAATCTCAGTTTGACACTCGCTTTGGGCTCTTCCAGGGCCACTCAGCTCCTGACCTCATTGCAGTTTTGGTTGAAACCTGGACAAAAGAGCTGAATTCCAGAGGTGAGGTGAAAGTGACAGCCCTTGACATCAAGGCTGCGTTCGACCAAGTGAGGCATCAAGGAGGCCGAGCGTAACTGGAGGTATTGTGTGTCAAGGAGAACTCTCCGCTGAATGGAGTCATACCTGGCACTTTAGAAGATGGCTTTAATTTTTAGGAGATCGGTCATCTTAGCTCCAGGACATCTCTGAAGGAGTTCCTCAGGTTAGGGTCCTAAGCCCAACCATCTTCAGCTGCTTCATCAATAACCCTCCCTCCAGCATAAGGTTAGAGATATTCACTGATAACTGCATTATGACAGCATTCCTAGCTCCTCAGATACTGAAACAGTCCAAAAGCATATTCGCCAAGACCTAGACATGACCGAAACTTGGGTTGACAAGTTGCATTTTACATACACATCACACATGTGTCAGGTAATGACCAACCATAGAATATAGAACATAGAACAATACAGCACAGAACAGGCCCTTCGGCCCTCGATGTTGCACCGATCTGTGAACTAATCCAAGCCCATCCCCTACACTATCCCATCATCATCCATGTAACCAGCAAGGGAGAGTCTAAGCATTGTCCCTTGTTATGGACCAGACCAGACCCCCTCAAAATATTTTAAGGAGGTAGCCTAGACCTTAACTTTATTTTATTTTAAAGGCAAATGTAAACTGTCTGTTCCAGATGCAGTGCAACTGGTTAAACTACTCGACATTGAGCAATATACAAATCATTTAAACACTGTAGTTAAAATTCAACCAAAGAAAGGGGAATTTAGAATAACTTAACTCTATTAGAAAACTTAACAAAATAATAGACACTGTAACTATTACTAATTAACTGTTCCAATATAGTAACATCCCATAAACACACTCCTTGACATAAAAAGAAAATAAATTCGCAGCGTCTCACATGCAGTTCTCCCATCCAGGCGGAAAAAGTGTGAAGAGAAAAATCAGAAAGTGTAGCAGCCAGGAGATATTTACGGAAGCTTCTAACACTTTTGAGACCCCCAAGTGCTTCTGATGCTACTGATAAACCAGAAATCCTAATCTGTTAGCCATGCCTATCCAGGCTGTTAAAAAGTTCCAAAGCCTCCCAAGCTATTTGCTCAAGTGTTCTTAACGAGGCATCCCTTCCAAAAAAAAGTACAAAGTACACTCTAAAAGTGACAGCATCATCACAACCTAGAAACCCTAGATGAGCTGAACCAGCCAAATACTAGGCCTCTGAGAGCCGGTCGGAGTTTTGTGGAGACAAAGTCAGCTGGTGAGCCCCCAGTGTCTACTATCATCTACAAGGTGAGAAAGAGGTGGGAAATCTGACCTGAAGGATCTGAGAGCCCTAGCGCTGACCGGCTGGGTGCCTGGTTGGTTTTAAATCACTTTGCGATGAGCAGGAATGGTTGTGGCAGGGTTGCCAGAGGCTGCCACCATTGGACAGGTCTGCCACCTGACCATTATGTCCAGCTTAATGTTTCTCCATTCATAATGTGAACAGTTCTGCTCCTCCACATTTAGAGAGATCTGTAGCTTGGAGAGATTGTACTTTTACTTCATTAGTTCTGCCTGTATTGACCTTTGTAAAGTATTTAGTCATTATATCCATTTCAAATCTGTCAGAAGTTGACAAGATCATATCGGAAATGTCATAATATCTCTTTTGAAAGCTTTGTGTTATACCTACAAATGATGACTCACTGCACTGCTTTGGAGTATGCTTTAGTATGCCTTATCCTGATTGCTATATAATTTCATGTGGACAAATGTAATATTTCATGAAGTGAAAGGTGAAGTTGCAGCAGTCCCAGATGACTATAGGGCCGCTCTCTCATTAGGAATAAATGAGTGGCGGTGATTTAATCTGAGGGTCAAAAGTATCCATCCAGACTCTGCTGTGTATGTTACACTGTGAACTCTATGTAAAGAGGACAATAATTTGATAAAATCTGAGTTGTGTCTTTATTAGGAGCAGGGCTGGAAAACACCAGTTAGAAAGCATGCGGAAATTTCTAACTTAGTCCACTATCCCTAGAAAAGAGGAGCAAGGTTGAGGAGTAACAATATCAATGAAAGTATAAGGCCTGGATAAACAGAAAGGGCTTAAAAACAAATAAACCACATTCTTTGATCAAATAAAACAAAGCAGTATAAAGAACTTTTAATGCATTGATGAATAAAGTTTATGATGCAAATTATTGTGACTTTCTTCTCATTTTACATTATGGCCAATAAACTGCACACAAATCTCTATGAAGGTCACTGTGGGAGAACACTGAATCAGAGCTGCAGTTGTTGATTCAGATTTATTTGCCAGTCAAACTCATTACATTGGAGGTTATTGTTTCTGTGTTTTTGGTAGTGTCGTTGATCTGACTTATTTCCCACAGGATTACTAGAAAATAAAATTAACAATGCAGTTCTGCCACTGATTTAAAAATGTCTTCAATGCATTTATTAATATTCCTACTACCAGTGTTTAGAGTCACAAAGCTAGCAATGGATAAGGCACTTAATTAAATAGTAATGTCCTACTGTAGACCATGTATTTCATTTAGACGTATAGATCTATGGTTTATGTCATTGAAAATGCATTGCCTTTCACTGAGGTATCACATTCATATCATATACAGCTTACACTTAATGTTTTTAACTATTTAAAAGGAAAATACTATGGATGCTGGAAATGTGGAACAAACACAGAGAAACTCAACAGGTCTGGCGGCATCTGTGGAAAGAGAAACAGAGTTAATGTTTTGAGTACAGTTTGACTTCTTCAGAACACTGGCTCTTTTAAATGTTCCAGCCTTATCATTTGCACTGATATCTCCCATCACTGAGGTTGGGATAAGTGTGGTGTCTCCTCATCGTCCAGTGAATTGTTTAATTGTTCACCTTCATTTCCTCTCAAATGTAACTTTTGCATCCTGTGAGCGCCAAACATCTCCAACCTTCCCTCAAAACAGGCGCTCAATGCTAGGGCTTGAATTTTCAATCTGAAGACAGATTTTCAGGTGAGGAGGGCTCAAAAACAGATGGGAAGAGAGGAAGAGAGTGGGAGCTTCACAACAAATCCTTTCCTCCATAGGATTCTACAGGAGGCACACTGCGACAGGAATTGTCACCCATCCAGAATTGCTAAGAAATAGGTGAAACCCCTTGAGAGTGGGAGCTTCACAACAAATCCTTTCCTCCGTAGGATTCTGCAGGAGGCACACTGCGACAGGAATTGTCACCCATCCAGAATTGCTAAGAAATAGGTGAAACCCCTTGAGGACCCAATTATGGAAACCTGCAACTATTACTCAGTCTGGGCAGCATGTGACTCCAGACCCACAGTAATGTGTTTGACTTTTAACTGCCTCTGAAATTCAATCCATTCAGTTCAAAGGCAATTAACGATGGGCAATAAATGCATCATCTTCTGCGACAAAGGTGCCAGAGACTGAGAATAGTATGAGAGGCATTACAGTCTCTTTACGTTCAGACCAAGAGGTGTCCCATATTGAGGATCATCTTTAATTGTACTTTGCCACATCTTCTTTGGCAAATAACATTCATCTAGAATTATTGTTAGCTGTCAGTACTTTCTTTCCTTTTGACTTTACTGAGAATCATTTGATCTCAGAACTATGAGGGTTACACTGAAGATCTATCCCTCTAGGCCAAGCTAAGTGAATCTTTCAGTCTTCTTTAAATGCAATTTCTAACCTGAAGGAATAACTGCCTCTTCCTTCCATCTCTGATTGTAGACTAACAAACTATTGTCCTTCTACAATCTTCATTGATTTGTAGAAAAGTCAGTAACTTGATCTCAAAAAAGTCTTGTCTGCCCTTTTCCACACAGTAATGTGAAACACCTTGCATCCGCAATTTGAGCAGCCACGCTTTAATTGAATGGCAGAGAAGGTTTGAGGGTCTGAATGGCCTACCCCTATTCCTAATTCAGTCACAAGGAGTATAATTTTATGACGATGGGAGTTGTACGGATTGCACACTGGTGGGAAAGCTAGCTGCTAGCCAACAGATCCCCAAAGAAGCCTGTTTCACAGCCAGAACCAGCGGAGGGGGAATAGAATGGGTTACAGAATGGGCTTTCAAACCCTCACTCAGAGAAAGTCACTCTCTCTCTCTGTCTGAAATGGCCATCCAAACTGATTGCAGCTTCAGCAGCGCTGGCAGTGACACAGCTCAATACTGGGCCTTGCTCTTACTGAAACTATCTAAGCATTCCTTTGATCTCTAAGGTTCAAACCAGCCAGTTACTGTCAAACAGCCTTCAGGACATGGACATAACCCTCAGTATGTTCCTTCATATAATCATCTTAGAAACCATATAGTTGTAACAGAGGCCATTACGGCCTTTATTCATTTAACATCTGTCACATAGGCACATGTATTATAAATATGGACATTGATAAACTTTACTTAATACTCTGAAATGTTTCCTGGTAAATATTTGCAAGATGATTGAGAGGCTTTTCTATTTTCAGCACTTGTGTCACCATTGATCACTCTTGGGTCACAGCCAGTTCTATATCCTGGTCATATAGTATATCTTAATCTCAATATCAATAGAACACTCATGAGTTGCTTTGTGTTGATCCTATGATTGCCAATTGCTGTCATATAATGGAGATATTTGTGCTATGTTCACTAACAGCAGGTTTGAGAGTGATTAAACCCACTTAAAGTGCAACTCTGCTTTCGTCTGCCCAAATAATTTTTAACGCATTTCTGAGAAATGAAAGCAAAATGTATTAACCAAGTTATGAAGAAGATTGATAAAGACAGAGTGATGGATGTTGTCTATATGGACTTCAGTCAGGCATTCAAAAAGGTTGCACATGAAGTGGTGCTGTCTACACTGGCTTTTATCATTTATATAAATAATTTGGATATGAATATAGGAGGTATGATTAGTAACTTTGTAGGTAACATCAAAATTGGTGGTATAGTGGATTGTGAAGAAGATTACATCAGAGTGCAACAGGACCTTGATCAGATGGGCTAATGGGCTAAGGAGTGAAATACAGATTCAATCTAAATAAATGTGAGGTGCCACATTTTAGTGGAGCAAATCAGGGCAGGATCTTTGCATTTAATGGTAAGGTCCGGGGCAGTGTTGTGAAACAAAGAGACCTTGGCGTGCAGGTTCATAGTTCCCTGAAATTGGAGTCCCAAGTCAACAGGATAATGAAGAAGGTGTCTGGTACGCTTGCCTTTGTTGGTCAGTGCATTGAGTATAGGAGTTGGGAGTCACGTTGCGACTGTACAGGACATGGGTTAGGCCACTTTTGGAATATTATATTCAATTCTGGTTTACCTGCTGTAGGAAAGACGTTGTGAAACTTGATTTACAAGGATTTTGCCAGGGTTTCACGGTTTGAGCAAGAGGGAGATGCTGAATAGACTGGGGCTATTTGCAAAAGGGTCCAGAGGGACAATTTTTTCACACACAGGGTGGTGAGTGTCTGGAATGAATTGGGACAGAGGTGATATTTCTATTCCATTGTGGATGGATCTATTGAGAGATTTATGAGCAAAGCTGAGAATAGGTGGTTACTTTGTCCACACTGGCAAGAATATGAAACACAGTGCTGGTGAGAGCCCTCAACATCTGGGTTAACACTTGATGCTGCAAATGTTGGTAAATGACTCACAGCTGTTCAGCATCCCACATCCCTCCTTCTGACACTGTCAATGAATGTCTTTCTCTGTATTATTGAAGAATGTCTTTATTCGAGATTTTCTACTCGGGTCGACCAGATGGATGTTGTTATTGAATTTCTGTCAGTTGAAATGAGACAAAAATAAAGAGAAGGAGTAGTGCTTGAATATCACCGTTTAAGACTTCAGGATGTCTTAAAGTAGAAACGTAGAAAATAGGAACAGGAGCAGGCCATTCAGCCCTTTGAACCAGCTCTGCCATTCAATACGATCATGGCTGATCATCCGACTCAGTACTATTCCCACTTTCTCCCCATACCCTTTGATCCCTTTATCCTTAAGAAGAGGAAATGTTGGCAGGGAGACGAATGAGGCCTGTTCCAACGTGCAGACATTGTTGTAATGCCAGCAAGAGATTGGACATAATTTGTGTTCAACAAGCTTCCACAAAAAGCGATGTGAAAATGGTCAGATAATCTGTTTGTTTAATGAACGACTGGAGCAGCAGGGAGACCTTTCCCTGGAATTCTTCAAAACAGTGACATAGGATCTTTTCTGTCCAGCTGACAGGGCTCAATTTGGTTTCACGTCTCCAACAGAAGACTTCACCGCCAACTGTGCACCGTTCCCTCAGTTCTGCTCCAACCATCACCCTCGATTTTTGTGTTCAAGTCCTTGAGTTGAAGTTGAACCATAACTTTCTGATTTAGAAAGATCAAAAACTCAAACTGTGTATTTTCCTCACTGGTGTTTCTGCAGTGAAACAGAAAATTGTGGCTTTTGTGTATATTATTGCGTTTGATTATCCTCACTATTTCGATATCTTTGAGTAAGTTCTTCCCCATGGCCAATATAAATTCGCTTGTCACTAATTTTGGTTGATATATTTTATTGGTGTGACTTGGCTTGTTTTATTTTAACAAGCAGTGGTTATTTTGTTCTGAGCAATGTTAATCCCTTTTTGACAACTTCCTTTCTGGAGTTTAAGTACTGGTTTCCCTGTTCTTGCCCCACAGCTCAACCCTTTTACACATAGCTTTAATCTCAATACTATTTTCTGTCTCTCTCATACATATATATGTGTGATCAAAACAGTGTACAATCTTCTAAATGTGGCCTGACTGCTGCATTGTAAATTTCTGTCAACTTATATTTTGTTGTACTGGTTAAACAGTCTAATAATCTATTCAGTTTTAAGTCACTTTACCACATTGTCTCTTTTTTGAATGTAGAATATTTATTTGTGTTTTTCTAACTCTCTCTCTCCCTTTCTCTCTCTGTCTCTCTCTCTCTCTCTCTGTCTCTCAGGTGGTTGTAAAAGAGCCCATGGTCCTCGTTCAAAATAGATCAGATGATATAGAGATGCTGGTATTAGACTTGGGTGGACAAAGTCAGAAGTCGCACGACACCAGGTGATGGTCCAGAGACAGTACGAACTGCAGATGCTGCAGAATCTGAGATAACAAGGTGTAGAGCTGGATGAACAGAGCAGGCCAAGCAGCATCACAGGAGAAGGAAAGCTGACGTTTCAGGCCTAGACTCTCCCCTCCCCTACCCAAAACCAGCCCAGCTCGTCCCTGCCTCCCTAACCTGTCCTTCTTCCCACCTATCCCCTCCTCCCACCTCAAGCCCCACCCCATCTCCTACCTACTAACCTCATTCCGTGCCCTTGACCTGTATGTCCTCCCTGGATTGACCTATCCCCTCCCTAAATCCCCACCTACACTCACCTTTACCGACTCCATCCCCGTCTCTTTGACCAGCCTATCTCCTCTCCACCTATCTTCTCCTCTATCCATCTTCTATCTGCCTCCCCCCACTCCCTATTTATTTCAGAACTTACTCCCCTCCCCCATTTCTGAAGAAGGGTCTAGGCTTGAAACATCAGCTTTCCTGCTCCTGTGATGCTGCTTGGCCTGCTGGGTTCCTCCAGCTCTACACCTTTTTAAAGCAGGTTATGTTCCAACAAGTTTATTTCAAATCACAAGCTTTCATAGCACTGCTCCTTCATCAGGTGAAGTGATGAAGGAGCAGCGCTGTGAAATCTTGTAATTTTGAATAAACCTGTTCAACTATAACCTGGTGTCAGGTGACTTTGAAAATAGATCCGGGGAGTTTTCTTCATCTCCTGCTCAATATTAGTCCCTTAACCAACATCAGCAGAGGAAAAAAATTCCCTGGTAATTATATAGTTGTTATTTGTGCATCTTGCTGTGAACAAGCTGGCCGACTGAATTCTTCCAATTTTAACTGAGATTGCACTTCAAAAGCTACTTCTTTAGTAATGGCGCCCTTTGGAATGCCCTGAGATTCTGAAAGACTCCATGCAAAAGCAAGTCTTTAATTCTTTATGGTTAAATACTGCATTCATTTCTCGTATATGGGGATTCACTGATTCCCCTTTGCTTCATGCTGCCAATGAACCTGATTAATATGGAGACCTCACTGCTAAAGAAGTCGTTTGATGACAGCAAATGGTCATTCTAATGCTGCTGCTGTATCATCATGCATTCATTAACCACATTATCCTTCATTAAGCCATCCGATTGCTAACAGCAGCAAACTTGTCCCAAGGCTTGCCAAAAGGCAACTTTATTTCCGTGTCAAACTGAAGATTTACTTGAGGTGGATTAACACTGTACCTGGCTCACTGCTGCATTTATTGAAAGTAAGGAATTAGTGTTGTTACTGGGTTATGCTTATCCAGCACATTGCTTATTTTAATAAAATTAATTAAAGGATTTGGGATTTTAAAAAGCTGCTGATATATATGCATCTCCTACAACATATAGGCAGCTGATGAAATTAAATTACTGCTTTAATAAAACTTAAATAAAAGATAAAACTGAGATGAGGAAAATGTAATGAATGGAGACTAGATGGACAGTAAATACCAGCATAGAATAGTTGGACCAAATGGCCATTTTAAATACTTTCTGTGACATGTGATTGCATAATTAAGATCAGCTGTCAGAACACTTGTGGAAAAACCAGTTCGTCCATCCACTGTTTTGATATTTTAAAAGCGCCGTTAAAACCAGAAAGTGCTGGAAAAACTATGCAAGACTGATAGCGATTATGGTATAACAACAGAGTTATCACTTTAAGACAAATAGAGCTCTTGAAACTGTCACATTGAAATTGAAATGTTAATTCCATCTCAGTTTCTACAGATGCTGCCTGACCAGCTAGGTTTTAGCATTTTGTTTTTATTTGTCTTTAAGGATGCCTTGCGTGTAGTTGAAATATAATAGATGATAAATATGTTTTGGTTAAATCTTTTGTACATTTCACAACAACATTTTATGTATGTTGGGTGAGAGCTGATGGGTATAAAAGGGCCTGAAATGTAACAATGTACAAATGTCCTTCCTGGTTTGCCATAATCATGTGGCACACAGACTGAATGTAGCTATTTTACAGACAATTCGACAATAAATTGTAAAGACAAAGCTGCAGTCTTGTAAGCACAAGACATGGTGTCAGAAGTAAAGCTAAAGCTGAATGCTGACAGAGAGACACATTCTTTCTCTGCATGAAAGTGGCATGGTGGCTTAGTGGCTAATACTGCTGCCTCACAGCGCCAGGGACCCAGGTTCAATTCTACCCTCAGGTGACTGTCTGTGTGGAGTTTACACATTCTCCCTGTGTCTGCATGGGTTTCTTCTGGGTGCTTTGGTTTCTCCCACAGTCCAAAGATGTGCAGATTAGGTGGATTGGCCATGCTAAATTGCCCATCGTATCCAGGGATGTTTAAGTTAGCTATGTTAGACATGGGAAATGCAGAAATAGAAGAATAGGTCTGGGTGGGATGCTCTTCAGAGGGGCAGTGTGGACTTGTTGGGCCGAATGTCCTGTTCCCAAGCTGTCGGGTTTCTATGAGCAATATTCACAGCAGTGAAATCTGCTAAAAGTATGTCAAATTTCTTTTAAAAAAAGATATTTTCTAATCAACCTGTTCAGAGGTTTTGTTACACATATCAGGAGCAAATGGGACTTGATCCCAAGTCTCCTGGCATAGAGGAAAGGACACTGCCATGACACACTATGAGCCCCTGACTGTTTTGTTTAATTTTTATATCCAGAAGTGCTCCTACTTACAACAGAATGTTTTGTTTCTTTTCCCCTGATTGTTTTGTTTGAAGCAAACAAAGAAACAGGTCACAGCTAAAACACTGGGTAAGAGACAATGGCTGCAAATGCTCCTTTCCTAGCACCAATCGAAATTAAAGGTGATATAAAACAAAGCTAGCAAAATGGTATTAGATTTCCTTAAGTAGCTAAAGTAGCTAAGAGTAGCCAAACACTTATCACATTTGGGAAGAGACTGTTTCAAAGTGCATTCCACCCCCGAACCTTGTCTGCTGAACAGAAAAAAAAGCCAGCAGACATTTTGAAGGTATTAAAGGCGAACTTTGAATGCCAAGTGAATGTAATTTGTGAACAGTATGTGTTCAATGTTAGGGCCTAAAGTAAAAACTTGTTTGCAAAAGAGCCTGGAAGGGGACACGGCCTATTGATATTACTGCTGGGCTGTTTAATCCAGAGACCCAGGTGATGTTCTGGGGACCCGGGTTCGACTCCCTCAATGGCACATGGTGAAATTTGAATTCAATAAATATGTGGAATTAAGAGTCTAATGATGACCGTGAATCCATTGTCAATTGTTGGAGAAAAACCCATCTGGTTCACTAATGTTCTTTAAGGAAGGAAACTACCATCTTTACCTGGTCTGGCCTCCATGTGACTCCAGACCCATAGCAATGTGGTTGACTCTGAACAATGCCCGCAATGCCCCCTTCCTATTAAAGGAAATAAATAAATGAAGAATAAAAGGACCTCATTAATTCAGCGAGCAGAATTTATACAATTAACAGTTTATCTTTTGAGAGGCAGTAGAAGAGATCCTGCCATGTAAGAACATGTACTGAAATATCAATGGTTGTATATGCTGTTTGGTTTATGTGTGGTACCAGAAGACTATCAACAAACAATGTGAGATAGTTACTGATACTCCTGTAGTGGACGCAGTAGGATGATTTTCTAGTTTATGGATGTGGTGATAGAATGGAAGAAGCCAAAGGTGACCATCTGAAATTTAGTGTGACTGTTAGACAGAGCATACCAGATGCATCTGCATTGGAATAAGAAAAAAACCTTTGCAATTAAAGATGCCTGAAGTCAAGTATATAGGCCATTTACTGCCAGTGTAAAGTCTTTGACCAGATCTCAAAAAAGTAAGAATTATAGCAGTCATACAGCAACCAATAGTTGTATAAACAGTGCAATGATTTGTTGGATTCATCAACTATTTGGCAAAATTCTTGCCCAATTTGTCATTGGAGTGTGAACTATTACTCCAGCTCATGACCAAGAATATGTTGTAGCCCTGGAAAATGGATTGAGAAGCACCGTTCACATAATTTAAACAATTAGTGTTGGCCATACCAGTGTTGAAGCACCATGGTGTAAATGATGAAGTCACCCTCCAGTGTGACACCATTGTATTTGCAGCCATGGAGTTAACATAAATAGAACAACGCTATGCTCAGATCAAGAAAGAGTGCCTGGCTATTGTCTTTGCTTATAAATATTTTCATCAGTACCTTCTTGAAGGGGGAAAATGACAGTTAGGACTATGATGCATTTTCCTCAAACTGTTACTAGATGCCCAAAAACGTCTTCAAGGAGTGTTATGTTGACGACAGAGACACCATCTGGATTTGACATTCAAACAGAGGAAGCATGTGTACATTGCAGATAGGCTGTCAAGAGCTGTACTTACAATGCAGAAGGAGTGGAATCCATGACAGAGTATGAAATCTTCCAGATCAAAACCAATGCAGCAATCATTCAGGCTTTGACAACCATCAATCCTATAGAGGTATTAAATGTAACAGACAAAGACCTTGTTCAAATCAGATGTGCCACCCAATATAATGCAACTCCCTAAGTGTTGCAAAAAGCAGTGATGGAGGGCTTGCCTGAAAGCATTATGGGTACTCCTATTGCTACAAGGGTGTGTTCGGCGAACAGATGAATTGACAGGCCATGTCGTACAAAAGAAATAGAGCCATTGTCTTGAAGATGAACGATATTAAAGCACATCCACGGAAGCTATCAAGTAAATGAGTCAAGTGTGAAGAAGGCAAGTGATGTGTTCTGCAGACCAAACATGGACAACAAAATCAAGGACCACATTTGCCAGTGCAGTACATGGAATGAGTACCAAGCTAAGAAAATGTGAAAGCTGTCCAAGATAAGTGATCGCACAGACAAACCATGGATGAAGCTCGGAGCAGAACTCATATTTCTGACATGAACAGATTATCTTATAACCACAGACTACTATTCTGACTGTGAATTTGTGGGCCAACTGATTCAGTGACGTTGGTGAATGTCAAAAAACAGACTTTCGATCCTTAAAGTTTTTCTGACATTGTGATGAGTAACAAATGCCCTTAGTTTACAAATGACGAATTCAGCCGCTTCGTAAAGAATTTGGAAATTCAACACCACACATCATCTCCACTATCCTGAATTCAAAAGAAAAACTGAATCAGCAGTGAAAAATCATAAAGAGATCAAGCAAGTCCAGCACAGATGTATCGTATAGAGGTGCCAGTGTTGAACTGGGGTGGACAAGGTCAGAAATCACATGACACCAGTCTATAGTCCAACAGGTTTATTTGAAAACACAAGCTTTCAGAGACTCAGAGATAATGGGAACTGCAGTTGCTGGCGAATCCAAGATAATAAAATGTGAGGCTGGATGAACACAGCAGGCCAAGCAGCATCTCAGGAGCACAAAAGCTGACGATTCGGGCCTAGACCCTTCATCAGAGAGGGGGATGAGGTGAGGGATCTGGAATAAATAGGGAGAGAGGGGGAGGCGGACCGAAGATGGAGAGAAAAGAAGATAGGTGGAGAGAGTATAGGTGGGGAGATAGGGAGGGAATAGGTCAGTCCAGGGAAGACGGACAGGTCAAGGAGGTGGGATGAGGTTAGTAGGTAGATGGGGGTGCGGCTTGGGGTGGGAGGAAGGGATGGGTGAGAGGAAGAACAGGTTAGGGAGGCAGAGACAGGTTGGACTGGTTTTGGGATGCAGTGGGTGGAGGGGAAGAGCTGGGCTGGTTGTGTGGTGCTGTGGGGGGAGGGGACGAACTGGGCTGGTTTAGGGATGCGGTGGGGGAAGGGGAGATTTTGAAACTGGTGAAGTCCACATTGATACCATTAGGCTGCAGGGTTCCCAGGCGGAATATGAGTTGCTGTTCCTGCAACCTACGGGTGGCATCATTGTGGCAGTGCAGGAGGTCCATGATGGACATGTCATCTAAAGAATGGGAGGGGGAGTGGAAATGGTTTGCGACTGGGAGGTGCAGTTGTTTGTTGCGAACTGAGCGGAGGTGTTCTGCAAAGCGGTCCCCAAGCCTCCGCTTGGTTTCCCCAATGAACAACAAACAACTGCACCTCCCAGCCGCAAACCATTTCCACTCCCCCTCCCATTCTTTAGATGACATGTCCATCATGGGCCTCCTGCAGTGCCACAATGATGCCACCCGTAGGTTGCAGGAACAGCAACTCATATTCCGCCTGGGAACCCTGCAGCCTAATGGTATCAATGTGGACTTCACCAGTTTCAAAATCTCCCCTTCCCCCACCGCATCCCTAAACCAGCCCAGTTCGTCCCCTCCCCCCACTGCACCACACAACCAGCCCAGCTCTTCCCCTCCACCCACTGCATCCCAAACCTGTCCAACCTGTCTCTGCCTCCCTAACCTGTTCTTCCTCTCACCCATCCCTTCCTCCCACCCCAAGCCACACCCCCATCTACCTACTAACCTCATCCCACCTCCTTGACCTGTCCGTCTTCCCTGGACTGACCTATCCCCTCCCTACCTCCCCACCTATACTCTCTCCACCTCTCTTCTTTTCTCTCCATCTTCGGTCCGCCTCCCCCTCTCTCCCTATTTATTCCAGATCCCTCACCCCATCCCCCTCTCTGATGAAGGGTCTAGGCCCGAAACGTCAGCTTTTGTGCTCCTGAGATGCTGCTTGGCCTTCTTTCAGAGACTCAGTCCTTCTTCTGGTGTTAGTAAAAGAGGTTGTATCAGACAGAATTTATAAGCAAAAGATCAAAGTTTCACACCATTAATGAGGATGCACTAAACAAACATAAGATGCTGTTAAATTTGTAATCCATTAGACGGTTTTAATTGATTAATATGGATATGTAAATCCCTGAATTCCTTTCAAGTCATGATCCTGCGAGAACTAAAAGTTTTACCAGTGTAAAGAAAGATGACATTTTAGGTCAGACACTGCATGTTGGGTATGAGACATTGTTTAGAATCTGTTTGTGTTTTGGTTTGGAGTCAGACTGGTTTATTTCTAAAGTAGGAATTTATAAAACACCGTTTGGACTGACTGTCTATAAATTGTGTGATTTTTGAACAAAATAAAATGTATCTGCAAACACAAATTCACCCCATTTTTCTGATGAAGGGTCGAGGCCCGAAATGTCAGCTTTTGTGCTCCTGAGATGCTGCTTGGCCTGCTGTGTTCATCCAGCTCTACACTTTGTTATCTCAGATTCTCCAGCATCTGCAGTTCCTATTATCTCTCATCCCATAGATTCGCGATTTTGTGTGTGTGTATATAAGAGATGGGGAAAGATTGAGTGTGTGCGCAACACACTCATCGATCAGCAGTTCCGACATGCCACACCAAAGAAACGTAATGACCTCCTCAGAAGACAGACACAGGATTCATTTGATAGATACCCTTTGTTATCCAGTACTTTCTGGGAGCGGTAATGTTCTTCGCAATGATTCTCACAGCTTTCAACACATCACCAATGACAATGAGCACCTCGCCAAGATCTTCCCCACGCCTCCACTTCTTGCCTTTAGTCAACTGCCAAACCTTAAACAAACCATTATTCACAGCAAACTACCCAGCCTTCAGAACAACATCGATCACAGCACCATATGACCCTGTCATGGCAACCTCTGCAGGACATGTCAGATCTTTGACATGGACACTACCATCACATGTGGGAACACCACCAACCACGTGCGCAGCAGATACTCATGTGACTAGGCCAATGTTGTCTCTCTCATAGGCTGCAAGCAAGGATGCCCTGAGGCATGGTATATTGGCAAAACCATGCAGACACTGCAACAATGGATGAATGGGACTCTAAGCAATAATCCCTAGACAGGAATGTTCCTTCCCATTGTGAGAACACTTAAGTAGTCAAGGATGTTCAGTCTCGGATCTTTGGGTAAACGTCCTCCAAGGCAGACTTCAGGATACACAACACTGCAAAGTCGCCAAGCAGAAGCTGATTTCCAAGTATCTTGGGTTCATGTTGCACTACAGGCGACCCCACCACATAATACACTCTCTCTCTCTCTCTCACACACACACACACACACACACACACACACACACAACCGAAACTCTGGGGTAAATTTGCATTTTCAGATAAATTTTATTTTGTTTAAAAATCACACAATTTATAGACAGTCAGTCAATATGATGTTTTATAAATTCCTGCTTTAGAAATAAAACCAGTCTGACTTCAAACTGAACACAAACAGGTTCTAAACAAGGTCTCACAGCCAACGTGCATTGTCTGATCTAAACTGTCACCTCTTCTTTCCACTGATAAAACCTTTAGTTCTCTCAGAACCATGACTTGAAAGAAATTCGGTGATTTAAAAATACATATTGATCAATTAAAACCTTCCAACTGATTAAAGATTTAACAGCCCATTAGGTTTGTTTCATACATCCTCACCAATTGTGATCTTTTACTTATAAATTCTGTGTCTGATACAACCTTTCTCACTAACACCTGAAGAAGGACTGAGTTTCTGAAAGCTTGTGTTTTTCAAATAAACCCACTGGACTATAACCTGGTGTCATGTGATTTCTGACTTAGCACAGAGGTATGCAGTGGAGAAACATACCTACAGAAAGCATGTGCAATAATCCAGTACAAAGACTAATGTCACACAACACATTAACTGCTATGGAGGGAATGTCTTGATCATCCATATTTGGTGCCAACTGGCATCCCTCCAGCTATTGCCCTCGCAACCTGTTGCAGAAAATGGAGTTTTGAAACTGATACAAGCTCATACTCTATTTTTTTTCTGAAGAAGGGTCCAGACCTGAAATGTCAGCTTTCCTGCTTCTCTGATGCCGCTTGGGCTGAAACAGAGGGTTTTGATTGTGGGTGTGCTGTGGCAGGAGTGGAGTTAAACAATTTTATGGACAAAGGCTGGCTCTTTCAATAAACTGTTGGACTGTTTTGTTATGATGCCCACAGATATCAATAGTGTAAAAAAATTCTCTTCCCATCTGAATAATAAATAATCACATTTTAAAACTTCTACTGAAATTATAGAATCACAATCAACATAAACAGGAATTAATAGCCAAATTGTGCACAGTAGAAACTTTATATTTCACTTTACATGGTTAAACAGTATACAGACAGGGTCTAACAACAGTCCTCACCTAACAGAAAAGTACAAATTTTGAAATCACATTTAACATCATTCTTCTATGACTGTGACTTAAATAATATCAGCAAGATTCCAAAAGTTACCTTGACTTGTGTGATTAGATTTACTTCTATCAAGGAAATATTAACAGAGGTTCAAAAAACTTTGAATGTTATGCCCTAATTGATTTATTTTGAGTTTTTAAAATCAAATGTTTACTTCTGTCAGAGTGGGTTACTAGGTGAATATCTAGTGTTTTACTTTGATATATGCCAGGTTGTCGGAGGTTGAGCACCATTACCTCCTGAATAATATTTCAAGTATTTAGCAAAGACTATGTCAGGACCTGAATTAACATTAGCATTATTGCACTCTTCACCTGACAGGTTCAACTCTATGCCATTAAATAACAGTTCACCTCAGTAGAGAACCTGCTAACTAAACTCTGAAATGAAGCATATTCATATATAGTCATAATTTGGTTCAAAACAACTTTGTGACATCTTAGATTTTTGTCGGTGTTGTTACTTAGGGAGAACGTCCCACCTCTTCTTCCAATGGTTTCGTGGGGTAGTTTGCATCCACTTGAAAAAAGGGACAAGACTACAGTTTAGTGTCTCACTTAAAAGATGGTGCCTCCAATGGCTAATGCAGCTTTCTTTCTGTGGTGCAGTTAGGTGTCAAGCTAGACTCTGGAGTGGAGCTTTGAATTCAGAGGCAGTTGTACTACCACATGGAGACACCTTTATCTAATGCACCATTTCCTAATTGACAAGATGATCATGCAATCCTATTGTCAGTGTTTGTGCAATGCTGTTGACTTCTCCATTAGTCCATGTATCATGCCTCACCCTTTGATTCACTGGTGTCTGTTTGGGAAAACGCTACAATAGTGAACAAATAAAAGTGTAGTCTTGAGCTAATCACTAAATTGTACTTATTTAAACTGTAGATAGGTGCTTTGTTTCAGGGTCTTACTCTTTTGAAATAACGTATGGCCATTAAGCTGAAGTAAACATGATGACGCATGTCCCTTGCAGCATATTAAATATTGATTTGTTGTTCATTTTATATTTAACACTTGTAATTATTAAATACTTCACGGAAAGCTTTGTTGTATCTATTGCCCAGAAATGTTTCCATTCTGCAAAAATGAATGATTCTATTACAAATTGGTGTTTCCGAAGGGAAAAGATATCTAGTTCACTGCTGATATTCAGGCTGATGAATGTTATATTTCAGAAATTCTGAAGGCACAGTTATAATTCAGGCTGGGTCTGAGTGATAACTACCTGGTTAACTCTCTGAGTGGCTTTGTTGAGGAACAGTTGACCAGAGATTATCTGACATGGACCTTCAGACCGTAACATGTAGAAGCAGAACTTAGCCATTTGGCCCATCAGGTCCACTCCACCATTCAATGAGATCATGAATGATCTGATAATCCTCAACTCCACTTTGATGCATGGACACTCCACGTGGACTCTCCCACATTCTGACCCTAGCTTATGGATTGGTC
Source organism: Stegostoma tigrinum (assembly GCF_030684315.1). Classification (NCBI taxonomy): domain Eukaryota; kingdom Metazoa; phylum Chordata; class Chondrichthyes; order Orectolobiformes; family Stegostomatidae; genus Stegostoma; species Stegostoma tigrinum. The sequence continues at coordinate 77,015,842 of NC_081362.1, read as the reverse complement.
CTTTTTAGGGCAGAAAATGCTGTTTAAAGAAAAAACAGCAGCCTGAAAACATCCGTGGAGAGAAACCAAGGTAATAGTCCAAAGCACCCAAACTGGGTTGCAATCCCCATTTCTGACACAGGCGAGACAAAAATGTCACCCAGTTATCCTTCGAGGTGCTTTCCGAGCAAGTGTCTGGGCCAAGAGTCTTCGCAGCCGAAACAGTGCAGTGCAATCTGGAAATCCATATGGGCAGCTGTAGATTGGATCACTGCTGAAACCACACTCCTCTTTTGCAGCACTGGCTGCCATATTCAATGTTGAATGCTACTTTGATAGCTCCTCTGAGAACCTAAGTGTATAAGTAAAGTGAGGGTGTAGGGAGGCAGTTGGATGTTGAGGGGTGCTGAGTGCAACGTTGATGAGGGGTTGGGGTACTAATTGGGTGGGTTGTTAGGGTACCAGGTGGATGAGAAGCTAAAGATGGAAGGTGAATGAGGGGTTCAGGTGGCAGGCGGGTGAAGAGTTCATGTGCTAGGTAGGGGAGGACATACAGATGCCAGGTGAGTGGGTTGCCATGACTTTAGGTGGGAGAGGTACATGTGCAAGGTGTGTGAGAAGATAGGATGGCAGCTGGATGGCAGGGATGGGGTGACAGGGAAGCTGGTGAGGACGTGTGGTGGGTAGAGAGTTGTCAAACCAGAAAAGAGGACAGCTGAGGACGCTTAAGGTCTCTCCAGTCAGATGGGTTCATCAGGATTCACTAGTAGGAAATGTCTAGTACGGGAGTCAGGAGAGGGGGGTAGTGGGATCGAGCTGGCAGTGCTGGGAGGATGGAATGAGTGATTGAGGTATTCAGAGTTTTCAGAGAGAATTGGGGCTTAGGGAGTAGTTAGACAGACAATTGCACACTCCCATTGCACACCTCCAGTCTACACTTCAGTTATGACTCACTTCCAATGTTTCAAGTCAACAGTCTTTCATCAGTGCTGAATGCACAGATGCAACAGGTTTTCAACAAGAACAAAGGCAGAGAAAGGAAAGAAGGTAGGAGAAGAAGGTCTGCGATAGGGCAGATGACAGGATGATCAAAGAAATAATGGTGCAAGACAAAAGAGGGACAAGTGAAAAAAACAACAAATTTGTCTCATTAGGAGAGAAAATGTACAATTTGACCAAAGGTTGACTTCCAAAAAGGTGAAGTGGGGGCAGGGGTTATGAGCTGGAATTATCGAACTCAGTTTTGAATCTGGAAGGTTGTAACAGACCTGAGCAAAAGATGAAGTACCATTTGTTTGACTTAGTATCTGTCCAAAGTCAATAGTGAGTTTAAACCATCCAGGAACTTTGTTTTTGACTGCCTCAGACCGGTATCATCCTTATGGCAAAGGGAGAGTTCCTGGAATTAGACTCCAAATGGGTGTGATGGCAGCCACTTTACTCCCAGATTACACTTCACTCCTGTTTGGCGTCATTGGGAAAGACCTAGCCAATCGAATATCGATATAAGTTGCAAATGAAATGGGCTGTTCATTTCTCATGGGTCTGTTTTGCCACTCGTGTTGCCAGGATTTAGTCTTTTACTATTGATACTGTGAGTACCTAATTGGTTCAACAGACACGTTGTGGAGAAGAGATGTGTCAGCTCTCTGTAAGTGCTTTCCACTCATGTACATAGAGTAGAATGTCTTCTTGATGGATGTGCCATCTCTTAAGAGAACATAAAGCATAATTTGTTTTCTAACCAGAAAACCGGCATTAAATCTAATGTCATCTCAGTATTCATGCAAATATAATGCTCCTTGTAAATTGCGAGCTTTGCCAAAGAATGCTGGATGGTGGCTGGGGTGGGTGCTTGTGGAAGGCTTAATTTTCATTGTAGTGCAACTGATGCATTTTATCAGTCCAAGAAGCAAATTCTTCATAATAAAACAACGTGTAGATGTTCAATAGTTCATTCAGTGTGACAGCACATGACAGGAATTAAACACCAACTCAGTTGGAACTGAGGATTCACTTTCAGCTGAATCTTACGAGAGGTATTATATTGCTCCCCAGTCAGAAGGCCTAGGGGTTCCCTGCCAATGGTCCTAACAGCTGTTCCACTGCAATCTGCCACTGGATGCAGGGAACACTGGAAGCTGGGAACACTGGGAGCAGCATTAACACTAGGAACATTGTTAATATAGGGAGCAATTAATGCTGAGAACAGTGTTAACACGGGGAACATGTTAATGCTGATGGCACTGTTCATGGTGGGAGCAGTCTAAATGCTGGGAACAATATTGATGCTGAGTGCAGTCTAATGCAGTGTCAATGCAAGGAGTGCCTATGGATTCCACATTCTGAGACGCTTGATTTATTCTGAATATGTCCCATTTTCCACACAATATTGTGGAGGTTATAAAAATAAAGTTGCTGGAAAAGCTCAGCAGGTCTGGCAGCATCTGTGAAGGAGAAAACAGAGTTAATGTTTGGGATCCGGTGACCCTTCCTCGGAACTCAGAAATTACGGAGATTATCCTCAAAATAAAAATGGGGCTTAATCTCCGCAAGGACTGTGCAGTGTTTTCCAATTGATTACTGGCAGCACAGTGGCTCAGTGGTTAGCAGTGCTGCCCCATAGCATTAGGGACCTGGGCTCAACTCTAGCCTTGGTAACTGTATGTGCAGAGTTGCATGTTCTCCCAGTGTCTGTGTGGGTTTCATCCATGTGCTGTAGTTCCCTCCCACAGGCCAAAGATGTGCAGATTAGGCTGGATTGGCCACGTTGAATTACCTTGTGGTGCCCAGAGATGTGCAGGCTATGTGGGTTAGCCGTGGAAAAAGTGGGGCTTAAGGGGAAAGGGCAGGGTGGTGGGATCTGGTGGGATGCTTTTTGGAGGGTCAGAGCAGACTTGATGGGCTGTATGGCCTCTATCTGCACTGTAGAGATTGTGTCATTTCTACTGTTAACAACAGATTGGTAAGGAAAAGGTCTAGTAAGTTTTTCCTCACGTTGGTTTCCTTGCCAACTGCTACAGACACGAGTTAGCAGGTATGTCCTTCAGGACCTGACCAGCTAAGATGACAGTGGTTCCCACCAGTGCACACTCTGTTCTTGCCACCTTTTAGTACACCCTGCAGTGCAGTTCAACACGGACGAGTGATTCGTCAGCTGAAAACCCAACAAATCTAAGCTACCCATATCTTAATTCACACTGAGTCCCATTGGCCTGATGTCCCTCTCTTCACTTACCTATTTGGCTCGTGTTAAAAATGCAAGATTTCAAAGTTCTCACCTTGTTTTGCATCTTACCATATGGCCTTTCCCACCCATCTCTCTGCAAGCTCCTTCACTCCGACATCTTCCAAGCCATGTGCATCTCTCTATTTTTGACCTCTTCCTCATCTCCAATTTTTCATCATCCACCTTTGGTGGGCAGTGCCCTACATTCTGGTAGTTAATCCTTCAAAATATGTGGCCCTTTTTCAGCCTTCCAAGTGCTCTTTAAAACATACTTCAGTGACCAAATCTTTGGTTTACCAGCCTAATAACTCCATGTGTGGCTAAGTGTTAAATATTCTATTGATCAAATAGTCACTTGGCCAATCAAACATGCATTAGTTTTTCATCTTGTAATCAGGAAAGATCAATGTAGTAATGAAAAAGAAACAGGCAGTACTATCTGTAAAAACATTGTAAAAATAATTCTGTATTTTTGAAGACCCTAACACTTTGGGTGAGATGCTACAGTTGAGAATTTTAAGGTTCAATGTTTAACTATGGTTTTCCAGGAGTTAAGATATCCCAGACCTCTACTTTACGGAACATCTAGTTTTGTATTTTAATAATAATAAGAATGGTAGTTGCCATGGAAATCAAATTGATGTGATAGTACTTATTTTTAATGGAAGTTTGGATGCTGCCACAAATTCAGATAAGTAGGATCATTGAGCAGTGTTTTTGATACAGTGAGCCATTATCATGGACAGCTGTTTATACATGGCTGGTATAGAGTGGAATAGTATCAGTGATAATGGAAACTACAGATGCCGGAGAATCCAAGATAATAAAGTGTGAAGCTGGATGAACGCAGCAGGCCAAGCAGCATCTCAGGAGCACAAAAGCTGACGTTTCGGGCTCTGATGAAGGGTCTAGGCCCGAAACGTCAGCTTTTGTGTTCCTGAGATGCTGCTTGGCCTGCAGTGTTCATCCAGCTTCACACTTTATTATCTTAGAGTGGAATAGTCATTGGGATTTGTAGCTTTGAGAAGGTGGCCAGTTAGCTTCATCAGTAACATGCTATCAAAGCAAGAATTATAACGTTGATCCCAATTCCCTCTGTCATGTGTTCTTGTTTTTCTTATTGTGTGCTTGCTGACATTTTGGGTTTGATTCCGTGAAATACTCATCAATTGAAGGGCTCTGGTCTTGTAATGCAGTGAGTATTGTCCCTGCTTCTGAGCTAGACGATTAAGGTTCAATATAGAAGGAATTCTCATAATGCAGCCAAACAGCCTATAATTCTTTCTCACGTGCCTGACAGTAAGAGTGCAAGAATCTCCGGGCTTGATGTGGAATGACACCCCTGAAACTACAAGCTGTGGATTCAGACCAATGACCTGTTCCAGGAGATATCACCTAAGAATGTGCTTTGTCTGCCTCACGCATCTCTGGATGTGGGAAGCCGTCAAAGCTAAAGGGTTGATGGAATAAAATACCTGTCGGACCTAATTCTTCCTGTAAAATGCTGGAAATACATAGGTCAGGCAACATCTGTGGCGAGGGAAATGGAGTTAACCTTTCATTTAGGCTCAACCAATGATGTTAATTAACTGTTTTCCTGGTTCTGATGAAAGGTCATCAATGTGAAACATTAAGTCCATATTTGCCCCATCGATGTTGCCTGAACTGCTGAATGCTTCTAGTTTTCTTCCTTTTTCACAGTATCTACTGTCAACAAATTGGAACAGAATATCAGTATTGCTGTCCTTAACTGACTGTCTCTCCTTACTGCCCCACTCCTGTTACTGCCCCAGAACCCTTCCTGCCCCTCGCCCTTTGCTGTTCCACCTGCCTTACTGTCCCAGTTCCCTTCCTGCCCCTCTCCCTTTGCTGTCCTGCTCACCTTACTGCCCCACCTGCCTTACTACCCCACTCCTGTTACTGCCCCACAACCCTTCCTGCCACTGTCCCTTTGCTGTCCCACTCTCCTTACTGCCCCACCTGCCTTACTGCCCCAATCCTGTTACTGCCCCATTCCTATTACTGTCCCACCTGCCTTACTGTCCCACTCCCCGTCCTGCCCCACCCCCTTCACTGTCCCGCGCACCTTACTGCCCCATTCCTGTTACTGTCCCACTCCCCTTCCTGCCCCTCTCTCTTCACTGTCCTGCTTGCCTTACTGCACTACCTGTCTTATTGCCCCACCTGTCTTATTGGCCCATTCCTGTTACTGTCCCACTCCCCTTCCTCTCCCACTGCCTGCTCTGCTGGCCACTTTGCTCAGGGAATGAGGTAGTGCATGATATAGCAAGGGCTCTATCTGAGAGCTTTCCTGGAGCAATGCTATTGGACACACTTTATAAATGGGAGCTTTTAAAAGATGTCAAGACAAATTAATTAACATTTCCACGGTGTCAAAGCTGATGAGGGGAGGGAGGTACTCTGAGAAACCTGGCTTGACATACGAGGGAAGTGCCCGCATGCAGTCACTTTGTGGTTTCACTGGGAATGATGTCACTGATATTACAGGGTACAGCTACTTGGGAGGTGGATTCACCCCTTCTGCTATACTGCCAGCAAACACAGCTTTAATACAATTGTCTCAATGATTTTTCCCATTTGCAAACTGTGTGCAATAGCTTTGACCCAGAGAAACGCTCACAAAGAGCCTTTGCTTATTTACTTCCCTATTGTGTCAGCCACATGGGTGGCAACAAAGTGATCGGTGCCCGAGAAGGTTAGGGTATGGCAGTTGAGATGGAATGGGTGCAACACAATGTCAGTGGCACCACTGTTTCCGTTCAAGTGCGGTGTGACTGTACAATGATGATGGCCGCCCCTGTGTCTCCTGTCCAAACTAATCTTACTTGAGGTTTACAGCATTCTCAATACTTTGCATTACTTCCATTAACAAACAATTCCATTTGGACACTGGGCAGCTTTGCCAATTATGATAAAGAAGATCATTGTCCCTTGGGCAGCACAGCGGCTCAGTGGTTAAGCACTGCCGCTTCACAGCACCAAGGACCCGGGTGCAATTCAACCACTGTCTGTGTGGAGTTTGTACATTCTCCCTGTGTTTGCGTGGGTTTCCTCTGGGTGCTCTCGTTTCCTCCCACAGTCCAAACATGTGTGGTCTAGGTGGATTGACCATGTTAAATTGCCTGTAGTGTTCAGGGATGTGTAGCTTCAGTGGGTTATAGGGGGATGGGTCTAGGTGGGATGCTCTGAGAGTCAGTGTGGTCTTGTTGGGCTGAAAGGTCTGTTTCCACACTGTAAGTATTTTATGATAAGACCATTAGACGTAGGCCATTCAGTTCATTGAATCTGCTCCACTGTTCAATGAGATCATGGCTGATTTAATAATTCTTGACTCCATTGTTCTGTCTTTAACCCAAATCCTCAATTAAAAATCAATCTCTCTCAGCCTTTACTGTATTTATTGACACAGCCTCTACAGCCCTCTGCAATCAACAATTCCACACGTTCACTGCCCTTTCAGAGAAGAACATCCTCCTGAGATAACAAAGTGTTGAGCTGGATGAATACAGCAGGCCAAACAGCATCAGAAGAGCAGGAAAGCTGATGTTTTGGGCCTAGCCCCTTCTTTCGAAAAACATTTTTCTGAGAAAGGGTCTCGGCCCAAAACGTCAGCTTTCCTGCTCCTCTGATGCTACTTGGTCTGCTGTGTTTATCCAGCTCTACACCTTGTTATCTCAGATTCTCCAGCATCAGCAATTCCTATTATCTCATTTCGTTGATAGCAAGTAGGAAAGGATTGTCTTATGAAGAGGGTTGAGCAGATTTGGCCTGTACTCATTGGAATTTAGAGGAATGAGGGGGCGACCTTATTGAAATATATAAGATTCTTAGGGGACTCGACAGGTTAGATGTGAAAGGCTGTTTCTCCTTTTGGGACAGTGTAGGACTAGTCAGCATAATCTCAGGATGAGGGGTTGCACATCTATAACAGGGATGAGGAGGGTCTAGCTTCAGAGATAGTAGGAACTGCAGATGCTAGGGAATCAGAGATAACAAGGTGTAGAAAGCTTTCCTGCTCCTAAGATGCTGCTTGGCCTGCTGTGTTCATCCAGCTCCACACCTTGTTCTCAACCAAATGAGCCTTCTCTGGACCACCTCCAATTCTAATATAGCTTTCATTAGAAAGGGGCCCAATTCTGTTCAAACTTTTCCAGCTATGGCCTGATTAGTGCTTTGTGTACATAGAACATAGAACAGTGCAGCACAGTACAGGCCCTCTGGCCTACGATGTTGTGCCAACCTATTCTCCTACTAAGATCAACCTACCCTGCGCACCCTACATTTTACTTCCTCCATGTGACTATCCAAGAGTCACTTAAAAGTTTTTAAAGTACCTGACTCCACTACCACTGATAGCAGCGCATCCCACACGCCCACCATGCGCTGTGTAAAGAACTTACCTCTGACATGTCCCCTATACCTTCCTCCAATCACCTTAAAATTATCCCTCGTCATAATAGTCATTTCTGCCCTGGGAAAAAGTCTCTGACTGTACACTCTATCTACGTCTCTCATCATTTTGTACACCTTTATCAGGCCACCTCTTATCTTTCTTTGCTCCAACAAAAAAAGCCCTAGCTCCCTCAACCTTTCCTCACAAGACCTGCCCTCCAATCCAGGCAGCATCCTGGTAAATCTACTCTGCATCCTCTGTAAAGCTTCCACTTCTTTCCTATAATGAGGCGACCAGAACTGAACACAATATTCCAAGAGTTTCAGAAACTTTTATATTCCATTCCATTTAGAATAAAGGCCATTTCTTTTATTTCAAAAATATACTTAGTAAAACCATCAGTAAGTGCATTTAATCAGTTCTGTACAGCCTTTGCAGAAGAAAGAAAACAAACAGTAGATTGTAATTTTGACATTTCTCAGAACTACTCTACAGTTGCAGAAAACAAAGGCATTTTCTATTTATGCCGGAAACTATTTATGTTCATTTGGAGGCACTGAGAGGGTCTGACAACTGAATGGGCCTTGGTTATACTTCTGCAGAAAGACCTCAGACAGTGGTCTCTCCCCACTGTGCTTTGATAGCACTATTCCAAGATTTAGTGCATCCCACAGCACATAGCCCTTTTCCTTGGAATGTGTCAGTCTGCAACACTTGTTTGAGGTCAGCTCCTTCCTCTGGAAGGCCAACAGTTTCAGGCAAACCAAAGAGCATCTTTCACCGAGTTGATGGTCCTCCAGACGCAGTCAATGTTTTTCTCGGTGCGCGTCCCAGGGAACAGACTATACAACACAGAGATCTGTTTCACAGAGCTGCTCAGGATAAACCTCAACCAAAAGCTCTGCATTTCTCAACAGACTTCCTTTGCAAAGGCACATTCCAGAAGGAGATGTCTGATAGTCTCTTCTCCCGAGTGGACATAAAGGATCTTGATCAGCCATGATCATAATGAACGGTGGTGCTGGCTCGAAGGGCCGAATGGCCTACTGTTGCACCTATTGTCTATTGTCTTATAGGTAGTGCTGTTCTCACGGCCAGCCAAGCTAGATCTTGAAGCTTGTAGGAAAGATTTGGTGATGAGACATTCTGCCAAATGACTTTAACAGTCTGCTCAGGGAATAACCCAACAGGACCCAGCCTTTGCTTTTCCCACAGGATCTGGGGGATGCTATTGCTAATCATTTCCTGATTGTCCTATGGTCAAAGGAGTTTTCTTTTGCAAATTTTTCCATGAGATACAGTTAGTCCAACTATTTGGAGCACTCTAGGGCACTGAGGCCAAGCCCATCCTTCAAAACATCGGGGCTCGGTAGAACCTCAATGTGTAGTGACACTTGGTATTTGTGTACTGAGCATCTTCAAATAGCTTGATGCTGCTGTTGGATACATCCTTATTTGTCTTATACAGAACTTCGTATGTGGTGTCTGTATGGACACGGTCCACCTTTGATCTGCAGATGAAGTGGAAGACAGCTCACGTGACTGCAACGGTACTACTAGGGGCCAGTCCTGAACCATAGGCAGCAACACTGAGTGTATCTCATGCCTGATGACCATGTTTTTACTCCCAGTAGAGGGAGAGTGATGCTCCCTCCTCACTTTGATGATATGCTCATCCCAATCTTTGGCGCACACCCTGGCCCCGCTGAACCATATTTCCAGCACCTTCAGGTCATCTTCAGGTATAGCCCAATTCCCAAAGAACATGGCCTTGCTCTGGCCGCAATTTACCTTGGCTCCCAAGGCCAGGTCGAACTGGCCACAGATACCCATGAGTCTGAGCACTGACAGTGGATCTGAGCAGAACACGATGGAATCATCTGTGTACAGGGAGGCTCTGACCTGCAGGCCTCCACTGCCTGGAACAGCCCCTCCTCTCCGGCTCACATCCTTCCTGATGCAGTCAGCTAAAGGCTTGATACAACATACAAATGACAGAAGAGAGAGGGGGCAGCCATCCCCAATTCCAGATCTGATCAGGAAGCTTTCTGATTCCCACCCAATGACTGAGACTACACTAACAATGTCTGTGAGGAGCAGTTGGATCCAACTGCAGATCCCCTCCCCACAGCACACTTTGGAGAGCATGTCCCACATGTAGGTGTGCAATATCCTGTCAATGGCCTTCGCTTGGTCCAGGTTTATGAGTTGTCCACTCCGCTGTCCTGCACACAGGCGATCATATCCCTAAGGAGCACGAGGCTCTCAGACATCCTGCCTGGTACGGAACAGGTTTGGTCGGGTGAATCACCAATCTGAGAGCATCCTGACCCGGTTGGTGATGACCATAGACAGGATTTTGTAGCCTGCATTCAGCAGTGAAATTGGTTGGCAATTTCTAATTTTCTCCCTCTCCCCATTCTGCTTGCAGGTGAGAGTGATGATGCCTTTCCTCATGGATTCACATATGCAACCTGCCAGAGACACACTGTTGTACACTTCCAGCATTTTCTGACCCATCAAGTCCCACAGAGCTGAACACAACTCAGCTGGTAAGCCATCGTTTCTGTGAGTTTTATTCCTTTCTAAGGACTCGAGGACCTTGGCTAGCTCATCAAGAGACATTGGCTGGTTCAACTTCTCCCGTATGCTGTCATCTAAACCTTCCATGAAAGAGGACAGGAATGGCTGGGAGGCTGCAGAGTCTTTGGGTTTCTTGTTGTATTATCTGGCATAAAAGGATTTACTGATCCTCAGGATGTCAGATTGACATGATGTTACAGAACCATATTCTTCCTTCAGGCTGCTGATCACACAGAAAAAAGAACAATAAATATGATCACAAAGTTTGGAGCTGGAGGAACACAGCAGACCAGGTAGCATCAGAGGAACAGGAAAGCTGACGTTTCAGGTCAGGATCCTTCTTCAGAAATTCCAGCATCTGTAGTTCTTGAGACAGTAGAAACTACAGATGCTGGAAAATCGGAGATAACAAGGTGTAGAGCTGGATGAACACAGTGGGCCAAGCAGCATCAGAGGAGCAGAACAGCAATTCTTGCTATCTCTCTAAGAAACGTGATCACACCGCATCCTGCTCCATGGAGCAGACCCTGGACTGGAGGATTATCTTGGAGGCCTCTGAGGCAAAGACCAAGGCTTGTTGGCTGTTTACCTCCTAGCGAACCTCCTTGATAACCATCCTTGTCATCTGCAGCAGGAATAGGTTCTGCACACTTTTCTGGTGTTTTTACAATTTTCTCTGTCTTTCTCTCTCTCTCTCTCACCTTCTGAACAACTTTGAGGATGTAGAACCTCTTGCTGTTCCCCTTGACTGTTTCCCACCAGTCCATTGGAGACTCAAAGATTTGTTTTTCCTATTACGCATTGAACTTTGATGCTTGCTTTTTTATAATTTATGGATAAGGACTTCCAAATCCCTGTGTTTCATGCCCTAGCCAATCTGTCTCAATGGGATTGGCAGCAGGACATCCAAAGGATTAAAAACTCTTTTTTAAAAAATCCAAGGATCAAACAAGTTTGCAATGCAAAGATATGCATTGTGAATAATAATTTGCCGAGTTAATTTGTATGCCTGTACTGTGAGATGGGAAGCTTTAATCAGAATGATAGGGGTGCTAGAAGCAACTGATCATGTGACATTGGCTGAAACAGTCATATTATCTTGGTAAATGTATAATCATAGTTAAAACGCATCAATGTTCATTGGAGATAGTGGGAACTGCAGATGCTGGAGAATCCAAGATAATAAAGTGTGAAACTGGATGAACACAGCAGGCCAAGCAGCATCTCAGGAGCACAAAAACTGACGTTTCGGGCCTAGACCCTTCATCAGAGAGGGGGATGGGGTGAGGGTTCTGGAATAAATAGGGAGAGAGGGGCAGGCGGACCGAAAATGGAGAGAAAAGAAGATAGGTGGAGAGGAGAGTATAGTTGGGGAGGTAGGGTGGGAATAGGTCAGTCCAGGGAAGACGGACAGGTCAAGGAGGTGGGATAAGGTTAGTAGGTAGGAAATGGAGGTGCGGCTTGAGGTGGGAGGAAGGGATGGGTGAGAGGAAGAACAGGTTAGGGAGGCAGAGACAGGCTGGGCTGGATTTGGGATGCAGTGGGGGAAGAGGATGAGCTGGGCTGGTTGTGTGATGCAGTGGGGGGAGGGGACGAACTGGGCTGGTTTTGGGATGCGGTGGGGGAAGGGGAGATTTTGAAGCTGGTGAAGTCTACATTGATACCATTGGGCTGCAGGGTTCCCAGGCAGAATATGAGTTGCTGTTCCAGCAACCTTCGGGTGTCATCCTTGTGGCACTGCAGGAGGCCCATGATGGACATGTCATCGAAAGAATGGGAGGGGGAGTTCTCCAACACATCCCTCACCTTCCTGGACCTCTCAGTCTCCATCTCAAGGTAACCAGCTAGAAACTGATGTCCATTTCAAGCCCACCGACTCCCACAGCTACCTAGAATACACCTCCTCCCACCCATCCTCCTGCAAAAATTCCATACCCTATTCCCAATTCGTCTGCCTCCGCCACATCTGCTCCCAGGATGAGACATTCCACTCCTGCACATCCCAATGTCCAAGTTCTTCAAGGCCCGCAACATTCCCCCCACAGTGGTCGAGAACGCCGTTGGCCGCGTCTCCCGCATTTCCCGCAACGTATCCCTCACACCCCGCCCCCGCCACAACCGCCCCAAGAGGATCCCCTTCGTTCTCACACACCACCCCACCAACCTCCGGATACAACGCATCATCCTCCGACACTTCCACCATCTACAATCCAACCCCACCACCCAAGACATGTTTCCATCCCCACCCTTGTCACCCTTCCGGAGAGACCACTCTCTCCGTGACTCCCTTATTCACTCCACACTCCCCTCCAACCCCACCACACCCGGCACCTTCCCCTGTAACCGCAGGAAGTGCTACCCTTGCCCCCACACCTCCTCCCTCACCCCCCTCCCAGGCCCCAAGATGACTTTCCACATTAAGCAGAGGTTCACCTGCACATCTGCCAATGTGGTATACTGTATCCATTATACCTGGTGTGGCTTCCTCTGCATCGGAGAAACCGAGCAGAGGCTTGGGGACCGCTATGCAGAACACCTCCGCTCGGTTCGTAATAAACAACTGCACCTCCCAGTCGTGAACCATTTTAACTCCCCCTCCCATTCATTCGACAACATGTCCGTCATGGGCCTCCTGCAGTGCCACAATGATGCCACCCGAAGGTTGCAGGAACAGCAACTCATATTCCGCTTGGGAACCCTGCAGCCTAATGGTATCAATGTGGACTTCACCAGCTTCAAAATCTCCCCTTGCCCCATCGCATCCCAAAACCAGCCCAGCCTGTCTCTGCCTCCCTAACCTGTTCTTCCTCTCACCCATCCCTTCCTCCCACCTCAAGCCGCACCTCCATTTCCTACCTACTAACCTCATCCCACCTCCTTGACCTGTCCGTCTTCCCTGGACTGACCTATTCCCTCCCTACCTCCCCACCTATACTCTCCTCTCCACCTATCTTCTCTTCTCTCCGTCTTCAGTCCGCCTCCCCCTCTCTCCCTATTTATTCCAGAACCCGCTCCCCAACCCCCGCTCTGACGAAGGGTCTAGGCCCGAAACGTCAGCTTTTGTGCTCCTGAGATGCTGCTTGGCCTGCTGTATTCATCCAGCTTCACACTTTATTGTCATCAATATTCATTAGCGTAGCATTTCAAAGCTCCTACAGGCCAAAAATAAAATGGAGAACTCTCTCCGGATTTCATTAAAATTCCAACATGCTGCGTGATGTCAGTGACAAGCCATTCAATGGCAGGTAAACCCGATTTTTAAAAATTAGGCTGAGCCACTTTCACAAACAGAAGGAATTAATAATTTGGAGCCAACAGCAAATACCAATATTTATCAGATAATTTTGCACAAAAGGCACACTTAAAACAAATAAAACATGTCCTGCAAAAAGCAGGAGGCAAAATTTCTGTGGCATCAATCATATGTGTTTAGAATATAATTGTGACAGCATTATCTCAATCTGATCCAGAAGGATGGTAATGAATGATGCAATTGTATGAAAGAGCCATAAAGGCAGATCATACAGAGGAAAGACAGTTAGAATAGAACGAGATGGAGTTTTGTTTTTCAGTCTGCAAGAATGCCAATGTAAAAGGGAACAGACCAGAGAGTCAAGGCTGGGGAACGAAGGCCTGGGGGTGAAGGACTCAGGTTGATGAGGGTGAAGTTGTGTCTGGTTAGGACTGGGTACGTCGGTTCAGGCCAATAACATTTACTTATTTACGGAGCCAATAGTCGAGTGGTGCTATTTCTAGATTTATTTACCCAGAAACTCGGCTAATGTCCTGGGGTCCTGGGTTTAAATCTCGCCATCGCAGTTGGTGAAATCTGGATTCAATTAAAAAAGAATCTTTTAAGTTAGGAATCCACTGATGTCCATAAAAGCATTGATGATTTTTAGAAAAACCCATCGGATTCACTAATGTTCATCTAGGCATGGATATCTGCCATCCTCACCTGGTCTGGCCATTAGCCAACTCTAGTCCCATACAATATGATTCACTGTCATTTGCCCTCTGAAATTGCCTTGCAAGACATTCAGTTCAACTAGGGATGGGCAGTAAATGCTGGCCAGCCAGACACACCCATGTCCCATGAGTGAATGAAACAAAAACTTCATTTGGAGCCTTGACATGCTGAATAAGCAAATTTGTAGCAAATTAATGTACATTATAGCAAACTTCCATTCTGAAGCGAATGAGGTCATTGTGTATTCTTTCAATCAAGTTTAAAGCAAACAGAGGATAATATTAGTTACAAATGAGTCACAAGTATTGACCAGTTAGGGCAAATGGACTTTTCTTTTGAGCTGCAAATTCTGTGTAATTTGATATCATTTGCCAAGTTTTGTGGATGAATTCAAATTGAACACTGTGCTGTATTTCACCTTGTTCACAGTTTACTTGTACGATCCAACATTTGTCAATCTCAGTTACGATCCTATGCTGAATACATGCAGATCTCAATGGACTAAGTCATTTCAAACTCATTTTTGAAATCTGTACTGTGATGAGGCCAAGTATTCTCTGTGCTATCACATCCATTCATCTTGTCTTCATGATTGGTTTGTTATGGTTATTTATCTGAGTAACAAATCAATTCTGACACCTCGCACATGTGCTGGGAACTGATAGCAATTTCACCATCTCCAACCAACTAAAATGCTTGCTTATTGAACAGTAAGTGTACATAATTGTTTATGTAAGCTGGCACAATCAAAATGCCAGCCTGCATACAAATGAAATAACAATAAATCTGGACTTTATGCAGAGCTCATATCATATCTTAAGTCCAGTCACTCATTGAATGGCCAAGCAGTGAGTGATGCATTTCTGGTTAGTGCTGCGATCCCAGCTGATGTCATTACCGGATAATTCAGATCCCACACTGAAATCTAGCTTGAGAGGTCTTTTTGCTTATTTTAAGAGGAAAGGTCTTTCGCTAAAACATAATTAACAATTCGACAGATCTGGTTTTATCACTAAAGCGAAGGTATATTATGCAAGAGAAAATTAGAGATAAAATATAATAAACCACATTATTGACAAATAGTCTGAAAGATTTCAAAACAAATGGGAAAATACAATCTCATCCACCCCAACGCCATCAGATTACAATGCTTAAACACAGGGAGTAATCCCGTCTCTATCACATTTATAAGTTTGACTAAAATAAAAACAGAAAATACTCAAGAAACTCAGCAAGTTTGGTAGCATCTGTAGAGAGAGAAATAGTAACATTTCAAGTCTAATGTGACTTTTCTTCAGAATTTTTTTGCTTTTACATAGTTTTGACACTTTCTTTTTCAATTCCGAGTCTTGACAGTGTAATAGCCTTTTTCACAATTATTCACCCAGCTGTACTTAGACTTTCTCAGCTTCCAATAAACCTTTCATTGAGCTAACAACTTCTGGTTAGGAACTTTCAAACTAAAATCCTTACACTGGGGATTTTTACCTACTTTTTAACCTTTCTGAGCAACTTCTCTAAGAGAAACTTTTTCATACATATAATTTCAAATAGGGCTTCTATGACCTAATTCCCCTGAGCAAAAAAAAAGCCCTGATCCTTCTCAACTGAAAGCAAGCCAATGCTCATCAATGTTTATTCTTTCCTTCTTTGGGAGAGTACGATGTTGACAAATTCCTATTATGACCCCAGAGACTTTCCCTCTTATACTGGTTTAAAAATAAAGCATGACTTGAAAATACTGACAAGTTAATCATTCACTCTTCATGCACACAGGCCAAAACACATGCCACTAGCTTAAAATCCAAACTGTAAAAGAAATTATGTCGAAATTCTTAATATTTTATTTTAACCTCGTCTCACCAACATTGGTTTGTTGATTTAAAATAGGTTTCTCTGTGGATTATGTGTCTGTATCTAATCATTTAAATTATGTCCTCTTGTTCTTCAGGATATCATTTTGTCAAGTCGATGGACATACTTGAAATACATCTCTTACCATGTATTCCTTCATGTCAGTTACTTCAGGTGTAACAAACACTTCTGTGCGGTTACATTAGTATTCCTAGATTACGCCACATATTCTTGACTTTCGGATGATTGCTTTGAAAGGTCAAAAGTTGTGGGGAAGAGAATCAAATGTATTCTCCCATCTTGGTGCCCATACCTCTAGTGGTGGTCAAGTCGTTCACTTTAGTTCACTAAAAAAATCTTCATAGGTAACAACACAAATAACTTCAAAAGAAAGCTGTCAATTCATTAATTTCCAGTTAATTAATTAATTTCATAACACTTGCCTTTAACTTGATATATTCCACTTAATTATACCTAAGGTGAGTTACCCATTCCCAATTGATACTGTATCACATTGTCCCTGTCACTATTAATTTATTTTAAGTGGAACATCCCACTAATTACCATTCTATCTGATTCAGGAACTCTGGATAAATCTTACTGTCCAGTTTAAATAAAAAGCATGCTTTCATCACATCTTTAAAACAGAAATCAAACATTACAAATTTTGTTTGTTCTTTCTTACAAAAAAATACATACAGTTTTCTCAAAATTAACTGGCTCACTTATGCTTCACATTTCTTTCTTGTAAAATTATCACAAATTCAGATACGGCAGTGGCAGACTTGAGGGGTTTTTTGTGTACAGCCTCAACAGTGTTATTGGGATGTCTTCCCAAGCAATCTTTCTCATTTTTAATACAAATTAAAAGCGTCTAAGCTGTTGGCCTTTGTTTAAAATTAAAATTGAAAAATCAAATGTATATGTCCCCTTGAACCTCAATTAAGTTTCCTGATGTGTGCTTGAAATAACAACTTCATTCAAATTACTTTATCAGTTGAAATTTCAGAACCAATGATGACCAGGTTTAGTGGTTTTGAATAGTACATTTATAGTGGAGACACTTTCTCAAAGCTTTTGCCTTAGCAAGACTCTCACTGTCCTTTGAACACTGTTTTAAAGTCGCAAAAACAGAATTCACTTAGGTTTTGGAGGTTAATAATGCCCAAATATATCTGTGAATTCTGAAACCCAAAATTTAGTCCTGTCAAAAATCATATGCCTAGCCGGATGGAAGGTGTGTGGTACGATTTAAAAGCAGTCAGTAGACAGATTTAACTCTCTACTGCTATGAGAAAGAATGGGACTCAAGCCACTAGGTGATATCATATTATAGGGATGGGGAACTCTCAATTTTACTTGGCTTTATTAGACACTAAAAACCGAAAATACTTTAAACTCACTGGTTCTTGCCACCATACCCAGAAACTTCCCCACCATGTGCCTGCTGCCATTGGCTATGTGGCCACCTTTGAAGTACCAACGGTTTCCACAGATGACGTCACATCCGCGGTTACCCGGTACGCCACTTCCAGTACAACCTACACCATCAACATTGCTGCTGAAGCCACCGCCTCCTTTTCTGAGGCCAACACAGACATCGAAGACATCGCTGCCGCCAATACTAACATCGAGGACACTGCTTCCATCGACATCCTCGATTTACTGGCTGACGTCGCTCTGCCCGTTGTCGCCTTCTCTCCGCCCACCACCATCGCTCCGCCCACCGGCAACTTCACTCCGCCCACTGGTGACGTCAGTCCGGCACCGCCTTCACAGCCAGCATCTCCAGACAAAGACAATAACACCCAGCCCTGCCAAGTCTTCACCAATGCCCCAGACCTCCCTATTGCTGAGGCCGAATGGTCAGTCCTCAATAAAGGACTCACCTTTGTCCCCCTCCACCCACACATCGACGAATACAACTCTCGTTTGGACATTGAGCAGTTTTACCACCACCTCGGCCTCTGCGCTTATTTCTTTAACCGTGAGCCTAACCCTCCCTCTACTGACCCCTTCTCCCTCCTCCAATGCACCCCCTTTTCCTGGACACTACCCCAAGGCCTCCTACTCTCCCTCGACCTCTTCATCTCTAATTGTCCTCAAGACATCAATCACCTCGACCTCTCCACCCCTCTCACCCACTCCAGCCTCTCCCCCGCAGAATATGCAGCCCTCCACTCCCTCGACTCCCAGCCCAACCTCACCATAAAACCCGTGGACAAGGGAGGCACAGTTGTAGTATGGCGCACTGACCTCTACATCACCGAGGCCAGACACCAGCTCTCTGACCCCTCCTCCTACTGCCTGCTTGATCATGACCCCACCCTCGAGCACCAAACCATCATCTCCCAAACCATCCACAACCTCATCACCTCAGGTGACCTCCCACCCACAGCTCCCAACCTCATTGTTCCCCAACCCTGCCCCGCCCACTTCTATCTCCTTCCCAAAATCCACAAACCTAACTGCCCTGGTCAACCCATTGTCTCGGCCTGCTCCTGCCCCACCAAACTTATCTCCACCTATCTGGACTCCATTTTCTCCCCTTGGTCCAGGAACTCCTGACCTACATCTGTGACACCACCTATGCTCTCCACCTCCTCCAGAACTTCCAATTCCCCAATCCCCAACATCTCATTTTCACCCTGGACATCCAGTCCCTGTACACCTGCATTCCTCAAGCAGATGGCCTAAAGGCCGTCCGCTTCTTCTTGTCCTGCAGGTCTGGCCACTCCCCCTCTACTGACACCCTCATCCGCTTATCCCAACTCGTCCTCACCCTCAACAAATTCTCCTTTAATTCCTCCCACTTCCTACAGACAAAGGGGGTGGCTATAGGCACCTGCATGGCCCCAAGCTACACCTGCCTCTGTGTAGGATATGTGGAACAATCCCTCTTCCAAAGATACACTGGCCCTATCCCCCACCTCTTCCTCCATTACATTGATGACTGTTTTGGCCCTGCTTCATGTTCCCATGAGGAGCTCAAACAGTTCATCCAATTCACCAACAACTTCCATCCCCACTTCAAGTTTACCTGGACTATCTCCAATACCTCTGTCTCCTTGGACCTCTCTGTCTCCATCTCTGGCATCCACCTGGAAACCGATATCTATTTTAAGCCCACCAACTCCCACAGCTACCAGCACACTCAACCTCTCACCCACTTTCCTGTAGAAAGACCATCCCCTATTCTGAATTCCTTCACCTCCGCCACACCTGCTCCCGAGATGAGGCATTCCACTCCCCAACATCCCAGATGTCCTTTTTTTCAAGGACTGCAACTGCCCCTCCACAGGAATCGAAAATGCCCTTGACCGTGTCTCCCTCATTTCCCATAACTCGTCCCTCACACCCCCTCCCCACAATAACAACCAAAACAGAATCCCCTCATCCTCACGTACCACCCCACCAACTTCCAAATCCAACGCATCACCCTCCAACACTTCGGCCTTCTGCAATCTGACCCCACCACCAAGGACATTTTTCCCTCCCCACCCTTGTCTGTTTTCCGGAGGGACCACTCTCTTCATGACTCCCTTGTCTGCTCCATGCTCCCCTCCAGCCCCACCACCCCCAGCACTTTTCCCTGCAACCAAACCAAGTGCTACACCTGCCTCTACACCTCCCCCATCACCCTGATCCCAGGCCCTAAGAAGACCTTCCACATCAAACAGATGCTCACCTGCTTATCTGCTAATGTGGCATTCTGTATCCACTGTTCCCGTTGTGGCCTCCACTCCATTGGGCAAAACAAGCAGGGGCTTGGGGACAGCTTTGCAGAACACCTATGCTTGGTTTGTAACAAACAACTACACCTCCCAGTCGCAACCCATTTCAGCTCCCCAACCCCCCACCTGACTCCTCAGATGACTTGTCCATCCTGGGCCTCCTACATTGCCACAATGAGGCCACCCGAAAGATGCAGGAACAGCATCTCATATTTCGCTTGGGAACCCTGCAGCCCAAGGGTGTCAATGTGGACTTCACAAGCCTCAAAATCTCCCCTCCCCTGACTACATCCCAAAACCAACCCAGCTAGCCGCCCCCCCAACCATTCCTCCCACATCAAGCCCCACCCCCATCTCCTACCCACTAACCTCAACCTGCCTCCTTGACCAGTCCATCATCCATGGACCGACCTATCCCATCCCTAACTCCCCACCTACATTCAACGTTCCTGGCTCTAACCCCGCCACTTTGACCTGTCTGTCTCCTCTCCACCTATCTTATCCTTTATCCATCTTCTATCCACTTGCCCATCTCTCCCTATTTATTTCAGAATCCCCTTGGCCTCCCCCATTTCTGAAGAAGTGTCTCAACCCGAAATGTCAACTTTCCTACTCCCCTGATGCTGCTTGGCCTGCTGTGTTCATCCAGCTTCACACCGTGTTATCTCAGATTCTCCAGCTTCGGAATTCCTACTATCTCTGAATATCAGATGTGCTCTTTTTAAGAATACACTTCAATCTTCACTGGAGATCCCTCTCACCTCACTGGGGAATATGGACTTCTGCCAATTTGTACTGGAACTGGAAGGTCTCTAGAGGGATTCTGAAGAAGGGACACTGGATTGTTTCTCTGCTTTCTCTCCACAGATGCTGCCTGACCTGCTGAGTTTCTCACCTATTTGAGTTTTTGCTCCGGGAGATCTCTTGCCCACCTTTGATTCACGGCATGGTAGGACTAACGTGTGAGGAGAGGTTGAATTGGTTAGGATTGTATTCGCTGGTATTCAGAAGACTGAGTTGGGGCGTGAATGGATCTCATAGAAACCCATAAAATTCTAACATGACTATAACAGGGTAAATGCAGGAAGGAGGCTCCTGACGGCAGAGAAGTCTAGAACCAGGAGTCAAAATCTAAGAATATGGGGTAAACCACTTAGGACTGAGATGAGGCGAAATTTCTTCACCCAGAGAATAGTGAGCCTGTGGAATCCACTATCACAGGGAACAGTCAAGGCTAAAATATTGTGTGTTTTCAAGAATGAGCTAGAGATAGCAGTAAAGGAATTAAAGGATATGGGAGTAAGCAGAAACAGGCTATTGAGTTAGATGATCAGCCTTAATCATAACGCATGGTGGAGGGGGTTCAAAGGGCTCCTATTTTTGTGTTTTTATGCTTTCCAGTCTCAGTTCTACTCCGGTGGCATTATACTACAGCTTTGCCTCATTAGATTTGGAAGGTAGAGCAGAGGGTTGAGCCTATTCAGTAATGCTCACTAAATCAGCTGGAATTGTTCACGCTGTCCCAGGATGTTCAAGGCCACCTGGCCTCTTTCCTGAGATAACTAATGCGTCTATCTGCTGTTTGCAGAATTCTGCTAGGCCTTTTCTTTGTTCCTGTTAATTCCAACTGTATTCGACTTGATGGCAAGTGACTGTTGTATTGAATCATGGCAAGATTTGTGTGAGCCTCTTGCAAAGTCTCAGCAAGGATTGTGAATAATGGTTAGGGCTTGGGTTCTGGTGAGTCAGCTCGCATTAATTGGTGAAGGCCTCTAGTAACAACAGTATGGTCTACTCACCTGCACAGCAACTATGAGAAGGGAAGACACCAGGTCTCTCCGGGAGGCCTAGAGGACTCATAATGGACCCTGGCTTTTCAGCATAGTGTTTTGGGTCATTGCTTAACTGGACCTACTGAGCTCCCTGTCTGATCTTTGTAATCTCTATTGCTGCCACTCATCTCTTTAGATTCTGTGTGATTGGGTCAAAGCTTATAAGCGTAGGAGGAAGAGGAGGTAGGAAGCAGAATGTGCCCACCTTATCAGGCTCTTCCCTATCCTACAGCAATCTTGGGTGCAGTGAGCCAGCTTTTGCAATGGAAACAGCAAATTTAGAGTCGCAGAGACAGTAAGGGCTGCAGATGCCGGAAGGTAGAGTCAATAAATGTGGAGCTGGAAAAGTACAACAGGTTAGACAGCATCTGAGGAGCAGGGAAATCAACTCTTCCAGCTGAAACCCTTCAGGATTAACAAGGGGTTTCGGTCCGAAACATTGACTTTCCTGCTCCTCAGATTTATTGATTTTGGGGACCCCTTCTTTGCACAGGGTTCTTTTGTGACCCAGACATCTGGCTACTGCATTAGCATTTCCTCAACTCCTGTTCCCAGGTTGTCCTAATGGATCAACTGAACTTCCAAACCACTGTTTTGCTGTTTTACGCATCCATTGTTCTACAGACTGAGCCTGTTCGGTAATCTTGGAGAGTATTCATCTCCATCTGGGTCCTCTCCCTCCTCAGACCAGGTTTTTCTATTGCAGTTAAGAAGTCTCTCTGCAAACACACTATGAAATTCAGATGGGGACTGTTTGATCCTAACTAATACATTAAAATCAGCTTCCCTCTGTGCCTTTCTCTAATACCCTAACTGGTCTTTCTCTAATATCCTAACTGGCCTCTTGCCATAGTATCCTGGTACAGTTGTCTTCTAAAGTCCAGTGAGCAGGCAGCTAGGAGGATCTGTTTGAAATCCTCAAAATTCTAACTTTGGGTGTTTGATTCTAAACATTTCCTTTTTCGGCATGAAGTGAAGGATATCTGAACTCATATGCATTGTAATACCCAGTTCTTCCTCAAAAGGCCCTAACCCTAGGTAACAGATAACAGGAGTCAATGTATGCTTGTGAGTTCTTCTTTAACCGCACTGGGAGTTCCAACTTCACCTCTATCTTGCTCAGTTTTCGCTGTGGTTCTTGTGAGAACACATACAGGCTTCAACATAGAAGAGAGGCAGAGCAGGAGGGTGCTTGTTTCCCTAGCCTGTATTAAGGCTGCTTGTCTTATTAGTGGAGAAAGAAGGCATCACTACATCTTTGTAGCTAAGAGCTGTCTGGAGGTTTTTTTTCATTTTGGCCATTCATGGGTTTGCTTCAGGGGAAGCAATACATTTTTGCCAAATAATTCTCTCCAAGCACACCTTGAATCCTATAAGAAAGAAACTGAAAGAACTGCAGATATTGGAAATCAGAAACAAAAACAAAAATCGCTGGAAAACTCAGCCAGTCTGGCAGCATTTGTAGAAAGAAAGCAGAGCTCTGGATCTAGTGGCTCTTCTTCAGCCCTTGAATATGTATTTCCCGTCTCAATCTCACATCGTGTGGTCATAATTCAATGTCTCATTTCAGATTTTCTCTCTGTTTGTTCTTGTAGCATGCCTCATTACACGCTTCTACCTCCCATGTTAATTGAGGGAATAAGCTGTCACTTTCCCTTGATAAGTTTGGAACTCATTCCCTAGATTCCTTGCATTTCCTGTTCAGCCGCACGGCACACACATGGGCACTGTCGGTCAATTTATTCCAGACTTGCTTTTCTTTTAATCTTACACTTTTGAAGGTCCCAAGAAAGTCTGTCAAAAAAAGGCTCATATTCTCCATCTCGGTTTTCCGACCACAACTCCAGCTTCTCCAGTTCACGCAATTAAACTTCCTCGCAACCAGCATCCAGCCAATGCCAAAGCCACTGATTTACTTGAGAGTTACTGAATTCACATTTAATTACAGTCTAAGACTGCCACTTCAATCTTCTTAAAATTAAGCCTCGACTTCTGTGAATCCCACTCCTGACATCACTGTTGATTTTGGGCCATTCGTGATCACAGTTACTTGATATTGACAGTCCTGGATTTGTAGCCATTTCCTGATAGTTGATTAAATTTGTTAAGATGAAGCAGTTTAGATGTGGTATTTAGTTAATTAGGCAAAGAGAGGAAATTCACAACCTGTGACATACAGAAAGCTTTCACTGATCCTGAAACTGTTCTGTAAAATGGAAAAGTACAGGTTATGCATTTGTAACCCCCAGATACCTTACAGCCTTTTGACTCATTGAATCCCTGCAGTGTGGAAGGCAGGCCATTTGGTAGACACTGACCCTCTGAAGAGCATCCCAGCCAGACCTATCATCTCACTGTGCCCCCCACACCCCCGGGCCTCCACCCTCTCCCTGTAAACACTACATTTCCCATAGCTAATCCACACAGGTTTAAGGGGGAAAACCATAATTTCCAACAAGTCCAAAGCCATCAAGGCAAATGTCTAATTGGAATGATAAGGCATCGGGCCTCGGAGAAAAAGTCAATACAAGGGCTCCTGCTAGTGGGTGAGGTCCCAGCTGCCCAAATAAAAGCTAGCCATTGTGACCAGACTTGAAGTGTTAAAATTGGTGTTGCCGATTTCCACAACGGAAAAACTGTTATTCTAGTTTTTATTTAATGAAGAACTGAAAAGTTTCTCAATTTGTTACTTTAAGAGAACAAAGGAATAAATGGTGCATGAAAACTCCCGACCGATAATTGTCAAGCTGCTCTGTAATTTAGAAATGCAGCTAATTTTCTCACAGGATCTTGTGCAATATTCCGTGTACACTGTGCTGATTCAGGCAATGTAAATGCCAACAACTGTTTTTATTCTCTAGTTCTACTGGCAGGGCAGATATGAGTAAGGCATGTTAAATAGCTATGCTTCATCAGCCTTGGCAGACAGCTGTTGCAAAGTTGGGTGGAATACTTAAGGATTGGAATTTGGTGTTTGTAAAATGTTGGTGCTTCTAAAATGCTGTGGCGAAAGCAGTGTGCGATTCCTTGAAAAGGAGATGGGCTTTTTCTACGCTTAAAGATTCAAATAATGAGGTCTATGGGTTTGTAGGTGCACAGAGCACCTGAATTAAAACATTTATATCAAAAGGCTGTACTTTTAGCAGGCAAAGCAGCATTTTTGCAAAGGCAATAGGTTTCTTACTTTAGCCAATTTATTTAAACCAGGCCATTATGTATCAAAAACCAATTCAATTTAAATCTGATCATTTTGACAATGTAGGGCCATTCATATTGTAAGAAACTGATGTATCATTAAGGGTATAAAAGATGAGGGCATTTGGAAAATTGGGGAAGAGACAACTGCAAACTGCCAAGAGAACAGCTCTCAGCTCTAAAAGAAATGATCACCAGCTGTCACAGAACTCTCTCAACCTTAGAGTAAGTTCCATCTAAGTTAAAGATACCTACAGCACATGTAGTTAATGTTCCTGACAAAACAATTCAATGGAGAAGATGTTTCTGGCAGAAGGATTTACCAAGAAGACATTCCTGACAGAAGAATTCATCGGAGATGAAACAGAACATTCCCGCAGATGTAGCCTGGCTGTAATTTTGAGAGTTTAAATTCTAACTCTTAAATTTTATTTTACACATGTAGGACTTGTATTTATTGGAACAGCATATAATTCTAATCTTGTTTTATTCAAGAATAGTTAGTGGTTAGCAGGGATATATTCAGTTTGTCAATAGTTTAGTTAATGTGTTCATTGTTAGATAAATTGTTAACTGCTAATTGTAACATGAGTGTCAGGGGTTTATTTTATTTAACCAGTCCTTTAGACAGCTTGGGGGCTCTTTTAATAAATTATAGGGCAAGACACGTCTCTCTGGATGTTTGGGCTTTAGATATCTGAGGGGTGGGGTGAGAGGTGGGGGGAACCTCCGCTTTATAGGGGCTCAGGTCCTGGATCTGGATGGCTTGGGTCTGGGCTCTGAGACAACACAGTGTGGAGCTGGAGGAACACAGGAGGCCAGGCAACATCAGAGGAACAGGAAAGTTGATGTTTCTTGTTGGGACCCCTCTTCAGAAAAAGGGAAGAAGGGTCCCAATCCAAAATGTCAGCTTTCCTGCTCCACTGATGCTGTCTCTGGCTCCAGCATCAGCAGTTCTTATTATTTCTGGCTCTGGGATCGAGACAGGTTGGGACCTGTCGGGTCCAGGATTTGAATGCATTTGAGTGATTTGGATGGATCTGGACAGACTTGAACAGATTTCGGGCATGAAAGGTCCCAACAGATTTAAGCAGACATGGGAATTAGTGTCCTAGAACGTAAAACTTAGGTGAGAAGTGAAAAATTTGTTCAGTTTTGTTTTTTATTTTGTTTAAATCAAAATTTGGGAAATGACTCTTAACATTGCCAAAGAGGTTCTGGGGTTGAAGAGGTGCTTCCTAAATTTGCCAAGAGAGATTAGAAAGACAGAAAAAGAAGAATTTTTTAGAATTAGCAGACAGGCTAGAATAGGGTTTAACTAGGAATAAGAAGAAAACTAAAATTGTAACGGAGTCGGTCAAGTTTTTAGGTGTGCAGTGGAGTCGGAAAAAAACTAAACTGCAAATAAGGCAACTGAAGTTAGTGAATGAAAGAAGGATAGCTTGAATTATGGTTAAAAGCAGAAGACAAAGAAAAAGAAAAAAAATTTGAGTTGAAAAAGATGAAGCAGTTTGAAAATGAAAGAGAAGAGAGAGAAGGAAAAGAAGAGAGTTTGAACTTCAAAAATTGCAAATTGAGTAGGAAAGTTGACTTAAAATGGATGGAAATGAAGATAGACAATAGGCTTAGAGAGGATAACAAAGTGTGGGGCTGGATGAACACAGCAGGCCAAGCAGCATCTCAGAAGCACAAAAGCTGACCTTTCGGGCCTAGACACTTCATCAGAGAGGAGGAGGGTGATGATGAGCAAACCCATCGTAGCCAAAGGTCTGGTAGGGATATACACAAATATGTCTAAACATTACCAAACTTCAGTGAAAAAGATGTAGAAGCCTTTTTCATTTCCTTTGAGAACTTGGCTAACTGGATGAACTGGCCAGTCACTTCATGTATGATGTTATTTCACACCAATTTGATATGCAGCGCTAGTGAGGTGTTTTCAACTCTGTCAGAGGAGATGTCAAGAGAATATGAAGGATTAAAACAGGCTATTTTAAATGCCTACAAATCAGTACCAGAAATATATAGACAATGGTTCAGAAATGCAAGAAAGGAACCAGGTCAGACTTATATTGAGTTTGAAAGAATTAAACAGAGCAACTTCGATAGATGGGGAGTATTAAAGATAGAAAAGATGTATGAGGATCTTAGAGAGATTATTCTGCTGGAGGAGTTTAAAAGCTCACTTTCAGGAGTGGGAAGAATTCTTGCTGAGGAACAGAGGCTTCAAATAGTGAGAAGAGCTGCAGAGATGGCAGATGAATACGCATTATTGCATAGCTAGAAATCTAGCTTCTGACAGCAATTTCATTCTGTGAGGGATAGAAATTGGGACATGGGGGGATCCTTTAATGATAAACGACAAGTAGATCATACTGGCAACAGTTTGCCACATGTGAAGAAAGAAAGCCAAGTGGGTGAAAAAGGGGTGCAAGACTCTGGTATTTTCATTGCAGAAAAGTGGGGACACACTAAGTCACAGCACTAGTGGATCAGGAAAGGCACTGGGAAAAAGGCTATGGCAAAAGAATCTAAAACAGTGGGATTAGTTGAGGTAGTGAAAGACATCCCAGTAGAAGTCAAGGAGCTGCAGGAGCGTGCACAGCCTAGTCACGGATTGGATAGTAGATAGTGCCCGATCTTTTCAAAGACTTCACCTGCAATGGTAAAATTTACTCAGGTAAAACAGGGGGAGTAGGTAAAGAAGCTAACATATTTAGAGATATGGGAGCTGGTCAGTCTATAATAGTAAGGGATGAAAATATTTGCACTCCTTCTAAAATGTTGCCCAAGAGAGTGATAATCTGTGGATTAAATGGAGAGAGAATTAGTGCTCACCTGTGTAAGATAAGGCTAGAAAGTCCAATCAAGACTGGGGAAGTGCCAGTGGGAGTGATTGAAAGAGTGGCAATTCCAGGAATACAGTTTGTTCGTTGAAGTAATATAGCCGGACCAAAGGTGAGAGTGATGCCCATTGTAGTAGAGAAGCCAAAAGAAAACCAAGGAAGTGAGGAGTTAAAAGGAAAATACCCTGGAATTGTTTTGGACTGCGTGGTGTCAAGACCCCACAGCTACAAGCTAGAACAAGAAGGGAAAACAAAAGAGAAAGATGAAGGAGTTGAGGTCCAGTTTGCTGACACCCTGTTTGATGAAACAGTAAAAGTAAAATCTCAGCAGGCAGAGCTGTTTAGTTCTGAAAGGCAAATAGAGTTACAACAAAAAGATGAGAAGATAAGTATTTATATCATAAAGCTGACTCGGGAAAGGAATCATAACATATTCCAGAATGCTATTACCTTAAGGATAAGATTTTAAGGCGGAATTGGAGACCTTGGCATGTTAGCACAGATAAGAAATGGGCGGAAGTGCACCAGGTTGTGTTGCTGGTAGAACACAGACAGGACATATTGCGAATTACCTGTAGGAGGTCATCTAGGAGTGAGGAAGACCCAAGCTAAGATAAAGAAGTACTTATCTGGCCTGGATTACATAAGATGTGGTTGAGTTTTGCCGTACCTGTCATACGTGTCAGACGGTAGGAAAGACACAGGCTGTAATAACACCAATGCCTTTAATACCAATTCCCACATTTGATGAACCTTTCACACAGGTACTGATTGATTGTGTAGGTACCCGCCCTAAAACCATAGTGGGAACTGGTATTTGCTAACCATAATGGATGTGTCCACCAGGTTTACAGAGGCAATTCCATTATGGAATGTTGAGACAAAAACAGTTATGGAGGAATTAAAAACTGAAAGAACTGCGGATGCTGTAAATCAGGAACAGAACCAAAGTTTCTGAAAAATCCCAGCAGATGTGGCAGCATCTGAAGAAGGAAAAAACAGAGTTAATATTTCAGGTCCGGTGACCTTTCCTCAGAACTGAACTCTGAGGAGTTGGGGGGTGACCCGGACCCGAAACGTTAACTTGTTTTTGTCATCGCAGATGCTGCCAGAAGGTTGTGGAGAAGTTGTTTGTTCTCTTTACCAGTTATGGAGTACCCAGGAGATTCAGTCAGACCAAGGTTCCAATTTTACTGCCAGATTATTTAAGGAGATCATGGGATAGTTGAGGAATTCAACACTTTGAATCAAGCACATACCATCCTGAATTTGAGGGACAATGAAAAGGTGGCATCAAACCCTAAAGACCTTGCTAAGGGCTTATTGCCAGAATTACCCAAATGTTTGGGATTAAGGTATCATATTTACTATTAAAAATGCTCCAAATGAATCGACTCTGTTTATTCCATTTGAATTGATATTCAGACACAAAGTAAGAGGGCCTTTAAAATGAATTAAGTAAAAGTTGGTAAGTCCAAAGTCAGAAATCTCACAGTTGGGTAATGTGTCTGCGGTGAGAGAAAGATTAAAAAGAGTAGGTGAGTTAGCTAGACAATATTTGAAGGTGGCACAGCACATAATGAAGCAAGAAGCAGATAGGAAATCTGAAATTCGTACATTTGCCAATGGAAATAAACAATCGGTGCTATTACCAGTGGTAGGAGATCCCTTCAAAAGCAAGTCCCTATCAAATTGATAAGAAGTGAAGTCAGGTGAATTATCTGGTAAAGATGCCAGCTAGGGAAGAAAAATTATCAGGCATGTCATGTGAACATGCTGCAAACTTAGTACAACAGGGAAAGGGAACCAGAGCAATAGATATTAGCTATTGCCTCTCAGAGTGAGGAATCAAATCCAGGTGATTTGGATTTTTATGAGCCTCAGAATAAATTGATCAATGAGGAAGTTCTCAAGGATTTGGATCGGGTAGTGAGCTATCTGTCTCAGAAACAGAGAACTAACTTGAAAGACTTATTACAGCGCTATGAGGACATCTCTAGAAATAGAATGGAGGGGACTAACACCATAGCAGATGAGATTGGTGTAGGGAATGCTGTCCTGATAAAACAACACCCCTACAGATTTAATCCTCTTAAAGTGGCACATGTTCAGAAGGAAGTGGAAATGATGTTCCAAGACTTCATTGAGCCAAGTCAAAGCAAGTAGATAATAAAATGTGAGGCTGGATGAAAACAGCAGGCCAAGCAGCATCTCAGGAGCACAGAAGCTGACGTTTTGGGCCTCGACCCTTCATCAGAGAGGGGGATGGGGTGAGGGATCTGGAATAAATAGGGAGAGAGGGGGAGGCGGACCGAAGATGGAGAGAAAAGAAGATAGGTGGAGAGAGTATAGGTGGGGAGGTAGGAAGGGGATAGGTCAGTCCAGGGAAGACGGACAGGTCAAGGAGGTGGGATGAGGTTAGTAGGTAGATGGGGGTGCGGCTTGGGGTGGGAGGAAGGGATGGGTGAGAGGAAGAGCAGGTTAGGGAGGCAGAGACAGGTTGGACTGGTTTTGGGATGCAGTGGGCGGAGGGGAAGAGCTGGGCTGGTTGTGTGGTGCAGTGGGGGGAGGGGACGAACTGGGCTGATTTAGGGATGCAGTTGGGGAAGGGGAGATTTTGAAACTGGTGAAGTCCACATTGATACCATTAGGCTGCAGGGTTCCCAGGCGGAATATGAGTTGCTGTTCCTGCAACCTTCGGGTGGCATCATTGTGGCACTGCAGGAGGTCCATGATGGACATGTCATCTAAAGAATGGGAGGGCGAGTGGAAATGGTTTGCGACTGGGAGGTGCAGTTGTTTGTTGCGAACTGAGCGGAGGTGTTCTGCAAAGCGGTCTCCAAGCCTCCGCTTGGTTTCCCCAATGTAGAGGAAGCCACACCGGGTACAGTGGATGCAGTATACCACATTGGCAGATGTGCAGGTGAACCTCTGCTTAATGTGGAATGTCATCTTGGGGCCTGGGATAGGGGTGAGGGAGGAGGCGTGGGGGCAAGTGTAGCATTTCCTGCGGTTGCAGGGGAAGGTGCCGGGTGTGGTGGGGTTGGAGGGCAGTTTGGAGCAAACAAGGGAGTCACGGAGAGAGTGGTCTCTCCGGAAAGCAGACAGGGGTGGGGATGGAAAAATGTCTTGGGTGGTGGGGTCGGATTGTAGATGGCGGAAGTGTCGGAGAATGATGCATTGTATCCGGAGGTTGGTGGGGTGGTGTGTGAGAACAAGGGGGATCCTCTTTGGGCGGTTGTGGCGGGGGCGGGGTGTGAGGGATGTGTTGCGGGAAATGCGGGAGATGCGGTCAAGGGCGTTCTCGATAACTGTGGGGGGAAAGTTGCGGTCCTTGAAGAACTTGGACATCTGGGATGTGCGGGAGTGGAATGCCTTATCGTGGGAGCAGATGCGGCGGAGGCGGAGGAATTGGGAATAGGGGATGGAATTTGTGCAGGAGGGTGGGTGGGAGGAGGTGTATTCTAGGTAGCTGTGGGAGTCGGTGGGCTTGAAAATAACTGATGTCCATTTCAAGCCCACCGACTCCCACAGCTACCTAAAATACACCTCCTCCCACCCACCCTCCTGCAAAAATTCCATCCCCTATTCCCAATTTCTCCGCTTCCGCCGCATCTGCTCCCACGATAAGACATTCCACTCCCGCACATCCCAGATGTCCAAGTTCTTCAAGGACTGCAACTATCCCCCCACAGTTATCGAGAACGCCCTTGACCGCGTCTCCCGCATTTCCCGCAACACATCCCTCACACCCCGCCCCCGCCACAACCGCCCAAAGAGGATCCCCTTTGTTCTCACACACCACCCCACCAACCTCCGGATACAACGCATCATCCTCCGACACTTCCGCCATCTACAATCCGACCCCACCACCCAAGACATTTTTCCGTCCCCACCCCTGTCTGCTTTCCGGAGAGAGCACTCTCTCCATGACTCCCTTGTTCGCTCCACACTGCCCTCCGACCTCACCACACCCGGCACCTTCCCCTGCAACCGCAGGAAATGCTACACTTGCCCCCACGCCTCCTCCCTCACCCCTATCCCAGGCCCCAAGATGACATTCCACATTAAGCAGAGGTTCACCTGCACATCTGCCAATGTGGTATACTGCATCCACTGTACCCGGTGTGGCTTCCTCTACATTGGGGAAACCAAGCGGAGGCTTGGAGACCGCTTTGCAGAACGCCTCCGCTCAGTTCGCAACAATCAACTGCACCTCCCAGTCGCAAACCATTTCCACTCCCCCTCCCATTCTTTAGATGACATGTCCATCATGGGCCTCCTGCAGTGCCACAATGATGCCACCCGAAGGTTGCAGGAACAGCAACTCATATTCCGCCTGGGAACCCTGCAGCTTAATGGTATCAATGTGGACTTCACCAGTTTCAAAATCTCCCCTTCCCCAACTGCATCCCTAAACCAGCCCAGTTCGTCCCCTCCCCCCACTGCACCACACAACCAGCCCAGCTCTTCCCCTCCACCCACTGCATCCCAAAACCAGTCCAACCTGTCTCTGCCTCCCTAACCTGCTCTTCCTCTCACCCATCCCTTCCTCCCACCCCAAGCCGCACCCCATCTACCTACTAACCTCATCCCACCTCCTTGACCTGTCCTTCTTCCCTGGACTGACCTATCCCCTCCCTACCTCCCCACCTATACTCTCTCCACCTATCTTCTTTTCTCTCCATCTTCGGTCCACCTCCCCCTCTCTCCCTATTTATTCCAGAACCCTCACCCCATCCCCCTCTCTGATAAAGGGTCGAGGCCCGAAACGTCAGCTTCTGTGCTCCTGAGATGCTGCTTGGCCTGCTGTGTTCATCCAGCCTCACATTTTATTATCTTGGATTCTCCAGCATCTGCAGTTCCTATTATCTCAAAGCAAGTAGAGTTTGTCGCTTGTGTTGGTTCCCAAACCTGTTGGTACTCAATGATTTTTCATAGATTATCAGAAGGTCAGTGTGGTGATCTGACTCATACCCAATTCCAAGGCTGGAGGATTGTGTGGAAAATGTAGGACAAGCCACTTACATCACAAAGTCAGTCTTACTTTACTGTTACTGGCAAGTACCTTTGTCAAAGAGAATGAAAGATGTTTCTGCTTTTGTAACCTCAAATGGGCCATATCAATTTAAAGTCACACTGATTGGAATGAAAAGCACACATGAAAGGCTTTCAAAGACTTATGAACAGAGTTGTGACAAGATTTACTAATTGTGCTGTCTATATCAATGACTTAGTGATCTTTAGCCATTTAATGAAAGATCACCTGGAGCATTGGGCAAAGCTGTTTGAGAGACTACAGAAGGCAAAGTTGGTCATAAACTTGGCAAAAGCAGAATTCATGAAAGCGGAAGTGATATTCTTTGGGCACAACATTGGACACGGATGGAAGACACTGAGGAACGTGAAGACAAAGGCCATTGAGGAATTTCCAAGACCATCCTCAAAGAAGCAAGTGCTAAGATGTTTAGGATTGAGCAGGTTCTACAGGAATCTTGTACCAAACTTTAGTAGTACAGTGGTGTTAATTCATTCACCAACTTGTTAAAAAAAACATGAAAATTCCAGTGGATAGAACAACGCAAGGAGGTGTTTGAGAACTTAAAAGCAGAGTTAAGCTCCTCACCAGTTTTAGTCACACCAAATTTCTTGAAACCCTTTGAAGTTACCATAGACACAACTGATGTAGGTGTTGGAGCTGTGTTGATACAGGAGGATTATTGTCAAATTGAAAGGCCAATCGGTGATTTTTCAAAACACTCAATATCCAGCAGAAAAAAATTCAACCATCGAATAAGAGTTATTGAGTTGGGTACTGATCTTGCAATGTTATGATGTCTACATTGCAAAATATGCACCAATGATGGTTGTGTATACCGATCACACCCTTTGAGATTTCTGGAAAGATTTAAGGACAAGAACCCCAGAGTATTTTATTAGAGTCTTATGTTATAAGCATTTAATTGACAGATTGTACATGTTGTGGGTCATGAAAGTATTACTGTGGATGCTTGATTGCATGTTTAATAAAATGTTTATATAAGATAGAAACAGTAGTCTTCAGTGTTATATATATGTAGAATTATTATGAGATCCGTAAAGTTAGATTAATGAGATATGGATCTAGTAATAATTGCATTCAGATTTAGGAAAGAAAAAATGAAGCCATATTTTCATAATGATCGTTCACATTCTTTCTCAAGGGAGGAGGTATTGTGAAGTTGGGAGAGTACTTATGGATTAGAAGGCAGGATGTTAGAGTTTGGTTTATAAGATGTTGGAATTTGCAAAATGTCATAGGTAAAGCAGTGTGTGGTCCCTTTAAAAGGTGATGTGATTTCTCTATGCTTAGAGATTCAAAAACAAGGTCTGTGGGTTTGCAGGTGCACAGAGTGCCGAAATTGAAATATTTGTATCAAAAGGCTGTACTGTTAGCAGGTAAAGCAGTATTTTTACCAAGACAGTAGGTTTTTGAAATTAGTCAATTAATTTAAACTAGGCCCTTCGATACCAAAAACCAATTCAAAAAGCTACACAGGCCCTATCCCCCACCTCTTTCTCACTTACGTCGATGACTGTATCGGTGTCACTTCGTGCTCCCATGAGGAGCTTGAACAGTTCATCCACTTCAGTAACACATTCCACCACAATCTTAAGTTCATCTGGACCATCTCTGATACCTCTTTCTCCTTCCTGGGCCTCTCTGTCTCCATCTCTGGCATCCACCTGGAAACCAATATCCATTTCAAGCCTACTGACTCCCACAGCTACCTAGGATATATCTCCTCTCACCCACCTTCCTGCAAAAAGGCCATCTGCTATTCTCAATACCTTTGCCTCCACCACATCTGCTGACGAGATGAGGCATTCCATTTCTGGACATCCCAGATGTCCTTGTTTTTAAAGAACCGCAACGTCCCCTCCACAGTAGTTGAAAACATCCTTGTCTCTCAAATTTCCCGCAACTCATCCCTCACACCCTCTACCAGCAATAACAATCAAAACAGAATCCCTCTCATCCTCACATACCACCCCACCAACCTCCGAATCCAATGCAGCATCCTCCACCACTTCCGCCATCTGCAATCTGACCCCACCACCAAAGACATTTTTCCCTCCCCACCCTTATCTGCCTTCCAGAGAGACCACTCTCTCTGTGACTCCCTTGTCTGCTCCACACTCCCCACCAGCCCCACCTCCCCGGGCACTTTTCCCTGCAACCGCAGGAAGTGCTACACCTGCCCCTACACTTCCCCCCTCACCCCCATCCCAGGCCCTAAGAAGACCTTCCACATCAAGCAGATGTTCACCTGCACTTCTGCTAATGTGTATCCGCTGTTCCCAATGTGGCCTCCTCAACATCAGGGAAACCAAGCAGAGGCTTGGGGACCGCTTAGTGGAACACTTACGCTTGGTTCACAACAAACAACTATACCTCCTAGTCGTGAACCA
The DNA here is from genome assembly GCF_030684315.1 of Stegostoma tigrinum. Classification (NCBI taxonomy): domain Eukaryota; kingdom Metazoa; phylum Chordata; class Chondrichthyes; order Orectolobiformes; family Stegostomatidae; genus Stegostoma; species Stegostoma tigrinum. The sequence continues at coordinate 76,980,754 of NC_081362.1, read as the reverse complement.
TTTCAACTCCCCCTCCCACTCCTTGGACAACATGTCCATCCTGGGCCTCCTCCAGTGCTACAATGATGTCACATGAAGGCTGCAGGAACAGCATCTTATATTTCACTTGGGAAACCTGCAACTCAAGGGTTCAATGTGGACTTCACAAGCTTCAAAATCTCCCTCCCCCGACTGCATCCCAAAACCAGCCCAGCTTGTCCCCACCTCTCTAACCATTCTTCCCACCTCAAGCCCCACCTCCATCTCCACCCCACTAACTGCATCCCGCCTCCTTGACCCATCCGCCCTCCCTGGAACAACCTATCCCCTCCCTAACTCTCCATCTATGCTCCCCTTTACTGGCTCTAACCCTGCATCTTTGAACTGTCTGTCCCTTATCCACCTATCTTCTCCCTTATCCATCTTCTATCCGCCTCCCCCTCTATCCCTATTTATTTCAGGATCCACTTACCCTCCCCCATTTCTGAGGAAGGCTCTCGACCCAAAATGTCAACTTTCCTGCTCCTCCGATGCTGCTTGACCTGCTGTGTTCATCCAGCTCGACATCTTGTTATCTCTGATTCTCCAGCATTGGCTGTTCCTACTACCTTTGCATCATTTTAAATCTGATCATTTTGACAACCTAGGACCAAACCTTTTATAAGAAACTGATGTGTCATCAAGGGTATAAAAGATTTTTGGAAAATTGGGGGAGAGCCAACTGTCATCTGCCAACAGAATAGCTCTCAGCACTAAAAGAAAGAATCACTGGCTATCACAGAATTTTCTAACCTTTCGAGTAAGCTCCATTTAAATTTAAGGTACCTATGACGGCACAGTGGCACAGCGGTTAGCCTCACGGCGCCAGGGACCTGGCTTCGATTCAACCGCCACGCGACTGTCTGTGTGGAGTTTGCATGTTCTCCCTGTGTCTGCATGGGTTTCCTCCGGGTGCTTAGGTTTCCTCCCACCATCCAAAGATGTGCAGGGTAGGTGCATTGGCCATGCGAAATTACCCGTAGTGTTCAGGGATTTGGAATTTAGGTGGGCTATAGGGGGATGGGTCTGGGTGGGATGCGCTGAAAGTTGGTGTGGACTTGTTGGACTGAAGGGCCTGTTTCCATACTGTATGATGATGAAGTAGTTAAATGATTCTGACAAAGGAATTCAATGGAGAAGGTGTTCCTGACGGATAAATTCATCGGAGAAGACACAGAACATTCCGGAAGATGTAACCTGACTGTAACTTTGAAAGACTAAATTCTATTTTTTTAAAATTTTACATTACATTGTATTTATTGGAACAGCATACCATTACAATAATCTTGTTTTATTTCAGAATGGTTAATAGTTAGAAGGGACTTATTCAATTTGTTAATAGTTTACTTAATATTTTCGCTGTTAGAGTTAGATAAATAAATTGTTAGTTTTTGTTTATAAAGTGAGTGTCAGGGTTTTTTAAGCAGCCCTTTATAACAGATTGGGAGTTCTTTTAACAGATTATAGTGCGAGGCGCATCGCATCTTTCTGGGTGTTTGGGTTTTTGTTATCGGAAGGAGGCCAACCATCACTTTAACACAGTTTAGACCTGCTATATTTTCTAAATGGCTATGATTTTTCAGATGCCGTCAGAGTAGCAACTAGAAATTGCACCCTGCACCAGCTGCCATCTACATCAGCTTTTTTAGTGTCTCTCTGAGTTTGGGTGGAAAGATAAACTTCAAATATCATCACTCCCAATGTATATGCCTCAACAGGTGTTTCTACCCCTTGCTGCTTTATATGTAAAAGTATGGATGTGACTGCTGAGTGGATCTGGAAGGAAAGCATAGAAACACTTAGATTTGTACAGTGCCACTCTTATCCTCGAAGAAACCACCAAGCACCATTAAACTGCGGTCAGTATTCCGCTGTTGGAAAAAAGGGATTGCTAAGTTGCAAGGCAAAGTCTCCCAAACAGTAATCACCCTATAACCGATTAACGGATAAAAACTCTTATGGAAGACAATGAGGGCATTATTTTTGCCACCAACTTAGCTACAACGGGATTTATTGTTGGTGACCATAAGAGGGGAGTGGGATGAGGTGGGATAGGATAGGAATTTAAAGCAATAAAACTTTACATTGTTATGAAGTTGCAGAATCATCATCTCCATCTGAAACTGATTCACAGATTTGCAGTCCTGCTCATATCAGTCAACTGAGGCTCTCAGATTCAGTCTCCTACATGAAACAAGAAGCAGTCGTAGAAACCCTGCAGTGTGGAAGCAGGCCACTCAACCCATACTGACCCCCTGAAGAGCATCCCACCCAATCCCTGTAACTCTGCATTTCTCATGGCTAGCCTAAACATCTCCTGGCACTATGGGCAATTTACCATGGCCAATTCATATAACCTGCAAATCTTTGGACTGTGGAAGGAAACCCACAAGGAGAATGTGCAAACTTCAGACAGACAGTTGCCTGAGGCTGGACCCAAAACCAGGCTTCTGCCTCTGTGATAACAAAGTGTGAAGCTGGATGAACACAGCAGGCCAAGCAGCATCTCAGGAGTACAAAGGCTGACGTTTCGGGCCTAGACTCTGCTCTCTGATGAAGGGTCTAGGCCCAAAACATCAGCCTTTGTACTCCTGAGATGCTGCTGGGCCTGCTGTGTTCAGCCAGCTTAACACTTTATTATCTTGGATTCTCCAGCATCTGCAGTTCCCATTATTTCTGCCTCTGTGAGATAGCTGTGCTAGCCACTGTACCACTTCATTTCTTAAGAGATGCAAGACAGATGTAGTACAGGACACCCCCTTAAAGTATAGGACAGTGGGACATACTGACTACATAAGAAGTCAAGCAGCAATCTTGCTTATGTCATATATAACAGCCAGGATAAATATTGGAAGCATAGTACATGTAGAGCAGAACTCTCTGCCACAACTTCCCAGTAAATTTACATTGACACTTGTAAATCCCCTTTACAAAGAAGAATGAATGCAAAACTGAAATGTGTGCACAGGGTGTGTCAGAGCAGCCATGGAAAAATTATAATTTCTGTTTTGTTTCAAGTATGATGCACAAATATGATTGTAATGCTGAGAGTTAAGTCATCAAGATTTGTTAGATGCAAATTAGGTTAGTGGATGTCATTTGGGAGAAACAAAGTGATATTTAAATCATATTTTTAAAGCAGATTGCAGATCAGTTCTTCAGGTAATGTAGGATGGTCAAGAATCAATTTGTATGTGAAAAACCTTAAAAGATTTGCAGGCTAATCAGTTCAGAAATGAAAATTTGTTAATCTGGTTTACAATTTGACAGTTTTACATTCTATGGGCAACTAAAGGAATAAGAAATATAAAAAATGAAATCTTTACATACTTAAAATGTGAATTACCTTTTTATTAGCATGGAGTGAGATGGAATGGTATAATTGTCAGTGTAATACAGTGCTGTATGCTGGGGAAGAGAAATTATGACAGGGATTTTGCAAGCAGAACTTTGGAAACCCAAGGAAAGGTGTGATTTTCCAGCATTTCTAAAGCTCTTCTCTTTAGTTTATAAAGAGCGTGTGGCCAAAACCTCCGCTGATATTTATCCTTGCTGCACCAGAACACTTTGCAAATTTATATCTTGATGGTAGGGTGCGTAGTTTACTAATTACAATGCATATGCAAACTGGATTGTAAATTTTGTTTTCATTAAGGTTACAGCGTGCAAATACTGGGCTGTTTCAGATCTAATTAGAATCTACAATGTGGTATATCCGAATTTTTATATAAGTACATTGAATGCATTCCTTTTTCTCTTTTCAGCTCTCTTAAAGTGACAAGAGTAAAATAATAGCTTTGTAAATGTTTCGTTCATTAACTGATTCTATGCCTTAAGGATTTATTTAGAAATTAATTACATCTTCCACATGTTGTATCACCAGTATGTTTTATTGTTTTTACAACACTGATTGAATTGACACAAAATACCATACATCATTCCACATACCAGCTCCAGTAATTAAAATCTACATGGAAACAAACAAGTCAAGATAAAAGGCCACATTTAAAAGACGATCACTATTTTAATTGCCTGCATAACTGAACAGTTGGGATCCAACCAGGTCTGTCTACAAGTAACGACGGAGCATTATGGGACATGGCATCGGAGTTTACAGCAAATGTGCTGACTTCCAGCTGTTGTCAATTTCAAAGGATTGAAGATTAGTTGTAGAGGCAATTTCACTGAATGTCAACTGCAGAGTTTTCAAGGGCACATTGTCCAATGCTAGGCTCATGATATATGGCTAATACTTCAGTGCAAATACACAAGCAGAGCTACAGTTGTCAATGCCGTGCTTTCTAACGCTAGAACCCAACTCAAAAAGCTAGGCACAGGAGCATTTTGCAGCATTTGTGTGGGTGGCTGCCCTTCATCTGCATTTTTGATGGTGGCTACTCATTGATCTTAGAAGATCATTACAAAATACATTCATCATTCATGACAAAAAGGCCCAAGTTCAGGTCAGCTCTGACATATTAGAACACAAAACATAGAACAGTACAGCATAGTACAGGCCCTTCAGCCCACGATGTTGTGCTGAACTTTTACTCTAAACCTAGGTCTTTCGCTACCTTATACTATCATCCATAAGCCTGTCTAATGGCTGCTTAACTGCCCCTAATGAGGCCAACTCCACTACCTTCTCCAGCTATGCATTTCACGCCCCTACCACTCTCTGAGTAAAGAACCTACCTCTGACGTCTCCCCGACATCTACGTCCTTTCACTTTAAAACTATGTCTCCTCATAAAAGCTACCTCCACCCTAGGAAAAAGTCTCTGGCTGTCTACCCTGTCCATACCTCTGATCATTTTGTACACCTCTATCAAGTCACCTCTCATCCTTCGTCATTCTAAAGAGAAAAGCGTTAGCTCTCTCAAACTTTCCTCGTAAGACCTTCTCTCCATTCCAGGCAACATCCGGGTAAAAAATCCTCTGCACCTTTTTTAACGCTTCCACATCTTTTCCGTAATGAGGTGACCAGAACTGGACACAATACTGCAGGTGTGGCCGAACCAGCCTTTTATATAGCTGGAGCATAACTTCATGGCTCTTGAACTCAATCCCTCTATTAATGTTACCAGCCATCAATTCCTGAGGGAAATGTACTACAATTCATTAAAACAAAGAACACCCAGACCTTGCATTATCTCTTGTGCTGTACTTTACAAGACAGTAGACTGGTGGATTCCTCGGCACCAAGGGAATTGAGGGCATGAGATGAAGTAAATGCAGTTGATGGAGAAGATCTGCAAGGATTTGTTTGAATGCTAGAGCAAGCACTTTGGCCTATGTGCCCTGGACCTGAGCCTATTGTTTTCTAGTGATTCTTGGAGAAAGAAAACATAATGTAATTTACTGATTTGCTGAGTTTGACCGAAGTGTGGATTTTGAATTAAATATCAATGTGAATGGATTTCAATATCAACATATTTTGGAATTGTCCAAAGAAGAAAGGTTCAGCATGTTGGGCCAATGCTCTTGGAGTTTGAATAAAGAAGAGATGACCTTAGTTAAACATCAGATTCTAAGGGAGCGTGGCAGGGTGGATGTTGACAGACTGTTTCCCGTTGTAGGGCAATCCAGAACACAATTTAAATAAATGGCCTCTGTTTAAGACAGAGATGAGGAAGAATTTCTTAGATCAATGCATTGCTGATCTTTGGAATTGTCTTTCCATTGGATCAGTGGAAGCTGGGTCATTGAACATATATAAGGTTGAGCTAGACAGTTTATGGTCTGGAAGGGAATCAAGGGTTATGGCAGGCAGGAAGGAAAGTATAGCCCCAGTTAGATCAGCTCTGATCTTATTAAAAAGTGGAGACAATCAAAGAGCCAAGCGGCCTATTCCTTTTGATCATATTGATGTCAAGTTTTTTTTAACCAGCTTGGAACATTTTACAGCATTGCGGGTGCTATATGAAGGTGTGTTGATGCCGTAATGAGCTATTATTATTGCCTACATTGCTTCTGACATGTTCCCCCATTTGGAAGCTGTGAATTAGAAATTTACTCCGCAACTTTGTGAGAAAGTTTTTTTTAAAAACCCACTTCAAGTAAGCACATGCTGTTACAGAGTGGAATTTTGTAGAGGGAGTAGACATCACCTTCAGATTTATGTCTAAATAAATAAATCGCTGTACGGTTATACAGCCTTTTCCATCTAATTAAAGTCCTGATGTACACTAACCCATAGCAGTGATCTTGTCTGATTCTTGCTGAACTCTCACCTTTTCCCTGTCTTGACAAAAATGATTTAATCACAGGAATGCCAGTACCATTACAGTGTCCGAGAGGCTGTGCTCCTCGATCACTCGTTACGCAAAAACAGGCACCACATGTTGGAATCTAGCAAACACAAATGTCAGACAATGAGAAAGTGAAATTTATGATCAAATAAATTGATGTGGGAAAAATTAACTCAGAAGACCACAGCCAAATAAATTGTGAGTTCCTATTTGATCAGCAATCTAGAAACCTGTAAATGATTGAATCCTATTGTCTACCCTTTCACAACATGCTTAAGAGTTTTCCTGAAGCCTGTGTCAACCTGATTGTTACATTCTGTGGGGAACTACCATAATAGGAGATTGTTGCATGTTCCGTGATATGGACTTCAAGTACTACTTCAAGCATAAGTTGGCAGACTGCCTGCAGGACAGTGTAAAAGGCTGCCATCAATGGGAATGTGTATACTGTGAAATGAAATCTCATGTGTCAAGCACTAGTAAGACCCCAACTTTGTTTACGTGCATTAGCTATAAATTGGTTAACAAGAAAGGATTCTCATGAGAATTGCACTTAGTCTCAGCAGTCCTTTTAGTTCCCTCAGTTATTTTGTGGAGGATACTTGCTGGGGTTTAGGATAATTTTATAAGCTTTTTGGAGCATTGCTACGCTGCAGTGACATGGAGCTCCAAGCTGCTCTGCAGGCAGTAAGACACAATTCCTCAGACAGTGATCCCCAAATGCTGTTGGAGTGTCTAGTCCACTGCTCCATCGTACTGCCTAGAAATCTTTATAGAACCATAACATGGCTACAACATAAAAGAAAGCCATTCAGCTCATCATATCCATGCCAACCCTCTGCTCGTTCCATGGATTTGCCCAAAGTCCTTTTCATTTTCTTTAATTCCAATTATCCGATTCTAGTTGGAAGGCCAGGTTTGGATTTAGCTCCACCGAACATCAAGGTAGCATGTTCAGGATCATAATCACTCATTGTCTGAGAAAACTATTCCTCATGTGGTCCTTGGATCCTTCACCGATCACTTTATTAACAGTGCCTCCTTGCTTCTAGCTTTCCAGTAATGGGATCAGTTTCTCTCTGTCTATCCCATCTAGACCCCTCAAGACCTTGACCACCTCTGCTTAACCTTGAACAAGCACAAAGAATGCTGGAGAAATTCAGAAGATCTGTCAGCATCTGTGGAGAGAGAAACAGAGTTAACTTATTCAGTCCAGTATAACTCTTCTTCAGAACTGAGTTCTGTTCTTCTGAGTTCAGACTTCTTCAGTTTGGAGTATGATGATCCTGGGCTTTAAGAGGTGTATTTTGCCCTAGTTTCTTTTAAGAGAGAGATTGAATGAGATATCTGTATCTGTCTATGGTAACATTAACAGCTTGTGAGGCCGAGAGTTTATTTTTAAAGTTGCGACAATGGAAACAGCCCAGCTGGATGTGGCCAGCTCTCACAGACCAGGATTTCCAGTATTTTTGTTTTAGCTTTTAGGTTCAGCAAAAGTTTCTGGAGTCTTGAAGAAGTAGAAGCTATATTTTCTACTTTCTTGGTTTAGCTAGAGGCTGAGGTTTTGTTTCCTACTACAGGAGTTACATGTAAGAAAATCTGATTTCTGAATTTGCCTTTTTACTAAAGGGGTATGTTAATGGGATGTTACTATGATGGAACTGTTAATCAGCAATAGTTACTGTATCTATTATTCTGTTAAGTTTTCCAACAGAGTTGTAAGTTATTCTAAGTTCTTTCTTTTGTTGTATTTTAATTATAGTGCCAAATAAATGGTGTTTTGCTTAACATCAAGTAGTTTGACCAGTCACATTGCCACTGGAACACAGCACTTTACATTTACCCTTAAAATAAGAAAAAGTTAAGGTCTAAGGTCCCTTCTTAAAATATTTTGAGGGGGTCTGGTCTGGCCCACATCAGGAAGAAGAGTCCTATCAAGTTCGCAATGTTAACTCTGTTTCTTGCTCCGGATCTGCTGAGTTTATTTAGCATTCTTTGTGTTTGTTTCAGGTTTACAGCATCTGCAGCATTTTGATTTTAGTCCTCTGAATCTTTTTGTCCCTAAGGAGCAGAATCCAGCTGCTGTACTCTATCTGCATAACTACATATCTCAATCTTAGAATCACTCTCATAAATCTTTTCTCTACTCTTCCTCAATGTTTTTATACGTTTCTAAAGATCAGCTCTCAGAATTGGACATAACACTCCAACTGAGGTCAAAGCAATGTTTTATAAATGTTGGTAACTCCCTTGTTTTTATTATACCATGCCTCTGTTTATAAACCACGGATCCCGTATGCCTTTTTGACCATTTGGTCAACCCCTGTAACCTTCAACGACTTATACACATTGAACCACAAGCCACTCTAATGCTGCACCTCTTTTAGAATTGTTGCATTTACTTTCGATTTTCTTTCATTAATCTTCCTAACAACGGGAGAACAAAGTGTCCCGGGATTCAGGTACATAATTCTTTGAAGTTGCATCACGTATAGATGGCATGGTTAAAAAGGCATTTGGCAACATTTGCCTTCATTGCCCAGCCCTTTGAGCATAGGAGTTGGGAAGTCATGTTGAGATTGTATAGGACATTGGTGAGGCCTCTTCTGGAGTATTGTGTCCAGTTATAGGAAGATATTATTAAGTTCGATTGGGTTCAGAGGACATTTACCAGGATGTTGCCAGGTATGGGAGGTTTGAGCCATAAAGAAAGGCTGGATAAGCTGGGACTATTTTCTCAGTAATGTAGGAAGTTGAGAGGAGACCTTATTGAAGGTTACAAAATAATGAGGAGTATAGATAGAGTTAGTGGTAGCTGTCTTTTCCCTTGGAGGGGGGATTTCAAGACCAGGAAGCACACTTTTAAGGTGAGAGGAGAGAGATTTATAAAAGACATAAGAAGCAAATGTTTTACACAGAGGGTGATTTGCTTGTGTAATGAGCTTCCTGGTGAAGTGGTGGATGTGGGTACAGTTACAATGTTTAAAAGACATTTGGATGAGTGCATAATAAAAAGTGTTTGGAAGGATATAGGCCAAGAGCAGGCAGGTGGGACTTTCTTTCAATTCATTCATGGGATGAGGGCAACACTGGCCAGGCCAGCATTTATTGCCCAGAGGGCAGGTAAGGGACAATTACATTGCTGTGGGCCTGGTGTCACACATCGGCCAGACCAGGTAAGGATGGCAGCTTCCTTCCCGAAAGGAGATCAACGAACCAGATGGTTTTTCCTGACAATTGACATAGTCACCCTTAGAATCGTAATTCCAGGTTTTTAAAAATTGAATTCAAATTCCACAACCTTCTAGGATTTGAACCCTGGTCTCTAAAACAGTACCTGGATCTCTGGATTAACAGTCCAGCATCTGTACCACTAGATCATCACCTCCCTTCAAGTTTAGTTTTTCTAGTTTAGTTTGGGATTATGTCCTTGATGAACTGGTTGCACCAAGAGGTCTGTTTCCACGCTGTATGGCTCTTCACACTTCTTCAAGTTAACTTTCATTTGCATGTATCTGCTCATTCATCCAGCCTTCCTATTCTGCTTGAAGTCTATCTCTATTGTCACAGTTCACAATATTTCCAAGTTTTGTGTCATTTGCAAGTTTTGACATTGTACTCTGTACACCCAAGTCTAGGTCAATAGTACATCTCAAGAAAAGCAATAGTCTTAGTACCATGTGGAACTCCACCATGTACCTTTCTCTAGTCAGAGAGACAACTATTCACAACTACCAGAGATAGCAGGAACTGCCAATGCTGGAGAATCTGAGATAACAAGTTATAGAGCTGGGTGAACACAGCAGGCCAAGCAGCATCAGCTTGGCCTGCTGTATTCACAACTACCACCCTGTTTCCGTCACTCAACCACCTTTCAATCCCTGCTGTCACTGTTGTCTTTATTCCATAAGCTTTAACTCACCTCTGAAGCCTCTAATGTTGTGTTATGTCAAAGAAGACCTTTTCAAAGTCTATGTATATCACTTCAACTGCATTCTCTGATCAACCTTCACTGTAATCTCATGAAATAAAAACTTAAGCAAATTAGCTAAACATAATTTACCATTCACAAATCCATACTAGTTTTCATTACCTGATCCTCACTTATCCAATTGTTAATTTTGTCCTAGATTAAACTGATTGGGCTGACTTATTCTTATACCCTTTTTAGAACAAGAGTGTAACATTTCCAATTTTATTAATATCCCTCTGGCACTATTCCAGTTCCTAAAGAAGATTCAAAGATATCTTTGAAAGAAGCCTTTACCTCTGCCCTTTTATCGTTGTTTTCACCAACATCCTCGGATACATTCCATTCATGCATGGTGAATAATTAAATTTAATTACGCCAGCACGTTGTGCAAAAACCTTGTTTAATTGCAGCAAACATATGGTAGGAAAGCTGAACTATTGCTTAAATTCTTGTCCAATGTTTCATTCTTATCAAGTATTGGTGTGTGGCTGCTAAATTAATTGCCAATTTATTAACGCCCAACCTTAATATTGTATAAACGCTGGATTCATACAATTGTAGAATCACACAATTGTACAGTATAGAAGGAGGCCATATGGCCCATCATGTCCCTATCAGAATTAAAGGAATGCCAATATTCTCTCCCTGTTATTTTAGGGGAGAACTTTGTTCATGTAGCACCGCTTCTTGCAATGTTACACAGATCTGGTGGCACGGTGGCTCATTGGTTAGCACTGCAGCCTCACAGGGACTTGTGTTTGATTCCAGCCTCAGGCAACTGTCTGTGTGGAGTTTGCACATTCTCCCTGTGTCTGCGTGGGTTTCCTCTGGGTGCTCTGGTTTCCTCCCACAGTCCAAAGATGTGCAGGCTAGGTGGCTCGGCCGTGCCAAATTGCACGTAGTGTTCAGGTGTGTGTGTGGGTTATGGGGGATGGGTCTGGGTGCGCTGCTCCAAGGGGTGGTGTGGACTTATTGGGCCGAAGGGCCTGTTTCCGCACTGTAGAAGCTAATCTAGCTATGTAAATCCACTGAGAGAGGCAGGGACATACACTATGGCTTGCACAACTAAAGCCACATTCTTCAATGATATCAACGAAGACAATCCCTGTAACCTACATAGAAAGTGGTCTCTGGCATTACCTGGGGAATGAACATGAGTTTGTGTCATGTTGTCAAAAGCTGCATGCATAAGCGAATTTTTTCCTCCATGATGTTTTTGGAGGATTCCCAGACTTGTATGTGTTTGGTTGTTGTGGTATAAACAGAAATGTTAAGGTGACACTGGAAGTGTGACGGAGGATTGTACTAAACAATTGTACATGGCAAAAGAGAGCAGATATTTCAGCACAGATGCTCACAGATGAGGCTTTGCTATTTTTAAACTTTGAATAGAGCCAATCTTTATTCTGCTTTTTTCCTTCTGTTTCTTTTGCAGAATATGCCAGAAAGTCACAATGATCCCTGACTACAACAGCACAACTTCCCCATTCTTCTTCAATTCCAACTTCTCGTGGAACCATGATTCACAGACTCGAGTGGTTCTCGGCAGCAGACCAGTAGACCAAAGTGCCAATGGCTTGTTCAGATCAGCTGTACTCGCTCCTGCAACCTCACTGGGATCAAATGGGTCTCTCCTAAGTAATAGTACAACAGACCCTCTTGGAGGTCACACTGTTTGGCAAGTTGTTTTGATCGCCTTCTTTACAGGAATACTTTCCTTGGTGACAATAATTGGAAACATTCTGGTTATAGTCGCATTCAAGGTGAACAAACAATTAAAAACGGTGAATAACTACTTCCTTCTAAGTCTCGCCTTTGCAGATGTGATCATTGGAGTGATTTCGATGAACCTATACACAACATACATCATAATGGATAGATGGGCTTTAGGTAATGTAGCTTGTGACCTTTGGCTCGCTATTGACTATGTTGCCAGCAATGCCTCTGTCATGAATCTTCTAGTTATAAGCTTTGACAGATACTTATCAATTACAAGACCACTTACCTACAGAGCTAAACGAACTCCCAAAAGAGCTGGGATAATGATTGGGCTCGCTTGGATTGTCTCATTTGTACTCTGGGCCCCCGCTATTTTGTTCTGGCAATACTTTGTTGGTGAGAGAACAGTGCCACCCAATGAATGTTTCATACAGTTTTTATCTGAACCAATAATTACTTTTGGTACTGCCATTGCTGCATTTTACTTGCCTGTCACCATCATGACAATCCTGTATTGGAGAATCTACAAGGAAACTGAAAAACGCACCAAAGAACTGGCAGCTCTCCAGGCCTCAACCACTGACATGGAAACCATCCATTTTGTTCATCAAACAGGCAGCTCCAGAAGCTGCAGCAGCAATGAACTGCAGCAGGCAGGAATGAAAGAGCAAAGGAGGCTCAGGAGGTGCCGCTTTTGGGCAAACTCAAAGACGTGGAAGTCTAGCGCCGAGGGGGAGCAAGAGGGAAGCAGCAGTGATAGTTGGAATAACAATGATGGCGGTGGCTCTTTAGACCACTCTGCTTCATCTGACGAGGATGATGTAGTATCAGAAACAAGAGCAATTTACTCCATTGTGTTAAACCTACCTGGACTTAAGACAGCTGCTAGCCTCTCGAGATCCACAAATGCCAATAACATTGACCTTTGCAGTGATGAACTTGCCAAGGCAGATAATAGTGTAAAGGAAAGGAAGTTCAGATCACAAGAGTTCAAGGACCCAGATGAGCAAGGTAACAGCTTTCACCAGCATTTTGCCAAACTTCCTGTTCAGTCACTGCCATCAATCCATCCCTCAAAGACCTCCGGAGGAATTGCATCTCTAGCAAAATCATCCACTTCTATGTCTCTCAGAGAAGCGACAGTTGCGAAAGCATTTGCTTCCAAAGCAAGAACTCAAATTACAAAACGAAAAAGAATGTCACTTGTAAAAGAAAAGAAGGCTGCACAGACACTCAGTGCAATTTTGCTTGCGTTTATTATCACGTGGACACCTTACAACATAATGGTACTGGTGAACACATTTTGTGACAAATGCATTCGTGATTCACTGTGGCAACTAGGTTATTGGCTGTGCTACGTCAATAGCACTGTGAATCCCATGTGCTATGCACTGTGCAACAAAACCTTCAGAAACACTTTTAAAATGTTACTGCTCTGTCACTTCGAAAAAAGAAAAAAACGCAGGCAACAGTATCAACCAAAACAAGCTGTTATTTTCCACAAAAGGATTCCATGCGAGCCCTCCTGAAGCTACCTTCATCAGATTGTAATTGTTTCTGTTTGGTATCAACTAACAGCTTTGGTCAAGAGCATACAGGCTATCAGTGTTGTGAGCACATGGCTAAAGTATACGCTGCTTTGTATAATGTGTCGGATGGTGTTTACATGATGTAGACGGCAGTACAAGTATTTAACTCGTGTTGGTGTATTTAAATTGTATAATTTTGTCTTTCTGTTCATATAAAGTCCATGTATGCTTTTGCTTAATATTTATTTGACATGAATATAATCTTAAGACTTTAATGCTATTATTTCATGATGACAACTATGATACTGGAGTTTGCATCCTAAACCACAAGAGTAATGCCATAAACAATCATGTGGGAGTACAGAATTTGAATACCACTGCAAAGGGAGTAACTTGCTCAAGCTTTTCATTTGCACTCATCAGAATAAACACAAAAATACAAATTTCAAATGATTACAACAGAGAAAGAGATGCTGATTGAGTGACTTTATTTGATTGTGATTGGCTATGTTGGCAGTATTTTCTTCCCAAACTCCTGCATGTTTCAAACAAGGCACATGGAGAATATAGAAGGACAAGCATTTGAGTCATTTTACAGTAGATCATTGCATTCACTGATAGCTCTGTCACTCCTCTTGGTAGTTTTGTTTCTTTTGCTGCCACTAAAACGAAAGTCATTTCTCCTTGACAATATCTCGGTAAATCAGTCTTCATCCTCCAGTTAATCAGCACTGTTTGCTCTGGTAGGATTAATTGTTGTAATTGTTTGAAATTTGGCATTCTTCTGCTTGCCCTAAGGAGCACATGACCCAATGTTTCGCAAGTTATTATCTTTTCAGCAATAGTCAAGTATTGGCAACCTCCAATTTTCACAACTAGTTCCTCTTATTCTCCCTTACCTCCCACAAAATTACCCGTCCACTTTTCTTGAAGCCACTTACTACCATATGCTTTCAGTGTAGAAAAGGTTTGGATTGGACTGAGTACTTGACTTTGTGCTAAGGTCCAATGTGGTATTGTTCAATGGGACAGAACTGGTTCTGCTAAGAAAAAAAAAGGTGTCTTCCTCCTAACCCTGATGAAAGTATATTCTCTGTGACCAAAATACATTCTGCATCAGAGTCTAACCACAAACCCATGAAAAGAAACCCAATAACAATTGATGTTGGAACTTGAACTTACTTGATTAAGAAGTCCCCTACTCTCTTTCATCAACCGCTGGACTGCTAATTGTGATTCATCTTTGCTGTAGGAAAACCAAGTTACAGATACTGTGATTAAAAATGTTTGACATGAAATAGGTTGAACTTTATACAATATCTGTATTCTTTGGTGTAAATCTTTTAAAAAGGACAACCGAAGATCAAGAATTGCAAAAGATGGTTTTATATGATACATATCTATTTTATTTCAGTTTATGTATCCAAACCAAAAACAAAATATTCTGGGCCTAAATTGTTGCCACTGTAGAAGAAAAGCAAATTGACCATGTACTCTTAAATATGCAGTCTATGTTTAACTTCCCTTGTAACTAGGAGCCATTAATGTTATGTGATCCAACTTTAATTTTGGATCCATTATAGTAGTTCCTAGTTCAAGAAGACTTCAGAAAAAAAGTGTAAATGTAAACTTTTAAGTGTTTATACTTAGTGCCAAGTCCAAAGGATAGTATTGTAAAATTTATGACTTACAATATAACTCAGTGTCAACATGAAAGAACACTCCATTGTAATTTAACCATCTTTTTGTATGATATTGTAAAATTTAGTAAATGAGACTGCTACTTTAATTCAATTCTATAACTTGACATGTCCATTTACATATTGAATGTAATGTTCTATCAGTTGTTTTTATAGCACCAATAAAGTCATCCAAAATTTTATAAAAATCTTTGTACCGTTACTGGTGGTAGGATAGGGATTTTCCTGAATTAGTCAGGTGTACAGGTAATTTTTGAGGAAAAATATCCACTTCTATTTACAGAACAGAAAAAGGGAAATCAAATAGGCTTGTTGAATATGAATTCCCATTGCTGAAAACAATCACACCAGGTCAACCCTCACCAAGCTGGGTTTATGTGGAGCATAGGAACATGCATTGACCATTTAGCACTCAGGTGTATACTGCAGTTCAATGACATCATGGCTCATTTGAAACATAACCTTTTGCTTAATACCCTTTGTTAAACAAATTCCATCAATTTCAGATTGAAAACAAACAATTTGTTTAGCATCAATTGCCAGTTGTGGAAGAGCATTCCAAATTTTTACCACTATTTACGTATAGAACTATTTCATTATTTCTCTCCTAACTGAAAGAAGAACAGAAAACACTAGAAATATTGAAACATCTTTGGGCAGAGAAATGGGGCCAACATTTCAGTTCAATTACCTTTCTTCAGAAGCTGAAGACATCTTGAGTAGTTCCAGCATTTTCTTTTTTTATTTCAGATTTCCAATGCATTTTGGTTTTATTCACTCCCTACAGCTCTGATCCCAATTTTTAAACTACAGTCCCTAGTCTGGGGCTTATGAAGAAGCAAAAGTTGTTTATTTGTATCTGCTTTATTTGTTGGTTTTGATGTTCAGGTACATAGTTCTTTGAAGCTTGCACCATGTATAGACCAGGTGGTTACAAACACGTTTAGTATGCTTGCCTTCATTGCTGAGCCCTTAGAGTATAGAAGTTGGGAAGTCATGTCGAGGTTATACAGGACATTACTCTTCTGGAGTACTGTCTCCTGTTCAGGTCAACCAGTTATAGGAAGGATATTATTAAATTGGAGAGGGTTCAGAAGAGATTTACCAGGATGTTAAAAACCGAAAGAACTGCAGATACTGTAAATCAGGAATGAAAACAAAAGATGCTGGAAAAACTCAGCAGGCCTGGCAGCATCTGTGAAGAAAAAAAATCAAGGTTAACGTTTCAGGTCAGGTGAGCCTTCCTCAGAACTGGTTTTGATGAAGGGTCACTGGACCCGAAACATTAACTCTGATTTTTTTTTTCTTCACAGATGCTGCCAGACCTGCTCAGCTTTTTCAGCAACTTTTGGTTTCTTTTACCAGGAAATTGCCAGGTATGGAAGGTTTGAGTTATAAAGAAAGGCTGAATAGACTGGGACTTTTCTCACTGGAGCGTAGGAGGTTGAGAGGTGACCTTACAGAAGTTTATACGATCATGAAGGGTATAGATACGGTAAATAGTAGTTGTCTTTACCCTGCAAAGGGGGAATTTCAAGACAAAGGGGCCATTTTAAGGTGAGAAGAAAGGGATTTATAAAAGATATTATGTACGTTTTATTTAAACAGACGGTGGTTTGCAAGAGGAATGAACTTCCTGAGGAAGTGGTGTACGTGGGCACAATTACAACATTTAAAAGGCATTTGAACAAGTATGTGAATAAGAACGCTTTGGACGGATATGAGCCAGGAGTAGGCAGGTGGGACTGTTTTTAGTTGGGATTATGTTCAGCATGGACAGGTTGGACTGAAGGGTCTGTTTCCATGACTCTATGACTTGCAAAGTTGGTTAATGAGCAGCTCATGGTCTGAACACATTGGATTGAGATAAGACAGAGTGAATACTTGGGAACTAATTCAAAGTAGAATTTGGTTCCAACTTGGATGGTTATTTGGAGAGAAATAGTGTGCTCAGGTATGGGAAAGAAGCAGGAGATTGGCAATAGATACGATACTTGTTTAAACAGACAGCACAGATAAGATGCGCCAAATTGCCTCCTTCTGCACCATAATAATTCTGTGATGTTGTGGTGTGTGGGAAAAAGAGGTGTTTTAAGTAAGATTCATGATAAGATTTAAGCTTGCGAAGAGTTGACTTCAGTTAAGGGAGGGAGGAGGGCTTGCTTTATGAACAGTTACTGTTGGAGATTGTGTCTCAGTGTCTGGAATTTTTGAAAATAGTAATCTTTTTAAAACAATCCAATACAAGCAAAAAATAAGTGCTTAGGAAGTTGTACAAAAGTAAGATTAAGGTATGGCAGGCCAGTTTGACGAAGAGGAATGCCCATCCTTTGGTAGATGGGAATCAACGACCCTTGATGCAACTTAGGCACATATACAGGAAGACTTACTGGATGCACAAGCTTGAGCCTTGTGTTTGTAGCTCGATTAGTGGGTAGAGTGACTGTGCAGTATCCATGAGGTACAGAACAACATTGGTAGCATATTTAGCCAAGAGGTGCAACTGCAGAGTAGGGGCTTACAGGCAGATAGGGAATGGATAGCTCCCAGAACAACAAAGATAGCCAGGTACGTAGTGCAGTGGTCCCGTGAAATTCCGCTCACTAGTTGATTTTCCATTCTGTATACCGATGAAAGCAATGGTTCTTCAGAGGAATGTGACAAAAGCCAAGACTCTGGCATGATGGGTGGCCCAGATGTACAAGAAAAAAGGAAGAAAGAAGAAAGCAGGGGAAAGCAGTTGTAATACATGCGCATTAGTCACTAAAGGGAGCATGATAAGTAGAGCAACTAGTTGATAAAACATGTATTATCCCAGGCTTTGAAATAGGGGCATAGAGTACAGCAGCAAGGAGGTGATGCTTAGCTTCTCTGCTGCAGTAATGTGTACAGTTCTCGGGACCACACTTTATGGAGAATGTGAACATTTTGGAGACAGTGCACAGGTGATTTACGAGAGTGGCTGCGTCGGTGAAACCTTCTACTTGTAAACATAGATGAGAGAATTTGGGATGAGAATTTGGCCTGCTGTGTTCATCCAGCCTCACATTTTGTTGTCTTGAGAGAATTTGGGACTGTTTTTTGTGGAGAAGAGAAGGCTAAGAGGAAGTTTCAATTGTAGCTAGTTATGGTCTGAAATGCACTACCCAGAGGATTGGTGGAGGCAGATTTAATAAGAGGGCATTAGATGTTTATTTAAATAGAAAGATTATTGAAGGTTGTGGGGAAGAGGCAAGAGAATGGCACAAAGACATAATGTTCATTCAGAGAGTCAATGTAAACACAATAGATTGAGCAACCTCTTCATACGTTGTGACAATTCTCTGAAATCATGCCTTCACCCAAGGACACAATCTAATTTTGTTTAATGTTTCCCAGTGGCTTCATGTTTGAAACCTGTTCTAGTAACCTATGCTGCTCTTCTCCAAAGTCAATATATGCTTTCAAACATGTGGCATTGAGAACTGTTTACAACACTCCAGATGTGGTGTAACCAAGAATTTATGGAGCTGAAGCATGACATCTACCACCTTGGACTCTATTTCCTCTGGTCACTTAGGCCAGAATTCCACAAATCTTTTAAATTATTTTCTATAGTTCCCTGAAGATGTTGAAAATGGTTCATTTTAATGAAAGTAAGTCTTTGTCTGGTTTCTGCTTTGAGAAAAGTGTTATGAAATCCAGCATTGATATTGACCCAGCACCATCAATGTAATGGCAACAAATCATATTAATGTAAATGGTGTATTCCTTGTTGGATTCTGGTGGGTGGGGAGAGCTTTCATTATGTTGTTCACAATTAGTGAATTGCCACAGTGAGTCTTATTACTATTACTTATCTGGGCCTTTTATTATGACACATTGTCTGTTGCTAAGCTGATAATGTTTTATAGCTGTCTTTAAAAAATGTCAGTGTCTAATGACACATTTAACATTGACAGTTGGCTTCGTGATTATACATGCTAGCATTGCCATCTACCAATGACTCATTGTCTGAACAATTTTGCCCCTCAAAAGCAACAATGATATATCGGTCTGTCTTTCAGCCATCCACCTGATGCCTTCCTTACTGATACTGCTCAGTTTCTGCACTACTTGTAACTCCACTAGCCCACATTGATTGTTCAGTTAATACATCATTTTTCTGAAATAATTGTTATTTGACTAATGCATTAAAGGGAAATCAGGAGACCAAGTAAATACATTACACTAATGGAAAAAAACGAAGAAAAATTCAGACGAGGCGTTTGAAATTAACATACATACCGAGCCTCAGCAATATAAAACTGTACATTTCCATGTTGTTAAGTATTAATTTTCCAAAAACATTGTACGTTATATTCACTTCCTAAAGTAATGTGCATTAAATCTCAGTTAAGAAGCTTTTAGATAATGGATCTTGGCATTAAACTTCCCTTATATTAGAAATTACTCTGTTCTTTCTGTTCCTTAAGGATTAGTCCATGACATGGATGGAGACAAATTCATACTTTTGAGATTTCAACCAGCTTCCTAAATGTTTAATCTTATTTCATAGTCCGGAAAATGGTGCTAAGTCTACCAGAAATAGAACAGAATTGATTCCTGTTTGAACTGAGCTTGTTCTCTGCTAGTGGACTATATATATTGGAATAATCTCAGAGTATGATTGCCAAGAAATAATTCAGTAGCTAAGGAATGATTCAGAATATACAGAGTGAAGTTCTCGCTGAATCTATGCTAGGCACAATTCTAATCCACGCTGATTAACAGCTACTAAAATTGACCAGATCACCAACTGGTGTTCTGCCTCCATCCTATTCTGTTTCATCTTATCCTGATCTTCAGCAGGCAGTGCACATGAAATTAGTGTGGTCCTCCTCTGAATAATTAGCTGGGTTCCAATGATCTCTTTGGCTGCTGTAGGGTTCCTCTCAGATGAAGGCAGCTAGAAGGGGATCTGGAACCAGTAAAATTGATTTAAGGTTTTTATTTATTGTGGGGCCAGGACCAGAATACATCTTCAGGCCCCACTTTCCTTGTAGAATACATCTCAAGAATGTATGTTTTCATTTAGTGCTAGGAAGTGATTCCATTACAGTGCAGCTTCCAAACTGACCTGCTAGCCAAATTTTACAGTGTCTCTGTTCGGGGATGATAGCTGCTCAGTGGAAGGTGAGGGCAGTAGGTTAAAATCAGTTGGTTAGCTGCCAGATCAATGTCTCTCCCCTCCACACACACACACACACACACACACACACACACACACAAACTCCTCCCCCACCCCGATGCCCAGCCGAAATCCTCCTCCCAGCTAAGGTTTCACCTCTCTCCGTGAGGAAAGCACTGCATATCCTTTGTGCTAACTTTACCAGGCAAATTAGACATTTTTAGTAGACCATAAATTGAACTTATCGTTTCACTCACAATCCTCTTCAGTAATTCCAGATTGAAAACCCTTGGTTCCTAATCACCTCTATCTTTTTAATTCTGGCTGTTGGCAGATACATAACTACCTCCTCACAGTCTTCTCATCTGTCTAATTGTTTCTATAAAATACACAGTGATAAACCTAAAACAATAAATTGTCTGCCTGTAATCTATACCCCTGGTAACATGTCATACCTGAGATGGCCCAGATAAGAGTTTTCATTAACTATACTTTTTAAAACATATTCTTTGATTTGAAAAGTACACAGATACTTTAAGCACTTTCCTTGTTTACCGGTTGTTTTTCAAACAATTTTGGACGTAGCAAATTGCACAACTAAGTCACATCTTTAATGAAGACAGATCACCTCTCCTAAGACTTAGAGACTTTGGTTCCCCTGCTAAACCGGCCCACCTAGACTTCTTTGATGCTCCTCCTTCTAGATCTAACCTTGCTCACACGTGTGGAAAAACCTTTGCTGCTTAAACACCTTAGGTAATTTGGAAACTTCTAATTCCAAATACGTTACATTTACAAATTTAAATTCCCTGAACTAAAAGCTACATTCCTACAATATTTAATCATGAAACATTTTCAGAACACTAGTAAAAATATGACACTTGCATCTGCTCTGAATTTTCCAAATTCAAGGTTCTGATGTTGATTGGGAAACTTTCCTGCCAAACAGCAAGGCAAAATTACAGAAAGAGTTCAGTGGCTGTTTGCTGCTGGCTTCAGTGTCTCTTTCGGGATCTAATCACACCCAGTTTGACGGTTGGTGTTATCACAGTGCATGGCTCCCACAATTTCAAGTAAACATGGCAGTGCTAATGATTTCATCAGGTCACAAGTTTCACGTTTATTTTAGACTGCTGGCCATCAAATTTCTCAAAAAAAGTGGTTGTTAAAATATTAGGGGTCACGCCTGCAGAGAGAACAGACCACAAATCACTGGCCACCATATGTACTAATTGCATTCCCTGTTTGCCCCACGTGGGCTAAATTACAATCTTACATGTGCAGCTTCACCTTAAAAGTATTTTGACGAGACACTACCCAATAAAGCTAAGCGATAGTATGAACTGCCAATGCTGGAGTCAGAGATAACACTGTGTGGAGCTGGAGGAACACAGCAGGCCAGGCAGCATCAGAGGAGCAGGAAAGCTGACGTTTTGGGTCAGAACCCTTCTTCAGAAATGGGCCTTCTGAAGAAGGGTCCCAACCCGAAACGCCAGCTTTCCTGCTCCTCTGTTGCTGCCTGGCCTGCTGTGTTCCTCCAGCTCCAGACTGTGTTACCAATAAAGCTTTGCCTGGTGAGATGTTTAGGTTGAATTCAAATTGGTTTCATTCTGCCAGTCAGTGAATTTTGAATGTCAGAGGTTCTGTGTGGCACCTAGCATCTGATGGAGCTCTTAAGGGATCAGCAGTTGTGTTTCACATTTCATATCAATGATCTGGATGAAGACATTGTGAAAATTACCTGCAGTTGTACAGATGATACAAGCACTTTGGTATTTGGACTTTAGTTAAGAAAAATGAACTGCAGGCAGATGTGCATGGCCATCATCTGAAATGTTGCAGCGCAAAGAGTGTCTACACTACATAGAGTTGCTTTCTAAAATTACTGATCTAGAGATATACCTGAATATGTGAACTTGTGAAGGTTTTCACTGCTGTCATCACAGTGAAACAAAACCAAATACCTCATTGGTATATATTGTTAGGATTGACTACATTTGTCATCAGGATAATTTCAAATTCTATGTAGATTTGTTCCCCTCACACAGTTGGTAAAATAGATCCTTTGGAAAAAGTCAGGGGACAGGCCTATCTACTTTAAAAACCTCTAGTGAACACAATGAGATTGAGTTTTTTTATCCTGTGGGTTCTAAGAAGACTTGACTGAAATCTTTCACAGGCTATCACAGACATATGGAACAAGGCACAGGCAAATGTAGCGAGTATGCATTGGCTGCAAACATTCAAAGGATGAGCTTAATGAGTTTCTGTGTGTGACCAACACAACTCAATAATGGTGAAAATTGAAGCTCCCTGTAAGGCTCCCTGTAATAATAATATCTGCTTAAAACTATGGATCTGATTGAAACTTAAATATTATAATTAAGTGATACATGCAGATATTTTTAAAAAGTGAAGATTTACGTGGGATTTAAGCAGGAAAATCTTCATTGCCATCAGCAGGGAAAGAATGTACTTAAAAAGGGAGATGGAAACGCCACACATGAATTATTAGTTAAATCACTGCTCAGTGCAGGTGACAAAAGCTACTATTAACATAGTTTAAATAGCAAATAAGGAGACCTAGAAAGATACAATATCAATATCACACCTTTGCATGAAAGTAAAATGTTAATTACAGAGGAAATAGAGAACTGTGCAACTGATTCTTATCATATAAATACCATTTAAAAACCAAGATAAGGCAACACTCATAAAGACAGAGCAATGAAACATTTACGTACAATAAATGTTTAACAAAGAATTATATTATGGTTGAAAGTATAAGGGGAGAGATGGTAGGAATATCCAGATATGAAAATGAAACAACTATAATCATAAAACTTTAATGAAGAATTCTTTTAGGATAAACAGAGTAAGGGAGAGATGAAAAATATAAAAAAATCACAAATAAATTTACTAGAATTTTTTTCACAGTATAAACACCAGATGTGTAAATTATTTTATTGATAGTTATCCACCAGGAAAAACACCCATGTGACCTCAGAGTCAACACAGTGTGGAGCTGGAGGAATACAGCAGGCCAGGCAGCATCAGAGGAGCAGGAAAGTTGACGTTTCAGGTTGGGGTCCTTCAGCTCCAGCTCCACACATTGTTATCTCTCACTCCAGCATCTGCAGTTTTTGCTATCTCCATGTGACCAAAGAACCTGGAGCAAGGAGAGCCCCCGGAACAATGCGAATGTGCATGAAAGGTTTAAAGGGGAGGGTAGGGATCAAATTAAAATAGAACTGGAGGGAGAAATAAAATACTCCACACCCCAGGGTGCCCACATTTTCTGAAAGACATCAGGAGTATCGGTGTACACCGCATGCTCTTTTATCAGGGACACCTGGGCATGGACATAGCCATGGAAGTTGGGGGGCAGACAGTCGGCCATAAAGACCCCCTCCACAGCCCGCTGCATGCACCTATTAATGGCCAGGCCCAGGAGCAGACCCACAAGGGGATCCTCTGACCTGCCCGCTCCCCTCTGCACTGAGTGCCCAAAGATCAGGAGCGTGGGGCTGAAGTGCAGCCAGAAGCACATATGAGATAGTTAAGAAAGGAGTGCAAGTGCCTACACCCAATATATACATGGTCCACACACTCAGGCGCCGCAAATCAAACAGTTGAGCTGAGATTTGATGAACCACCGCAATCTGCGGTTACAAGGGGCTGCTGCGTGCAACACCCTCCAGCCCAGATCCCTGAGAGAAAGAAGGAGGACCCCCACATAGAGAGCCCTCCACTAGGGCTCCCCACTGCCAGGTGGTAAATGGGCATATCACAGCACATCTGGGCAGTGGATAAAGGAGACAAGGTGGATGGTCTGCAGCAACAGTCTGTATTATCACTGTACATAGGGTCTAATGTTTTAAAGGACATGAATTTAAAATTCCAGAGGTGGCTTAGGTTATGGGGCACAGGCTCCGGGGCGGGATGGGGGTGGGGTGCGTGTGGGATCGGGGTTGGGTGTGGGGGCAGGGGATGGTACGGGGGATCCTGGGGTCAATGTGAAATTCCGTCCAAGCAGGGCAATGCACGGATGGGATCCCATCGCACATCTGAGGATCCTCCAACTGGTGCACAACATTGGGTCTGGGCAGTGCTGTTTTCAGGCCTTGAATGATGGTGACCACAAACCAGATGTCAACTGAGGCCCTGCATGCCAATCCCTGCAGCAACACCCAGGATAAATTTATCAGATAAAGGCGCAAAACTTCACACAGGAATCTTCACTGAATACTTAAGAGATAATGTTGAATGATACGGCATGTCATGAAAGTGGGAGGAACCTAAATAGGGTGTTGACACTCACATTTGAAAAGCAGGAGGTGAGGGTCCAGAAATATAAATTTAAGCCCCTTGCAGAAATTTCAGAAGTAATAGAAACCCTTGGATGACATTACTATCTATCCATGGCTAATACCCCTCAAAAGGCATTTTATCCAACAGGAGAAGAAATCTTACTCACTCAGGGGTTTAAGGTAAAACTCTAACTTAAATATTGATGGATATTCTAAAGTATTCTTAGATATTCTATTCACAGCTGCTCTTATATTTCCCTATACATTATTAGACTTTATTGAATAATTGTAAATAATATCAATCTGAATTCTGTTTGATTTGGTATCGCATCTTTTGATAGTTTTTAGCACATCCTATGCTTATCTACTTAAAACATGTTGCTTGTTAATTTCTGTTTATGAAATTGTAAAATTAGTGAAGTGTCTCATTTAAGTTTTTCTGTTATAAATGAAATAAGTTCACAACCGAAAACTTCAAGTGTTTGCGATTTTAGTTAGTTTGAACTGAGGAGACAGAGGTTATCAGGGAAATACACATGATCCAAGTTAGCTGTAAAAAAGAAGAGTTGTAGCCCACAATTTATTTGAGCAACTTTTTGACTCAGGCAGAATTTCCTGAAATTTTTCTCTGATGTTTTTGCTTCTACCAATTGCTTATATTGCTAGTGGAAGGGGCCTCTGGTTCACCATGTACAAAAGACCCCACACAGCCTGAATGAGTCAACAGTATTTTGTTTTCCAGAAGTTTGTTCTCCGTTGCCTTAGTTTCTTATGAAAGGTAAAATAACTATCATTAAGGTCAGGTTTTTAAACTCTAAATTTCTTGCTTCTCCAGGCTTTCCCATTAAAGTGGACTCTGTTTTGGTGTCAACAAAGAAAAATGAGTTTCATAATAAGTAACATTCATATCACACTCGTCACAGACAATGACTATAATCATCAAGAGAAAAGTTGAACATTTCCCCTCGATATTCTGCTACATCATCCCTACATCCTCCATTATCAATAATCCTGGGTGTTAACATTTGCCTAAAACTGAAATGGACCAGCCAGTTCTGAGGAAGGGTCACCAGATCTGAAACGTTAACTCCGATTTCTCTTCTCAGATGCTGCCAGACCTGCTGAGCTTTTCCAGCAACTTCTGTTTTTGTTTTGGCCATGTAAATACTCCAGCTGCAAGAGTACACCAGAGACTGGGAATTCTATGGTGAGTAACTCACCTATTGAGACTCCAAGTCTTGTCCAAAATCTACAAGGCATAAATCAGACTGTGATAGAATTCACTCCACTTGCCTGAGTGTAACCACGCAGAAGAAGCTCAATGTCATCCAGACAGACCAGCCAACATGATCAACACCCATATCAACACCTTAATCATCATTGTCTCCACCATCATTGCGCAGTAGCCTCCATGTATACTACCTATAATACATACTGCATTAACTCACCAAAGCTCCTTTATTTCAAGTTTCCAGCACATAAAACCTGAATAAAAAGGGCAGTAGACTCACCAAGCTTCCCTCTGCATGTTCCAGTCTGAACCACACACCATTCTGATATGGATCAACATCATTGTTCCTTCGCTCTAGTCGGGACAAAAAACCTAGAACTCTCTCCCTAATAGCCCTGTGAATTCACATGAACAGTTGTAGTTCAAGCACATGACTTTCCACTAACTTTTGCAGGTGAGTTATCAATGCTGGCCTAGCCAGTGATACTCAGAAACAGCAGAGTTCCTAATAATATTATTTGCTGAGACACCTACACATAAATTCATTTCATTCCAAAACTTCCATTTGTGATCACTGTTATTGAAAGGGCATTTTTAAAAAAATTCAGCACCTTTATGGAATGAAACTCCACTGATGTTCCTCCTAAAACAAAATGGCAGGACATAAGTTATGGAATCCCTGCAGTGTAGAATTAGTCCATTCAGCCCATCAAGTCCACAGTGACCCCTCTAAAGAGCATCCCACCCAGGCCCACCCCCTTCCTGATAGCTAACCCATTGAACATGCACATCCTGGGTGATTTAGCATGCCCAATCCACCTAACCTGATTATCTATGGACTGTGGGAGGTAATGCACACAGCAACAGGGAGAACATGAGAAAGCCATACAACCAGTCACCCAAGGGTGGAAGCAAACCCAAGACCTTGCCACTGTGAGGTAGTAGTGCTAACCACCGAGCCACCATATCACTTCAAGTTATGAAGTGTTATCGTGGCAAACATTTGTTATATTCATTTTCTGCCCTCCCACCCTAACGATGTTTGTGACTTGAGGTTTGGATCCTGCAAAAGTGCAACTGAAATATCGAACCAAATACCTCAAGATCCAAAGTCCCACTAATCTGCAGAAGACCAAACATGCAGTGCACCAGTCTCTCTCTCTCTCTCTCTGTGATAATGGGAACTGCAGATGCTGGAGAATCCAAGATAACAAGGTGTGGAGCTGGATGAACACAGCAGGCCAAGCAGCATCTCAGGTGCACAAAAGCTGACGTTTCGGGCCTAGACCCTTCATCAGAGAGGGGGATGGGGAGAGGGAACTGGAATAAATAGGGAGAGAGGGGGAGGCGGACCGAAGATGGAGAGAAAACAAGATAGGTAGAGAGGAGAGGATAGGTGAGGAGGTAGGGAGGGGATAGGTCAGTCCAGGGAAGATGGACAGGTCAAGGAGGCGGGATGAAGTGGTAGGTAGGAAATGGAGGTGCGGCTTGAGGTGGGAGAAAGGGATGGTTGAGAGGAAGAACAGGTTAGGGAGTCAGAGACAGGCTGGGCTGGTCTTGGGATGCAGTGGGTGGAGGGGATGAGCTGGGCTGGTTTTGTGATGCAGTGGGGGGAGGGGAAGAACTGGGCTGGTTTTGGGATGCAGTGGGGGAAGGTGAGATTTTGAAGCTGGTGAAGTCCACATTGATACCATTGGGCTGCAGGGTTCCCAAGCGGAATATGAGTTGCTGTTCCTGCAACCTTTGGGTGGCATCATTGTGGCACTGCAGGAGGCCCATGGTAGACATGTCATAATCTCCCCTTCCCCCACTGCATGCCAAAACCAGCCCAGTTCTTCCCCTCCACCCACTGCATCCCAAAACCAGCCCAGCCTGTCTCTGCCTCTCTAACCTGTTCTTCCTCTCAGCCATCCCTTCCTCCCACCCCAAGCCGCACCTCCATTTCCTACCTACTAACCTCATCCTGCCTCCTTGACCTGTCCATCTTCCCTGGACTGACCATCCCCCCCACCTCCTCACCTATCCTCTCCTCTCTACCTATCTTGTTTTCTCTCCATCTTCGGTCCGCCTCCCCCTCTCTCCCTATTTATTCCAGTTCCCTCTCCCCATCCCCCTCTCTGATGAAGGGTCTAGGCCCGAAACATCAGCTTTTGTGCTCCTGAGATGCTGCTTGGCCTGCTGTGTTCATCCAGCTCCACACTTTGTTATCTCTCTCTCTCTTTCTCTCTGCCCTAGGCGGCCAATCAGAAACTTTGGCATCATTCTGCCCTTCGCAGTATTTGATTACACTTGCCTCTGATGATCTGTGTTTAGTCAGTGTTCCAACATCTTCATTTAGTCATCGCTGATATCTTCTATGAATCTATTGAAACCAGTGACCACGAACTGAAACCCACAGGAGCAAGCACTTCCACTGCAACCTTTTTTTATTTAAAGTGTTCAATGGAAATCATTGGAAATTACCTGAACAGAAACTGAGGTGAGACAAAAGCTTGATCAGCCTGCAGCAATCAAAGAAAGGAAATTTGAGAGATCAGATTTCTTTTTTCTAAGTCCCAAGCTGCAATTGTTTGAAAAGAAAAAACTTAGACAAGCCCTGGATATTTCTTAACTTGCAGTTGCAAAGTGTAATGATTTAACTGTACAAATCATGATCATTATAATGTTAATAATATTAATTGTGCTAGTCACTGTAATGACTATAGTTAGTTTTTATAATGTGGTTCAGTATTTTTATTATTATGTTATCACTGCCCTCTACCATCTTCTACCCCCGATTTTGCCTCTCCCACCATCACTCCTTCCCAAGCTCACCTCTCTTCTCCGTCCTCTCTACTTTCTTTCCTGCTCACTATACCCCACACCACCTTGACCCCACCACCCCTTTCCAGCCACTTCCTATTCCCTGTCACAGTCTACTCTTTGCCTCAGCCTCTAACCCCTGGCTGCCCCCATCACTCTTTCCACTCTGGCCACCTGCCCAAACCACCGGCCACCCCCTTTCCTCCCTCTGCTCTTCTCCCCCGCTTTTCCACTGTCATCCTTGAATCCTCCTTCCCCTCTGCTCTCCTCTTTACCCTCTCCCCCACATTGAACCTCTCACGCTCTCTTCAATCTGCGTGTTCCCTCTGTCCCTTTCACGAGCCTCTTTGCTTCCCATTTTCTTCTCCTGATATTCCCCCTTACCCAGCACCCTTTTCCCCTCAATGTCTTCACTTTCTGCCCTCTTCTCTCAGTATATTCTTCAGCTGTATCTGCTGATACTTTCTGCCCTCTGGTCTTCCTGCTCCCTCCTGCCTGCTCCCTGTTCCTGTCTACCCTTCTCAGGCTCTCCACCAATTAGATCCAGAAGCTGCTGTATTGGCAAATTTCAGTTCATGCTGGAGTGTGAGTCCAGGCAGGTGAATTGTGTAGAGAAGAAGCAATACAGGGGAAGTGCCTTTAGCAAGCCACCAAGGTCTGGAGGGATGGGAGAGGTGTAGAGAGATTGTAGGGGAAGGAAAATTGATAGTCACCTCAAATTTGGGAAATGAATGTGTTGCATTGACCTGGTAATGGGAGAGATCTAGCTCTGAGCCTGGGAGAGAGACAGTTGGTTGGAGTGCAGCCACAAAACCTGTACAGAGGGTGAGGTGTATAGTCACATGAGCCTCGTCCAGTAATTTTCCAGATGTCCAAAGGGACTAGCCTGAGGTTTGGACAGTCTGAACTCCTAACGTTACAGAAAGAGATTTGATGGAGAATTGGAAATGTGGGGCAGTTTGTGAAGCCCTCACTGAGTGATAGAGTTCTTGTTAATTTTATATTCATGATGCATTTTTACCTTTTTTTCCTCTTTGTCTGCGGGTGTCAATCTGCTGGTACGTCTGGTCTCAATGGGCAGTAGCTCAGCTCGGGCATCAAACAGGACCATACACACAGGCATTGGGGCTAGTTCAGTTTAGGAAACCTGGTTGATGTGGAAGATTTGGGCTGAAGGGTCTGTTTCCGTGCTGTATGACTCTATGACCCTGGTCTATTGTTACTACATCTACTGTGTGAGGGCTTCAGGACCGTGGGGTAACTTTGTGATGATGTCACAGAGCTGCACATCACTGAGTATGATCAACTACTTGACTCATGCTACACAGAAGAAGTCTAACCACAATTTAGCTTGACAGCTGAATGTACGGAAAACCCCTTCTCTCTCGCATGGCATCATTAAATTAGACACCATTAATCTGTAGTGCATCTTGTAGAAGACAATGCAGTCTAGCACCCACATGAGGAGTTGATGCTAAAGTAGAAGCTGATATGGCAACTAACACTCCAAATGAGAGCCCAAGATACACAAGATCCAAATTTATATTTATATCATGGGCACATTTAGAAGACGATGGAAGACTACACAAATATAGATAAAAAACACTGAGGTTGCTGGACATCTGAAACAAGCACAGAGAATACTGTGTAAATTCAGCAGACCTGGCAACATCAGTGGAGAGAGAAACATAGTTATCCATTTGAGTCTACTGTGACTCTTCTTTAGAACAGATCCATCTAGAAGCCAATTAGAGAGTTGTTGTCATGCTGATGACTTCTGGCCTTCAGAAGTAATCCTGATTGCACAAGCCAATCAGCAAACCTGGTTCTGCACATACAACCGA
Organism: Stegostoma tigrinum; assembly: GCF_030684315.1. Taxonomy (NCBI): domain Eukaryota; kingdom Metazoa; phylum Chordata; class Chondrichthyes; order Orectolobiformes; family Stegostomatidae; genus Stegostoma; species Stegostoma tigrinum. Next base: position 76,950,229 of record NC_081362.1, on the reverse strand, counting down.
GGTGCCATGGTAACCTAGACATCTTCACCACTGCTTGAACAAAGCAACAGCACAAACACAGCTCTTCCATTTCCAAAAAAAATGCAGCAATTCCTTCCCCTGTTTATAGCAGAACCCTTACCCCATTGGGGTTGATATTCCAAAATACTGAAAAAAAATGGTCTTTATGTTATGAATGCCATGGTGTGACTAGGGATAGAACACTGGAAAACTATGTCAGAACACAACACATCACAACCCTGGACTGGAACAGTCACATGAGTACATGAATAGGAATGCATAAAGAAGATAAATTAACCCTTACCCAACCTAACAATAAGTCAAAGTGTCATATACCTAGGATTACCATATATAACAGCGTTAAGTATTGATTTATGATTGCTACTCTGACGTGCAAAAATGAAAATATTTCATGATTTTGCCTTCTCTTCAGCCAGTCTGCTTCAAACTCAAACTCACACTGTGGCATTAAGCCATATGCTAAAAAATCTGACAGCAATTGAATTCATTGTTGTTGAGGATGTCAAGCCACAGGTGGTGGGATAATGCATATCTTTGTCATCCTAAGTCACCTTGTTTCTTCAGTGATAATGGGAACTGCAGGTGCTAGTGAATCCAAGATAACAAAGTGTGAAGCTGGATGAACACAGCAGGCCAAGCAGCATCTCAGGAGCACAAAAGCTGACGTTTCGGGCTTAGACCCTTCATCAGAGTCTAGGCCCAAAACGTCAGCTTTTGTGGTCCTAAGATGCTGCTTGGCCTGCTGTGTTCATCCAGCCCCACACTTTATTATCTTGTTTCTTCAGTTCCAGGTTTTTAAAGTTCAGATACAGAAGCGTAACAGACAAGTAAAGGGTGATCTGTGAGACAGGAAGTTTCAGTTCTTCACCTAATAACAGTGAAGGCACATAGACATAGTTCCAAGTCAGCATGAAGTGAGGTTTGGAGGACAACTTTCAAATGGTGTTTCCAAGTATCGGCTAGCCTTTTCATCCTAGATGGTAGAGTAATAGGTTTGGAAGATGCCAGCAAAGGAACCTTGACGAGTTGGTGAGTTGCTCATCTTCAGTTTTCATTATATACTTTAAAATTAAATTCTATTGTTGTCTTATTTCTCCTATGTTGCTGCATTTACGTTGTTAACCCTTTGTGTGTCACCTCGTATACTTTTGCTTCTCTGCCGTAACATCCCTTTTTTTTCACAGAGTTGGCCTTGGAGATCACCCTGGTAAAATGGGCACAGTGTCACCCTGGCAGATTCAATGCAGAGGCACCAGCAAATAATCCAAAGGAAAGGTGGCATGTCAGTTGAAATGGAAGGTGTGAGGGAAGCTGCTGAAAAATGTTTAAAGATGCATGCTAAAATATGGTCATTTCTGTTTAGTCTTAATCTGCAGGAAACTGCATTTGATGCCTCTATGTCTACACTCACAAACCGAACAAACTACAATCACTTCCATATGCTTCATTGTTTCAACATGATCAGGACTCATTTCAAAGTACGCTATTTGTCATTTTTTGATGCCTGCTGAATTTTCCAGCATGATTGAAAACTCAGGTTTACATGTTAGGGGAGCAGGCTTTTCTTTCACGTGTTCTTAGAGTGTGAACAAACCAGACTCAACAGGGCAGGTGCAGGAAAGGTATTTTCCTGGCTAGGGTAGGTCTACAACAAACAGATACAGTCTCAGAATAAGGGGTAAGCTATTTAGGTTTCAAATAACATTTTGAATTGATTATCCCAGAGAGCTGTGGAAGCTTAGCCATTGAGAACATTCAAGCAGAAAATGATGGGTTGCTAGATATCAAGGGAAACGGGATCCCAGGGTGACAACATGCTGAGGCAGATGATCAGCTGTGATCTGGGAAAATAGTAGAGCAGGTTTGATGGGCTGAATGGTCTGTTGCTTTCCTATTTTCTACATTCCTATTTATTACCTTTTCCCACCTCCCCATGGAGAGGTGAGGATACTTCCTGAGCCCTGCAATCTATACAATGGGGTAGCAGCAAGGTGGGGAATTACAAAGTTTAGACCTATGGATGATAGATCTTGTACACTTTGGAGTCTTGGGGGCGTTCATTCCAGCTTCTACCAAAGCATCAGCTCCTTATGCAAAGGCTATGCTGCATTGTTTTTCAATACATTCTGCAAGGTACACTGTAGATTAACATTGGCTTACTTCATGACACCACACAAGATGGAAGGGGGCTCTTCTATACTTTCAGCTATTGCGCTGAATTGTAGCAAGCCTTCCAGTATGTAGCCTAAGTCAAGCATCTTTTTTTCTCACAGCTGTGCTACTCTAATGAAGTCCTCCACAACTGGGAGATGATGTCATATTCAAGTGAGACACTTCCTGCGTCACCACTACCTACTCCTTTTCACCTATAACGGACATATCACCATGATTACAGACCCCTGAAGCTTCTACCCTAAAATACTCAGAATGAAAATCTCTGCATTGGGTGCTTGGGAGGAATGGAGGATGCAAGTTGTATCTTTGATGAAAATCTTCCTCTCATATCTATTGCTTCTCATTTCATTTTTGCCCATTTTGAAACTTGAAAATGTGTTACGACCACAGAGTGAGGGCTTGGTTAATAGTAAGGGGAGGCGTAAAACAGGAAATACAGCTGTGACAGCTTAGTGGGGATAGAGCTGAAAGTCTTGGAATGTGGGAGGGTGGAGGTTAATGTCATGAGAGGTTGGGGTAGAACTTAACAAGAGCAAGATGGAGTGGGGAGTTCTGAGCCCGGGAAGCAGAAGAACTGAGAGAGCTCGGTATGGTGTTGTCAAAAGCCATTTTGAGGGCAGGTGAGAGAAAATGTGAGAGTGGGGAAGGGGAGCTATGTGACCGGAGAGAGTACAGTTACAGGAATGCAAGGTAGTTACAGAAGAGGCAGCATTTCTATTTCACCTACCACTTTGCAAACTCAGTTAGAGACACAGTCAGATATCAGAGCTGATCTTCTTAGGCCACATGCATTAACCAAGGTGCTTTGGATCACAACGTGTATCCAAGCAGTTTTTTTGGATTTGGTTAAATATAATTAAGATAAGACTTGACAACAGCAGTTTGCTTAAATATGAACATTTATTAAGTGGTAATAATTACTTTAGTGGTAATAATAAATGGAAAAGAAAGGAGGAAAAGTAACAAGAATCACGCCCTTCTGCCTGTCAGGGACTCCTCAACTGATGGCCGGTCTGGAGGCTTAGGTTCATTCCTGGTACCGGTCATGATTCTGGTCCAAGAAGAAATCCAGCAACTTGGAACAAAACTTTCTCTCTCTTATGCAGTGTGACAAGCAGCCAGCAGAAAGAAAGCAGAGACAAAATTGATGGCCAGTGCAGAAAACACAGCTACAGAAAAACAAGCTGCAATTGCCGTCTTCGGCCCAGAAAGGAATGTTCACAGGACTCATCCAAGGCCATGCAGCTTGTCGAGCATCATCATTAAATTTCCCCCAGTCTATTCTCCCATCCTATACAATTTATTTTCTCATGCAGCTGTTGAATACTATCATTATCTTTTAGCCCTTCAGCCCATCCTATACGATCCTTCCCGGCGACATTCGACAGCACGTTACAATTGCAGATGCAGATGCTAACCAGCAACAGCCACAAGAGAACATATATTGTGTGTAAACTACGCCAAAAAATTAAAACTACAATGAAAATAACTATCATCAATATGAATAATATGACAAAAGGGCATACCATCAAATTAATGACCACAGTAGTCTTTTTTTTGATATTAGATCAAGCTGTTGCCAACTGATTAATCATCCACAGCAACATCCGATCATCACAAATTCACAAATTCTGTGAAGAAATCATATCTTATCAGTTTACAGGCTGACAACCCACTCACTTTTAGTTAATTTCCCATCTGTCTATACGCTGTGGTGTTTCCTGTCCCACTATCAATACCCAATAGGTATCACCTTGTCTATGGGCAATATCTCACCAGGCTTAGAAGGGTATCATGGCTGGTGTACCCATACTTTCCCCCCGTACAAAGATCAGCAGACATTGTAGGCTTATTGGGAGGATGTAAGTGGCCACGGCTTTGAAACATTTTACTCATGGGTATAAAAACCAGAAGAATTGTGGATGCTGTAAATCAGGAACTAAAACAGAAGTTGCTGGAAAAGCTCAGCAGGTCTGGCAGCATCTGTGAAGAAAAGAATTAGAGTTAATGTTTCAGGTCCAGTGACCCTTCCCCAGAACTGATGGTAGCTGAGAAAATGTCAGTTTATATGTCAAAAATAGGAAGGGATGTGGGGTAGGGAGTGAACGAGAGGGTAGAGCCTAAAGAGAAAAAAGAACAGTTAGACAAATAAAGGAGTTGATAACAATCTGGCTGGGAGGGTAAATAGTTGTTAATGGAGACTGTTAGTGACTAACAACAGGTGGTGTGTCATGGTAGGCCATGTGATAACAAGGCCTGGTGTATGAGGTAGGCTTTAAGACATGGGTGATCTCCCCCCAGCCACACTGCCTCCAAGATCGTTTCTACCTGCTTCCAAAAATCAACAAAAACAGGACTGTCCTGGCAGGCCCATTGTTTCCACCTTCTCCTGCCCCACAGAACTCATCTCTTCCCACTATAACTCAGTCTTCTCCCCCCAGTCCAACCCCCACTCACATACATCTGTGATACCGCTAACACCTTACACCAGCTTCAAAACTTCCAGTTTACTGGTTCCAGCCACCTCCTCTTTACCATGGATGTGCAATCCCTTTACACATCCATTCACCCCCAGGAGGGTCTTAGGGCTCTCTGCTTCTTCCTGCAGCAAAGACCCAAACCGTCACCACCCACCACCACCACCCTCCTCTGCCTGTCTGAGCTCATCCTCACCCTCAACAAATTCTCTTTCAACTCCTCTCATTTTCTTCAGGTAAGAAGATTGGCCATGGGTACACACATGGGCCCCAGTTATGCCTGTCTCTTCATGGGATATGTGGAACATTCCTTGTTCCAATCCTATTCCAGCCCCAAATCACAACTTTTTCTCTAATACATCAATGATATCATCGGTGCTGCTTCCCTCTCTCGTCTGGAATTGGAAAACTTCATCAATTTCACCTCCAATTTCCACCCTGCCCTCACTTTCACCTGATCTATCTCTGACTCCTCCCTTCCCTTCCATGACATTTCTGTTTCCATTTCTGGGGATCGACTGGTCACTAATGTCCATTACAACCCACTGATTCCCACAGCTACCTGGACTATACATCTTCACATCCCACTTCCAGTAAGGCTCCATCCCATTCTCTTAGTTCCTCTGTCTCCTTCGTATATGTTCAGATGAGGATGATTTCAATGAAGGAGTCTCCAAAATGTCCATCGTCTTCCTCAACCGAACATTCTGCAGCTCCGTTGTCGACAGGGCCCTGAACCAGGTCTGACCCATCTCCCACACTTCTGCCCTCACTCCTCTTCCCTCCTGCAACAGCAATAGAGTTCCCCTTGTCCTCACCTACCATCCCGCCAGCACAGGACACATATTCCCCTCCCCTCCCTTGTCCGTCTTCTGCAGGGACTGTTCCTTCAGGGACACACTGGTCCACACTTCCTTCACACCCATCACCTCCCGCACAGCCTACCGCACCCGCCCCTGTAACCGGTGAAGGTGCAAAACCTGCCCATTTACCTCCTCCCTCCCCAGTATCCAAGGGCCCAAACATACCTTTCAGGTGAAGCAAAACTTCACCTGCACTTCCCAGAATCTAGTCTACTACATTCGCTGTTCACAATGTGGTCTCCTCTACACTGGGGAAACAAAGCATAGATTGGGTGATTGCTTCATGGAACATCTACGTTCTGCTTGCAAAAAAGACCCTGAACTACCTGTTGCCTATCATTTCAATGCACCACTCTGTTCCCGGGCCAACATCTCTGTATCTGGCTTGCTGCAGCACTCCAGTGAAGCACAATGCAAGCTGAAAGAACAACACCTCATTTTCCACTTGGACTTACAGTCCTCTGGACTCAGTACTGAGTTCAATAATTTTAGGGCCTAAACTCTTCCACGTCCCAGACACCTACCCCACGCACCAGGCCTTTTGTACCACATAGAATGCCATTACACGCTGCCTATAGTTACTTAATAATAATCTCCATTTGCAGCTATTCACTCTCCTAGCTGGATCATTATCAACTCCTTCATCTGTCCAACTGTTCTTCTCACTCTTTAGGCTCTATCCTATCACTTACACCCTACCCCAACCCCCTCCCTCTTTTCTGCCTATGAAGTGACACTTTCCCAGCCACCATCAGTTCTGAGGAAAGGTCACTGGGCCCGAAACGTTAGCTCTGATTTTTTCTTCACAGATGCTGCCACACCTGCTGAGCTTTTCCAGCAACTTCAGTTTTTGCCACTCATGGGTGTCTCTCCTTTCAGAGGCTGATTGTTCAGATTGTACAATGCCTGGGGCAGCACTTTGGATTACACTGTAACATATGTTTCAGGGTCAGTAATTTAATGTGCTGTTTTAATAACTCATTCATTTATTCTACAATGCCAGCTGCTTGAGGGTAGTAAGCAATGTGGAACATAAATAAAGTTGCTGGAAAAGTTCAGCAGGTCTGGCAGCATATGTGGAGGAGAAAACAGAGTTAATGTTTCGGTCCGGTGATCCTTCCTCACAACATCCGATGTATCCCATTGTCTGCAGCCTATTGCTGCACCTGTTGACCTGTAAAGTATGAGCCATTATCTGGCTCTATTTCTGATGGTTCACCACAGTAGGATATCAACTATTCTAGGCCTTTAACAGTTTTACTCTGATTCACTTTGGTTGTCTGGAAAGACAGTGTTAACCTAGCGTGGGTGTCCTCCATGGTTAACAGATATTGATGTCATTGTTGTAAAGGTGATTGGCCAACCTAGTCAGAGTGCCAGGTTTGAGTGGACAATGTCCTCACTTGATTTGTGCCATTGGCTTTTTTGACAGTGATACGTGGTCTACCCTCCGACAAATCTCACACTTGCTAATGGGATCATAGATCATAGAATAGAAGCCCTGCAGTGTGGAAACAGGCCCTTTGGCCCAACAAGTCCAATCCAACCCTCAGAGCACCCCACCCAGACTCATCCCACTATAACCCACCTAATCTACACATCATTGAAAACTACAGGCAATTTAGCATGGCCAATTCACCTAACCTGCACATCTTTGGGCTGTGGGAAGAAACTGGAGCACCCCGAAGAAACCCACACAGACATGGGGAGAATGTGCAAATTCCACACAGACAGTTGCCGGAGGCTGGAATTGAACCCAGGTCCCTGGTACTGTGAGGATGCAGTGTTAACCTCTGTGCCACCGTGCTGCCCCTTATTGACCCTCCACACAGAGTCTTGCTTTTTTGGTTAGTGGAGGAGGGTGGGTGGGAGACACTATAAGTGTAGTGTTTCGGGTTTTGCCACTGCCAGAACGATTTTACCTTCCCAGCAATCCCCTCACACTCTCTCTCAACTCCTGCTGCTGAACAAATGAGCATCCATTACCCGATCGGCGGGTAAATGCAAGCCTCAATCTCTTGCCCATTGTCCAGTGCCATCATATCCCAAATAATCTGACTTTTCATGAGCTCATTTTCCTGTATGGCACTCTTCAGATGCATCTTCAACCGTTCTGGCTTTTACTGTTCCTTCCACAGTATTGTTGTGATCAGCAGATTCCAAACCATCCTTCACATAGGCATCAAACATGGCCTTTTCCCATGTTTGTTTCCATGGTTCAGTTCCCCACAGGGGCTTTCCAGCAATTTTCCAGTTGTGTCTGAACGGGCATCCTTCTCAACCTTGCTCCTGTATTGTGTGCTGTGCGCTGTTTTTGCCTGCAGATAAAATGGGTGAAAGATAACAATTCCCTTTGATTATTACGCTACGAAATTAGCATACACCCACTGCTTTGAATATTTCTTGTGTGTGTGTGTATATATATATAGATTTTAACTTCCATGGAATGTAACATTGAAATAATAAGAAAGTTGCAATACCCTGCAAAAACAATGTTATAGCATCACCTAGAGTAAAAGTCATGTAATATACAGCATTTTCTGTACCCTTGGATATTTAGATGCCTCATATCCAATTGCATTTCTGTTCCCAAGCGAATACAGCACCACTACACCCACGCCCATTAAAAATAGTGCACAGAAGATCTATGCAACAAAGAGGTAGAGGACTCGCTTGCTGCTCTTACTCTTCTCACGTTGGATTTTGCATCTTCCACAAGCCATTGAAGAACTGTAAAGAGGGAAAAAAAATCCAAGCGCAAAGACTGTGTAATTGAGGTGGTTCTAACCGGTGGACATCTGATTCCAAGATCTTTGGCAGAGCGTCTGAGAGCAAATCACTGCTGCTCATCAAATAAAGCATTTGAGGAGGAAATACAAGCAATAGGTAAATAGGTATATTTATAACAAATGATGTTATGAATCAAATCTTAAAGCTGCAAATGTACAGATAAAGATATTACTGTACAGGTTGACACCTCAGTGATGGTGCAGAAATTCACACCTGTTATTTACTCAGTGTCTTCAAAATAGTGGTGCCAGTGGCCTATCAGAGATTATTTGAATAGCATATATAATATGCTAGTCAATTGCTGTTTACGAATGTGATTTTAGTCTTAGAAAACAAATACAGAATCTGATGCCCCTCAGTAGTTCAGCAATATGTATGTACCTGTATCTTATTTGGCCATTTAAAGAAGGAGAGTTCGATCTTTGCGTGATCTGCATTGAGATAGCCATTCCAAATCAAGGCTGTGAGATGACTGAGAGGATTCACTCACAGTTTCCATTTCAGTGCTGATCACTGATCAGGGATCCCTGTTGGAATGTACGTACCCAGGTACTTTAGGTAACAATAGCATTGAGCTAAGATGCTGAAGTGTACACAAATGGATCTGGAGCATCAAATGCCCAAATCCTCCTGGTCAAGAAAATTTCACAAAGATTATTTGCTAAAAGGAAACAAGAAGTTAAAGCTTTCTACCTTGCACTAATCAGGACTCAATTCAAGAAACGGACTTAGAAAAAGGGACACTAATTTATATAATGTGAAGAGAATGCGGATTGGCTGTGCCATCATGAACCTGGAGAAGCAGCAGGAACAGTTGACTGTCAATCTTTGTTCTTGGACCAGGTGGTAGACCCTGATTGTTTAGGGTGTTGCCATGGAAATATAGTAGAGACTGGGAGTCTCCATGATCCTTTCCTGTTCAACAAGAAAACTGCAATGGATGGATGAATTCCATTTCCATAAAACAAGGTCCTGCATAACAGTGTGCGTCACTTCAAGCTGATGAAACTTCATGATAATCTTGAATCGGTTCCCTGTGTAATTCTTAGCACAGTCCCATCATTTATTAAATGACATCCACAGCAGACGCATATCAAGAGTGGATATAACATTTTAAGGCTTGTAAGTACAGGATGGTTGAGAATCTTGAAAAATCAGAGTCTCCCTGCCTGGTCTAAGAATTAATGATGCCCTACAAAATCAGAAATTGCTGGAAAATCTCAGGAGGTCTGGCAGCATCTGTGGAGACAAAGCAGAGTTTACGTTTCTGGTCCAGTGATCCTTCTTCGATGATGCCCTGATGAGCACAAAAATGAAAAGAATTGATTTCTTGTCTTTGTTTAGCAATGTTTAGTTCCTGGACTACCAATGTGAGTTTTTTTTTAGGAACCTCATTTCAAACATATGTTCAGCTTATTAAAATATTTTCTGAAGCTGAATTTAGAACATGAGCATAGTTCACAAACAACAACATAAAAGTCATAATAAACTGCATGTTATTTTTCAGCTGAAATGGTAAATCCTGCAGTGACAAAGGGAAGAATATATTAATAGCTACTGAAAAAGAGTGACTCAGCAGGTGGAATCTAATTTCTGGCTTCAGATGGCAAAACATGATTCTTTTCCCTCACTGTTGATGACTTTCATCTGAACTGATACCTGCTACACAGAAAATAGATGGAGTATCATTTTCACCACGTGAATTCTAATTTTTAATCCCTTTGTTTGTGTTTTCTAACTTGCCCCACCAGATCTTTTTACTAAAATTGACAGAAAATCATTCATCTTTCTGACAGATGCGTGTATGGCTGCCATAATGAATGCAGTGTTGAGATGGACATGAACTTATAAAGGAAAGTTAAAGCAAAAAGGCAAATCAGCTAAGTGAATAGAACTTGTGGGTTCTTTAATGGCAAGCACATATTTTTATAGCGTGCTATGAATGGGATCGATTTTATTCAAAAACTGGAGATTACTCTTTAAGAATCAATATGGATGAAATTAGGTTTTCTTGGATCAAGTTAAAATGGAAACAACTTGGAAAATCTATTGATTAAAAGCTAATTTTTCAGATGTAGATGTAATGGCAATATTAATACTATTGAAAGAATTACTGTTAACTCCAACACAATTATCTCTGATGTGGCTGTAGGCATCTTAAAGGTAGAGATTGAAACAAGCAGTTGGAAAAAACATAGGACATTGCTGATTAGCTTGCATTTTGTTGTAAATCAACATTAAACTGCTAGAAACTTGCAAGCAGACCCACTGTTAAAAGTGTTACATGCAAAACCGATCCTTCATTTTAGCATTTCTTGGAGTCTTTTTCCTGTAATGCTCCTTCTCTTAAAAGCTTTATTCAACACAGCCCTGCCTCTGACAAAGGAAGCACTTTAACTAAGCTCACTCAGCTGTTCCTTCTTCTAATTAGTTCACTCTGGTGAAATGTCATTGCTCAGTTGTGTTCTCATCCCAGTATGTTTCTCTTTAATGGAAAAAAAACTACTTAAATTCTTCTTTGTTTAGTTCAGAGCACATTCACATTAAGCAAATGTATGGTGAGTCGTAATATATACTGGTGAGTATATTTCAATTGTTTATCTTGTCTGAACTGATCAGTTTAATAGTAATATTCAGGGCACTGTTGATCCTAAATGTCTGTACAAGAAAGCTTTAAAATTGTGCTCTAGCAAATCAATCCTCTGAGCAACATTAAATGCAATTAGAGTTCATTGCTGTTAAGGTTAATTCAAATTTGTGAGAAGGGCTTTTCATTTGTATGAATCTTGGAGTAAGGTTTGTTGCAGCACAATGCAATCTAACAGTTTTATTTCAGTTGAAATTGCCACTGTAAGTACAGGTTCTGTACCTCACTGAAGTAAGCCTTATCGCTTACATTTTTATTCCAGAAACTGCCTCTTTTCAGCTAGGCATGTGAATGTGTTTTCCTTAATTGTACTTGTTCTCCAGGAAATAAGTTCCAGGTGAGATTAGTTGAACCACTTCATCGCCATTGACAAATCTAATCTCATAAGGCCTAAATTTTCCATGTTATTTAGTGTTTTAGGCCTAAAACAAAGTGTGATGAATAGTAATCATGGACTATTGATGCTGAACTACCAGCCATAACAGCTAGCAGAAGGTGAATGAATAAGACTGGTCTATTATATATGCCTTACTGGTTGTAACTTACAAGGTGTAGAGTTTCTTTTAAATAGGGGTGATGGAACAAATTTGGGGTATGGTGTAAAGTGATCCCCTTCCCCCCCCCACTAACTGTGATGCTCTGCTAGTTCCAGGATTCAACATTTGAAGTAGTTATAAGCCTTTCTTTCTATTGATGATGACTGCAATCTGAAACAAAAGGACCAGATTATTGACTCTCTTAAAAGCACACACTGCCAAATTTTAAAAAAAACTGCAAGAAACATTTGGCTAGCTCTGCATTAGGCTGTAAACTTGTAGAATGATTATTCAAATCATGAATTAAGTGTACAAGTAAGGTCAACCTTTGTAATGAATTGGTGCTGTTAGCATTATTATTGGTTTCTTTTGTACAGGAAGAGGCCAATGATGTGTGTGTGTGTACACACACACACACCCACACACAGATTCTTTTTGTGTCTATGTGCGGTGGGTGAAGCTGGTATAAAGAGTAATGCTGAGCATATGATTGATAAGTAGGAACAGCTTTTGTGCTGGAAATATCAAAAATGTGATTTCATAAGCTTACAATTTACAGTTGTATGTGTGACTCATGAGAGTGTGATGAAACAATTTTGGGGTGAGGAGTCAACTAACTTAAGAAAAACCAGTTTGAAGAGGCATTTCTGATACTCGCTGAGATCTAAATTAGTCTTGCAGAAAAAGCTTGCAGATGTTTGATGACCAAAGGTTCTTTCACTGATTTGTGCAGCATATAGGGAAGGATGACCTGAGGTGTGGGGGCCTGACAAATCTTAATGGGCGCTGGAAGCCAATTCAATGCAGTAATAACTTCCCAAAAAGTAAATGGAAAATCAAAATTTGTAAGTTTATAGGGAAAGAGAATAGATGTGGGAATAACTGAGTAACTTTTTTTTCCAAAAAGGTGAATTTTGGATGTGCTAAATTGGCTGACTACCTGTGTTCTACAATTTTCCAGAATTAACTAAATTCTGATCGGTAGAAGAGTTTGACTTTTGGTATCAAACAACACTTTGTGTAACAGGAAACAAAGAACAGCATTAATAGACAGGCCTTTGAACAGGCTAAGATGTGTGGTGTTGTTTTGGATGAGTTAGTTTATGCAGATAGTGTTTGGGACCGAAATGAATAAACAATGGCCATGTTTTTATGGGAGTGTTAATGTTGGCTAATTTTAAAAGTAGGCGATGAAATAGTCACAGGTGACTAGTACGTTCAGATGAAAATAAGCAGGTGCTTTTTATTTTTATGAAGGCATCTATTTGTTCACCCTGAGTGTCTCAGTGATGAAGTTTGACTTTGTAGATGTTATGACTGAAGCCACATCAGATGGATTGGTTATATCATAGAATCCCTATGGTGCGGAAACAGGCTATTTGGGCCAACCAGTCCACACCAACCCATTTTCCCCCTATAACCCCCACTAAGCTCCACATCCCTGGATGCTATGGGGCAATTTAGCATGGCTAATTCACCTAGCCTGCACATCTTTGGACTGTGGGAGAATGTGCAAACTCCTTTACTTCAGTAAAGCCTTTGATAAGGTTCCACATGGTAGGCTACTGGAGAAAATACCGAGGCATGGGATTGAGGGAGATTTAGCAGTTTGGATTAGAAACTAGCTTTCTGTAAGAAGGCAACGAGTGGTGGTTAATGGAAAATATTCAGCCTGGAGTCCGGTTACTAGTGGTGTGCCTCAAGGATCTGTTTTGGGACCACTGCTGTATGTCATTGTTATAAATGACTTGGACGCAGGCATATGTGGATGGGTTAGTAAGATTGTAGATGGCTGTAAAGTCGGTGGAGTGGTGTTCAGTGTGGAAGAATGTTGTAGGGAGAATGGGAGAATTGGATAAACTGTAGAATTGGGCTGAAAGGTGGCAAATGGAGTTCAATACAGATAAATGTGAGGTGATTCACTTTGGGAAGAATAATAGGAAGGCAGAATATTGGGTCAATGGAAAGATTTTTGGTAGTGTGGATGTCCAGAGGGATATTGGTGTCCATGTACATAGATCCCTGAAAGTTGCCACTCAGGTTGATAGTGCTATTAAGAAGGCTTACGGTGTGTTAGCTTTTATTGGTAGAGGGATTGAGTTCTGGTGCCGTGATGTCATGCTGCAACTGTACAAAAGGTTAGTGCGGCCTCACTTGGAATATTGTGTGCAGTTCTGGTTGCCCCATTACAGGAAGGATGTGGAAACGTTGGAAAAGGTGCAGAGGAGATTTACCAGGATGTTGCCTGGCCTGGAGTAAAGGCCTTATGAAGAAAGGCTGAGGGACTTGGGTCTGTTCTCATTGGAGAGAAGAAGGCTAAGAGGGGATTTAATAGAGACATACAAGATGATCAGAGGATTAGATAGGGTGGACAGTGAGAGTCTTTTTCCAAGGATGATGACATCAGCTTGTACAAGGGGGCATAGCTACAAATTGAGGGGTGATAGATTTAAGACAGATGTCAGAGGCAGGTTCTTTACTCAGAGAGTGGTAAGGGTGTGGAACGCCCTGCCTGCCGATGTAGTTAACTCAGCCACATTAGGGGCATTTAAACAGTCCTTGGATAAGCATCTGGATGATGATGGGATAGTGTAGGGGGATGGGCTTAGATTAATTCACAAGTCGGCACAACTTCGAGGGCCAAAGGGCCTGTTCTGCGCTGTAATGTTCTATGTCCACGCCCGAGGGTGGAATTGAACCCCGGATCCCTGGCACTGTGATCCAGTAGTGCTAACCACTGAGCCACCGAGCTGCTCAATTTCTTTCTGATTGAAGATTTTGGGCTTATTGGTAAAGAGGTGAAGTTCAGGGTGAGAACGAATCAATTTTTTTTTGCAGACAAGGAGCAGTTTAGTATTACTGCGTGTTGAGTGGTTAAGCTATGTTATGAAGAGAAATGGAAATTTTAATTCAGCTCTCATGGAAGGCACAAGATTCAGCAGAACCTCTAACATTTTGGAAGGGCTGGTGAAGTGACAGTGCGAGGAAGGGAGGAGTTGAAGAGCCTTTATTTTTACTGTTGACGAAATCCTGTAAGTCCCTGTTTTTTTCAAAATATGAAGGAGTCAGGTTGGTAGATTTCAGACAGGTATTTGTGGAGAGTTCAGAGTTGTTGTAGCCAATAAATCATGAGGAGAAGAAAGACCCCCCCACCCCGCGCTCTTTCTTACTCCTGCTCCTCTCCCATTTAAGTAATCTTAATCTCCTGTTATTTTGCCCAGGACTACAGATTTTTCTGAAAGGGGATAGTTCTTTTCTTTCCCCAACATAACCTTGTTCACGTGGGGACAGTTTGTGCTATTGCTTCCCGTTTTGGGTGTAATTTTGCTAATTCTGAGCTGCTCCTGAGTTGTTTTTTTAGTTGGAAATTTGAAGGAGTGCAATATTGGAAGAGGTTGCCCTAAGAATAGGTCTTATTGCTGAGTGATAAGTTTCACAGTATCTCCAACTTAATGGACAATGCCTTTATACTGAGGTGGGGGGGGGGAGCGGTGGGGAAGGAGGAGAGACATTTGCCTTAAAAAAAATACTTGAGTCACAATGTAAATGTTTGCCTGTATAACTGATACAGATTAGAGGATTCATAAAGAATAAGTTATGAATGAAGGATGTTTGAATTCCATAAGAAGGGCTTTAAAATAAATCATTTCAAAAGTCTTAGTGACTATGAATGCTTATCAGCTTTTCATGCTTAATGTCTATGAATCAGAATGAATTTGAGGATTTAACGTGTATGTCTATATGAACTTGTGGCAATATCTTTCATGTAATGCCTGGATAATTAAGATTTGATGATAAATTATAAATGTTTGTGTAGTTTGCTCAATCTCTCCCTTGGGTGTTTCAGAGTTATATTTTGCAACTTTTATTTGGCGTTATTTGAATCTCTGATTATAACCTCTCTATATCGTAGGTGGAGGTGGGGGAGTGAAAGAAAGGGGAGAGCGAGGGCTAAGTAAATAAAAGTCTTTTTAAAATTGCAACCTTCATTTCTATCTTTTTGTCTGTTTACACACTTATTGGTTTTGGTTTTAAAGAATAGGCTTGTGCATTTGCTGTAATATTTGGGAATACTTTCAACTGTAGGTGCATTTCTACGGTAAAATGTTGTAATGTAAATAACGAACACTAGATGTCACACCAGCCATTTCCACGGTTTGCACGCCACCTCAAAGTATCTGTATGTTTGGGATGAATCTGTGCTGCTGAACAAAGTACTGTGCAGTTAATGTCAGTCCTAATTATTTGGCTTTGAGAATAACTGCATTATTATGGTCATTAAACTCCTTTCAGCTTGCAATTTTTTTTAAAACAATGCTGATTTCAAACTTTTTAACTTTTTAATGTCAATTGGAGATAGCAAGAACTGCACATGCTGGGGTCAGTGTCAATTGTGTTGAGCTAGAGGAACACAGAGGTCAGGCAGCTTCAGAAGAGCAGGAGAGCTGATGTTTCAGGTTTACATCCTTTGTCAGGACCTGAGGAGGGTCTAAACCCAAAATGTCATCCTCCTCCTCTGCTGCCTGACCTGCTCTGTTCCTCCAGCTCCACATTAGATTGGTAATCTCAATTGTCAATGTAGCTTCCTGTTCTTGGGCTGTTGTCATGACCAAATTGATTAAACAAGACTTTTTTTTTTAAAACTTAATGTTTAACAGTAAAGATGTGTTCCCAAAAGTATGCAACTTAGGTTGAAATGAAACATTTTAAGTGTACACAATTCACTCTGTAGTTCCTGGGTAAATTGAAATATCTTCCTTTTCTGTAAAATTTGGCATTGATAACTGTGTAGCAAACACTTGTGCTGTTTAACTTGGTTCATGGAGAACTACAAATACTGTAATTTTAGCTCCATCTTCATGAGGTGAGTGATACATTCGCCTCCAGTAAAGAGGGTACAAGGTATCAACTCTCTGAATGGGACATCCCTCTGTAATGAATAAAAATTTATGTAGTTCATGTCTGTACTGCAATCAGTCTTAGTTAATTCACACTGGGCCAGAAGACCAGGGTATCTTCCAATTCTGAGGAGGGGTCACTGGACCTGAAACATTAACAGATTTTTTTTTCCTTTACAGTTGTTGCTAGATCTGAGCATTTCCAGCAACTAAAAAACAAATGAACTGTAGATGCTGTAAATCAGGAACAAAAACAAAGTTGCTTCAAAAGCTCGGCAGGTCTGGCAGCATCTGTGGAGGCGAAAACAGTTGACTTTTCAAGTCTGGTGACCCTTTCCTCTGTTCTGAGAAAGGGCCACTGGACCCGAAATGTTAACTCTGTTTTCTCCTCCACAGATGCTGCCAGACCTGCTGAGCTTTTCCAGCAACTTTGTTTTTGTTCCTGATTTATAGCATTCACAGTTCTTTTGCTTTTTATCTTCCAGTTTCTCAAGTAAATGTGTCATTGTGTAGCGTGTAGATTGTCAATGCATTGGTGCTATTAATAACTCATGTCATTACCTAGAAAGTAGCTAATGTGTCCATCGTGTGGACTGTAAATCACTTTCACTCTAGTCAGCTTTCCTAAACAATAGCCGTGAGTTTGCCAAGCGTGTCCCGGTATGGGAAAACTGCCAAACTCTGGTTGCTTCTATTCCAAAATGGAGCTTATTTGGACCTTATTTGGTCAAGCAAGTATTTATCTCCTAGCTCCCTTTTAAATACTAACCAAAGTTAGGGTCTCTACTGTCCATCTGTTGATCATCTTTCCTCTTGTGCAATACATATGTTTTTGCTCACTTCACTAGATACAATAAAATCCACACGCGTTAAACTTTAAATGACCATAGGGCTATTTTTGGAGCTATACAGATGTAGCCATTAATAACTTTCTAAATAATTCATACTTGTACAATACAGTACAGGAACTGGCCCTTCAGCTCATCATCAGCTTGGTGCTGATTCTAATCCTTCCTTAGACCTGCTATTTATTGCCCATGCATGGTTTCTATTTTTTTTTTGCCTCCCGTTCATGTGAATATCAAGATATGCCTTAAATGGAGCTAAGATGCTTGCTTCCATCACTTTTTGGCAGTGTGTTCCATGCAGCCATCATCCTCTGTGTGAATTTTACCCCGCTCTTCTCCCTTTTAAATTTTCCCTCCCTCTTACCTTCAATCTACTTTTGTATTTGACCTTTCAACCCTGGGAGGAGAAGCCTCTGACTATCCATCCTATCTATGCCTATCATAATTTTGAAGACCTCTATCAGGTCCATAGGTAGGCCACTAGTGGTGATTAACGTGAGAAATATCACTTTTGTAGCAGCTGAACCTTTTGAGAGTTAAGTCTGAATTCAAATACAAAAGGAAAACATTGCAACTGCTGTAAAGCTGAAATAAAAAGCAGAGCATGTTGGAATTCAATGAAGTAGCATCTGGGAAGAAAAAACTGGCGCTTTAGGTCAATGACCTTCTCATTACAGAAATGATCTCTGTGCCCACTTGCTCACAAAATGCAGGATATTTGGAGTCTGTTAGTAAAATACTAGTGAGTTTTCAAAAGATTTGTAGCTCAGGTTGAGTTTCCAGATGTGAGTTTGCTCACTGAGCTGACCATCCCCTGAGAAAAAGAACAGGAAATGACATCACCAACCCAAGGAAACCTATTCAGATAAATAGAAAGCAGGACATAACACCAGCGCTTCATCGGAGGCTCACTGATGATGTTACCTAGAATGGTGAGGGATTGTCTGGGAACGAACGTTCCAGCTCAGTGAACCAGCTTACATCCGGAACAAAATAAAGATCCACGCATTTGTGGACTGAGGAGAGTGCGACTGTGTTGAAGGTGGAAGGAAGACGTCGGGTTGGCTGTGCACCCTTGCAACCGGTGGATCTTAATGCTGGCTTCGGCCTAACGCTGGTTCAGGGGAGCAGCCAACCTGCAACGATGGCTGCGGCGAGTGCTCGTGCCCCAGGTCAGGGGGTCCGGAACACCATCCACGTTTCCGTGAAGAAGGTGGATGAAGGTGCACCTGTGGACCGCACCTTCTTCGTGAAGAGGGTCCTGTTGGACTGTTGTGGGTTCACTGCTGCGGACATTTACTGCCTGCAGGATTTCCCTGGAGGAGGTTTCTACGATGTAACCTTCAGGAGTGCCAAGCTTTGCGAGCGCTTCCTGGAGGTTTTCAAGGAGAAAGGAGGTGAGGGCCCCCTCTCTGTACTGACCGCCGTCCCGCTGTTCGTGATGCCAGCGCAGAGGAGCCGTATGGTGACTGTATACATGTACAACCCGCATGTGCCAGCAGCTGATGTCCTGACCTCCCTTGGAAGGTACGTGAAGGTGGAAGGGGACCTAACTGACATAATGGACCCCTTCGGGATCTGGACCAGTAAGAGGCAGGTCAGGGTGACGCTGCGGACGGGAACATCATACACCCACCGTCCAGCTTCGTGATCGGCGGGAGCAAGGGCTACCTGACCTACGCAGGGCAACCCAAAGTCTGCCATGCCTGTGGTAGGTCAGGTCACGTGGTGGCCGACTGCAAAGCCACCATCTGCAGGGAGGAGGGACACCTTGCAAAGGATTGCCCAAAAGGAAAAAAGCTGCAATTTTTTTTGCGGGGAAGCGGGCCACATCTACAGGGCATGCCCGCGGTGGGGGACCACCTACGCCCAGGTCGCCGGCAGGGGCAATGCAGGGCAAGCACCACCCGCCCCGACCCGCCCTGGAGGAGAGGAAGGCACCAGGCCCCTGTAAGGACCCCCCTAGTGTGCAGGAGGGACCAGCCCCGTAGGATGGACCCGAGGCCAGCAAAGCGCCCCTGAAGGCTCTGCTCGCACCCCCCCCCCCCCACCCCCCAACAACCTGGATTCGATGGAGGAGGTGACAGGTGACCCGGGTGACGGTGATCCAGTGGACGACGGCCCGGAAGGCAAGGAGGAAGGCACGCCGGAGGGCCCCAGCTCCGCAACCAACAGGCGGGAAGTGGCAGCTACAGGGGGGCTATAAGAGTTCCTCTGACGAGGGGGCTTCCACCCCTGCTGGCTACGTGCAGGCCGGTCATCCTAGGCGGAGATTTCAACTGCATCATCGATGCAGATGGAAGATCCGGTGTCGGGGGAGTCAACTGGACGTCACGTCCAGATTTCTGATGGGCACGGTGAAGGACGCCAAGCTGCTCGATGTCTTCAGCACCCCTGAAGACGGACCGCAGCGGAGATACACCTGGTCGCAGCCAGACGGGTCTGTTCGCTCAAGGATAGACATCCTGTATGTGTCACGGGCATTCTCGGTCAAGTCCACTGGCACCGAGCCGGTGTTCTTCTCTGACTACTGCCTCCTGCTGGCCGACTGTCACTTACAGGATGACCAGCAGGCCGGCAAGGGGACGTGGAAGCTCGACACGACTCTGTTGACCCCAAAGAACGTCGAGGGAGCTTAAGAGGGAATACGCCGGTTGGAGAACCGTGAAACCCCTCTTTGAGTCTCCAGGCGACTGGTGAGAGACGGTGAAGGAGAACATCAAGAGGTTCTTTGTCCTCAAGGGTGTTCGGAAGGCGAGAGAGAGGCGGGGAAAACTGTCGCGACTCCAGAAGAGGGTGCAGAACCTGCTCCTTCCATAGTTAATGGGGGTCGATATCACAGAGGACCTCCACGAGGTGAGGGGCCAGCAAGCCTCACTCTTCGCCGCGGAGGCCTCCAGGATAATATTCCGGTCCAGGGTCCGCTCCGTGGAGCAGGACGAGACGTGCTCACGTTTCTTCTTTCAGAAGGTGCACAAAGAGAGCTCTGTGCTTAGCCGGCTGAAGGAGGACGACGGCTCGGTGACGTCGTCTTGGCCCGACATTTTGAGGATCAGCAGATCCTTCTATGCCGGACTGTACGATGTGAAACCCACGGACAGCACGGCCTCCAAGTCGTTCCTGTCGTCTATCACGGAGGTCTTAGACGATGGCACGAGGGAGTGGCTGGACCGGCCGATTTATCCCTGGACGAGCTGACCAGAGCCCTCCAGTCCTTTTGAGAGGAATAAGACTCCCGGGAGTGATGGCTTACCAGTCAAGCTGTATTCCACTCTGTGGGACCTGGTCAGCCAGGACCTGCTGGAGGTGTACGATAGTGCGCTTCGGGCAAGGGAAATGTGCAAGTCCATGAGGAAGGCCATCATCACCCTCATTTACATGAGGAAGGGGGAGGGGGTAGAAATTAAGAATTGGCATCCCATTTCACTATTGAACGTGGACTACGAACGTCACCCTTGCCCTGATGGCTACCTTTGTGTGCAGCTGCATCAATCCTGGCCAAGGTCATAGCCAACCGGGTCAGGTCTGTCCTGGAGTCGGTGATTCACCCTGACCAAACTTGTGCTGTGCCGGGCAGGAAGATCGCTGAGAGCCTCGCGCTCATCAGGGATACAATCGCCTACGTGCAGAACAGGCGGATGGACGCCTGCCTTGTCAGCCTGGACCAGGAGAAGGCCTTCGACAGGGTCTCTCATGCTTACATGAGGGATGTCCTCTCCAAATTGGGGTTCGGGGAGGGCATCCGCAATTGGGTCCGGCTGCTCTACACCAACATCGTTAGCGCAGTCTCGATCAATGGGTGGGAATCGGACAGTTTTCCTGTCAGGTCTGGAGGCAGGCAGGGCTGCCCGCTCTCTCCTGCCTTGTTCATGTGCTGTGTGGAGCCCTTCGCTGCATCTATCAGGAAGGGCGTGAGCCTGAAGGGCATGACTATCCCAGGCAGCGGAGGCTTTCAGGTCAAGACCTCCCTGTACATGGACGACGTCACCGTCTTCTGCACCGATCGTCATCAGTGAGTAGGCTGTTGGACATCTGGGGCCAGTTTGAACTGGTCTCGGGTGCCAAAGTCAATAGGGTTAAGAACGTGGTCATGTTCTTCAGGAACAGGGACGACTGCTCCTTCATCCTCTTCACTGTCAGGACAGACTACCTGAAGGTGCTGGGTGTTTGGTTCGGTGGAGCTTGGGAGGAGCGTATCACCAATCTGAAGCAGAAGCTGTGCAGGTGGACACTCCGGTCCCTCTCCATCGGGGGTAAGAACCTGGTTGTCAGGTGCGAGGGGCTTTCGGTACTGTTGTATGTGGCGCAGGCCTGGCCTATTCCGTGGACCTGCGCCGCTGCGGTCACCCGGGCCATCTTCCACTTCATTTGGGGATTGAGGATGGACCGGGTCCGCAGGGACAAATACCTGGAAAACGGGGGAAAGGGCATACCAAACGCCACCCTCGCCCTGATGGCTACCTTTTTGTGTGCAGCTGCATCAAGCTGTGCGTAGATCCTCAGTACGCAAACGCCAAGTGTCACTACTTACTGAGGTTCTACCTGTCCCTGGTGTTGCAAAGGATGGGCCTGGCCTCGTTGCCGTGGAACGCTCCGAGTAGTTGGACCGTCCAGTACCACGTGTCCTGTGTGGAGAAATTTTTGAAAGGAAATGCCTTTGACCACAAGGCCATCAGGTAGTGGTCAGAACGTAGTATCCCCGAGACCCTTCGGGAAAAGGAGAGGGTGGATCCCGTCGTGTGGTTCCCCACGCAGACTGCCAAAGTCGTTTGGCAGAATGCCTCATCGCCAGAACTTTCAAACAAGCACAAGGACATTGCTTGGCTGGCGGTGAGAGGGGCTCTGCCAGTGAGATCCTTTTTATGCATACCCGGAACCTCTGCGCTACCGCACGCTGCCCTCGAGGCGGCTGTGGGGGGGACGAGGCTTTGTCTATCACCTCCTTCTTCTGGAGTGTGCCTATGCGCAGGATGTCTGGAAGGGGATGCAGTGGTATCTGTCGAGGTTTGTCCCGAGCAGCTCCATGACGCGGGACTCCGTGCTCTACGGGCTGTTTCCCGGGACGCACACTGAGACCAACATCAACTGCACCTGGAGGACCATCAATGTGGTGAAAGATGCACTTTGGTCTGCCTGCAACTTGCTGGTCTGCCAGCTGAAAGAACTGACCCCAACCGAGTGTTGCAAACTGGCGCACTCCAAGGTCCAGGACTACGTGATGAGGGACGCGCTAAAGCTTGGGGCAGCTGCCGCCAAGGGCCGGTGGGGAAAGACCACCGTATGAAACCCCTCGTCCAGAATAGAAACAAGTGCCCTATCTGGTAACTGGGCCCAGCTGGCGCCTTCCCCAACTGGTCGCCTGGCCAATGGGGACTGTGTGGGGAGACGATTGCCAGGGTTTTTTTTTCTTTGTTTAGTTTCTTCCTTTGGTGTACATATCCCCTGGGTAACCTGGAGCGGCTTGCATGACTGGGTAGGTGTATAATTTTTTTTGTACATTCTATGAATAAAGTACATTTTTTCAAATTGTCACTTTTTTTAAAAATGTCTGAAAACTAGCCTTCCAGCTCAGCGAGCAAACTCACATCCAGTAAAATACTGAGGATCTTAAAAGAGCTGGTCCAATATCTGTTCCAGCAAGAGTCTCTCCTTGTGAAAAGAAATGTGTCCACAGTGAAGTGCGACAGCTTTGGTTTTGTTTATCCACGTGTTCCTGAATGAAATACATTGTACTTATTTCTGCTGCTCCCATCTGTACAGACTCCAGTGCAATTTGCCCAGTAATCTGATGCAATCATACAACAATTTTGAAAACATTTTCTGACTGACTCTTTTGTCTTGAGCCCTTTGCAAAAACAGCCTTTCGTAATTGTACAAATATAATACTTGGGCCAAATATTATTGTCACTGTGTGTCCCAGCATTTGGCTGGAAAGCTGGGAACGATGCTTATGGCATGGAAGTGTACCACACACTCAGTGATCTGGAGATGTTTAGGCCATCCAGGCAGGTTCTAATTAGAGAGCGAAATGGGTGTGGCAAGACCTAAGTTTTCACTCCCTCCACTGCCCTTTTGAGCCATAGTTCAAATAAACACACCAACCATGAATCTGCAGGGATGTCACAGAGTTGATCGGATAATCTCTCCACAGAGTGAGGGCCTGACTGTTTTGGGCTTCTTATTTGTTTAAAATACCTGTGTTAGAAAGAAGAGATTTGTGATGTTGCTTCAACGTCTCAGCTGGTCTCTAAGGACAAGTATTTTCTCCACCATCACTGCCAGTGGTAAAATGCCAAGAAGGCAATGGGCACCTCCGTGGCAAGTTTACAGCCTGCCACAACTGAGATAATTACTGAGGGTATTGAGCTGAAAGGTAGGTCCAGGGGTAGTTTTTTTTTGAATCTCCAAAAAAGTCAGTCTTCTTTAAAAATGAACTAACTTTTGACTTCACACACCACCTGGAAGGGTGTCCTTGTCTTTGCTGGCAATCAAGCCCAAGAATCTCTCCAATTTCTCAGATACTCGATCACTTAATGGACTGTAGATAATAAGCCGTGTCAGACTGCAACCGATACGTCAAGGCAATGGCAGGCAATGTGCAGTTCCAAGTGTCACACACAGACCTGATGAGCAGAGGTCAATGTAACTAACTACATCACTCTTTGACTTCAAATGTAACCCCCTAAGAAAGAGAAAATTAATATGATTTTCTCTTTCTTAGGGGTAGATAGGGGGTTCCATTTGAAGTCAAAAAAAGTGATGTTGTATCTCTAGCCATGTGGTTCCAGTAGGCTACAGATACAACCACATCTGTCCAACAATGTGTGGAAAAAATTGTCCAGATATAATACAGCATAGTACGGGCCCTTCAGCTAACGATGTTGTGCTGAACTTTTACCCTAATCCTAAGGTCTATCTAACCACCACCCTGACCTTATACTATCATCCATATGCCTACCTAACAGCTGTTATAAATGCACCTAATGAATACAACTCTACTCCCCTCTCTGGCAATGCATTCCAGGCCCTGGCCACTCTCTGAGTAAAGAACCTACCTCAGATGTCTCCCCTATAACTACCTCCATTCACGTTTTTAAAACTATGTTTCCCCTCGTAATAGCTACCTCCACCCTAGGAAAAAGTCTCTGCCTGTCTACTCTATCTATATACAACCAGACAAATCAGCCTAAGACCCTACGGGTGGGGTTTCAGGACGCATTCACCAGCTGCATAATGTACAGAACCATTCATGTCTCCTCTGACACTGAAGCAATCCATGTCCAATTGTTGCAGGATCTGGACAACATCCAGGTAGGCTTAACAAGCCGTGGGACAAAGTGCTTGTCCTCGGTTGCCCTCAAGAAATGTAATGCTGGCTCAGCCAGTGATGTCCACATCCAATGAGTGAATAAAAAGAAAGTGACAAGCCCCATTTGCACCACACAAGTGCACAGCAATGGCCACCTCCAGCAAGGCAGAATCTAACTTTGGCCCTTTTGGCATTTAATTACATCACCAGCAGTGAATCCACCATGATCAACATCCTGGGGATTACCATTGAGTGGAAACTGAACTGGACTAGTCATATAATGACCGGCTCTACAAAATCATGTCAGGCACTAATAATCCTGCAGCGAGTAACTTGCCTCCTGACTCTCCAAGCCTGTCTGCCATCTATAAGGAGACAGGGGTGGAAAAGATCAGGATATGAAGGAATACTCCCCATTTTTTGCCTGGATTGGTGCACATCAACACTCAAGCTGAACACCATCCAGGGACAAAGCAACCTACTTGATTGGTATCACTTCTACTTGCTTTCGTCCCTACGTCCCCTCATACTGCAAGTCCAAGGCAGCGACTCCCCACCACCTTGTCAAGAGCAACTATGGATGTGCAGTAGATGCTAGTCCAGCCAGCGATGCCCACATATGTTTTTTTTTCTTTTTGGAAAAAGCTATTCAAGACTAATATAAAGTTGATGTATTTTTTTTTCAGTTGTTGAGATAGGATTGCTGTCTCTCAACTCGAGATATTAACAACTTTAACCTTTAACAACACATTCACTTTTTAATAACTGTATCTCAAGAATAATTGAAAATACAGTCTTAATGGAGCCTAAGTAACAGCTTAAAATGCCTATGACCTGTCCTCATTTTAAATCTGGCATGCTCACCAGAGGATTGGTCTCTAATAGCTTTAATTTTCTCATTGTGAGTGAATTGGTGTCAGATACATTCACCTGTGCTTTCAACAAATTTTATTTGTTTTTCTCTATTACAAGTGCTACACTTTTTTCACTCTCTTGCACTCTCCTTTTGTCATCACACCTATTCTAAAGAATGGACTTGAGGGTGCAGAGATGGAGGATTTTAGTGACAAGCTCTGCCAAGCTAACCTGGTGATGTTCTCCGTGGGACAAACAGGATTTGAAAGTGTGCAAGCTCGAACTTCCAATGAAGTGAACGAAAGGTCACAGCTGAAGTTGCTTGTATTTTTCTAGCAAGAGATACTGGGGCGGTGGGGAGAGGTGTTTAGTTGTCGAGATCTGCAAGGAAGACTTCCTTTATGAGAAATAAATAATGTCATGGAATTTGCCACCTCTTCCAATTTCACTGCCCGCAATGAAATTACCTCCTCATTCTTATTTTGTCATTTTGTTCATATGTCAGAATGGCCTCCTCCCATGCTTTTTAAAATTCACTTAAATGCTGGCCTATCTCTCCTGTTCCTGATTTCCGTCTGAGAAGTAGTGGTGAGCTACCTTGGACCATTGCAGTAAATGTTCTCTGTATCCCGCAATGCCACTAGAGAGGGAATTTCCGGATTTTAACCTAGTAATAATGAAGGAACAATATTGTGTTTTTATTTTAAATATAAATTTACCAATTCAGGATGGTGAGCAGCTTAGAACTTCGGGTCTGGAATTCCCACGCATAATGGTTGTGGATTTCGAAAGAGCTGTCCAAAGAGCCATGGTGATTTTTTTTTTCCTCCTGCGGCACAACTTGTAGATGGTACACACTGCTGCTGTGTGCTGGTGGTGGAGGGGTTGGATGTTGGTGGACATGGTGCCCATCATTTGGGCTGTTTTTGATCTGGATAGCATCCAGCTTCATGAAGGTTTCTGGAGTAGCACTCATCTGGTCAACTGGAGAGTATTCCATCACATTCATGACTTTATGCCTTTTAGATGATGGTCAACAGCTGAGTTACTCATTGCCGTATTCCTAGCCTCTGATCTGCTCTGTGCTATAGAGACCATGAATGGCTAGCCCAGTTGAATTTCTAGTCAAAAATAATCACCAGGATGTTAGCATTAAATTTGGTGATGGTAACAACATTACATGTTAAGAGGCAGCAATTAGATATTTCTCTGGGTATGGTCATTACTTGGTCTTTGTGTGGAATGGATGTTATGTGCCACTTGTCAGCCCAAGCATGGATATTGCCCAAGTATTACTACATTAGGACATGGACTACTTCAGTGTCTGAGGAGTTGCGAAGATGTTGAACATTATGAAATAATCGGCGAATGTAACTACTTCTGCCCTTTTGGAGGAAGGTCGTTGAAGCAGCTGACTATGTTTGGGCCTAAGACCAATGCAACAGGGCTAATGTAACAAGGGCTCTTTTCTCAAAGCATTTTACTGCCAATCATCTATTTCCTGAAGTGCAATAACTGTTCAATCTGGGGGAAGAGTCAATTTGTACTCAGCATAATAATGATTTCTTTTGTTCTCTCTGTTGCTTTTAAGAAACAAATATTAGATGGGACATCTGAGAATTGAAAGTTACAGTTGTTACCTGTTCTAGGCAAGACAAAAACCTCAATTTTGCTTCTGACAGGTTGGTTTAATCTCAACTCATTTCTGAACTTGCCGGGATAAGCATCGCTTTTAAAAGTGATTGATGCACGAAGAATCCTTTTATGATGTGTGAATGGTGTCCAACTTTTAAGAACTGAATTGATTTGGTTTTCACAGAACTGTTTTGTCCTAATTTAATCAAACACTTCAACCCAATTACCCCAGATAACAAAGTGTGGAGCTGGATGAACACAGCAGGCCAAGCAGCATCTCAGGAGCACAAAAGATGCTGCTTGGCCTGCTGTGTTCATCCAGCTTCACACTTTGTTATCTTGGATTCTCCAGCATCTGCAGTTCCCATTATTTCTAACCCAATTATCCCAATCAGTTCAGAAATAACAAGGTTCTCAGTTCTTGTTAAATAAGTTCATTGATAACTTTTTCAGGATTGTGTAGTTGGCAGCAAAGTTTGACATGCTGCAGAATCCTATAATCTATTCTTCTTTTTTTTTCCAATTAAAATAGAAAGTACTGAGCTACAATGTTCTACAAAAGGTTACAGGTTAATTCCTGGGATGGTGGGATTGATGTATGGGGAAAGGTTGAAATAAATTAGGATAACTTTTTCTAATGTTCAGAGGAATGTAGGAGGAATCTCCATAATTTTTATAGATTTCTATTTGAACAGGGTAAATGCAGAAAGAATGTTTACAATGGTGGGGGATGGGGAGAGTTCAGAAGCAGGAGTCATAGTCTAACATTACCTGGTAAACCACTTGGGCCTGAGATGAGAAGATATTTCTTCTCTTGCAATAGAGAGCCTATGGAATTTGCTACCACAGAAAGTAGTCCAGGCCAAAGCATTGTGTGAGTTTTAAGGAGCTGGATGTAGTACTTCAGGCTAAAGGATTATAGATGAGGAAAGAGAAGCTGTCCAGTTCAACAGCCTGCTCCTTGTAGCCATGAACATGGGCTTGGAGGGCTAAATGAACCACAGTTTTGTTTTTGTTTGTTTAGAACAATTTTAACTCCTTGCTATTACCTTTGTAGATTTTCTGTTTCGAGCCCTTTCCTTGTCCAACCCTCTTGTTTTGTGAGGAAGAGACTTTAGCTTTTCAATTAGCACTTGTGTGGTATTAAAGGACTGGTATTACCTTCTGTTGGTATTCACTGAGTTGGCTCCCTCTGTGCCCATTGACTCTCTGATCCTTTTGAGGAGCAGCAACTAGAACACTAGTTCCAACCTCATTCCCATAGGGTTTTACCAGTTTTCTTTTAACTCATTTTATCTGTCAGCTTCTTTATTACCACTTGAACCTTTCTGGAATGCTACGCTCATCACTGATGAACAAACAGACTTCAGATCAGCCAATCTCAAAATTTCTAAGTGACACTCTGTCACCATTTTAGTGAATGATATTGGACAGATCCTCTCTGACACTCTGATTTGAATCAAATGTTTTTTTTTAAGTTAACATTTGGTATAGCTTAGCAAGTTAGAGGGTTATTTTCTAATTTGCAGAGAAACATCAATTAAGAGAGCTGCTCTCTCATGAAATACAACTGGCTGAGAGTTTAAACAGAGTCACCATGAGACCTGGTGACCTCAGCCAGTGGGAGAATTGATCCCGCACTGTTGGTATCGGCAGTCCTGCCAACTGAGCTAATCAAACACCACAAACTAACTTGTGGTATTTGTCTCTGCCTCCCTAACCGGTTCTTCCTCTCACCCATCCCTTCCTCCCACCCCAAGCCGCACTCCCATCTAAAAAAAAAGCTCTCTGATGAAGGGTCTAGGCCCGAAACGTCAGCTTTTGTGCTCCTGAGATGCTGCTTGGCCTGCTGTGTTCATCCAGCCTCACATTTTATTATCTTGGTATTTGCCACTTCTATCAGCAGAAGGGTAGGTTTTGGTGGAACATTTTTTAAGCAGGTCTGGCAGCACTTATGGAGAGAAAGCAGAGTTAATGTTTTTAGGCCCAGTGACCATTCCTTAGAATTGGCCCTTCAGGGTTATTTGAAGTAGTTTCCTATTACCAGCGAACTAATCTCCCTTAGGCTTGACACAGATCGAAGTGATCTATGGTTGAAGAAAGTCCACTGTATTTACAGAGAGGCATTACTTTTGGATAACCAGGCTTGTTGCACAATAATAAGACATAATATGTTTTGGTCAGGCATAATTTACTAAGACTTCAGAGAGCTGGTACGGATATATCTGCTATCTTTAAAAGCTAGGCTGGAATTCCTTGCTTCCAGCTATTCTACTGATGAAACATGAACATTAGCCCTTCAGAACCATGACCTTAAGTGGCAATTATTGCATAATAGATAATGACCATCCTATTTAATGTCTTGAATATTCCTCAACCTTTTAATATTTCCAGTCTGGTATTTCAAAGCAACAGTAGAGGAAACAAAGGCATCCTAGATTGTTACTATATCTTAAACTTGTCTGTCTGCTTTGATACTTCCATTATTTGTTTTGTAGTTAATATCATTAACACCACACAGAGGACATTGTGCTCCTCTCAGATTCTTTTGTACTTTTTCCCCTGCCCCAACCCCCATTATCCTGATGGATCTCATTATCTGCATGCTACAGACTTGGAAATAATGTACAGAACAGACTGGAAATTTCATTATTGCCTATCTTCAAATCAAAACTACTCCAACTCCTAATTATGCTGTTGGGGTGTGTGCGTAGTCAGACACTGAACTCCTTTTCCAAAACACTTGAAAATGGGCCTCTTGCTAAACATTCAAAATTAATTTCTGAAACCAAAGTAGTAGCTCACTTTTTTTTCTTTGACATGTATTTTAAAGAATCGCATGCTGTCTCGATCTTGAATTCATTTCACTTGTACGGTTTAAGACAAAAACAAACCCTGAGCAATTTCTTCTTTGTGACTTGGTAATTTAGAAGAACTGTGTATTGCTTGTATCTCAAGGTTGAGACTTAAATTTTTTTTAAATTAGTATTGCATTTGTTGTTTTTAACTCAAGAAATATTCAATAGAATGAAAATTGAACCTGATGTAGTTTGGGCTTTGACAGGTTATCGTGTAGGTTGAAAAATTGCACAGTATTACAGCAAATCTTCTCTGGTAAGAGAGGGAATGTATTAATGTGTGCTAGAGATTAGTAGGCTACTGCCACTTAGTTGATCTTAGTCATTGGAGTGGCATCAATAGGTCTCAGTTCGAATGGGCAAAAGTGCTTTCAGGAATATTTCCCTAGATCTGTTAACCAGCCTCTCCTGCTGGAAGGTGCAAATAGTGTCTACAAATCAGCTGGAAGTAGGATCATGTTCTGCTATGACAATGTAGTTCAACTGACTCCAATAACCAAGCTAAACATTTGGCTCTGTTTTTGGACAATTTGGTGTACCTATCAAATACATTCAGATGTAACATTCACGGAATTTGAGTCTCTCAAAGCTCCAATTACCCGAACGTATTCAGAGCACCAGGAATTAGTGTCTGGAAATCAAATGTTTCTTTAATAAAGGCAGGATTAGTATATCATAAACCTCTTCAGCGGAAGTTGATTTTCATCTCGGTTGGTGACACTGCATTTTTCACTGTAGGGTTTTCTAATTTAAGTACACATCCAAAAGTCTTGTTTTGCTTTTACTATGTCATTCTCTCAAAAACAAATGAAGTATAAATACTGGTTTGAGACTTCCTCTTGGTTGAGTAACTGTAACATCTGACTGCAAATGATTGACTGAGTTTCTGAAGCATTATTGATTAAACAGACTTCGTTCTTCTCATGATTTTTCCAGGTTCTTTATATCAAGGACAATTTTTTGTGGTTCTGGATGCAGGTAAACAGGGTTAATACTACCACATCAAGCTTGTATTCCACATGTGTTGTCTATTGTTAAACTTATTAGCATGTTACACATTCAGTCAGCATTGTGACTGTACACCAGCTGCACACTTTCAAGTTTACATTTTCTGATGGTGAGGTTTTTTTCTCTGTTCCTAAATGTATGCAGACTGTTGACTGATTATTAATTAGCATTGCACAGATCAGGCTCAGTATCTGTCACCTTCTGGTTTGCAAGGATGAGTGGCACACTTTGAAGTGCATTAACCAACTAACTAAGAACTCCAACCATTTTTGCACAAGGTTCTGCTTTTTGTTAGTGTTCTAGTTTGTTTCATAAATTAATTTGTCTTCATTTAGCAATCAAACTCCTTTGTTTTAAAGCTTTAAGATTGGGAGAGATTTGGTTCAAAACAACACTTCTAGAGGTTAATGTACTCCTAATAACAAAATTATGATCTTGATACTGGTGACATTACCTTGGTTTTATTTAAAATAAAGTAGGTTATTGTCATTTTTGCCAGAGGTGTAGGTGCATGATGCTGAACAAAGGTTTTAGCAGAAGCACTAATTGTAGAAATTTTCTCTTCACTTTAGTCATGTGGTCTTTAAACATGAAAAAGCTTAAATATTGTGTATATGTTAGAATGCACAACGCTGCAGGTTTTCTGAATTTGTTAACAATGTGTTCAAGTATGCTGTTTGCTTTTGCTGATCTTCCTTCAACGGTTCATGGTTATTTTTAAAAAATCAAGATACTGTTGATCAAGAAAAAAAATGATTTCATGAAGGATTTTTTGTTTTGAGGAACTTGTACTTAACATGCTGTTTCTCAGATTTGTATTTCCTTTCCCATTCTGATCTTTGTTCTCCACCATTCTATCACCGCCATCACACTGAGAAAGTCTTTTTAAATTGTTGTTCCTCCTTTGATTTCTCACTTCTGGGGTTTTATTTCATGGTATAAACAATTTTCTTGACATTGATGCCAAGACATTTATTCAATATTCTCCAATGCATTGTCATTTTTTTTTAAAAGACATTTTTGCCTAGAGGTTTCATCTCCTATCCATTTGCCTACAGGTTCAACTGACCTTTCCAGGTCTGAAATATTTTCAGAACTGAAAGGCAAAATGTTCAATGGTGAAAAATGAGGCATTTCCTTTAAATTCCTCAAATACTTTGTTTAAGAATTGTTGGTATCAGTCGTGTTGCAAGAAATCAAATCTGCAATTCCTCAAGGCTCCAGGCCAGTCCTGGACAGTTGGCATCCTTACCACTGAACGTGCAGAATTCTATGCTGGTCTGTAACATCAATCTTTAGATTTCAGATGAGGAATTTCACACTAAGGCATATTCATCCAGCCACCATAGGGAAAATAGCTGAGATTTCTTAAGACACCAGATTCTAATGACCAATGTTGTCTGTGTTCTGCAAGTAATTTTATTTCTCTCAAATCTGAAATATATTCTTGTCAAGGTAGGTGCTTCAAGAAGACTTGGGCTTTATAGGTAATTTTGAAAAGAGTTAGGTTTGTATTTATATCTCTTAAATAATGTTAACTTAATGCAGGTTTCACTTCTTGGCTTGCCACTATTGCATCAAGATGAAATCAAATGTTTTGTATCATACTTGTTTGGCAATCTTTTAAACATCCATTTGCGAATCTGATTCAGTGTAAATAAATATTCCACAAACAGATGTGACTTCCATGCTACTGAAATTATCTATGACAATACAGTTTTCTCAGTGGATAAGCTGTCATCTTTTGTGAAATCCTGACTGCTAACAAATAGAATGGCAACTGTGGCGCAAAAGTAGAGTTGGTTGTGTGAATAAAAGGGTTTTATTGCCATTTGGTGTAAACAGAAGAAGGATTTTACTGACAACAAAGTGTGAAGCTGGATGAACACAGCAGGCCAAACAGCATCTCAGGAGCACAAAAGCTGATGTTTCGGGCCTAGAACCTTCATCAGAGAGGTAATCCGATGAAGAGTCTAGGCCCAAAACGTCAGCTTTTGTGCTCCTGAGATGCTGCTGGGCCTGCTGTGTTCATCCAGCTTCACACTTTATTATCTTGGATTCTCCAGCATCTGCAGTTCCCATTATCTCTGATCACAAGGATTTTACTGATGCATTTAAGATTCTTAAACCAAACCAGCACAACTTTGAGAAAGCAGCAGTCATCTTTTGTGAGAAAGGGAATACGAGCATACAAAATGAGAGCAGAAATAAGCCATTCAGCTTGTCGAGCCTGCTGAACTATTTAATAATCTCATGATAGTTGTGTTTTGACTTCCAGTCTCCCAACTACCCCAATAATATTTTTACCTCTGCCTTGGAAATATTTAAATAGGGAGGTGATAGCTTAGTTCAGTGGTATTTATCTCTATCTCTATCTCTATCTCAAAACAATTTAGTTCAGAGACCAAAAACAGAAATTGCTCGATCACAGCAGGTCAGGCAGCATCCATAGGGAGAAATCTTGCTTTCTCTCCATGTTTGCTGCCTGACCTGCTGCAATCTCCAGCATTTTCTGTTTTCAGCGCAGATTCCAGTATCTGCAGTAATTTGGTCCTACAGCTAATTCAGAGACTTGGGTTCAAATTCTGCTAGGGCAGATAGTGGAGTTTGAATTCAATTTTAAAAAGAAAATCTGCAATTAAGTCTAGTGACCATGTAACCTGTGATTTTTGATTTTTATTTTCCCCCTTCGGAAAGAAGCATTTGGTTCATTCTTCGTGTTTTTTTAAGGGGAGGAAACTTCCATACTTATCTGATTGACCAACATATGATTCCAGAGCCATAGCAATGTGATTAACAGTATTGGAGTGAGCAATAAATGCTGGTCTAGCAAGTGACTTCCATTATCCGTGAGCAATTTTTGTCTTAAAAAAAATTCCAGTGCCTTCTGAAGCAGTCTGTTGCAAATACTTTGAGGAGAAAGAAATCCCTTCAAATCCATCTTAAAATGATAACATCTAATTTGAAAAACAGTGGCCCATGTAGAAACAAAAACAGAAATTGCTGGAAAACTCAGCAGGTCTGGCAGTATCTGTGGAGAGAAAACAGTTCATTTTTTGGGTCTACTGGCCCTTCCTCAGAACTAATAATAGCTGGGAAAAACTATTTTCTGTGTGTGTGGTTTTTTTTTTCCTCTTGTGCAGAAGATAGGGTTGCCGAAGGTGAAGATAGACCCCGTAGAGAGAAAGACAGTTAGATGGATAATGGTCACCCATGGGACAGTGAATAGCTGCATGGTGCTGTGGTGACTCCCAACAGTTAGCACTGCTTTGCAGCCCTAGAGGCCCAGGTTCGGTTCTATCCTCCACACAGACATTGCCCCAGTCCATAGTATCCAGTGGTGTGCAGGTGAGGTGGGTCAGCCATGGGAAATCCAGAGTTACAGGGATAGATCAGAGGGTGGATCTGAGTTGGCTGCTGTTTGGAGGGTTGGCATGGACTTGATGGGCTGAATGGCCTGCTTGCACAGTGTAGGGATTGTATGATTTTTAATGGGGACTATTGGGGCTAACAATGGACTGTGTGTAATAGCAGGCCATACAATGAGGCCTAGTGTGTTGGAGCTGGAGTAAGGACATTGGAGAAGGTGCTTCAAGCCCTAAGATATTTGACTCCATATGAAATCCAGAAAGATGCAGAGTTCCCAAGTGGAAAAGTGTCCTTCCAGCTTGTGCTGAGCTTTGCTGGAGCACTGCTCCAAGCCTGAGACTGATGTTGGCCAAGAAATGTGCTGTAGACTTCAGTAAAAACAGGAAATAACTTCTCCATGTTCTCTGTGTCAAGTCATTCAGGGTCTTTTTGCTCTGCTATCAAGTTGCACTTCCACACTTCAATGGAAACCAGTCCAGTCTCTCCCAACTTCTCCTGGAAGAGAAACCATGTTTTTCTCCGGTATCAATTTAGTAAACCATTGAACTGCCTTCAACACCCCTTTTACAAACATCCTTTCCTTAAATAAGGAGACCAAAGCAGCACATGGTATTCAGGATGTGGTCTCAACAACTCCCTCCTAACTGAAGAATAACATCCTCTTTTCTTTATTCAATTCTTCATGACTTTGTATTCATACTAAAATGTCATTCCCCTACACCCCAAGCTCTGACTCAATCCCCTTTTGGAAATCCGAGTACAGTGCATGTATAGGTTCTGCTTTATCCACCTGTTGGATGAAAAGAAATCCATTAGTTTAAGCATTATCTTCCTTGCTTAAAACTATGCTAATACTTCCTCACTACCTCAACATTTTCAAAATGTCCAAACGTAGCGTCGTTTTTAATTAATTAATTCTGACACCTTGGCCATAACAGAAATCAAGCTAATTGGCCCAGAGTTTCCTGTTTTCTCCTTCCATCCCTTCTTGAACAAAATAGATAAAATTTGCTATTTTCCTGTGAGATGGGTTGTTTTTCCTAAATCTACGGTATTTTAGATAATTTTAGCATTTATGCACCTATACATTTTCAGTCCGTCTTGTTTTTTTTTAAACTGACTCGGATGAAGTCCGTATGGGCTTGGAGGCTTATCATGTTTTTGCTCCATCACTTTGCTTCGTACCACTTTCCCTGATTTTGATTATAATTTCATCAAGTTACACTATGCCTTCTAACTCCTGATTTACAGCTAATACTAAAATGTTTGGCCTCACTGTGAAATTTTTAAAAAATCATTTGCCATTTCCTTATCTACATTCATTTTCTGGAGAAGCAACATTCCCTTTTACTGATAATAAAATGTGAGGCTGGATGAACACAGCAGGCCAAGCAGCATCTCAGGAGCACAAAAGCTGACGTTTCGGGCCTAGACCCTTCATCCCTTTTACTGCTTTTGTTTTGTATACACTTACCTTTAGGAACACTCCCTACTAGCTTTTACATTTCTGTTTAGATTCCCCTTGCAGTCTAATTTCTTTGTCTTGATTCAGCTTTCAGTTGCACGCTGCCAATTATTTTTTATATATTCCAAGCAATCATCTAGACCTGCTACTTATTGGACAGTTTTTTTTCCCTGAAATTTTTATGCCTTCTGAGTTTTTTATTTGTTTAAACTTTGATTAACCACAATAGCTTTCAGTAACATAGTTTCTCTTTTTCCTTTCATTTTAAAGTTTAAAGTTTAGTTTAGAGTCTTAGACCCACTTGTTCTCTCGCAAACTGGATTTCGAATAGAATATTATGATCACTGCTTAGAGGTGTCTTTTTACTCTGAGGTCAGGAATCCTGTCCAGTGTTTCTGTCTCAACCTGCTGGATTGTCCCAGCAAACCTCAACAGGTTAGCACTACAGCCTCACAGCGCCAGGGACCCAGGTTTGATTCCAGCCTCCGGCAACTGTCTGTGTGGAGTTTGCACATTCTCCCTGTGTCTGCGTGGGTTGCCTGCAGGTGCTCCGTTTTCCTCCCACAGCCCAAAGATGTGCAGGCTAGTGGATCAGCCATGCTAAGTTGCCCACGGTGTTCAGGGGTGTGTGGGTTATGGGGGATGGGTCTGGGTGGGAGCTCCAAGGGGTGGTGTGGACTTGTTGAGCCAAAGGACCTGTTACCACACTGTAGGGAATCTAATCTAATTATACAATACCAAGTCCAATATAACCTAGCTGCTTGGTCCCAGAATTTGCGACCGTAAGAAACTTTCTCAAGTATTTGGTGAAGTCTTCCTCTCCTCTCTAACCTGACTTGTTCAGCTTGTGTAGATTAAAATTCACCCATAATTATTACCATCCCTTCAGAACAAG
The DNA here is from genome assembly GCF_030684315.1 of Stegostoma tigrinum. Lineage (NCBI taxonomy): Eukaryota > Metazoa > Chordata > Chondrichthyes > Orectolobiformes > Stegostomatidae > Stegostoma > Stegostoma tigrinum. The sequence goes on along the minus strand of NC_081362.1, from coordinate 76,913,580 downwards.
CACCCTATATTTCTTTGAGATGTTGCTTACTGTTGGGGAGATTTTTAGGTCGCCTTTCACTAGTCATCTCCTTTGCTATTCCTCTCTACATTCAAATCTATTGGACCAAAATCATTTCTAACTATGGCACCAATGCAATCTTTTATTAACACTGCTACCTTTACATCTTTTTTTAAAAAAATCTTCCTATTCATTTTGGGTGCCCTTTACCTCTGTGTTCAGGAGTCAATCCCTGTGATCCTGCAGCCATGTCCCTGCAATGACTATCAGATCATTATATATTTACTTTAAACATGTATGATTAATTTGTTTACTTGATGAATGCTATGCACATTTTCAGGTAAAGCCTCTTTTGAACCTGAGGGAAGGTTGACTGGACAAGTCAATTTGCTAACTGTTTCAGAGATAGATGAATATTTACAATGGATTGACGGGGAAATTAATGTAAGATGAATAATTTTAAGAGACTGTTGATCAGAAATTTGTTGAGGAAAACGTATCTGAGGACCCATTTACTTCCTTTCCCCAATCTATAAATTCTAGTTTTCCTGGCATTACTATTATGAATAGGATCAACATTAAGTAAGTGAGAACAGGATTATCTCTAACTGCACCTCCCAGTCGCAAACCATTTCCACTCCCCCTCCCATTCTTTAGAAGACATGTCCATCATGGGCCTCCTGCAGTGCCACAATGATGCCACCCGAAGGTTGCAGGAACAGCAACTCATATTCCGCTTGGGAACCCTGCATCCCAATGGTATCAATGTGGACTTCACCAGCTTCAAAATCTCACCTTCCCCCACCGCATCCCAAAACCAGCGCAGTTTGTCCCCTCCCCCCACTGCACCACACAACCAGCCCAGCTCTTCTCCTCCACCCACTGCATCCCAAAACCAGTCCAACCTGTCTCTGCCTCCCTAACCTGTTCTTCCTCTCACCCATCCCTTCCTCCCACCCCAAGCCGCACCTCCATCTCCTATCTACTAACCTCATCCCACCTCCTTGACCTGTCCATCTTCCCTGGACTGACCTATCCCCTCCCTACCTCCCCACCTATACTCTCCTCTCCACCTATCTTCTTTTGTCTCCATCTTCGGTCCACCTCCCCCTCTTTCCCTATTTATTCCAGAACCCTCATCCCATCCCCCTCTCTGATGAAGGGTCTAGGCCCGAAACGTCAGCTTTTGTGCTCCTGAGATGCTGCTGGGCCTGCTGTGTTCATCCAGCCTCTCATTTTATTATCTTGGATTCTCTATCTTGATGCCTTTGCAATGTAACAACCCACTAGCTATTCCTATGCAAAACCGACAAGTTCGATTTGTATGGCACTTTTTTTAAAAATGTAATGAAATGTTCCCAGCTGATTCACAAGAATTGTTAAACCATACTGAGCCCCAAAAGGAGATGAGATCATCTGACCATGAGCTTAGTCAGAGAGTTATTTCTCATTGGTGATCTGTTGTGGGCCCATGGTAACGGCCTGGGTTTAAGACAGAGACATCCAAATTGTTGCAGTTTCAGTCATTAGAAAGGTAGCTGGAAATTGTGAGACTACGAGAAAAAATAAAGCAAGGTATTTTCAGAAGGAAAGGACTCCCTCAAAAAGAGGGAGAAGACTTGAGGTGGAAGGACAATGTTGTAAATTTTATGATGGTGGAAGGTGCTGTGGAAAATAGGCTGATGATATGGAAGACTAGATTCAGAGAGCCTTATAGAGAAAGGACAGGAAATTCATTGCACAAGGCAGGGGTGAGGGTGAGAGAGAAGAGAGAGTGATCCTTGAAACAATGATTCTCTTTAGACCAGATGGAAAAACTTTGCTTGCATGTATATGTTTACTTTTCCAATAAAATCGATCCTCCATATTTTTGCAGAGGGCTACTTAAGATAATATGCTTTTAATTTTACTGTTCCAAGCCATTGCCATGGAGGCCACTGTTGTCATTTTGAATAGCTTTATTACATGTGGGTTTTCTTTCAAAAAAAACTTGAGCCTGAGGGTGATATTTAATGGTTACTTACAATTTTTGACTGCTATAATTCTGTCTTGTGTCTGGGTTAACTCCATTTTCCCCTTTTTTTTTCTTTCTCTACTCTGGTTTCACTAGAAACCAGTTTTGTTCTGAACCAACAATGTGTGGCAGATAAACATTTAAAAGTCTTTAAACCTGACCAGACTGTGTTAACAGCAGGGAAGCTATCCCAGTGTCCTGGTTAGTAGCTATCCCTCAATCAATATCAACAAAACAGCTTATCTGGCCATGTAGTTCATTGCTAATTATGGAATTATATGGATATTAGGGAAATATCAATTAACTCAGGACTTTGGGGCTGGAAAAAATTGGGAAGGGATGAGGTGTTGAAGTGATTTTAAAGGGAAGGTTAGAGTTTTACAATTGTGCAGTCTCTCTTAATCAGGGCTATTTTGTGACAAATGAATACAGATGCAATCATCCTCTCTTTCTGTGATTTACATGATGAGACAATAGTGTTTGGGATTTATATGGGTTTGCGGCGAGCAAATTGTGGGGTACCAGCTGGGAATGCTTTGGATCGAGCAAGTGTAAAGGTAACAAGGGCACGGACGAGAACCTTTTGCAATGAGACGGTGAAGTTGACTGTTCGAGATAGAAGTAAAATTGTGTGAGTGAATTTAGAAGTTCAGCTCAGCATCAAGATTGACAGGATCAACACTTGCTGCCCATCTCTAATAGTTATTGAAGGTGGTGGCGAGCTATCAACTTGAAACTGTGCAGTCCTTGGTGTAGGAAAATCCACAAGAGCTGTAATGAAGGCACTTCTAGGATTTTGACATGGCACTTGCAACCATCCCGATTTGGAATGTTGTGCAGGGGCCAGGACAGAAATTGGGTGCTGGAGCAGTGGGGAGGGCGGGGGGGAGGTTTCTGGTTCTCCTGTTCCAGAACCCCTGACCTGATATACCTCCTGGCAGTGTCCCAGTCCCTAAATAAGACTTGGAGGTATATTTGCAGTTGGTGGTGTTCCTGTGCATCTACTGTCCCTGTTTTGATTTTCCTCTTTTAGAATTAGAATTAGCTTTATTGTCATATGTACTCAGTGAGTACATTGAAAAGTTTACAAGTTGTGCCATCTTGGGTACGTAGGTAGATTCTGAAGTACAAATTCTTAGGGGGAGAAAATAAAAAATTCAAAATTAGAGAAATAAGAGTTCAGGTTAGCAGTCCTCTGAAAGATGGTAGTAACCTTGCATTTTCAAAGAGCCATCGAATGGGTCTTGGAAAGCGAGAAAGGGCAGCAGATCTCCTTCACCACAAGACATAGCAAATGAGATGTTTTTATAACAGTCAACACTTTGGTGACTACTGCTTTACTGATGCTAGCTCTTATGTCCAAGCTTCATTTCATTAATGGTAATTTTATTGACAAAAAGTTTAAGTTCTTTAGCTGTTCTGCTGACATTTACCACAAATCTTCCAGAGTTGGGAGTGTAACAGTGATGTTACTTGACGACTATGCTGCTGTTGGCGTTTTGTATGTCTGATTTTTTTCATTGTGATGAATTTCGACTGCTGGCGAAACTTTATCCAAACCGAAATTAGATCTCCAATGCGAGCATTGGTGAATGGTATGGATTTGTAACTGCATTAAAGTTGATTTTGGTTTTAAATACTCCTACTAGAACTAAATTTGTGGGTATATCAGGTGGCAATGGCAGGTTCAGAAGCTTGCAATAACTTTGAAATGTGTCAAAAATAGGCAATTTACCTCCTTAAAGGAACATAAATACAACACACGTGATTCCAGGGCTTGTGTTAAAGACAGGCAGACCATTTTCCATGTGGCATTGGTTGATGTGTAACAACTTCACAAACATAGAACATAGAACATTACAGCACAGTACAGGCCCTTCGGCCCTCGATGTTGTGCCGACCTGTCATACCAATCTGAAGCCCATCTAACCTACACTATTCCATGTACGTCCATATGCTTATCCAATGATGACTTAAATGTACCTAAAGTTGGCCAATCTACTACTGTTGCAGACAAAGCGTTCCATTCCCTTACTACTCTTTGAGTAAAGAAACCACCTCTGATATCTGTCCTATATCTTTCACCCCTCAATTTAAAGCTATGCCCCCTTGTGCTCGCCATCACCATCCTAGGAAAAAGGCTCTCCCTATCCGCCCTATCTAACCCTCTGATTATTTTATACGTGCTGAATCCTGACATTAACCCCTGGAGTGCTTCAGTCCAACATACATTAGTTATCTGAGGTAACAAGGCATAGAGCTGGATGAACACAGCAGGCCAAGCAGCATCAGAGAAGCAGGAAAGCTGATGATTTGGGCCTAGACTCTTCTTCAGAAAGGACTTCGGCCTGCTGTGTTCATCCAGCTCTACACCTTGTTATCTCAGTTATCCAGTGCTGTTACTTGTCACTCAGCCAATTCCATTGCCATGTTGAAACCATCCCTTTTGTTTTTTAGTTCCATGAGCTTTAATTTTGCTCATGTCTGTCCAATGCCATTGTGTCTTTTTGGATGTCCAATGTACACCACTATCAATGGCTAATGCATTGAGTATAGGAGTTGGGATGTCCTGTTGCTGTACGGCTCATCGGTAAGGCCACTTTTGAAATACTGCGTTCAGTTCTGGTCTCCCTTCTATGGTATAGACATTGGGAACTTGAAAGGGTTCATAAAAGATTTACAAAGGTCTTGCTGCGTTTGAAGAGTTTGAGCTATGGGGAGAGGCTGAATATGCTGGGGCTATTTTCCCTCATGTGTCAGAGGCTAAGGGATGATGCTTAGAGAGATTTAATAAAATCATGAGGGGCATAGATAGGGTGAATAGCCAAGGTCATCTTCCTTTTCCCCCCAGGGTAGGAGAGTTCAAAACTAGAGGGTATAGATTTAAAGTAAGAAGGGAAAGACTTATAAGAAACTTGAGGGGCAAATGTTTCAGAGGGAGGTGTACATGTGGAATCAGTTGCAGGAGGAGGCTGGTACAGTTACAACATTTTAAAAGGCACCTGGATGGGTATATGATTAGGAAGGGTTTGGAGAAACATGGCATAAATGCTGGCAAATGGCAAATGAGATTAATTTTGGGTATCTGGTTGGCACGGTCAAGTTGGACCGAAGGGTCTGTTTCTGTGCTGAATCGATTTCCCTCTATCTTCTCTGATGGATCAACAGAACAAATGTGAATGGAATTTTAAATGCTTTTTTTTTTCTTCTGAAATCTGTGGTAGCTGCTCCTAAAGAGTCACTGGCAAAATGTGGATTCGTTAATTTTATCCCATATCACTCTTTCCAAAAGATTTCCCACTATTCAACTGTACCAGTGATGGTAACAGTAAATCAGGAGAGACCGCTAATACTGATAAATCAGTACAAACTTGAAGGTATTTGATTGCCAACAATTAAATAAGGAAGAAAATCTAGGGTGTCTTTGAAAGGAAACACAAACAGCTAGTGTCCTTTTGGAATACGTGTGAAATGTATCCCCTGAAAGTCACTGGTTAGCAGTTCAGCTAATGTGAAAATATTGACTTGACTTTGTATAACTTCCAGTATTCTCCTTTCCTATTCAACTTTTGTTTTTACATCTTTGAGGTTCAAGTTAATTTTAAAGCCTTTTCACATCTGAAAGCTGTCTTGTTCAAAGAAACGCCATATAGGCTGAGACATTTCAATTTCCAATTTTCAATTTCTGTTTCAAAAAGTTTATATAACTTGCTTCAGACCATGTACAATGCTGCTTTATAGGACTGAATATCAGCATATTTAGGATTTTAGAATGCTGATTCCTATTCTTTAAATTATAGGACACTGACTTTTATGTCAAATATTCTAAATTTTAATTTTACCGTGAGCAGTATTCTGATCCGTAGTTAACCTCTCCGTTCAAATTGGAGCCGGGCTGCAAGCGTATTTACAAGACTCATTCATGATTTCCTTCTCTTCCCATCCCCCACAGCCCTGATTGCTATTAGCCACAAACCCATACAGGTGCTTCTATGTCTGTAGCCGTTTAAGCTTTGCAATCCACCTTGCATCAGTCATTTGAGTTTTGAATTGGAAGCTTTTTTATGTTTTGAGCAGTTTCCAGGGAGAGAATGCATTTTCTCCTCAAAATAGCAATAGTTTTGAAACGGGAGCGCACGCCGTATCCTGTCTGAGTAACCGTCTTTAAATCGAATGGATTTGTAGTTTTGCAGTAGATTTCTGCTGGAGAGTCTTTTTTTATCCAGCACCAGTTTGGAAGCGAACAGCCTCCACGAGGATGACACACTTAATGTTAGATCTCGTGTAAGCAAAATGATGAGCGCCAATCAGTCTTTCAAACAGATTACACGTTTGCTGGAATAACAAGAAAGCTTGTGATCCATTTGATTTGTTTCTGTTCTGCAGACTGGGAGAGTCACAGCAGTCTGCTCTGGTGTCCCCGGGGAATCAGATATCCTTTTGGGCTGTAAGCTGTTTCTATGGGAACAGAAACTATAGATGCATTACATTTTTAACTTTCTTTTCTATTTATAAATTAATTCTGCAGTGTGTAATTAATCCTTTTATGTTTCTGTCCCACCTCCCCACCCTCCCTTTTTTTTCCTTCCAGAAGAACAATTGCACTGTTTCAAAGCTTCAGCTGGGTAAGATTTGCATTCTGGTGTGCCCGTGATGGATTTTCTCCCCCTGTCTTATTAAAACTGCACAATGAAAGCCATTCACACGATTGAGAAGCTGACTGACAACATCACCGAGAAGTGTTTCCTGCCTTGTGTGGAAAAAGCTGCCGAACTGTTTGCTCACAGACCAGGCAAGGGGGCGAGCTGCACTGAGCATGCCTCAGAGGAGGGGACCACATTATGTAAAGAGACTGCAACAGCAGATGGGAGAATCTCCGGCACCGAGCTCGCGTTTGTTTTCTCCGCGTCCCCGGGAGCAGCTGCTGCTGCTGGAGGCTGCAGGCGGGAGGCCGGGCATGGCTTGAGGGCGAAGGGCTTCTGGCCATTCGCTAACATGGGGAACCAAGACGGCAAGCTGAGGAAAGCGGCGGCCGCGGGAGATGGCCAAGAATGGGCGGAGGATGCTTTCTCCCGGGATGTTGCTGAGAGCACCAAGGGCAGGAAAACGCACCCCAAGCACGGCAAGGGGGGCGACGGAGGCGGCAAGAAGAAGAAATCCGACTCCACCCGCTCGGTCTTCTCCATCAGGAAGAGGAAAGCGGCGGTGCGGGGTAAAAACGAGGCCTGCGGCTCTCGGGACGATGATGCTGAGGGGCTGGCGAGGCGACCCCCTCCGAGCGAGGAACTGGATAGCGTCCACTCGGTGACAAAGACTCTGGACATCAGCATCTCGGCGGACGATGAAGGGGGGCTGACCGACACCGAGGCGGAGCATCCGGACATCCTGACCGGTGACAGCCTCCAGGCCGGCTCCGTGTTCCGGGGGGTGGTCAGTTCCAGTTCGGACACGGACGGGTACAGCTTCCACTCGGCGGCGGAACACGAGGACCTGCTGTCGGACATTCAGCACGCCATCGGGCTGCAGCTCGCCTCCTTTCCGGCCGGCGGCAAACCCGTGGGGGCAAAACAATCAGAGGCTGGTGCTAGTCTGGGCCGTAGAGGAGAGGATGCCGCCTGGGGATGCAGCTCCTCCCCTGTCCCCAGCCGCGAGGGAGACGCGGAGAGGCAGAGGAAGGTTTCCATAGAAACTGCCTCCGAGGTACCCTCCTCCCCTCCCTCATTCACTAATGGCCCAGAGCATCCTCCAGCCTGCCGCACAGAGGAGTCCATTTCATCCTTGGCTGGCAGCGAAGCCGGTGATGATGAGACCGACCTGCGGGAGGACGGGGTCGGCGGTGCGGACAAGGTGCTGCCGCCCGATGCGCAAGTCCTCCCCGACAGCCGCCACCCGGCCCCGAGCTCCGACTCCCCCCGGCGGCACAAACCCTGCCCGGGCTCGGCGCTGACCGCGGTCAGGCCCTACCCGCCGGTCAATGCCATCTTCGTGAGGACCACCACCAGGCAGCTGAGCTCCCCGAGTCACTCGCCGTCGGCCTCGCCTTCTCAGAGCCCCCTGATCCAGAGGAAGCCCCGAGCCGTTGACGTGAAGCGGAGCGCCGGCCAGCGCCGGCGGCAGAGACTCCCCAGGGGCACAGGCTCCCTCAGCCGCTCCGCTGACTGGACCGAGGAGGTGAAACCACGTTGGGAACGAGCTATCAGGAAGGCAGGCTCCGTGGATACTCTACAACAATCTGAACCCTCTGGAACTCCACTTCTGGGACCTAGCAAAAGGCCTTCACTCTCTACCAGCAGATACCCAGAGATCTTCACTGGTAAGTCTTCTTTTTGACTTTAATTCCACGTCTGCACCGGCTTAGACTGTCCCATCAACTTCACTTGTGGTACGTTTTGAAGTCTGTCTGTAAACCTGGAGTTGTTCTTTCTTTGTATGCTCTAGAATCCACCAGCCATCCAATAAGGGGTGGGAATTTTCATCTCAAATAGACAAATGACACTTCATTTAAAAGAAGTCATTTTAGAATCTCTACAGAACAGCATCCCACCAGGACCCACCTCCCCAGGCCCACCCTTGTAACCGTGCACTCCCCGTGTCTAATCAATGCATGCACACCCTCGGCAACTTAGCACATCAACCCCACCTAGCCTGCACGTCTTTTGGACTGTGGGAGGAAACTGGAGGAAACCACGCAGGCACAAGAATGTGCAAACTCCATGCAGCTGCCCAAGGCTGTGGTCGAACCTGTGTACCTGACACTGTCAGGCAGCAATGCTAGCCATTATGCCACCCCATTTCAATGGTTTTTTTGGATTCTGAGAAAGCATATCAATTGGGCTGGATTTAATGATGAGAGGCTTTGAAGTGGCACCTTTTGTCTTCCCTACCCTTATGGCAATGATAAAAGTAACTGTAGAGATTCATTCTAAGCAGCCCCCACATTGATCTGTGAGATTAAGTAAGAGTGGTTAAAAATTAAAGAATTGCAGATGCAGTAAGTCAGAAACAAAAACAGTTGTTGGAAAAGCTCAGCAGATTTGGCAGCATTTCTGAAAAGTCAGTTAACACTTTTGGTCCAGTGACTGTTCCTCAGAATTCACGGTAGCTAGGATAATGTCAGTTTGTATGTAGAAGATATGGTGGGAGGAGGGATTATGTGTGAACAATAGGTGGGGATAGAGCCCAAAGACAGTGATTAACAGTTGGACAGACGGGAGTTGATTATGACCTAGCTAGGAGGGTGAATAGCTGCAAATGGGCACTGTTAGTGACTAACAATAGGTAGTAGGTAATGGCAAGCTATGTGATAACAGGGCCTAGTATGTGGGGTAGGGGGCTAGGACATAGAGTTCATTAATTTTAGGGCCTGAACTCTATTTTGAATCTAGAGGGCTGCAGGGTCCCCAAGCAGAAAGGTGTTGTTCTTCCAGCTTGCACTGAGCTTCACTGGAACACAGCAGTAAGCCTATGATGGACATGTTGGCCAAGGAACAGGCTGGTGTGTTAAAGTGGCAGGTAACTGGAAGCTTTGGATCATTTTGTATGTAAAGCGTCCTAATGTGATTAAATATTGCAGTTCTGATGTAATCTAGAGCCCAGCAAAGCCATGGGTGCATTTCAGCTTTCATTACACTTTAAATCAAGATATTGCATTCACCTTAATTTTTTTCTTGTTAGTTGGAATCTTTCCTTGTCAATATACTTGGATTGCACGTGGGTTTGACCATCTCTGTTTTTGGGAAGAGAAAGGATTTTGGTATCTAGCATTAGGTAGGTCACTAACTGTTCACAACGTGGCTAAAGATTCCTTTTTAAGGTCTTGCAGAAAGATGCAAACTGCTGGTATCATCCTGGCACCCAGGCTACCCTTGGGATGGGGTTTGGTGGCTATTGCCACTTGGTGCACATCCTGTAGGGAGTTTGCCTGGGTTTGATGTGCTAGATTCTGAATGGTAACCAGGCATGTTATAGGATGGATTTATATCTGTCATTCCCACAAAAGCTTGATGACCTTGGAAGAGAGAGAAACTTCTTGCCGTGTTAGAGGAACATGCTTCATGTTGACTTGAATTTGCTTTGAGGATACTTTGGTTTAAAAAGCTTGGAACTTGAATACAGGGTGGTTAATGATGTGTCATTTTTAAGCAAGGCTACAAGGAAAAGCCAGGTGACTACAGACCACGAAGTCTGGCGTCATTGCTGATAAGTTGCTAGAGGGAATCCTGAGTGATAGGATCCACATGTCTCTTATAAAGAGAGGCTGGGACATGGGTTGAGAGGTAACTTTACAAAGTTAAAATAATGAGGGGCATAGGTAAAGTAGTTAATAGTTGTCTTCCCCTCCTGTCCTTTTTTCCTCCCTCCCCCATGATGGGGGATTTCAAGACTAGAGGGAACCTTTTTTTTGAGGTGAAAGGAGGGAGATTTTAAAGACATGATGGGCATTTTTTTGGTAGAGGGTGGTTTGTGTAGCACGAACTTCCTGAGGAAGTGGTGGATGCAGATATGCATTTTTCCAATCACTTAAAAATAACGAAGAAAGATTTGGAGGGAAATGCACCAGGAGCAGGTGGGTGGGGCTAGTTTAGTCTGGGATTAAGTCCAGTGGGACTGAAGGGTCTGTTTCTGTACTATTTGACTTTATGACTGCCTTTTTAAGTGTGGGGAAATCATATCTCACTAACTTGCTTTTTGAAGTGACCAAGATGGTGGATGAAGGCAGAGTGGTAGATGTTTTATCTACGTGGACTTCAGGAAGGCCTGCAAGGTGTTATACGTTAGACTGGTTAGTAATGATCCAGGGAGAGCTAACCAATTAGATACAAAACTAGCTTGATAGTAAGAGATGGAGAGGATAGTGGTGGAAGGTTGTTTCACTGACTGAAGGCCTGTGATCAGCAGAATGCTGAAAGGGTCATTGCTGGGTTCACTGTTCCTTGTAAATAATTTGTTTGAGAACATACGAGGTGTGGTTAGCAAGTTCGGAGGAGCCTCCAAAATTGGTGTAGTGGCCAATGGAGAAGGTTATCAAAGATTACACAGAGATCTTGATCAGTTGGGTCGGTAGGTCAAGGAGTAGCAGATTGAACTCAATTTGGTTAAATGCAGTGTTGCAATTTTGTTAAGAGGAATGAGGACAGGACTTGCACAGTGGGTTGTAGGGCCTGCTCAGTGCTGACTAGAGATAGAGGGAGTGCATGGTTTCCTTGAAAGTGATGTTCGAGGTAGACTGGCTTGTTGGGGGGAGAAAAGGCATTTGGTATGTTTTTCATTCATTGGTTAGAACATTGAGTACAGGAGTCGGGATGTCATGTTACAGCTGTGCAGGCATTGGCAAGCCCCCATTTGGAATACTGCATACAATTGTCTGCCCTGCCACAGGAATAACTTATTTGCACCACTTCCCAGTTCAATAAGATTTGCAAGGATTTTACCAAGACTGGAAGGTTTGAGTTGTAAGAAGAGGCTGGGACGACTTCCCCTGGGGCATCGGAGGCTGATCTGTGACCATTTAGAAGCTTATAAACCAATGAGGAGCATAGATACGGAGCATTCCCAAGGTCTTTTCCAAGGGTAAAGGAATCCAAAACTAGAGGGCACAGGCTTAAGGTGGGAGGGGAAGGCTTAAAAGGAACCTGAGGGGCAACTTACAGAGGGTGGCATGTTAATGAAACAGACCGCGTCAGGAAGTGGTATGGACAGTATAATCCTACTTTGAAGATGTATGGGCAGACCCATCAATGGGAAAAGGTTGGCAGGATATGGTCCAAATGTAAATAAATGGGACTTTTTCAATTTAGGAAACCTAGTTGGCATGGATGAGGTAGGCTTAAGGGTCTGATTCTGAGAGTGTCTATGTCGGGGATGAAGTCAAATTGTTTATGGATGAGCCATGAACAAGAATAAAATTAACAAATTTGCAATATTGAGGGAGAAGTGATAGGTCAGTGCAAAGGATAGCTGCCAGCTTGAATCAAAAGGTGACACAGCAATGCAGTATTTATCCTTTCAAGAAGACAACTCTGTCTTGTTTAACATCTTACCGCGACCAATTGTGTTTACAGTGCAAGAGAAGGTCGTTTTGATCTGTTTTACCTGTGCTGGTCAGCAGATACCTAACTACCACCATTTTACAACTCTTGGCCCATAGCTCTGGAGGTTATGGCAACATAAGCAAATATCAAAACACTGTGTAAATGTTACAAGAGTTTCTGACTTGACCACCCTTTTTGGTCAGTGATTTTGTTTTTTTCCCCAGGTTCCCACCACCCGTGTGTGTGCCGGGTAGGGGGAGGTGGGCAGTGGGGAGGAATCCTTGTCAAATATCTTTTGTTTTGGATTCAGTCTGTGGCCTATTTATTGAATCCTTCCCTAATGGAAAAGGTGAGTTGGAAGGCACCTTTATCTATTCATCTCAATCTTGTCCACCTCTGTTAATTTGCCTCTTCAATTTCAGTGCTTCAAGGAAAGTGAGACCAACTCAGTCAGATTTTGCCTAGTAACTCAAGCCCTCCACCCACGCAGCATGTTGGCAAATCTCCGGTGCAATCCCATTTTTTACCAGAAACACTCCCAGTACTCCGCTGTGGTCTGACTAGCATTTTATACAATGCCAGCTTAGCCTTCCAACTCCAGTTAGTTGAGGCATAGAATACCAGTACTTCATATGTTTTAATAACCACTCTTTATTAGACCTGTGGGCTTGCATGACCCATACTTCCTCTGATTTCTTGTGTATTTATGCCCATGTTAGTGGGACAGTCTCTGACTTAATATTCGACTTCTGAGAATTTCTACCAAACAAGGATCGTGGTTATCAGGTTTTGGATACCTAAGTGATCCATTGTTTGTTTGGGCATGACCACAAACTGATGCATTTCTCTGAAGAGGGACAAAAGGCAGTAATGCTCAAATAGATGCGGTTTGGGAAGTGGATCAGGGTGTTGTAACAATTCTCCCCATGTCTGCACGGGTTTCCTCTGGGTGCTCTGGTTTCCTCCCACAGTCCAGAGATGTGCAGGTTGCGTGGATTGGGCAATTTAACATGGCCATTGTTCCAAGGATGTGCAGGTTGGGTGGATTAGCCATGGGAAATGCAGGATTACAGAGATAGGGTAGTGGGAGTAAGTCTGGGTGGGATCCTCTTTGGCGGGTTGGTGTGGACTTGTCGGGCTGAATGGCCTGTTCCCATGCTGAAGGGATTCTGTGCATTTAGTCCTTCGCCCTGCTACCTTCAGAGATGTGGAAATGCACACCAAAGTCTCTCTGATCTTTTTTAGTACTTTTCAGAGTCCGAACGTTTGTTGTGTAATTCCCTGTCTTGCTCGTCTGTGTGTTAACTATTTGTGAATTCTATTTGCCACTGCTCTGGCTGTCTGACCAGTCCATTGATATGCAGTTTATGGCTCTCCTCCTTGCTATCATGCAGTCAACTCTTGTGTCATCTATAAACCCCCTTGATCATATCTCCAGTTTTAAGTCAGAATTGTGTGCTATTTGCAGCACAACAAATAGCCAGAGCTCAAGGCACCAGGTCCTGTGGAGCTCCACTGGAAATGGACTAACAGTCACAGGAGTATCTCTCTACTATCACCTGTGAGCTGCCTCTCAGCCAAACTTTGGATCCAAATGCCACTTTACCACTGATTCCATGAGCTGTTACTTGACCAGTCTGTGATTATGGACCTTTACAAAAAGGCTTGCTAGGATCCATGCAAGCCACATCAATATATTACCCTCCTCAAAACTCCGTTTTGGGGAAGTCACTGATCAAACTTGCCTTGTGAAATCTCTAAAATCATGACTGACTATTCCTGGTTAATCTGCATCGTTCAAAGTTAGATCTGTTATTAGAAGGAATTTAAGGCACACGACTTTCCCACCATCCAGATTAGATTGAGCGTCTGTAATTTTGATCCATCCCAATGCTTTAAATAGGACAACGTTAGCAGTCCTTCAGTCCTCACCTGTAGCCAGAGAGGATTTGAAAGTTCTGGATGTGAGTTTGCTCGCTGAGCTGGAAGGTTAGTTTTCAGACGTTTCGTCACCATTCTAGGTAACATCAGTGAGCCTCCAAAGCACTGGTGTTATGTCCTGCTTTCTATTTATCTGTTTAGGTTTCCTTAGGTTGCTGATGTCACTCCCTGTGTTGGTGATGTCATTTCCTGTTCTTTTTCTCAGAGGATGGTAGATTGATTTGGAGCCAATGTGCTTGTTGATAGAGTTCCGTTTGGAATGCCCTGCTTCTAGGGTTTGAAAGTTACTGCCAGGGCCCCTGATCTCACCTCTGTGGCCCCCTTTATTCAGACCTGTACATTATTCACTTAAGACTGCTAAAACTGTTCATGCTACCTCCTTTCTCTTTAATTTCTTCTCCTGTTTCACAGCCTTCCATCTTTTTGTTGTCTTTACCTGCACTGTTTGTCATAATGTGAAAAGAACAATGAAAACCATGCACTAGGAACTGAGTATCTGCATCTTGCCTGGATGTCTGTGTAGGCTACCTCTTGTGCCCTCTGCTCCTTTTTCTTTCCCTCCCTGCTTATTTTCTGGCACTTTTTTAACCCATTCAGAAACAAAGTTTTGGCGTTTTCCTTTTATTCTGCCTCACGATGTTTTCACTATAACTTCTGTAGTGTCCTTTTTCCTTCTGCTGATATGTTGTCATTTGATTCTGCAGTCTGAACTCACCTTTTTAATGCTGACAGGAAGATGTCACATGAAGCCAAGTTGATATTTGACAGATGTAAATTGCACATCAGTGTCTTATAGCCACTCCCCACTTTAAGAAATACTGCAAGCCTGTTTTTTCTGAAGAACCTTGATAGCCTCTCATTTTCCACACTGCTCCCCCTGCTGTGTTAAGTTTTATATTGTGAACAACTGGGATCCAAGTGTGGATCCTTGTGTTACTCCACTAGTCACAATCTTCCCAACATGAGAATGACTTGTTTATTCCTACTGTTTAGTATTTGCTAGCTCATCATGCATGCCAGTATATTTGCCTTCCATCCCATGTGCTTTTAATGTTACCAACCACTGGTAGGGGACCTCATCAAAAGTTTTCTAATAATCCAAATATACAACATCCACTCACTTGGGTGGATGGCTGGTTTGCGATGCAGCGAAGCCAAACGTATGGGTTGCTGGCCGAGGTTACCATGAAGACGTTCCTTCTGCGCATCTTCCTGCGCCTGAGGTGTGGTGACCGTCTGGTTAAAACACCACCAGTTGTCTCTCTCTGTGAGCAGCCCTATGGCCTGGTAAGAATCTGGTGACTTGACATTTCGTGTACTGTGTCCATCAACTCCCTTTATCAGTTTTGTTATTAATTTCCCCCCCCCACCCAAAAAAAATTTTCATTCACAAATTCCATTCTGTGCTGACAACGCCCAATCGGAACACTTTTTTTTTATTCATCTAGCACATCATTCTGGTGGACTTGAGCATTTTCCATACTACTAATGTAAAGCTCAGTCTGTTTGGTTTTTTTCTGTCCATTTTGTCAAATAGTAGGTTGATAATTTGAAAGCTTCCAATCTGCAGCAATGACTCCAGAATCAATGTCATTTTGAAAGACCATGACCCAGTGCATTGACCTTTTACTGTTGCAACCACCTTTTTTTAGCCTTCAGGGCTGTAGCCATAGAGCAGGCAGTAGACCCTGGTGACTTGGCCAGCTTTCAGCCCGTTAATTTCTCCAGTACAACCTTCGTACAGATACTAATTTCCTTCAACCTTGCTTTCTGATATGTAAATGCTGGTGTTGGACTGGGGCGGACAGAGTCAGGAGTCGCATGACACCAGGTTATATTCCAATGGGTTTATTTGCAATCGGAAGCTTTCAGAGCTTGTTGAAGGAGCATTGCTCTAAAAGCTTATTTCAGATAAATCTGTTGGGCTAAACCTGGTGTCATGTGATTTATGACTTTATTCTCTAGTTATTGAATCTCAGTCTGGCACATTCCTTGTGCCTGCAGTTCTTGCTGACTGCCTACTTGCACAGATGACTAGGTATCTGGATGTGTTAAGATCACTATACAGTTAGGTCAGGATTTGACTGGAGACATTGGATAAGATATCTTATATTAGACTAATTTAGTGAGAGTACATTCTGATGGATAGAGAATTGGCTAACTATTGGGTAGGGAATGGAGCAGTTGCCGTGATGGCTACCTGTACCTACTAGAGTATCAGAGGGATCATTGCTGGGGATGGCATTGTTTTACAGCAAATATTAATGATCACTGAGAAAAATGAATGTTCAATACCCATGTTTGCAGATGACACACAAGTAGGTGGGAAGACAAGTGTGAGGATGATACTGTTTGCAAAGGGATACTGACCAGTTAAACAAGTGGGCAGCAACTTGGCAAATGGAATTTAATGTGGTGATATAAGTTGATGTTATTTGGCAAGAAGAAGAGACGAACTGAATTCAGTTTCAAAGGGAGAAAGATTGCAGAAAGTTATGGAACAGACAGACTTAGTCCTCATTCATGATTCGCTAAAGCTAGCATCTTAATTCAGCAGGTAATGGGAAAGGCAAATGGAATGCTGGTATTTATTTCAAAAGGAGTGGATTTTGAAAGTAGAGAGGATGTTGCTAAAACTATCCAAGATACTTGTCAGACCACAACTGGTATACTGTTGCTTGTTTGTTTTTTTTTTTTTTTGGGACCCCTTTTCCAAGGAAGAGATCCTGGCATTGGAGACCATGCAAAGGTTGACACTGAGATAGGAAGGACTCTTTTGAGATGTTGAGTAGATTGGACCTGTAGTCTTTTTAGAATTTTTGAAGAATGAGAGAGAACCTTTATTGAAATGTACAAGATTCTTGGAGCACTTGACAAGGTAGATGCAGAAAGGCTGTCCCACTGGGAACAGCCTATGACCAGTAGCTGTAATCTGAGAATAAGGTGTCACACATGTAAGATAGACGAAAATGGTGAATCCATGGAATTCGTTCCTGCAGAGGGTTTTGAGCCCATGCCATTTAAGTATGTTCAATTGGTAACAAAGTCAAGAATTATAGGGAAAATGCATGAAAGCGGAGTTGATTGCCAGATCAGCCAGAATGGTAGAGCCGACTCAATGGGCTGAACAGCCTTCCTGTGCTCCTACGTCTTGTGACTTTATGGACTGGAAGCAATAGATCAAAAAATATGTATGTCGTCTTTCAAGAAATATTCATTCTGTAAATTTCTACGGAGAGGAACAGTAATGATTTCAGGCAAATAAATTGTCATCAGAACAATGTGAAGATTGAAGCAGGATGGGTTTTTAGCAAGTGACTAGCTGGAGGAGGAGGAAGAATGAAAAGTTAAATGACTGAGCAATTCATCTTGGTGAGCAGAGTAATGAGGTGAGAATAGTGGGATAGCTGCCTGAACGCATGAAGAGAAATGAATCCCAGCAGGTGGGATTAAAATGTGGAGGATGTGATCTGAAATTGTGCAGTTATAACTTGTGTTTGGGAATAGCCTGTTGCTCAAGCTTGTATTTGAACTTTGTCGGAATATTCTGGCCTTGCTGTCCAGTGGCAGCTATAGCAGGGGGAGTGGAGAATTAATGCCGAGGTGGTAAAGCTTTGGGTCTTGCAGACTGAACAGAGGTGTTCCATGAAGCAGTCAGCCAAGCTGAATTTGGCTCTCCATTGTAGAGGAAACCATGCTGAATTCAATGCAAGTTGATTCTTCTGCTTTCCTGTATATAGTTGGCTTATACCTTTTTCTGTTCAGATTGTGGCCTGGTATCAGCAGTGGCCGCGTCTCCTCGTGTACTTGAATGGGAAATGCCAGAGGAGAGGGAGGCATTTCTGGGGTTTGACTTAGGAGTGATCCAGGATGTTGCAGAATGAATGCTCTCTTCAGAGTGTGAAGAGAGGGAGGAGTAGAAGGTCCACTTAGTGGCATATGGTGGATCAAAGGATGATCTAATTGCTGTCATCTTCCACTGCAGGAAGAAAAGTGAACTGTTTTACAAGTAGTTCTCCTAAAACATGATAGTTGCATTCTTGTGTTACCTTGCGCTGTAGAAAATCATGTCACTGAAAAAATGCTAGAAGATCGCTACACCTATACAGCAGAAGGTTCCCATTATCCAAACAGCGTTTCCTATTCATGTTACAGCCACTTTGTGTTAATGAAACACATGGTAAAGCAGAACTACCTATACTGCAATTCTGGGAGTAAGGAGGAATAGGGAGAGCGAAAGATGCCCATCCACTCTATCTGATTTATCAACAGCATTTGGGAGGGGTGGGGGGCTGGTAGGGACGGTGCAGGTGGAGAGATAATGCAGTGAGGAATCTGTCTGTTGTGGAAACACTTGTCAAGTAAAAGATCAAGTATTTAATTTTGGCGTTATCTCTAACAGCCCAATGGGATTGAATCTTTATGGGAAGTCTGATATGAGGAAGTGTAATTAAGTAGTTTTTTGAGGTCTTATGTTTTATAGTTATGTATTAGTTGATAGCCATATCAACAGAAATGAAGACTTGACAGCATAGGAAGAGTAAGAGCTGGAACCAGGATCAAAGTGTGGGAAGTGTTGGAATTGGGAGCAGAGTTCAAAATTTTCCAGCTTGACCAAAGTGGAAGTAAGAAATGGCAGTTTTGATCGTTATTTGACTGGGAAAGAGGTACAAGGACTAGAATAAGGAACATTTGACTTTTTCCCCTCTTCCCTAAAAGGCAGGCATGTGTCAGTACCATAGCAACATTGTGTTAAATGTGCATAAAATACCATTTCTATTTGGATTTGATTGCCTGACTTTGAATTCTAGTCTGAGAGGATAATTTTGTTTTAGAGGCCAAGAAGTCATTTGGAGCAGTGCCCCAAGTGCACAATTTCCCAGAAGACATGTGATTCAGCCAAGTGTGTAACAACACCTGTGCTGTTAGCGGAAGGGATGGCTATACTGCTGAATTAGTCTCAGGCGGAGAAAACCTGGTGACTAGGTGCCAATAGTTTAGATTTGACTTCTGTTCAGAGGAATCAGGAGTTCAGTTCAGAAGGGGAACAGATTGCTCTTAGCAAGTGAATTAGGTTTTGGTTCAGGGGACTCCATTGCTGTGTCTCAGTCTCTCTCCCATCTCGCTCCCAAAAGTTAAATTGGAAGTCATCGTCTTGTTTTCCTGAAGCTTCTCTTGGGTTCGTTCAGAATTGGAAAAGGTCATCTAATATGAGAAGTGACCTGGCCAGAGGCAGTTAATTTCAGGAAAAGAAATTCTCTGGTCTAATATCTTTCTTTGGGTTTGAGTATCTTTAATGGAGAGTATTTGGGGAAATGAGTTGCTCTGTTAGTTTCAGACATTTCACACAGCTTTGCTTACTGTTGTGTAATTATTATTTTTTTGATTGAAGATCATTTGTAACTTTGAGATGTTAGCCACTAAAATTGCCATAATCCCAGATGCCAAAAAACCTGTGAGAGAGAGAGAGGTGCTAAGTGATAGTTGAACCGGAGGATGACCACCCCTCCAGGCGGAATTAGGTGGGAGAGTTGTGAAATGAGGGAAAAGAGGCTGAGAAGTAAGAACGTTTTTATGATTCAGCCAGCATGGAAATAGACCCTCACTGGTGTTACCCTGCATTACAAACCAGCTGTCTCTATTAGAGCTAATTAACCATTACAGTAATCAACTGCAAGAACCTAACTTTTTTTAAACCATATGTCAAACTAGATTTCACTCTAGGATCTGACCTGTCTGGTATGAGTGCCCATCAGCTAGGAATATTTTTTAATTTGGTGATTTGTGTAAGTTGTCTGTTAACACCTCGCTCTGTGTGTACAGGTTCGTAGACAATGTGGTGGTGGTTGGTTCAGGAAGCTCTTGCACTATCGTGGTTGGGAACGAAAGTATACGTAAGACATTCATAGTGAAGAATAAATGGTTTTGGCTTTGAAATGCAGAACATTGGTAAGGTCAAGAAAAGCTAGCAAGAGATTGGTCAAGGGAGGGGGGAAAAGTGGTCAGGATAGTGAGGAATAACGGTCAAGTGAGGCAGGATACAAATGGAGTTGGTGTGACAAAAACACTGATAGGTGGAACAAAATGCAAACTTGTCTGCATTGTTCAGAAGAATAGAAAAGTGGCATATTATTTAAATAGTGAGCTGGAAGAACCATGGCATAGGGGGTGTCCTGGTGTGTATCTCAGTAGTAGTAGTAGTAGTAGTAGACAGGTACAACAACTGATTTGGAAGGCTTTGAATGTTTGTTACAAGGGCAATGGAATATTAATGCAATAAAACATTCCTACCATGTGGTTTCACCAATGCTCTGTACATTTTTTTTATTTTATCGTCTCACTAAGAATGGGGTTTTTTTAGGCCAGAGGCAATCTGGAGAAGTCTCACCTGTCTGATACCTGGGATGAGGTCGGGGTGGGGGTGTTCAGTGGAGATGCTGAGGGTTTAAAAATAAACTGGACAGGCTGGACCCATGTATGTGAAAGAAGTGATTTTTTTTTTCCCCCAAAATACACAAGATTCTGAGGGAAATTGACAAGCTGAATGCTGGAAAGGATGCTTTAGATTCACAAACCCCCTACAGTGTGGAAGTGGCCTATTTGAGTCCACACTGACCCTCTGAGAAGCATCACACCCAGACACCTCCCCTACCCTGCCTCTGTAACCCTGCATTTCTCATGGCCAATCCACCTAACCTACACCAGTTTGGAGTGTGGAATGGAAACAGGAGGATCTGGAGGAAACCCACACAGACACTGGGAGAATGTGCAAACTTAACACAGTTACCCAAGGAGTGAGGCAGCAGTGCTCCCCACTGAGCAAAGCATCATCCTTTTACTTTAACTTTAAATATCGGCAGAAAAGCATTTAAAATGTTATAGTACTGTGGGGAACTGCCATTTCTCAGTTTGTAGAAGCTTTGAAAGAGGAGACAGAACCAGGGGATGTTTTAAAAATAAAGGGCCTCCCATTTAAGACAAGTGAAGTTTTTAATCTTCGATAACAAGGTGTGGAGCTGTATGAACGCAGTAGGCCAAGCAGCATTTTAGGAGCAGGAAAGCTGATGTTTCAAGCCTAGACCCTCCTTCAGAAATGGGGGAGGGGAAGAGGGTTCTGAAATAAATAGGAGGAGGCAGACCGAAGATGGATAGGGGAGAAGATTGGTGGAGAGGAGACACAGGTTCAAGAGGTGGGGTCGAATTATTAATGCTCATTTTAAAGCAGACTTGAATAAGCCCTTTGAATAAGGAAGTTGATTGGTATGAGGGGTAGATATGAATGTGGAGCAGGGACACAATGATACTATGAAATGTATGCCAACCAAGAAGGAATGAATGCCCTACTTTTTGCTTTAACTTAACTCTTTCAACTGTTGATTTAAGGGCTTATGAGGTGGGAGGCTGAGTAGGAAAGATTGAGTAGATTGGATCATGGGTCAGTTCTGTGTCATGTGAATATATATTTTGAAGCCAGAATCACTTGTCCAGGAGAAAAGAAAGGAAGTAACAATTAGCTTTCAGCTTCCGCCAGTAAAAGTCCAATCCGCCAGAGAAATGGCTTGCCCTTGCAAGCAGATTTGACTTTATTAGCAATGGACCTGAGAGAAAGAAGTGTTTCAAATGCAGAGGATTGGACTGGATGAGGAGAGCAGAGAAATTGAGATGTATGGTATTAATTGTTCAATATTGTGGGTTGGAATGGCTGTCCAATCTGAAATGATGGAGGGCACTTTTTGTTTGGCTTCCAATACCGGAGGGAACAAAAAATAATCTGAGACAATGGTCCTGAATCACTTTGGACAACTTTTCAGGGTGGATGGATTATATTTTGACCTTGTTTTAATTTGTTGCCCGGGAGATGGCTGAAACCTCTGGCAGGCTGGAAGGTCACAGTTGCCATGAAATTATTGGCTCACGCACGTTCAGATACTGTGTGCTGCATTCTGTTTTTGTTGATGGGTTGTTTTAATGAACAAGAGAAACAGGAAGAATGATGGACAGTGAACGTACTGGTCACTTGAGTCAGGGAGGTGTAGCCACTCATGCATGTGAAGGAGACAAAGCCTTTGCCCAGACTATCTACCCAAAAGAGCGTTTACTGAAACAGTGAGAATGTTTGCTTGTGTTCCACACTCCTAACTCATCGGTGTTAGCCAGCGTCTGGCCTGGAGCACAGATGTTTGGTAGTGTTTCCTGAACTAACATTTTAGTATGGCAACTGTATAGTGAATGAGTGATTTCAGATAGAAATCTGGTCCATTTCAGAGTTCTCAGTTTTACAGAGGAAAGTCTTGACTCTGTTTTGGTGCATTTGCACTTTGGGACTCGGCCGTAGCAAAGACTTGTTCCTGTCGTTTTATACATTAAAATGTCATGGAATGCTCCCATTTTAAATGGCTTACATATCTCATAAGGCCTTCAACACTGAAGGAAAGAAAAGTGGAAAAATGACTAAGATGAGCTCATACAAATGTTAAAATGCACAGAATTTTCTTGAACACAGATTTGAGGAGGACCCATGTTAGAATTCCCGAATAGCTGAGTTTATCCAGGTGTAGCTGGGCAATATACAACATGGAGCAATACTTTATCCCCGGTCTAGACTGAGCTAGCTTGTCTTGACTGGGAGCCATTGGCACGCAATATGATTGCATGGCTCCTTAGAAGGGAAACTTAATATTGTCTTTCTCCTGAGGTGATTAAAATATGGTTGATTTGGGAAGTATTTCAGGCTGTGTTGAGGTTGGGAATAACATGACTTTGGTTCCAAAAATGCAGATGCTAATTCACAATTTGGTGCCCTGATTCTGTTCTTGGTGTGTGTGTCCAGTAGAGCTGTCCATCCACTTGTTAAAGCTCGTGTCTAGAGATTGACTAGCAGGAAATTTCTGTCAGCCTCCCATTTCATAACACAATATCGATGTCACTGACTACTTTCGAGGTGGGCACCCAGCAGCTAGCCATAATGCTTCAGACAGTGCAACATGCTCTCCCACCGACCTGAATAGAGTGTGGCCATGCTCTCTCTCGCACTCGCGCTCGCTCACTAAAAGCGTGGCATTTATTGAAGTCTGCTGCTGCTCTGGAGCTTGAAGTCCTGTCATTGGCTCTCCAATGTTTCAGCCTTGTATCTGTCCTGAATTCAACAGGGGGCCTGAACCTGTGCCAATCCAGAGCAAACCCCCATCAAAATCCCAAAGCATGATTGCTTTGGCCCAAACCTTCCCATTTTTCTTTATTTCCCTCACTTCCAGCTGAAATGTCCACCTGTGGCTGGACTGGGCATGCTCCCCCTAAGCCAATAGGCTGTTAACGTTTTTCTGGCTGGATTTGGAAGTGAATAATGGCTACTTGGGTGATGAAAGCTGACTGAGCTAGGTGGTAATACATACTTCACTAGGGGAAATTCTTGTCATCCAAACAATTATGGTAATTCCTGATAAATAGATGACATTTTGTTCACATTTACTTTTTGAAACTCGAATGAAGTCTCATTTGAAATCTAATGAGATTTGACAAGCTGCTCGTCCCTATTTATAAATATCAAATGATGTTGCTGGTTGCATGTTTCCTGCGATTCTTGTCTTGACTTATTTAGCCCAAGTTCTTTTATTTGCACTTCACGGTTGAGCAGTTTAACAGTTTGTTTTCTCATGTAGTGTTTGGGCGGGATGTCTGTCTGTTGGTTTTGCAATAAAATCACTTTTGCTCTCTGTTCAAATGTAAAACTCAATGGAGCTGCTAGATGCCAAGGTGAACACATCAGTCGTAAAACCAGATACTAAAACCTTTCACGAATTGAAGGACATAGTTAAGGAATATGTGCAACTCCAAGCCCCCACTAATGCTGAAATGTTATCACAATTCAAGAGCCAGCGGAATCCGTATTGAGATTTTTGACTAGGTTTAAATGACTGGCAGAAGCTTGTCTCTTTTTGTATTAAGCCTTAATGAGTTGCTTAGAGACAGTCTGTGTGGGTGTAACAATGCAAAAACAAAAATGTCTCCTAGCTGAAACTCGACATGTCTTCAAAGAGACACTACAAATAGTTTTATCTTTGGAAAATGCGGCAAGTGGAGTGTGTCATTTACAGGGTGTTCCAGTAAAAGTGGACACTTTGACCATTTGATTGAGGTTAAAGCAGCACTTGAGTGCACAATTGCATAGCTTTACTCTGGACATATCCTAACCATAGGGACTCTAGGTCAGCCCAAAACACAGTCAAGCCTTGGCCAAACAGTTAAAAGTTCCTCCCGGGATCCTTGCTGGCCAGCCATTGTAGTTGTTGTTGGTATGTAGACTTGAATCAACAAGAGTCCCACTAGGCCAATATTCGGCACAACATTCTGGGCTGAGGGGCCTGTACTGTGCTATACTGTTCAATGTTGACCTAAGCTGAGAGAACTCTTAGATCTGTATCCAGCAGAGTTCATACCCTGCAAAAGTCCACGTACATGTCATTTTAAAAACAGTTAACTTGCATAGCAACGTTCAAATTCAAGCTAATGAAGTTAAATGTTGTTAAGTGGCCACGCAGTTCTGATGGAGGTCTATTTCCTGGTGTGGCTGTTTGTGATTGTAGCACCAGTCTTTAACAGAATTCATTCTGACTGTCTAACCCTTAAGCTCGGCTAGACTGAAAACATAATCTGCAATGGGTTCTCCAGTATAAAGCTACAATATCAGTTCCGGTCTCCAATCTGAAGCAGCTGCTTCATTTACTACCTGATTTTATGCTAATAGCTTGGCCCAAGCTTGATGGTGTGAAATTGGTTGAGAACGATTCACCTAGATTGGCTTAACATCTTTCCGTTATAAAATGGCTTTCTGAGTGATATCCTCATTCAATACCTAGAAGTCTTCCAGGAAATTCTAGGGAGTATCAGAGGAGCCAAAGCCACCTTGCATATTGACCAGGAAGCAATTCCATGATTCTACAAGGTGTGCCCAGTGCCGTTTATCTTGCATGAAAATGTAAAAGCAGAAACTGGAAGGCTGGAAATTAAAGGAATGAGCACCACTGGTCATACTGATTTTATTTATTTATTTTGAAGCCCAATGGTCAGATTGCTTTTGTGAGGATTTTAAACAAATGGTAAACTGCATCTTCAAAGATGGATAAATATGACATCCCTTAGATAGAGGATACGTACACAGAGCTGGCAGGGATGCTATCCTTGGGCGCTGAACGTGAGCCACATTAGGTTGCAACTGTTTAGACCAGTATTCTGAGAAGTTTGCTATAATATAATGTTGAGGATGCACTGGACATGAGGCCTCTTCTGGTGTACTGTGTCCTGTTCCGGTCACCCAGTTACAGGAAGGATATTTTTAAGCTGGAGAGGGCTTGGAGAGTGTGGACTTGTTGGGCCAAAAGGGCTTGTTTCCACTCTGTAGGGAATCGCATCTAATCTAATCTGATTGATGGACTCCAGATTTCTGATGGGAGTGAGATGCTTTTGATCTGTTTTGCGTGCTTATTTCATAATTTTGCTGTTTGGTCAAAAAAAGGTTTTATTTTTAACTAGCATCAGATTCAGTGATCAACCTGGCAAGAATGTGCCCATACGTGTATGATTAAATTGCGTACTGTTTTTGATTATCCTATATAATTCTTGGAGCTGAAGCAAAACAGGGTCTGGAAGAAGGTGGTCTGTAAGGCGGAGGGGTACCTGACCTGGCAGAGTTCTGCACTGTTTTTTGGCTCTGCGGTATGCTGGCAGTTTTGGGTTGGAGTAAAATTAGCTGGTCTATTTTAAAGGTAGGAAACTTGTGTGTTTTTTTTAGGTGGATCAGTGGAATGCACCAAACAACATAGTTCCTTCGGCTGTGAGACACGAGAAGATAAGTCCAACGGTGACTTGCAACCCACTCTCCAAAAAAAAAACTCCAGTGTAGAATTCTTGGTAAGGGATGTTAGAGTGAGTAGAATATTCCAATCCTGAGCCATAAATCAAGGCCCTGTCTGATATTTGGAGGCATCCTACCCTAACACTGCGTTACATGAAGGTCAGAGGGGTTTTTGTACTGCCTAATCCATGTGAAGCCGGTCACTGGTAAAAATGACATTTACCTAACTTACAGCCCTCAAGTTTTTATAGCCAACCCTAATCCTTGTTTTGTACATATGAATAAAAGTCATACAAGCACCATGTCTGCTTTTCTTTTGGTGTTGCTAGGCTGTGGGCTG
Organism: Stegostoma tigrinum; assembly: GCF_030684315.1. NCBI lineage: Eukaryota > Metazoa > Chordata > Chondrichthyes > Orectolobiformes > Stegostomatidae > Stegostoma > Stegostoma tigrinum. Next base: position 76,887,403 of record NC_081362.1, on the reverse strand, counting down.
TCCTTGGGATTTGTTGCAATACCTACTTTATTTTGCTGTACAAAATACAGAAGTTTGTTGGGAAACTGCTTAAAAATAAGCAGGAATAGTTTCTAGAGGTACATATTTTACTTCCCCTTTTATAAATGGGTATTGAGACCCATAAATGATGCAGCTGGAATTAGTAATGCGAAATAGGAGAATAGCAGATAAACTAACCAATATTTTGCATCACTCCTCACATTAGAGGACAGTAATGATCTGAAATATAAGTTGCTAATGGTCTTGTAACAGCCTTGAACGTGAAGACAAGTACTTGGTAAAATTTGGGAATACACGCAGATGTATTGCCGTGTCTTGATGGACTGCATCCCAGGATTTTGAAGAAAATGGCTGTTGGAATAGTGGAGGCATTGGTCAAAGTATTACAGAACTCAGGATTCTGGGAGGGTTTCAGTGGTTTGGAAAGTTACTAGTGTGATGGTCCTGTCCAAGGAGTGAGGGAGCCAAAAAGCAGGAAGCTATAGGTCAGTTAGCCTGATGTGGTGTTGGCAAAATGCTAGAGTCCATTAAGAAAGAAATAGCAGGATACTTATAAAAGCATAACATCATCAAACTATCAACATGATTTTGGAAAGGAATTTTTTTAAATGATTGGATCTGCCCTTTGTGAATAGAACAAGCAGAGTTGATTTAAAGGATATCAGTGAATGTAATGCATTTATATTTTCAGAAGGGCTTTTAATTGCTCACAAAAAGTTATTGCCCAGGATTGGAGCTGACTGACTTTATAGGTGATGTATTACTATGGATTGAGGATTGAATAACACATGGCTGAGTTGGAATTGATGGAACTTGTTCAGGTTAGAAAGGCTGTGTAATTAGAGTGCTACCAAAATTCGCCTTGGATTCAATTATTTACAACCTGTATTAATGACTTGGAGGCAGAATGTAACTTTTTATCTGAATTTGCTGACTATTCACAAATACGTAGCATATCCTGGAATGTCATGTGTTCTGAATATGGTGAAAAGTTTACAATATTGCACCATATGGTGCCATGTTAGGTGCAAAGTACTTAGTTACAGATCTTTTGGTGCAAAATACAGAAATAAAAGAAATGAAAAATGTTTATCATTGCACCAGTTGCATAGTAGGAATGAGAAATAAAGTTGGGTATTACAGCTTTTCTGTGGAGGGCCCACAGTAGATCAGCTGCGGGTGTCTTCCACATGTGGTCTGACTGGCCTAGCAGCTGCTGACTGCATGCAGTGGTCCCCAAACCAACATTGGTTCCCACTGTGTGCGAGCCTACAGTCTGCTGGCTGTCCCCAGTCCACTTCATGCCTCTAGCCCCTGCCCCCACCCCCTTTTTACCTCCAGGGAGTACACAGCCAAAAATGGGAGGAAAAATTAATAGTGAAAAATAAACAAAGAGCGGAGGAGCTCCATTTTGGAGTGTTTTAGTCCACAGCCATCTTGACTGGAGGGCATATTGTAATGAAGGTAAGAAATTTGTATTGGGATGTAGGTTGAGAACTTGGCGGATGGAGTTTAATGGAGGAAGATGTGGTCATGCACGTTGGCAGGAAGAGTCAACGCAAACTATATTATGATGAGGCCATACCTGGGGTATAGTGTATTGGTTTGGACCCTTTCACTTAAAGTATTAGTACTGGACACATTTGAAAAAAGATTGGGAGGCTCAATTTTTGGAGTGAAGAGATTGTATCAAGAAGACCATCCAAACAGGTTGAATGTTTGTTCGCTGCAGTCTTAATAATATTTATAGGAATGAGGAGACAATCTTAATGGAACAACATACATGATTCTGAGCGGACTTGACAGGGTAATGCTAAAGCTGTTTCTATTCGTTAGGGAATGTCAGTTGGGAATGTTAGAGTGCTATGTGACTTTCTAATAAGGGACAATCATTTTAAAATTGAATTGTGAAGGAATTTCTTGAGGGTAATCAGTCTCTGGAATTCTTTACTCTGAGTTGTGGAGGCTAGATCACAAAATATTTGAAGAGGAAATGAGTCACTTTAGTATTAAGGAATTGAGGGTTATGAGGAGCTGGTATAAAAGAATCAACCATGATCTTGAGGTCTGAATGGCCTATTCCTGCACCTGTTTATTCTATGTTGTGCCAGTATCTGAAAGATTTCTCATAGGAGCTTTTGTTTCTTAATAGAATTACCAGTTATACTTTTTTTGGGACAAGATAAAAGGAATGGCTTTACTGATGAGAGAAGACGGTGTAGAGCTGAAAGAACACGGCAGGCCAAGCAGCATCACGGAGTTTGTCAAGCTTCCATCACTGCAGTTGTCCAGCGTGCTATGTCAGATTGTGTACTGGAGTGCTTCAGAGTATTTCTGACTGGCTGTTGAGCCTGGCAATGTTCAACTGTTGAAATTAAGATCAAACTTCTTATTCCCCTTTCCATTTCATTCTTATTCATTAAAATGAAAGCAATTTAGAAAGCTTGAGAAATATTAAATATTTTTAGCATTATTTTTGATATCTGTAGTTGAAGACCTACCTTGTATGAAGTTGCACTTGGAGCTGGTGCAAAGATTTTTGCATCTAAGTATGATTGGAGAAGGATAGGTATAATTTTCTATTCATAATCAGATTTTTAAAAAAAATCTGTGGACCAGAATTGGATGTAACCTGCAGTATGCTTGAATTGGTATATTGTTAACATTCGGAACATCTGAGCCTTTGAAGTAAATGTGTTTTAAAATTAGACGCTATCCATTATACAACATGAGGTTAACGGGTTCTGTTTTTTCTCCAATCCATTGTTTGCTTTTCTATATTACATGACTACAAGATGTTTCACAAGGATGATTATTTTAACCCCTTCCCCAGTCTGCATTTAAAAATCCCCACAATATTCCCTTGTCAGAGATTGAACGTTAAAAGTGTATTTCCACTTGACGATACACCAAGTGCAACAGAATAGGTCAATGAAGAAAGGCTGTGACTTGTGCCACATCCCTTTTCACATGGTGGCACTGGTTTAAGATGTGACATCCATTTTTTTTTTTTAAAAAGGGTGATTAGTTGCCTTGCCTGCCTTCCAAAGGTGGTGAGTTGGCTGCTTTAGATTTCCTGTTGGCTGCCTAGTTACTAGGTAATCATGTCCCACAGTCTGATGTGCAAAATGTGGTTGAAAGGGGCAACTTTAAACGTTTGCTGCTACTTGTCTGTATCCTTGAGGAGCAAATAGTCTTTTGTAAATTTTAACTCATGAGGTTTGAACAGCACTTCCCATAGTATTGCGCTGCAAATCAGTACGTACTTCTCTGACATGACCAATATACAATGATCTTGGATTAACTGACAGTGTATCACAGGCATTCTAATTTTTTAATCAAATCGACAACAGGTTTTTTCATGTCACTTTAACTGTCTTTAATTGAAGTGCATTGTATCACTTCTAGGGCATCTTGTTCTCTTTTGATACTTGGAAAAATCACCTTTGTAGTCATTTGGAACCTGACATCGTTGTGTTTGATCTTCAGATTTCTTTTTTAGGGGTTGGGGGGATGGTGGTTGCATGGAGGAAAAAAGTCTTCCTCACCTGGCAGGAGAGCCTGATTTTTAACCTCTGGTCCATGTTGTACTGCCTTTAGAAGATCAATCTGCTCTCAGGTTTGTAAAATGATAAATGTAAATTTGGAATTTTGTGATGTGCAAACAGGCTATTGAGGATCTACATGGTCGTCCTTTAAAGCAGCAACTGGTAGGAAGCAGTGCCAACGAATGAAACCAGCAACATTTTCTGTTCTATAACTTTCTTTTGTGTGGTCAAGAGCAGTATATTCTTACTTTTGAAGGGCCTCAGCCTAGTATATAATTGCTGGTCTGCTTCCACTGTTTTAACTGGCTGCTGTCTTGTTGGACAAGCCAATCGGACGAGCCAGCCTTCTGAACTATTGACCTATCTTGAATTGCCAATTTGGTGACTGTACACTTTACGTGCAATTCAGGTAAGTACTCCGAATCAAAGTGACAGCCTCCATGGTGTGGTCACTGAATTGTTGATCTAGAGACCCACTCATGTTCTGAGAGGGAGTGTGGGCTGTGTTCAGATCCCACCATGGCAGATGGTAGAATTTGAATTCAATAAAAACCTGAAATTAAGAGTCTTTTAATGCTGACCATGAATGCATTGTTCATCATCAGGAGAAACCTACCAAGTGAGCTAATTCATTTTAGGGAAGGAAACTGGCTTTATCTGATCTGGCCTCATATGACTCCAGACCTGCAGCAATGTGTATGACTCTTAACTGACCACCTGGGCAATTAGGGATGAGCAATAAATGCTGGGCTAGTCATTAACCCTTGTGAATTTTTTTAAAAAGCCAAGTGCCATATACCAGCCTGCCTCGCCTGCCAATCAACCAAATTAATCAATGTTCATCATGCTGCTGAGCCTTAAACAAGGTCAACCCAAAAGGTGAAGTTATTCTTGGAAATCTGTCTTGTTTTATTTTTAAGTATGTCATAAACCCGCACAACATAGATTCAATGGCCTGAAGAATTTCCCTGTTTAACAACCGCTCTTTCAAAGAACAATCTAGTGTGTCCACTCCCATGCACTTTATTTCCCGTATCACGTTTTGTTTTTGTTTTCTCACTTAAGTGGTGTGTCAACAGCTTCTGTATTTAATTTGTTTCTGTCGCTATATCAGGCTGTATATTGCAGACCATGCGTTGCATAATTTTTTTTTCTCTCCGGTTGTTGAGGGTTGTTAAAATTGCCTATGGTTTTTGAGTCCTCCTTCCGTGATGGAAACAACAGGTTTCTCCTTGTTTACTCTATCTAAATCTTTTTGCTGATTGATTATTTATATGAGCTCAGATAAACAATTCCAGGCCCTCCTGCCCACCTTTTTTAGCAGTTTGTCTTGCATATGCTCACGATTTAAGCTTCCTCTGTGCTTTAGTGTAGAGAATTCCAAAGGTTGACCACCGCATGGGGACATACCTCTTCTTTTCAGTCTTAATCTCAAGGTGAGGTATAGGCCACTTATTTCCCCTGGGTTTAGACTCACCAGAAGGGGACATGCCTATATCTACATCAACCTTAATCGTATTATAATTTTAAGAATTTGTTTGTGTGATCACTTCGCATTCTTCCCAGCTGTCACTGACTGATCCAGTCTCCTCCATTTCTTTAAAACAAGCCTGTCATTGCAGGATTTAGTGTGGTTAACGTCTGCATGTTCATCCGTATGATAAGGGACCTGACCTCTAGTTAATGCTCCCAGGTGAAGTCTTGTCAAAGCAAAGCTACTGCAGCAAGGCGTCTCTTTAATCCTGTGCACTCATTCTCGAGTGTTGAAGCCATCATACCACTGAGCTTCCTAATTGCTTGCTAGGTATATGTGTTAACTATTGCTAAGCCATGAGCAAAGACGTTCAAGATAATAAAGTGTGAAGCTGGATGAACACAGCAGGCCAAGCAGCATCTCGGGAGCACAAAAGCTGACGTTTCGGGCCTAGACCCTCCTTCAGAGAGGGGGATGGGGAGAGGGTTCTGGAATAAATAGGGAGAGCGGGGGAGGTGGACCGAAGATGAATGGTGGAGGGGAGGGGATAGGTCAGTCCAGGGAAGACAGACAGGTCAAGGAGGTGGGATGAGGTTAGTAGGTAGGAAATGGAGGTGCGGCTTGGGGTGGGAGGAAGGGATGGGTGAGAGGAAGAACAGGTTAGGGAGGCAGAGACGGGCTGGGTTTGGGATGCAGTGGGTGCAGGGGAAGAGCTGAGCTGGTTGTGTGGTGCAGTGGGGGGAGGGCATGAACTGGGCTGGTTTTGGGATGCGGTGGGGGAAGGGGAGACTTTGAAGCTGGTGAAGTCCACATTTGATACCATTGGGCTGCAGGGTTCCCAGGCGGAATGAGTTGCTGTTCCAGCAACCTTCAGGTGGCATCATTGTGGCACTGCAGGAGACTCATGATGGACATGTCTTCTAAAGAATGGGAGGGGGAGGTGAAATGGTTCACGACTGGGAGGTGCAGTTCTTTATTGCGAACGGAGCGGAGGTGTTCTGCAAAGCAGTCCCCAAGCCTCCGCTTGGTTTTCCCCAATGTAGAGGAAGCCACACCGGGTAAAGTGGATACAGTATACCACATTGGCAGATGTGCAGGTGAACCTCTGCTTGATATGGAAAGTAATCTTGGGGCCTGGGATAGGGGTGAGGGAGGAAGTGTGGGGGCAAGTGTAGCATTTTCTGCGCTTGCAGGGGAAGGTGCCAGGTGTGGTGGGGTTGGAGGGCAGTGTGGAGTGAACAGGGGAGTCACGGAGAGAGTGGTCTCTCCGGAAAGCAGACAAGGGTGGGGATGGAAAAATGTCTTGGGTGGTGGGATCGGATTGTAGATGGCGGAAGTGTCGGAGGATGATGCGTTGTATCCGGAGGTTGGTGGGGTGGTGTGTGAGAACGAGGGGGGTTCCTCTTTTTGGGTGGTTTTGGCGGGGGCGGGGTGTGAGGGATGTGTTGCGGGAAATGCAAAGACATTCAGGTCCTTTTTGGACACTGTCTTCTCAATCTCTCACCTAAAAATATTCCTTCTCCCCACCGCCACCATGCCGCCCCCCCCCCCCCCCAACCTGCCATGATAACTTTATATTTACACTTGTGTTCCTCCTGCCATTGTTCTTCACATCCACTTAGCTTCAAGAGAACTTTAGAAAAGCTCCTTTCATCTTCCCCTCAACTAGCCATTCCACAAATATTGAAAATATTATAATTGGTCCCCACATACAAATTGTCTATAAAGACTGAGCTTTCATGCATCTAGCACTATTCCTCTGGTGACGTGCTAGCAATAGTCAACTATCCTGGCACTGAACCATTTCTTCCTGTTTGGCTTTTTTTCTTTCTGTTAACTAATTCTCAATTTGTACTCATGCATTTTCCCCAAACTCATTTGCTCTAATTTTATTTTCTAATCTCCTACGTGGAAACGTCTTTTGATATTTAAAAACAAGTCTTCTGAAAATCTAAATACTAAATATTCACTGGTTCTCCTTCAGTGCTCCAAATAATAGCATCCTTTTCACACGTCCATGTTGACTGTGTCCGATTTTTTTTTTCATTCTTAAAATATCCAGCTCTAACATCCCTTTACAATACCTACCATTTTATTTCTACTGACAGCCAACTACCAGATCTGTAAGTAATCCTCTTCCTTAATGAAACCATATGATTTTTACTACTATCCCATCTGCAGGTACCTTTTCAAGAATTCATTAAAATTTTGAGAGAGGCACTGGTATTTCCGTTTTATTTCTCTCTTCAGCTACCTCCTTCAACTTTGAGATGAAGGTCTTCCAGTCGGCAGGATTTATCAACCTTCAAACTAGTTCATCAAGGAGTCTAGGCCCGAAACAACAGCTTTCCTGCTCCTCTGCTGCTTGGCCTGCTGTGTTCATCCATCTTCTACACCTTGTTATCTCACTTTTCAATATTACCCCTGTTTTACTAATTTAGTTTCTTTAATAACCTGGGTTTCTTTCTGCAGAGGATGAAGTCTTGCTTAGGAACAGATTTACAATCACTTATTCAAGTGAAATTAGGAAAGAGTGTATTCTAGAGCCAGCTTGAGTAACTCTCAGGAATACAGCAAAACTGAGTCTTTTACACAATTGTTTAGCTATGTGGGCATTTCCTTATCCAATTTCTTATCTTGCTTCATATGATCATAAGGTGTCCATTCTGGGATCTCATCTAATGTTATTAATGTCTTCACCCAGTCACTGATTACCTAATCTGATATCGTTTTGTCCCATTTCTTAACTGTCTTCTCTTCCTGTTTGTAAATCTTGACGAATTCGAAGACCTGTCAGGAATGTTTTGTTAACACTAAATGTTTATACAGATGCCTCCTAACACGAACCTCCCTTAGATGCACAAGGATCATACGTGGCAGTTTGCTCCTTGTGATTTTCCCTTTTGCAGGTTAATTTGCCCATGACTTTCTTTTTCCAACCTGTTTTTGGAGAATACTGTTACTGCCATGTTGTAGCAGTGGGAAATGGCAAGCTTCCCATGCTGAAAAGGTTGAGAGAATTATCATTTTAGGGTCATTGAGGGGAAACTGGGCACTGGTGAGACTGACATTTTGATCAAAATAGACCGAATGTGTGCAAACTGGATGTAAGTAACCTCTTTAGCCTGCATGAAAGCTTTGCTACAGCTTTCTGCAGTCCAGTTCCACTTGCAAAATCTTCAACTCTCCTATTCTTCCAACTAATGTGCATATGTCATTGGCCACTGGTTTAAACTAAGTATCTTTTGCTATCCTGCCTTATGACATGTCTCCAGAAGTCAGAAACATTATTATCACACATTTGCTTTCCTGCTCCAACATAATATCTTCTAAATAATTGTGGCACAAGCATGGATCCGTACGACATTCCACTAATTTACAGGTTGCTATCCTGAAAATGGCTCCCTCTTCCCAACTGGTTTAAGTGGTCAATCCTCCTATCCATTCTAATATTGCTTGTAACACCATATGCTGTTGCCTTAAAGTTCCATATATTAGGCTACTTATCAAACATCTTGTGCAATTCCAAGTGTTTTGCACCAGGTATTTTCCCCTTTACCTATCCTGCTTGTCACCCCTGCAAGGAATGCTAATAAATTTTTCAGGCAGATAACCATGAATGCCATGTTGTTGGGCATCTTCATGTTTCAGCTAATTTTGTTGTAGAGCAAGTTGTCCTGACTCCTGATTCAGCACCTTCACCAGATCCCCTTTTCTCCCAGCTCGCAACATAAAACAAGGATAGGCCAGAGCTTTCCACTTTAGGAGTTCAAAACAAATGATGACCTGCACATTGTATGTTTCAACCCAAATTTCCATTCCACAGAGAGGGTATGTGGTGGGGTCCAATCCAATTTTACTTCCCAACTGAGTTAGTAACTCCAGCAGTGAACGTATTTCCTGTTTACTCTTGGGTAAAAAGTAGAAGTAACGAAGTCTGGCATGGATGGGGTGACTGACTATGATTATCAGTCATCAGGTGTTTACAAACAGTTTCATTTTTTAAAAATCCAAATGTTCTTTTACCTCAGGCTACAAAATAGGTATAATTCAACTTTTAACAAGAATACTTCATTAGATGCTTAAGACTTCTTCAAATACATTTCTTCATACTTTGTCTTCCCTATTTTTGAAATGCAATTTGCACTTTCCACTTGGGAGGACCACCACCTGGCAATGTTTCACTGTACTTTTTTAATATAGTTCATGTTTTCCCTTAGAAAACTGTTCTCTTGTTGGGTGAGGTGTTATGGATCCTGCATGACACATGACTCAGCTGAAGGGAATTTATTTCAATCTTTATGCCTTGCATGACCACACTCCTAAATTGCAAAAATTAAATGAACTAGCCATAGGAGTCTCTGCTCCTATATTATTTGAATAACCTTGTTAAATAGTGCCACATGATGTGATGTAGCAGACTGGTGTGAGTCAATGGAAGCTGTCACTACCAGATAATGGCTGGGGGTAGAGTGCTGCCTCCAACCGTCCTTTTCCTAGAAACGTGTAATCAAACTGCTTGGACATGTTATGCATGCGGAGCAGATGAAACTTGAACAGCCTCAGCTTCCTGTCCTAGAGGAATGGGCAATACCACTCCACTACAGGAGTCCATTCTTCACTCCTAGATTTTTCTTCAACCTGTTTTGCATACACTTTGGCGCATCTTTTGAAGAAGGTGGGGCTTGAAGCCAGGCCACCCAGTCCATGGATAAGGACACTAGCACTGTGCCCCAAAAGGGGGCCTGAAATAGTAGCCTTTTGAAATTTTAAAACTTCATTTTTCAGTTTGATTTTGTCCTAAGATGATATTACACACCTGTAGAGCAGGTGAGATTTGAACTTGGGTCATGGGTATTGTCCAGGGGTAGGGACACTGTGCCACAAGAATCAGTCTTTTATACTGACTTTTTAATGGGATTTTTCCAGCTACTAGTTAGGTAGTGTTTTAACAAGAGGCACGCTTCTTAAGATGTACTTGTCTTGTAATAGGTGGCAAGTTACAGTAGGTAGCCAGATAAACTTGCCTCTATTAGATCCAGAACCGGACTCGTCTGCCTTCAGTCAAGGCTGTATTAATCAGATTGAGCACAGTCTAATGTTGCCTCTTAACATTTTAAGCTGTTCAGACCATTACCTTGTGCAACACAACAGGTTTAATTAGATACCACTAGGGTTATTGAGCAAGTCTATAGAACGTGCACTTGGTATTTAATCTATTGGCTTATATAAATGTTTGAAATTGAAAAAATGACATAGGAGCTGAGTGAAACCCTTCATGCTGTTAATGTACATCTTTGGTCTTTTTAAGAAAGGGTAAAGCAATAGCCAGTTCCAATATTAAGCAAATGTTTCTACTCTCAAAATAACAATACAGGTATAGGACCTCTTGTCCAGTTCTTTTTAAAGGGAGGACAGGCCTATGACCGTTCAGTCCATCGGTTGTTCTGGCCAGCTTAAACTGCTAACTGAAACCAAAAATTGGCTACCACAGAACACAGTCCTTAAGGTCATATTTGGGGAAATTTGTATTATTTTAGCAAGTGTAATCTTTTTCATGATAAACAAGTTTTTCCATCATTATGTCATGTCAGCAGGGTAAGTTGTTTGTGTTTTCATTAATGGTCTTACCACAAGTGCTTTGGTCTCCACTCGTTGCATCCTATGAATCGGACAACCGTCCGTTTATGTACACTCTGGCTGGCTGAAGACAATCTTCTATCCCTGCTAATATGTCACCTTTAAACTCCATAAAATTTTATTTTTCACAGTAACTTTTTGTTGTGGCATCTTTACAAATGCTGTCTCAATCCAAGCACCATCCATTTACAGGCCCCCTTTATCCACAGCATATGTTACGCCTTCAAAGAACTGACCTTACCTAATAAGGTTTACCTTTCACAAAATTATGTCTATTCTTCCCATTGCCTTGGTTTTCTAAATGCCCAATTACATTTTCAATTGATTCTAAAACACACAGGCAACAAGCTAACTGGCTCATAGTTTCCTGTCTTCTATCTCCATCCCTTGAAAGGTAATATTTGTTGTCTTCCAGTCAAATAGATTCTCAAAACATTCTATGGCATTTTGGAACATTGTCACCAATGTATCTGCTACCTCATTAATTGCTCCCTTTCATTCACTGGGATGAATTTTATCTGTTTGCTTCGTCTCACGACTTTGGTGATTTTGTGATTTCTGTATGCTGTTGTGAAGACATGAAATGTGTTCACGTCATTTGCCATTTCTTTTGAAATTTATTACTTGCTTCCCATTCTTGTTTAGAGGACCAACATTTGCCTTTTTTAGAAAATCTCTTTACATTCACCTGCACTATCTCTTGCTTTGGCATTAACATTTCTAGATAGCTTCCTTCATGTTCTCACTTCTTCATGCTGTTTCTTTTTAATTTTCCAGTCGTTGTCTGCAGTGCTTAAATTTTGGGCAATCATTTGATCTGCCACGGTGTAGTTTTAAGTATTTTCTTTCTTCTTCAGTGTGATGATGTCACTTAGAGGTTATTTTGTCTTTTTTCTCTTTTGGAAGAGAGGTTGTAACACAGGTGGTGAACTGTCTAACATAAGTAAATAATTTGAGGCCTTGGGTTTTTTAAATTGGAAGCAGCCTGTGTGCAGTCAGTTCTCACAGCAGGCTTTCCAGTTCTTTTTTTTTCTTCCCCTTGTTTAGATTCTGGTTTTAGCTTAATACAGAAGCTCTTTGGGTTTCTACAAGAGTTGGAAGCTTCAGTGAATGTCTCCTGGCTGCTATTTCCCCCTGAATTTTCCCTTTGGTTGTTTTTCCCTCCTGGATTGGAGAACTGCATAGGGAAAATTCAGACAGATTTTCACTTTTTTGCCAAGGAATGTTTATGGGATGTTTCTATATTGGAACAGTTAATTAGGAGTTACTGTACCTGTTATTCTGATAGTTGTTATTCTAAATTCCTCTTTCTTTTGTATTTTAACTACGGTGTTTAAATAAACTGTGCTTTGCTTTAACATTTGAGTGGTTTGACCAATTGCACTGCATCTGAAATAGACACCTTACATTTGCCTTTCAAATAAGAAAAAGTTAGGGTCTGGCTACCCTATTAATATTTTAGAGGATATCTGGCCCATAACATGAGTTTGATGCTTTCCTTTAACTACTTAACTAACTACAAATTGTGGAACATCCCTTTTTTTGTTTGTCTGGATTTTCTTTAGCTGAAATATACTCGGTATTCTGAAATATCCCCGTCTCCGTGTCACTATTGATCTGTGCTATTAACCTAATAGAGGTAGTTAATCCTACCACATTTTCCAACATAACCTGTTCTCTGGTTCCAGATTGTACTATGTAAGAAACTTGCTCAGACAGTCTGTAAACCTTGGAAGTGGTGGCCTCTGAATTTTTTTTCCTCATTGTAGGTTACAGGCACCTAACTAAATTTGCCATGTTCCTGTGAAGCACATGATTGCTTTGTGTTAAAAATGCTATATCAGGACAGGATGTTTTGTGCATCAATAAGTGTGATGTTAGAATTTCCCCAGGTTGAAGAACTCCAGGATGTGTTTTATAACACTGTCTCTGAGATCCTCTGTGGTTTTAAGTTGATGTGTGATGGCTGTTTAGAAAACGTACATGTTTGAGCTGTTCTCGGTTGGACAGCTAAATGAAAAGCAGCATTTTAGCAAGCCTGCAAAGTCTGCATTGTTTCATAGAACATAGAACATAGAACATAGAACATAGAACATAGAACATAGAACATAGAACATAGAACATAGAACATAGAACATAGAACATAGAACATAGAACATGCCCTTTGGCCCTTAATGTTGCGCTGACCTGTGAACTAATCTAAGCCCCTCCCCCTACCCTATCCCATCATTATCCATATTCACATCTGTAGTTCTTTTGGTTAATGTCTGCACTATAGGGATTCTGATTCTACGAAAATGGATTTACTCAAAAGTTCCCTACTGCAGTGACTTTCATTAGGCAGTGGCTGAATTCACCTTGGGGAAGGGTGCTAGATGTCAGCATCCCTGAAACCAGCAACCTGCTTATGACTAGTTTCTGAGCTTGTAATGGAGGATATAAGATCGGTGGTGATGTTGGTGGGCATAGTTAATAATCTCTATGTATCTGTGTAATTACTAGTCATAACAGTGCCATGATTCAGATCATAACCAGGTTCCCAAGATGTCACCGACTGAGCAAGGTCTGACCTTGTCCAACCCAGACTAACTCTAGCACCTCCACAACATTGACCATATTTTCTTGCTTCAGCGTTAGGCAATTCAGAGCAATGCAATCCCTTACTTGAGAAGAGATGTAGTTGTATTGGAGGTTCACTGGACTGATTCCAGAGATGCGGGCCTTGTCTTATGAAGACAGATTGAGCAGTTTGGACCTATACCCTGAAGTTTAGAAGAATGAGGAGATGTAATTGTGGTATATAGACTAGGTAATGGTCTAGTGGCATTATTGCTGGACCTGTTGGTCCAGAGGCACAGGTAATGTCTGGGTGCCTGAGTTTGAATCTTTTAACTGTTTAGTTTCCCATTTTACCAGAAAAGGGAAAACGATCCTGTAAATCATTTTTATTTTTAGCAACTGATGTTTCAGATTCAATTTTCGCAAGCAGTCTTGTGATCTTTTTTTCTCTCCTCACTTGCTCAGTCTCTGGAAAAATAGAGTTCCCTCTGCAACTCTGTTTTAGAACCTAAAAGCTAGAAATAAGAGCAAGAGTTGGCCATGTGGCCCAGTGAACCTGATCTGCTGATATAGGATCATGGTTCATTTGATTCAGGATTTAAGTGATTTCCTGTCTGCTCTACCCTATTTCCACTCTATGGACTCCCTTGTCAATCGAAAATCTGTCTGTCTATACCTTTTTTTTAAAAAAAGAGAAGTGAAGGGATTATCTCACTTCTGCCTCATGCTTTCCCAAGATCTTCAGTTTTGATGCGCAGGAGTTGTCAAACTAGAGCAGTCGCAAATAAAAAGCATGTGTAAGTGGGTGTTATTTCTCCAGTTCTCCTAGCTGCTTTTACTACTTTGACTTTAGTTTTTTAACTTTTTCTGTTTTCAGGTGATGGCTGTCCATGGTTTTTCCATCCTCTTTTTAGACACTATTTTTAAACTTGGCCTGTTACCAAGCCCATTGTTCACACGGGGGAAATAATCTCCAAATGTGCTTTGAGCACTGCAATAATCGTAAGACTGTCAGATGTAAAGAGCAGAAACAGGCCATTTGTCCCAATAAGTGTGCTCTTCAATTCACACATGGCTGTTTGGGTTTGAGAAACAAATCATTTATCCTGCTTTCTCCCTTTTTGATCCCATTACTAATCTAGAACCTGTCAACTTGTCTTGAATACACTGATTTTGGCATCCATAGGATTCTGTGGCAGTGAGTTCCACAGATGAAGGCAGTGTGGTAGACATTGTCAAAGGTCTTGCTAAAGTCCACTTATCAAGGAACCACATTGTAGGTCCCCTGAACATTATCTGGGTCTCTGGATTAATAATCCAGCGATTAACACCACTAGGCCGTCACCTCCCTCAATCAACTGGGCCAGTGGGCTGAGAAATGGCAGATGGAGTTTAATTTAGATAAATGTGAGCTGTTGCATTTTGTGTCAAACCAGGGCAGCACTTGCACAGTCACTCGCAGACCCCTAGGGAATGTTTATAAGAACAGAGATCTAGGGGTAAAGGTTCTTAGCTCCTGGAAAAGTGGAGTCACCAGTTGACAACGTAGTGATGAAGGCTCTTGGCATGTAAGCTTTCATTGGTCAGAGCATTGAATATAGGAATAGGGACATCTTGTTGCAGGTGTACAATACGTTGGTGAGGCCACACTTGGAATACTGCATGCAGTTCTGTTTGCCCTATTGTAGAAAGAGCACAGAAAAGATTTACCAGAGTTATCTGGACTCAAAGGCTTAAGTTATAAGGGGAGGCTGGGACTTTTCCCGCCTGGAGTGTAGGAGTCTGAGGGGGTGACCTTGCAGGAGTCTGTAAAATCATGAGAGGTGTAGATAAGATAGGCAGCAGTCTTTCCCCGTGGTAGGGGAGTCTAAAACTAGACAACGTGGGTTTAAAGTGAGAAGGGGAGATACAAAAGGGTCCGGCAGGGCAGTTTCTTTTCTCAGAAGGTGGTGAGTGTACAGAACAGGCTGCCAGAGAGAGTGGTGGAGGTGAGGACAACCTTGTTATTTAAGAGACATTTAGATGGGTACATGGATGGGATGGATATGGAGCACATGTGACAAGGTTAATTGTGGAGTAGCGTGGGTGAGTTAGACCGAAGAGCTTGTTTCCTCTGTTGTAGACCTCTGACTATGATTGACCACCCTGTGGCAGAAGAAATCCCACCACCACCTCCGTTCGAAAAGTTCACCCCTTCACTCTGGGGCTGCAACTCACATTCTAGTCTTTTCTACTAATGGAAACAACATCTTCTTGTCCACTATCTGGCCAGGTCCCCTGGCATTCTATAAGTTTCAATGAGATTGCGTCCTTGTCCTCTTAAACTCCATCGAGTACAGACCAGTAGTCCTCGACCGCTCTTCATGGTAAGCCCTCATCCCTAGAATCAACTGCTTTCTACATTGAGAATAGGTGGCACAGCCTGGGACTGTGCATAGCATTGTTTGTTTTTGAAGCTGTGCTACAGTGTTCTCACGGATTTCCCTTCAGCAGTGCTCTTGCTGATTCAGTTTTAGATAACCTGGTTATGTTTCTCCTTATCTGATACTAGGTGCTCTGTGGAATTGTTTAGTGCATTAGGGGTTAGTGGCTACGTGGCCCACTTGAGAGCAGTTGCATTGAAGGCCTAATCCAGGTTGGAAACTAAGCATGGCTATTGTATCCATTAAAGGATATGCATACTGTTCAAAACCAGCTTCAAATCTGTGCCTTACTTAATTCCAGTTTAATGTCCACGTCCAACAAGCTCTCAGTAAGCATGTTGAGGATGTAAAGTTTTTTTAAATTGTATGAATCAACCATAAATTTTTATGGCAATTCATAACTTAGTAGCATGTCCCTTCTTGGACAAATTGATGTGAGTAATTAAACCATTAATTTAGGTCCTGTAAACTTGCTTTTCTAGCAAGGGTTACCACCACATTATTGACCTGACGGAAGTTCAGAAATTTTTTGAGATGAAACCTGAGAATGATCTAGCTGATTGTTATTAAGTCAATAGATAACTTTAACTTGCAGTCTTGTGGAATTTTCTGCTCAAACGCAATTAAACTTTCTTAGTCATACCCAGCTTTGTAGACCACTTTTGTGCAACCAATGGCTGAAATGTTAGCATTTTCAGTAATCACCTTTTTAAATACTTGAGAAAAATACTGCTTTCAAATTAACCATAAAATTTAGCAGGTATTAAAACCTGAAAGGACAAATGTGATGGATGCAATGCTGTGTACACATAATGGGCTAATTGCACTCTCTCTACCTTTTTGGCTGATGTTTCTAACTCTGGCTGGGCAGAGGCCTTCAAAAGCAACAGCAAGTTCACTAAAATAGTAATGCAGGAGCTTACAGATCAATTTGCAGTTGTACTTGGTGATGCTTATAAATCTGATTTCAGCTGCTGAGTGGGAGAACCAAAATGAAGTCATGAACCTGAGCCCTTTTAAATTTGTTCCATTCAGCAATGCTACTGCCTGATCTGTATAGCATTTCTAATATTTCCCATTTGTTTCCAGATTCTGGAAATGTTCAGATTAGGCAAGTGCTGTGGAGAGATGAGTAAAGTTAACGGGAACAAAAACAGAAGTTGCTTTTAAAGCCCAGCAGGTCTGGCAGCATCTGTGAAGAAATATCAGTTAATGTTTTGGGTCCAGTCGCTTTATTCTGAGGAAGGGTCAACAGTTAGGTTTGGTTGAACTTCAAAACAAGTGGGCTGACTATGGTCAGGGCATTCTGCTGAGAAACGAATCCGTGTTGTTTTGAAACTTTGGGGATTGAAAAGATCCAAACAATCACATTTTAAAACTGGAAGAAGAGCAGGTAACACGTGGGAGATGCGGGGGCAGGGGAGATGTGTGGTGTGACGGTGAGAAGGAGCAGTGAACTTTAAACAGCACAGGCAGTCACCTGTAAGTTTCAAGTGTCTCTAGTCATTCCAGCTCCTCTAGGAAAATTTAAACAGGTGAAATTCACAGCTGACCTTGGAGACTCCTCTGTGTGGGAGTTGCTCAGCAGTGGAACAGCTAAGTTTTAAGTCTAACTATACCTTTTTTATATATATCTACAATAATGAGTCGGGTGATTTCCCTCCCACCCCGGTCTAGGTATTTCGTTGCACTCTGTGTCCAGAGTAAATATATTACGGTTACACTAAAGCATTGTTTTCAGAGTAGTAATACTGTGCTATTTTTGGGTCTGTAGATTTAAGGTGCAACAGTGGCCTTTAGTAGAGTGATGTGCTTGTCCTGCCTGATGTAGGACATGAGGGACAATTTTCCAGCAAGATATATCAGTAACAGTGAGTGTGTTTGGTTGCGTATCCTATTGGATCATGAGGATAGGCTTCCCCTAACTGCCACTCCATTGAGGATTCACGGGAGCTAAAGGGTGTGATGGATGGCAGTTTTGGGGAGGTAGATGGAAGACTGGAAGTTGGCTGATTGAGTTCCTTGAGTGAGCTGCAGGTAGACAGATAGTGAAGGTGTTTAGTATGCTTGCTTTTATTGTTGAGTACATTGATATAGGAGTTGGGAGGCCATGCTGCGGCTCTGTAGGACATTGAGGCTACTTTATGGAATGCTTCATTCAATCCTGCTCTCCCTGCTAAAAGAAGTATATTGTGAAACTTGAAGGGTTCAGAAAAGATTTGTAAGGATGGTACCAGGGTTGGAGGATTTGAGCTGTAGGGAGAGGCTGAATAGACTGGTGCTATTTTCCCTGGAGCGTCAGAGGCTGAGGAATGGCCTATTATAAAGTCATTAGGGGCATGGGTAAGGTGAATAGTCAAGGCCTCCTTCCTAAGCTCGGGGAGGGCATAGATTTAAGGTGAAAGGGGAAATGTTTAAAAGGGACTGAAGTGGCAGATGTTTCAGTGGGTAGTGCATGTATGGAATGAGCTGCCAGAGAATGCGGAGGCTGGTACAATTACAATATTCAAAAACCATCTGGATGGGTATATGAATAGGAAAGGTTTAGAGGATATGGGCCAAATGCTGGCAAATGGGACGAGATTTAGTTAGGATAACTGGTTGACATGGGTGAGTTGGACTGAAAGGTCTGTTTCCTTGCTGTATATCTGACATCAAGGGATCATCTCCTACCCTTGTTTTTTGAGTTGAAACAGAGGCAGTAATTGTACATATTTCCTGTCCGTAAAACTCGGGCGTCTGTGTTGATACTTAGCTTTAAATATATGCAGGTGCACCAGGCCATTTTATTATTTGTTCATTTTGAGGATTATCCAGCAAATGTCATCCAGTTTTGAGTCCCGTTGTGTTAAATCTTGGGAAACAAACACAATGCTTGAGAATTTCAGGTTGGGAAGCTTTGGTGGCGAGACCATTAATGTTTCAAGTCTGGTATGCCACCTGTTCAGAACGATCTTGCTTAAGCCATTGACCGTTATAAAAGCACAAGCTGGTTGGTTACGGCCAAAGTGGCTTGCATTTTATGATCCGCCAGTCTTTTGGATGTCTGACCTCTATTCCTGGCATCACATGCTACATGGTAACTGTCAATCGGCATTGATAAAACATTACCACGAAGAATGACCTGCTGTGCTCCTCCAGCTCCACACTGAGTTCTCTCTGACTCCAGCAGTGGCAGTTCTTACTAACCATGAAGAATATGCCTGTCAATCAGATGCCTCTTGCAACCCAATCAAACTCTGATTTCATGCCATATGTGTTGGTTTTCCCCTTGAATTGGGTATTCTTCCAAAATATCCTGATGAGCTCAAGAAGAAAAATTTATTTTTAAACCAAGTATTGTCTTTTATTGATATGTTAACTGTCAAACCTGTGTGAATCAGTGAATATCTGAACCTGAGTTTCTGATTGCCTGTATAAACTTTCCACCCACCCTTTTTTTGACTTTTCTCAGCAGATCTCAACTGTGTTGAGTAACAGATAATGGGAACTGCAGGTGCTGGAGATACTGCTTGGCCTGCTGTGTTCGTCCAGCTCCCCACATTGTTACCTCTGCGTTGAATAACGTCAGCTAAAACAGTCTCAATTCCAACTTGTGCAAAATACACTTCAGTCCTAAATGCTGTACTCCAAAATTACTGAGTCCCTCCATTCTCTCTCGACTCTCCTCTAGCCCGACTCCTAATTCACTAATCTAGTAACTTGCTTCCAGTGTTTTTAAACTGCTGGTATATGCCATCTGTGAATCTTCATTCTAGGCAGGAGGTGCCCAAATAGCATGCCGTCTCACTTTCCAAAGATTCACATAGTAATAAAGTTGTGACAGCTATTTGCAGGATCTCCTCCAACCCTCTATCCAGTCACCATGTGGTGTCGCATTTATGTGGAAGTCTTTGTCTAGATCGCACTTCAAACAACAAAAAAGCAAACCCACACCAAAGGTGCCTGACTTCTGTCTGTCACATTGTACAATATCCTCTGATCTGTGATCACACCATGCATTGACTTCAAGAATGCAGAATATTGCACCATGCTGCTGCAATGTAGATGCATAATTTCAGAATAGCAGTGTCAAATAAAGGTAAAATGGCCATTGTTTTATGAAGTATGCTTGCACAACTTTTTGACAGAGTAAGAACATCCTTCTGCTACCCATAGATACTGGTTAAATAGCTCCATCCACCAAATGCTTTCGCTGCCTGCAATGAATATCTTGAACGTTTTAGTTTTTGAAGAGAACGCAAAACTAACAGCAGGATTTTGTAACTTTGTTTTATTTTTGCAATTGCTTTCTTTGGTTATTCCCTGCAACATTTATAAAATGTTTTCTGTGGATGAATAATCCGCTTTCTCTTTAAAATGAGCTTCTGAATTGCATCTGACTTGTGCAACTGTCACCACTAGGGGGAGGGGGACACTTGGGAAGTAGAATAACATCACTGATCAAGATGAGAGAAAGTCAGAAATCTCAACACCAGTATCAGATAGTAACAGCTAACATCAGACTGTCTGATACCACCTCTCTCTAAACACCTGAAGAGGGAGCAAGGCTCCCAAAGCTTGTGTTTTCAAATCAACCTGTTGGGAAAAAACCTGGTGTTGAGATTTCTGGCCTTGTCCACCCCAGTCCAACACCAGCACCTCCTCATCAAGATGAGATAATATCTGGATCTCCTTTTGAACATGACATTCTGACACATCATGCTGAACAAATAATGTTACAGTTTAAATCACTTGTGCATGATATGAGAAAATAGTTGTAGCAAGAGTTGTGAATGGACAAAACGTTCTCACACCATTAGTTGGAGTTAATCCTGTAGCCCCATTGTTGAGAATGCATCTTCCAGTTAACGAATCTTGTGGGTATTTGCTGTGAACGAACCTTGACAAGTTGACAATTGAGGCAAATATGGTAAGTCCTTGGCCTGAAACAACAAAAGCTTACTGTTTGCGTTTGCAGCATTTTCAGCGCAGATTGAGCACTGTTTAAAAACTATTGAAATTACCTACTGCCACTGCTCATGCATCAGTTAAGTGATTCTGCTAAACAATGTTGAAAAACAAAGGAGATTGACCACTAACCCTTTTACTCGTAAATGTTGCTCCGTATTCTGTGGGGACTCATGACCACTTGTTTATGCGCACTCTTTTTTATTTTATTTTTGCATTTGGTGTTTAGAAGCAATCTGCTTCAAAGTCTACTCATCATGCAATTCCTTTTTGATGTAATGATACTTGTCAGCTTGTATTTGTTTGCACATGCAGTATGTCACAGTAGTTTCACGCCAAACGAAACTACATCAGGGAGAAAGTCGACCTGATTTGGAGTGCTTCAGGGAAAAATGTGGGGGTGCCAGTGCTGGACCTTGGGTGGACAAGGTCGGAAGTCACATGACACCAGATTATGGTTCAACAGGTTTGTTTGAAACCGCAAGCATTCAGAGTGCTGCTCCTCCAGGTGAAGTCACTTTGCCTCAAGGAGCAGTGTTTTGAAAGCTTGTAATTTCAAATAAACTTGTTGTACTATACCCTGGCTTCAGGGAATGACCTAAGATATCCATGTCCAAGTATAACCTGTTTTTTTTAAACAAAAGTAGACTACCCAGAGACAAAGGTACTGAAGTGTTAATGGTGTTGCTATCATGAACTCATCCCTTCATCTTCCACACCCTGCCCCTCAACACCCCAAGTGCTTTTGAGAGGGGATATTTCAATATTTTGTTTTGCTAACTTCACATCTGTCCACAAGTAATAATAGAATTAGCCATATTTTTATTTTTGTACACTCAACATTTTTCTTTTCACTGGAGTCTTTGCTGTCACTTCAAGTCTGTCTTGGTGCCTTTCCTGGTGCACATAAGATGTGGCGAGTCTGTAAAGAAAAAAGAATGCAGTGGAAAGTGGTACTTGATTCCAAAGGACCCTTCAACCAACTTGGAGGGTTCAACTATGTGCAGTCTTGATACTGTCCTGCTGGATGATGTGCGCAGTGAGTCCAATGTCTGTTATCATACGGCTAGGCCTCTTTTAACCAGCTATAACTTGCCTTTAGACAACAGACTGTCTTAAATACAGCATGCAAGCATAATTACTCTGACATCGGAATGCAAGTTTTTAGATCTTAATCTTTTATAATGTTAATCTTTTTTGATATGTTCATGCATCCCTTGGTCCTTTACGTATATTTAGGTTCTTTAATCTACCTGTTCAGATGTTAGTACACACTTCTGGGACAGGGGTGACTTGAATCTGAGCCTCCTGGCTCAGGAGTAAGGACCATTATCCCTGCACCACAAGATGCAACCACCTCCCCCACACAACACTACCAGCACGTGTCATTTTACTGTGGATGAAGAAATTGAAATTGACTGTCTATTCATTATCCAGTAAAACAGCTTGCAGTAGTTTAAGCTTGTGCAATTTTGAAAGAATGAATTCTCCAAATCTTTAACAGCCATGGAATGCACAACTAGTTTTTTTTTAAAAGGACCTTTGCTTGGCCTGACCTTTTATCATCAATAGATTACTGGATGTGGCTTCTTTTGAGGCAGCTGTTGCTGAACTTTCTCTCTTAACCAACCCAATTCTTCAACTTGGATTCTTTTCTGCGAATAACAACCATTCAGCAAGTAGTTAAATGCAAATTATTACTGTAACTTTGCACAGAATTGAGAAAATCTTGGATTAAGACACAGTCTGCTATAGAGAGTACGTCTCCTTCTATTTGCTAAGATCAAAGTCAAGCTTAGCTCTGATTTAGCCAAACAAAAAACTAGATATTTTCAGTAGTGTGGAGTAAGAACAACACAGCAGGTCAGGCAGCGTTTGAGGTTTCAGGTCAGAACTCTCTTCTTCAGGGCTGCTGCTAAAGAGTCCCAACCTGAACGTGGGCTCTTCCTGTTCCTCTGCCTGACCTGTTGTGTTCCTCCAGCTCCATGCTGTATTGACTCTGACTCCAGCATCTTTCCTTGGATAAGCATATGGATAATGATGGGATAGTGTAGGGGGAGGGGCTTAGATTAGTTCACAGGTCGGCGCAACATCGAGGGCCGAAGGGCCTGTTCTGCGCTGTATTGTTCTATGTTCTATCTGCAGTTCTTGCTATCTCCAGCTAGTCATTTTATTTAAATGTTATTTGGGGTTTTGGTTTTTTGAATTTTGAGGTGTAGTCTTATGCCCTGAACAATGTGTGATAATAGGAAATCCAGGTCTTAGTTGTATTAATGTCAACTGCATTGTTTCATGCCACAGTGATTGCATTGCAAAAGTCTTTGAATTGATGTGAAGCACTTTGGAAGCATGATATGCTGTGCAAGTGCAAGTAACTTGACTGTATTTACTTATTGGGTCATGGTAGACTTTGGGGTTTGGCAATTGAAAGTGACTCATTTCAGTTGTCTGCTATTCAGTCTAAAATGCAAGGGGGATTTAGGTTTGGAGACAAGTTTAAGAGAAAATTCCTCAAGTGCATGCACTCAAAACAAATTCTGTGGGAGCAATGACATAGCAGTAAAGCAAAAGTAAGTGCACTTGCTGGAAATCAAATGTGCTAGAAAATCTCAGGCCTGGCAGCATCTGTGGAGGGGAAAAAAGCAGTTGTTTTCCTGCCCAGTGACCCTTCTGAATTGTTCTCAGACCTGCTGAGTTTTTCCAGCAATTTCTGACTTTTTTTTGTATGTAACATGATAGCAGCATCTGAAAGAAATTAATGATATTTGTATCTGATTCTCACTTTACCTCAACTGATCTGCTCTGTCATAGTGCATGTACTGTCCTTCACATCTAAGCAAAGAAAAGCTGAGAATTACTAAACAAAAATTGATCAGAGAAAAAATTAATGAGACCAATGTAGTTGGAAATGTAGAGGTGGATAATTCAATTTCTATGAGCCAAGTGTGGTGTTTCTCCTCTTAAGTGAGAATTGAGAGTTAGTAGATAATAAGGAAGTGGTAAATAAGAGGAACAAATGTTTTGCTTCTACAGTTACTTCAGAGAATAGTATAACATTTTAAGTAATAAGTTTCCAAATTTGGAGGTGAAAGCTGGAGACAGCAAAACATGATGAAATTACCATCTCCAAGGAAGCAATGATATGGAAACTAATGATAGAGCTATGTGCTGCCTGACAGACCTCCACTCCAGGATCTGGAAAGTGGTAGCTAATGAGGATAGATATCTTGGTTAATTTCCAAAATTCAGTCAGTTATGGAAATGCTCCATCAGACAGAAAAGTATCCAATATAATTCATTCCACAAGGGATGAAGGTCAAATACAGGAATCCATAGGCTAATTGGCTTGAAGTAGATTGTGGGAAGGAGTTTGCATAAGTTTAGGAGATTATAGCTGGACTCTTAACGAATCCCAAAATAATTAGCAAGAGTTGGAATGATTTTGTGAAAGGAAAATAATGCTTGGTAAATGTATTTAGTTCTTTGAAGCAGTAACATGCTCTGGATGAAAGGGTGCCAATGGAAGTATTATACTTTTTGATTTCTAGAATGTATTTGACAAGATGCCACAAAAGAATATTGCACAAAGTAGGAACTCTTGATGTAGGAGGTAGCATAGAAAGGACAGGAGATAGCTGGAAGGCAGGCAGACAACTGCAGATATGTTGGATGGGGGTGGTTTTGGGGGGGTGGGGGCACGGTGCGATGCAGTGCTGATTGACGTAATGTGAGTCCTGTAGAGATCTGTGTGCTCGTGTGCTCAGCTGCTTTTTAATTTAATTAATAATTTGAGTGAGGGGAGTGAAGGTGTGGGTGTCAATTTTGCAGAAGATGGTTAAGAAAGGGTGTTTTGAAGTGGGTGTCAGGATGTTCTGGATCAGTTTGGAAGCGTTGAGTGAGCAAAAATATTGCAGATGAAGTATGATGCCAGAGAGCATGAGTTTTTCCATCTTTGGTAAATTTAAAGAAAGAAAACAGTTCTTTAAATGACATCATTGCAGAATTCTGCAGAGATTTGTATTCTGACAAATGAGTAACCAAAATTAGTTTGGTATAGTAAATAATTAAGCCTAATGGAATATCTCTTTATTACAGTGACAATTGAAATTCAACTTCTTTAAAAAATGTTATGGTCCAGCTACATAGGTGAAGCTGGCCTAGTCACAGAGGATCACAGGGCAGCCCTCTTATTAGAGAAATGACTAGTGGTGAGTTCAACCCAAGGTTCGCCATGGCTCAGGCAGGATGTGTGGTTGAGAAGGTAGGACCTTGGTGGCAACATCAATCTGTATGGGAAATGAACTCCTGCTGTTGGTGTCATTCTGCATCGCAAACAATCCATCCAGCAAACTGACACCCCTGTTTCCCCGCCATCCCCAAAAAAGTCAGACCACATCTTTTGAATCTGTGTTCAGCTTTTGCTCCCTTGTTTAAATATGGATGTAAATCTGTTGCAAGTACTTTAGTGGAGGTTGAGGCCTGAAATTATTGGGTTGTCTTCAGTGGATAGGCTGGATGTGTTACCAATGGAATCTAGAAAAGTGGGGATAGATTGGTTGAAGTTAGAAATGTTAGCGTGTTCTAGGTGATTTAGATGTGGGTAGAGAGAATGTTTGTTTGTTTGTTTGTATTTTTATTTTCCTCATTTTGAATGAAATCAGAGCAAAGGATAGCTGCTTAAGTGTTATGTATTGACCTTTTTTTGTTAGGATATACAATTTCTCATTGTGTGGCTATAGAAGACTGACCTCCATGAAGAAGTCATCACCTTTGAACACATTATAAGACGGACTCGATGTTGGCCTCTTGGCTTTTTGTGTCAAAATAAAATTGAACAAGTGATAGTATTATGTATGAATAATACTTTCTAAACAGCTAGAGAATACTGTAAATCTAGTAACAAAATATTCTCTCGTGTGGTCCACCACAATGACCTAAGATGACTTCCTCCATTTTTGCTTTCATTTAAAAAGATAATGTTTGCACTCTTGTGTTCCACTGCAAAAGTTCTGTTCTATTTGATTTGTTGAGACCCAAGTGTAAATGAGGTATTTTACAAGGCTGTAAGATTGTTTTTGTTGTAACTGGCGACTCAGAAGTGAACACCAGTTATTGAAGGTTGCAACTATCGTATTTCTCATTGAAGAGACTATATGCCTTGTTGTCCAATCCAGTCTGGATTGTTTAAATCAATTTTTAAATTGTAATTTAAATTATAGACAGAGTTAGAAAAGCAAACATGTCAGATAATGGGAACTGCAGATGCTGGAGAATCTGAAATAACAACAAATCGTGGAGCTGGATGAACACAGCAGGTAGGGAGGGGATAGGTCAGTCCGGGGAGGGCGGACAGGTCAAAGGTGCGGATGAGGTGAGTAGGTGGGAAATGAAGGTGCGGCTTGAGGTGGGAGGAGGGGATAGGTGAGAGGGAAGAACAAATTAGGGAGGTGGGGATGACGTGGGCTGGTTTTGGGATGCAGTGGGGGGAGGAGAGATTTTGAAACTTGTGAAGTACACATTGATACCATTGGGCTGCAACCTTCGGGTGGCATCATTTGTGGCACTGCAGGAGGCCCAGGATGGACATGTCTAAAGAATGTGAGGGGACATTGAAAAGGTTCGTGACTGGGAAGTGCAGTTGTTTATTGCAAACTGAGCATAGGTGTTCTGCAAAGCGGTTCCCAAGCATCTGCTTGGTTTCCCTGATGTAGAGGAGGTCGTGTTGTACAGTGGATGCAGTATACCACATTGGCAGATGTGCAGGTGAACATCTGCTTGATGTGGAAAGTCATCTTGGGGCCTGGGATGGGGGTGAGGGAGGAGGTATGGGGGCAACTGTAGCACTTGCTGCAATTGCAGGGGAATGTGGTGGGGTTAGAGGGGAGTGTGGAGCGGACAAGGGAATCACGGAGAGATTGGTCTCTCTGGAAGGCAGACACGGATGGGGGATCGGAAAATGTCTTTGGGGTCGGATCGCAGATGGTGGAAGTGTCGGAGGATGATGCGTTGGATCTGGATGTTGGTGGGGTGGTATGTGAGAACAAGGGGGATTCTATTTGGGCGGTTATTGCAGGGACCGGGTGTGAGGGATGCGTTGCAGGAGACGTGTTGGGTGTTGTCGACCACTGCGGGGGTGGGGTGGGGGGAGGGTGTAATGTTGCGGTCCTTGAAGAGCGAGGACGTCTAAGATGTACGGGAGTGGAATGTCTGTCTTGAGTAACAGTGTGGAGCTGGATGAACACAGGCCAAGCAGCATCTCAGGAGCACAAAAGCTGAAGGGTCTAGGCCCGAAACGTCAGCTTTTGTGCTCCTGAGATGCTGCTTGGCCTGCTGTGTTCATCCAGCTCCACACTTTGTTATCTTGGATTCTCCAGCATCTGCAGTTCCCATTATCTGTCTATCTTGAGTAATTCACTTCAAGTACAAGCATGTTCTTTCTTCAGACTTCACAATGACAGGAATTTAAATTTATCCCAGTCAGCACAAAAAAATGATACTCATTGGTGGTAAAGATTTCGGTCAGTCCACTTTGGAACACGAGCTTTAGACTTCCAGAATGCCTGTTTGCTTTCCGTTCTGTTATGTGCACTCTTTCTCCCGCCTTTTCTTCTTGTTATGCCACTGTCTGCTGGAATTCATTTCCTGTTAACTCTTCCTAGCTGCTACGTCTGTTCATGGTTGTAATCTTGATCTCTGCCTTGCCAAACAACGAATAGCACGCAGTATGTGCCCAGTTTCTCATTGGTCTCTCTCGTAAGGGTCATTGGTCACCTCCCCAGTGAGATCACTTTGGAATCTTGGGGAAAATCAAGAGCAGAAATAACAGTTGCCTTGAAAAGGCCGAAGTATTTCCTTTGCCCAAACTTTTGGGGAGGGAGAGGTCATTTAGATCATAAATCATATCCCATCACTCTGAATCTCTGCGGCCTAGGTTGTTTTGAAGAAATTGTTATTCACCACCCTTTGACTACATAATAGATACCTTGTGAAATGCATCCTGCAGTCTACCTAGTTAAGTTCATAATATATAACTCAGAACTGTACAGAAATGACATAACTATTTACAGAGCTTAATTCCAACGTTTTGTCTTTTGAAAGATGCAAATACAGTGATCATTTCTCTTTTCAAGTGTTTCACGTTAGAAAGCTAACCCAATTTTGGGCATATTTGCTTCTTGAAAGCTAATGGTGTCTTCCACCACACCAGTAGGCTTTAGAAGGGAACAAGGAGTTACATCACTTCACAAAAGCTAGCTTTATTTTCATTGCATTTGCTATTTAGTAGGACGTCTCTACCATTTTCATCCCATCCTAAAATCACAAACTTATGCCTTGAATTTTCGAAGTGTGGACATTAGCAAGTTTTACTTTGACAGCAGAAAGGCAGCCAGAGGTCCACCTCCAAATAACGTTAAATTGTCAAGAACGGATAGAACATTATATACCTTGCTAGAAGATTGCATATAACTAAACTACTACTAATTATAGCGAAATCAATATGATCCTATACATCTACAAGAACCTAACTTTTGAGATTTTGCATGATAAATTTGCATTTGTTGCCTGCTCACAAGTCTTGTAAATGTTTGAATGTATGCTTTAATTGTTTTTAACACAGGGAGAACATTGTTGGAGAAGCTTTTTGGACAGCAGGAGAAAGTGCAGCTTGATGATGAACGTGAAGCAGAGAAACTTTGCTCTCGTATTCTGGCCATGGGTTTGCTCCTTCCATTCGGGGACTGTTTCAGAGAACAATTTTGTGCAGAAGTGCCACAAGCCACCACCAAGTTTGATGTGAGTTCCTTTTCCATTCCTGTGAGGTGCGTAGTGAATTGGGAATTGTAGATTTCCAGGTAGTGTAAATTCAGAGTTCTCTTCTGTTTTTGAAAGAAAATGTATAGTGAGATACAGGGAAGGGATGGATGTGTTTTTTAATTTCATTTTGTGAGATGTGGATGTTGTTGGCTGGCCAGTATTTATTGCTCATCCCTAGTTGCTCTTGAGAAGGTGTTGATGAGCTGCCTTCTTGAGCCATTGCAGTCTGTGGGTTGACCCACAATGCCATTACGGAATAAATTCCAGGGTTTTGACCTCGACAGTAAAGGAGCACCGGTATATTTCCAAGCCAGGATGGCTCGTAGCTTGGAGCGGAACTTGAAGGTGATGGTGGTGGTATCCCCGTATATCTGCTGCCCTTCTAGATGGATGTGGTTGTGGGTTTTGGAAAGTGCTGTCTGAGAATCTTTTGAATTTCTGCAGTGCATCATGTGGATAGAACACATGGCAGCTGTTAAGTGCCGGTGGTGGAGGGAGTGGATGCTTGAGGATGCAGTGCCAATCAAGTGGGTTGTTTTGTTCTGGATGGTGCCAACCTTCTTTTGTGGTGTTAGGGTTGCACTCGTCCAGGCAAGTTTGAAGCTTTTGAAATAAATTTAACCAATACTGCTGTGTTATTCACACACGCCCCATTGGCCATCACCTACTATTGTGTATATTATACCTTCTGGCCCAGAGGAAGAAGAATCATCATTGTAGTGCAAGACTTATCGAGAATAGAGACCAGTGCCCCTGGTGAGAAGAGGTGAAACTGAATGACTTGTCTGGTGTTAACTGCATTTTAAATCAGTGATTTATCATTTGTAATTCAGCAACTTGCCACAGTGTGGATATTGTAACGATGCTGCTACTTTTGAGGCTGTTTTCTCCTGTTGGTTTTCCCTTTCAAAGAGGTTGTAGGGCAGAGGCTAATGAAGACCACTTGTAAACAGCTTGGGAGCCCTTTAGGATTTGTTTTAAACAGGCTGGCTGCAGCCAACACTCTGATCAGGATTTCTGAGTACAGTGAATATCTCCTCGCTGCTACCTTTTTAATTTTCTTGGTTGTTTTGTTCCTCATGGATTGGAGAACTGCATATGAGGAGCTGTCTGAGTTTGTTCTTTGTGCCAAGGGATGTGTTTATGGGATATGCCTATATTGAAGCAGTTAATTAATAATAATTACACCATCTATCATTCTTTTAAATTTTCCACTAGTTATTCCAATTTCTTTAATTTCCTGTATTTCAACCAGTGTCTGAAATTGTTTTGCTTAACGTTGAGTTATTTTGACGAGTCACGTTGTATATCAGGAGCTCAGCGTTAATGTTTACCTTTTAAAATAAGTAGGGTCCAAGCTACCACCCTAAAATTTTTGAGGGGTTCTGATCTAGTCCATAACAAGGAAGAGGTATTAGAAATCCTACAGAAGGTGAAGATAGATAAGTCCCCTGGGCCGGATGGGATTTAGCCTAGGATCCTCTGGGAAGCCAGGGAGGAGATTACCGAGCCTTTGGCATTGATCTTTAACTCGTCGTTATCTACAGGAATAGTGCCAGACGCCTGGAGGATAGCAAATGTGGTTCCCCTGTTCAAGGAGGGGAGTAGAGACAACCCTGGTAATTATAGACCAGTGAGCCTTACCTCAGTTGTTGGAAAAGGTTATAAGGGATAGGATTTATCATCTAGAAAAGAATAAATTGTTTCGGGATAGTCAGCACGGTTTTGTGAACAGAAGGTCATGCTTCACAAACCTTATTGAGTTCTTTGAGAAGGTGACCAAACAGGTAGATGAGAGTAAACCAGTTGATGTGGTGTATATGGATTTCAGCAAAGCGTTCGATAAGGCTCCCCACAGTAGGCTATTGTGCGGAGGGATGGAATTGTGGGCGATATAGCAGTTTGGATCGGAAATTGTCGTCTTTCAGCAAGCCAGAGGGTGGTAGTTGATGGGAAATGTTCATCCTGGAGACCAGTTACTAGTGGTGTACCGCAAGGGTCGGTGTTGGTCCACTGCTGTTTGTCATTTTTTATAAATGACCCGGATGAGGGCATAGAAGGATGGGTTAGTAAACTTGCAGACGACACCAAGGTCGGTGGAGTTGTGGATAGTGACGAAGGATGCTGTAGGTTGCAGAGAGACATAGGTAAGCCGCAGAGCTGGGCTGAGAGGTGGCAAATGGAGTTGAATGCAGACAAGTGTGAGGTGATGCACTTTGGTAGGAGTAACCGGAATGAGAAGTACTGGGCTAACGGTAAGATTATTGGTAGTGTAGGTGAGCAGAGAGATCTCGGTGTCCATGTACACAGATCCTTGAAAGTTGCCACCCAGGTTGACAGGGCTGTTATGAAGGCATACAGTGTTTTAGCTTTTATTAATAGATGGATCGAGTTCTGGAACCAAGAGGTTATGCTGCAGCTGTACAAAACTGTGGTGCGGCCGCACTTGGAGTATTGTGTACAGTTCTGGTCACTGCATTATAAGAAGGATGTGGAAGCTTTGGAAAGGGTGCAGAGGAGATTTACTAGGATGTTGCCTGGTATGGAGGGAAGATCTTACAAGGAAAGGCTGAGGGACTTGAGGCTGTTTTCATTACAGAGAAGGCTGAGAGGTGACTTAATTTAGACGTATAAAATAATCAGAGGGTTAGATAGGGAGAGCCTTTTTCCTAGGATGGTGACGGCGAGCCCGAGGGGGCTTAGCTTTAAATTGAGGGGTGAAAGATATAGGACAGATGTCAGAGGTAGTTTCTTTACTGAGAGAGTAGTAAGGGAATGGAACGCTTTGCCTGCAACGGTAGGAGATTTGCCAACTTTAGGTACATTTAAGTCGTCATTGGACAAGCATATGGACATACATGGAATAGTGTAGGTTAGATGGGCTTGAGATCGATATGACAGGTCGGCACAACATCGAGGGCCTGTACTGTGCTGTAATGTTCTATATGTGGGTTTATGATACCCGCTTATGTTGTTACTGGGCATATTAGATCTCAGACTGAAACCTGGCTTGTTTTGATTCAGTGATGTGAGCTTTCACTGAAACATTCTGTTTTAACAATGTTCTGCATAATGAACTTCTCTTTTTAAAAAGAAAGATAAGAGAGAACAAACCAAGGTATTTGTGTATTGCACAAGCCTGAAGATTCTAAACACATGGTAACATTTCATTCCATTCTGTTCAATCCTAACAGTACTCCGAAAGAATTATCTCCTCTATCATATTTATAGGGCTTAACTGAACTTCAATTACCAGTCTTAAGAATCTGAACCTTTCAAGTCTGTTGCAAATGAGCTTAGACTTTCTTAACTTCAAAATGCCCCTTCAAAGTGGCGTTGTGGTAGATTATTCTATGCAGTAAACTCAGGAGCCTCAAATTACAAGTTGTTTATGGAGCCAAATTTGAGAGGCTAGCCCAGAAAAGATTGAATTAGCATTCTAACTCCAAGAATTCATCAGGTATTTATACAGTTAGTCATGTAGACAGTGCATCACTCAAATTCTGATATGTTTTGTTTTGAACAAACACTGTTATTTTTCACATTTTGAGAAGTGGCAAGGCACCTGTGTTAACCAGAGTTTCACCATTCCCTATCTTCCCAGGTGTCATCTCCTTTCCGAAGCCTGTGCTTCATTTCCAGTGTTGATTAAACCCCACTGGGACAGCATGGTGGCTTAGTCGTTAGCACTGCTGCCTCTCAGTGCCAGGGACTTTGGGTTCAATTCCACTCTTGGATACCTGTGTGGAGTTTGCACATTCTCCCAGTGTCTGCATGAGTTTCATCCCGGTGCTCTGGTTTCCTCCCGCAGCCCAAAAATGTGCACATGAGGGGGACTGGCATACTAAATTGCCCACAGTCCAGGGTGTGTGTGTGTGTGTGTGTGTGTGTTAGGTGGATTAGCCATGGGGAATTCAGGGTTACAGGGATAGGGTTAGCGGGGCTGGGTGGGATGGTCTTTGGAGTGTTGGTGTGGACACGATGGGCTAAGTGGCCTGTTTCAACATGTTGGTGGTCCAATAATTCTGTTGCTTTGTCTTTCTAGGGATTTTCCCCTCATTGTTTCATCACCATTACTTTTCCAAATGAGGCCTCAGGATTAAGGCTGGTTCAATCACGTTACATTTCTGTGGAAATGCATGTCTGCTGCATCAGTATCAGGGTGTGTTTAATGCAGTTTAACTAACTTTGTTTTTCCTTTAGCCTGACTCCTTTCTTGACTTTGAATACATGAAAGTCAATATTCACGATTAAGTCGCGTGCATAAGCAATAATCATAAAAATCTTTACTTCATTCATGTGATATTTACAGATTAACTCATCATTCCCAAATTTCTCCTTAAGTGTTAACCATTTACCTCTCTGGTCTGGAAATTTCAAACAAATCTTAGGTAACTTTTTAGATAGATTTTACATCCTGAAAAAACATCCTTCAGGAGAAATGGTCTTAGACATCCTAACTTGAGCAAAGACGTCTGCAGAACTAAAGCCAAAGGTTTCTTTAAACCATTGGTGTTTAGTGGAAGCCAAACAAAACAATTTCAGAATTCTTCTACCGGTAGCCTAATATATAGTTACTGATTTTTTTGTTTTTGTTTGCGAAAACTCACCCACCGAAACAAAGCCTGTTATGGGAAGCCTTTGTCATAGTTTTGTTTTAAAAGCATTATCATGGCTACAGAAATACTTGCAAGTTAAATCATAACACCCCTTCATAGACACAGAATGAAGCCACATGCCACTAATTTTAAAAATCCAAGCAGTAAGATAATATTAAAATATAGATAAATTTCACAACTTGCATCACAATGTCTATTTTGTGCATGAGTACAAAAGGGTTGTCCACTCTCCAGGATTGTCCTGGAGCCTCCATCAATTTAAATATTAAACTCCTGAGGGTGACCCAGCATGAAACCTTTGTTGGAATATTGAAAAGAATTAATGTATCATTCTTGCTTTCGAACACTTGTTGGGATAGCCGACGTTGTAATGGATGTTTGACTGGTTGGGTATTTCGGACAAATAAGGCCTTGTGGTGAAACCTTTTTGAGGAATGACTTGAATCGCAATTGGAACGCCAAGTGGCACTAATGATTATTTCATTCTCCTACAATAGTAAACCAGTTGGTGTGTTAAGTAGTAATAGATCAAAGAAGACACTGAATTTAGTTTAAAAGGGTTGACTACAAGAGCAGTGCTCAATTGATGAAGCTCGTATCCATCTGGAGTTGGAACCATTAGATGACAGTAGCAGATTTTAGTGGAAAATTGCTTCCGCGTGAAGGTTTACATAGGTTTAGGTGTTCCTGTACATCTGCCCATGTTCTAAGTGGTAAAGCTTGCTGGTTTGGAAGATGCTGTCAGAGGACCGTTGGTGAATTACTGTTGTGCATCTTATAGATCATTACATACTGCTGCTGTTACAGTGGATGTTCAATATTCAAATCCTTTCGACCTAAGGGAGAAGTAGAGTTGAATAAGTGTCAGTGTTTAACTGTAATGAGATAAAAGGGGGAAAACATTATTTATGGAGTCAATGTAGCATCAATTGTCAGTGTATGAGTTTTAAAACTTGAGCCATTGTTTCATTATAACTGGAATAAGATTGTAAAGTCTCTAGCAAAAAAGGACAAGGATTTGAGTTGAGTGATAATGGAAACTGAAGATGCTGGAGAATCCAAGATAACAAAGTGTGGAGTTGTTTTTAGTTTCACTGCTGCTAACTTTAAACACTAATGACAAACATTGGGCAGGGTAGCAGGACTCTGCCAGTGTAAGTGTTCTTGTTTAAGCAAATAAAAGTCCAAAGAAGGCAGATTTTACATTTCTATTAAATTTAAGTCATCACTAAGTGAAGATATTGAAGAAGGAGAAAGCAAATGTAACTCCAGCAATTTGAGCAGATTAGTCCAGGTATAAAGAATTGGAGGGAATGACTGAAATATTTGGAAAAATGTGAATTGGAGAAAGTCCTCCAATTTAGATGTGTGCTTAAAAAGGAAAGGAGTAAGTGACGTGAGCATTGAAAGGGGATTTCAAGGAAGATCAGGAAATGGCAGATAATTTTGAGCAGGTTTTGTTTGTGTTCATTTAACTGTCAATCTTAGCTACCTGGATAACTTCTCAGCAGGTAGGTCAACTGCATGGGACGTTGCAATTGGGGATACAGCAGTAATTACAGACTCCATAACTTTTTACAAGATGGGAAAAAATGCCTAGACTGCACCAACTCCTTTCAGGCTCCATAAAGAAGGGATTTGTCTGTGCACACGTGGCTTCAAGCACACTTAAATGTACCACATTGCAAATCTGACTGATCATTTTGAATTGGTTTGCAGTATAAGTCTTTACACTGGCTTTTTTAACGTGCTGGAATGTGTATAGTAGAGTACCATTGACCGATATTGGAATTAACCCATCCCAAAGAGGACTTGGTTGATTTCAGTGGTGTATTTGAGCGCATGAGTGTCTAAGTGTACAGAATTTCATTTGCAGCTGTAAGTTCACATTGGTCAAAATTATTTCTCCGGCTCAGAAGCTCACATCAGTGTGAAGGAATTCTTCTTAAATGTACACCCTTCAGTGTTTGGATGACTGGTTGGTGTAATACTTTGCACTTGATGGATAGCACATTACTGCATCTCCTGACCAACAAATTGAACTAAATTATGAATTACTAGTGGTGAATAATTGTGACTAAAATCTAGTTGTGAAATGGACCTGTCAGTAGTGTGAAGTTGTCGAGCAGCCAACTTTTGACAGCACCGATTTTGTTTTTTTTCCTTCTCTCTCTCTCTCCCCCCCCCCCCCCCCCCATTTGACTAGGGAAATATGGCAAAGATTTTGATTCCAAGCCAAGTAAAAGTGGCAATAAAATTAGGGAATGGTGCCCACATGGGTTTGATTTTGAACATAGATGTATTTTCAGGGAGAGGTGAAACTTTGTGGATTTGATTCGCTTAATTCAATCTGGAATTTTGAGCATGTATCCAAAGTTTGCATAAATGTTTGTTTCCACTTGCATGGTATAAGAACCAGAGAATTAATTAACTGAGCATAGATAAGGCGTCTAAGCTCTTTTTGTTTGATGTATGAACCATGCCTTGTGCACCAAATGAAAATCTAGATCAGAGCACTTCTAACTTTTTGACCTTGGGCTGCTTTTGTGCTTTTTTAAAAAAATTTTTAAAGGAGTTAGTTTGACATTCTGCCGAATGGTGGTTGATTGCCAGCAAATATTGTAACCCTGCTGGTAATGTGCTGATCCTGAGTACATAATCCCAATACAAAGTTCAGGTTTTAACAGTGTTGTTCTTTCAGACTTGTTCTCCTTTACTGAAGTACATTCATTATTGCAGCAGCAGAGTTGGCCTTGCTTTTAAATGATAGCCTCTTTCCTATATTGCTACGTAGGTCGGTTTACAGCACATCATGGCAACTTAAGGATTTTTCTGCCCTCCACTTGCAGTTCTGGTGTTTTTGTTTGGTTGCTGCCTTATTTGTCACAGAACTGTGACTGTCGCTGCCTTTGTTTTGCAGCAGTACAGGCTCCAAATGGATTAAAAGAAGCTGTGGGAGTTTAGCGAGCAGTCTTAGTAGTTAATGTTTTCGCACAGCAACAGCAAAAATCAATTGACACTGAACATGAGTGTTAACATGAGTCAGCTTTTGCTGATTTTTCACAAAAATTGCACCTTGGAATAAACATGCAGTCTTAAAACAATATACACAATTTAATCTTGCATAATTAGTGCCTTCAAAAGAAGCTAACTCTCCTAAAGTCTGCACATGCTTTGCCTGTATCTTGATTTAGTGCAGCAACATTGGTCATATCTCCTGTGTAGAGATGAGTTGATCTCCACTTGTCTCATGCATGATACTTTTTAAGTATCATTAGTGCACAGAAACCAAAGATTCGGCTTAGTCTTAACTTTTCAGGGCCACATGGTGGCTTAGTGGTCAGCCGATTCCATCCTCAGGTGACTGCCTGTGTGGAGTCTGCACGTTTTCCCAGTGTCTGTGTGGGTTTCCTCCAAGTAAGTCAGTTTCCTCCCAAGATGTGCAGTTCAGTTAGCAAGTATCGACCATGCTAATTCACTAAATTGCTTAGAGTCCAGGGATGTGCAGACTGTGGGCTAGTCATGGAAAATGCAAGGTTACAGAGATGGGGAGTGGGTCGAGATCAGATGCTGTTTGGAGGGTTTGTACGGACTTGATGGGCCAAATGACCTGCTTCCAGTCTGAATTGTAGAATCCCTAATGTACTTGAGCTTTGCAAATGTACTTTTGTAACTGCTTATTTTGAATTCGAGTACCAGTGTTACTCCTTAAATACTGACTTGTTTGACAACATGGCAGCCATTTCAATACAAAACTTCTCAATGTACAGTAGTATGTCAATGTGCTTTAATTTGGTGGGGAGAAGAAATGAGGAAGTAATTACATTGAGCATCTTTTAGTCCTGGCACCAAAGGATCATTACTGAAAATTATTCTTAAATTAAGTATTGAGGGAGAGTTCAACTTGTTTAAAGGGTCAAGACCTTTTGCTGGTCCAGCACTCATCTTTTAAAGTACAACATTGGAATATCCTCTTCAGTGTTGAACTCCGATCTGGCACTAACTTTCTTTCTCCCCTCATTATAGTCTAAAGTTTGAACAGTAGCTGTACTTTTGAGTAATGTTTTTCCTTCTGTGACTGAAAACGTGGAATCTGTTGACTTTGTGAATACAAAGCTGTAATATGCACCCATCATTACAGTATGAAATACGGAGGGACTGGAAGAACATCCTCTACTTATTGCTTTTGTCTTTTGCTCATTCATTTGTCTGTCTGTCCGTCCATGGGATGTTTAGTGTCCTTGGAGGGAAACCTGAAAACAGCATTCCTTTATTTCTTTCGGGCTGTACAACCTGCAGAGTGGCAACAGAATGTCTGTCTGGAATTGGAAATCAGTGGCGAGATTTGCATGGCTGACTTTGAGCACAGCTGTCCAGCTTACAGGGAATGTTACAGGGCCAGGTGTTGCTGTGCATCTGCTATTCGTGTCATTCTAGTGGATAGGATCATAGAGTCTGAGTCCCACAGCACGGAGACAGGCCCTTTGGCCCAAACCGGTCCGTGCTGACTGGTGGGGTGACACAGAAGGAAGGATTGAGTGGTTATGGTGGCAATCAAGAACCAGCACACTGTATCATGTGCAGAAATAGACCAACAGTCCTGAACACCTGCCAAACCCATAACCACTTGAATGGTATTAAATGGTACGTGGTAATCACCAGATTTCCTTGCTCGTGTTTGCTGTGATGCCATGAAGCAGATTCAATACAGAGGACTCCCTAGGCAGCTCCCTTTGGCAAGGTGTAGTGTGTCCATCTGCTGGACTTGACAGGACATATCTGTTTAGTGGGTTTTTTCTTTATTCATTCACAGGATGAAGGTGGTTCTGGCCAGGCAGCATTTATCACCCATCCCTAATTACCCAGAGAGCAGTTAAGTCAACCACATTGCTGTAGGTCTGGAGTTGTATGTAGACCAGACCACGTAAGGGTGGCAGTTCCTTACCCTAAAGGACATTAGTGAAGCAGATGGGTTTTTCTGACAATCGACGATGGATACACGGTTGTCATTAGATTCTCAATTCCAGATATTAATTGAAATCAAATTCCACCATCTGCTGTGGTGGGGTTCGAACATTTATCTGGTTCTCTGGGTTAACAGTCCAACAATAATACAGCTAGGCCATTGCCTCCCCCAGGACATTATCTGGTAAGGTATAATTCCATGGACATGACCTTGACAGGCTAATGGTTGAGATAGCTCTTCAAACTTCAGTACTATTCCTCAACTGTTAGTAAGGAAGACGTTGCAAGTTCAACAGGCCGGAGTTTGCTATTGTTAGTTCCAATGCATAGGTCAATACCAGCTTATCCATCTGTTTTCTTTTCATGTCTTGTAGTCTTTTTGGCCTTCTGAATTGTTAGATGCAACTGAATGGCCATTTTAGAGGGTGATACCAGTCAACCACATTTGAGAGGCTGGTGTTGCATGTAGGCCAGACCAAGTAAAGATGGCACATTTCATTCCATAAAGATCATTTGAACCAGATGCGTCTTTATATTCAGCAATGGTTTCACCATCCTTCGACTTCATTTGAGAGCTTTGTGTATTCTACAATTTGTTGTGATGGGATCTCAACCTTGATCTCCAGAACCCATAATTCCTGGATCACCAGTCCATTGACAATACCAC
The DNA here is from genome assembly GCF_030684315.1 of Stegostoma tigrinum. NCBI lineage: Eukaryota > Metazoa > Chordata > Chondrichthyes > Orectolobiformes > Stegostomatidae > Stegostoma > Stegostoma tigrinum. The sequence continues at coordinate 76,848,722 of NC_081362.1, read as the reverse complement.
CATACTATCACCTCCCAATTTGTCTATTAGCTCATTTACTACATCGCTGCGCCCTTACTCTTACAGATGAACAGATGCAATAACAGTCTTTAGGTAGATACACTCTTTTTGAACAGGGGAATAATGTTCATAGTAGAGAACATTGCACAAATTGGGATATGAATATTGCATAAACAGTGCTTGTGCAAATAAATACCTGGAATAGAGAATTATGCAAATTTAGAGATGGGATCATTCCCCCCCAAACCCTGTACCGGTTCTTACTGTGCAGTAGCTGAGACTGTAAAAGGTGGTACTAACTTATTAAGCAGTGTGTACAGTCATACCGACTGCTGAATGTGCGCACTCTTGTGCTCTTGCCTACAGAAGCTTGGCATTCCTAAATACACACATTAATGATTTTGTAACATTTTAAACAGTCTGAAATATCAAATTTAAAGACTAATATCTACATCTTTATTACTCTTCCTCCTTCAAATTTATACAAAGTGGAGGAAGACGTTAAAAAGCCTCCTGGTTGTCTGTTAGAATGTCAATGAGATTGGCAATCAAGCTTAAAAACAAGTGCCATTGTTGGTTGTTGCTGGATGCCTGAAGACCCCCTTTGACTTTGACTTTAACCACCAGATTGAGATAAATATTGAAATGTGAAACCACATCAGTGATTTGCTTTTGAAAACTGGCTGTCTTTTTGTTGACTGCAAAACCCAGTGCCGTATATATTCCCCAACATGAGTCAGCAAATTGTTCTCTTCAGTGTTCCCTCCTCCGTGACAATGAAGTTCCTTTTTTTGCTTGATAAAGATGGTAACTTTGCTTTCGCTGGCATTTTTACAGTATATCCCAGTGTTTGTAACGTGGCTTTTAACACACCAGTATTAATCTGGTCTAACAGGACTGGTTGGTTGTGCAATTGTCAGGAATATTCAGCTGCTGGATTAGAGCATGGAAAGTTTTTAAAAATAAGAATGTAGACGTTCTAACCGCATCATTGAGCCAGGCACTGAATCCTGATCAAGTTTATGCAAATTGTTTTTTTGTTCCTCTCCCCCCTCTCTAACTGGTCTGATGTTGACTTTATCCAGTAAGCATTCAGCTTGCAAATCACCTTGTCTAGTGCCCTTTTGAATGTGCATGTTGCAAACAAATGCAACGTATAATAGTGTGTAGTTTTCTAACACTTAATACACATAATTTTGAACTGGGCGCAGGAGAGGATTAGTGTTCCTGTAAGCTGGCTGTTTAATGATTCAGTGCAGCCTTGTTCTTTGTCATCTGATAGCAAATCAGTTACATTGGAAGTTGATCTCTCGGGTCTGTATGCGTGGCATCCCTGAGCCCTGCAGATGCTGTGGACACTGCATAAGCAGCCTTGTGATGCAGCAAGATGTCAGGAAAACCTTCTGGTAATGGAATGTGAAGGAAAACAAAGGTTTTAATTTGGACTGTGTTAAATCTTCAAAGCATGATTCTGCTATTGTTGATCAATGGAAATACAGTGTGGCAAAATATTTGATCATGGATAATAAAAGTTGAAGGATGTGCGGTGGAACTTGACAAGCCCAGACAACATTGTGGATGTCTGCTTGTGATAAGGGAGCAGTAGATGTGTTTGATAAAATGCAAGGCCAAGCTGAGCAACTCTCTTGTGAAGCGATGAGCAACAGCCTGGATTTGGCTAATATCTTGAACAAAGCATTGGAAACAACAGAAAAAACTGTAAGTTCCTGCTTAGTTGAGCAGAACGATGAAGCCTCTTCAAAAACCACTGATTTTCAGGGGGAGAACGGACAAGCAGCTGAAATAACTGCATTGCAACACTTGATCTCCACAGAGTGGCCAAAAACATGGAACCAGGAATTGAACAACAACGGAGGTGGTGGTGTTTATGAGGGACTAAATGGGGTGATGGTTGGCAGCTTTGGAAATGGAAATGCTAATGCTTTAATTAGGAGAGAGAACAGTGTGAAGGGGGAGCGAACGGGCCAGCCACCACCCAGTCTGAACTGCAGAAACTGTGCTGGTAGTACATTTGGCTGCATGACAATCGATTATTGTGATCAGATTGCATCTGAAACCGGACTGAAAAATGCTGATGTGGTAGCCAGAAGGAATGAGTTTCTTGATGACTTTAATAATAACTGGTCCTGTGGGACCCCTAACTTTGCCTCCGAAGGAAAAGTTCCAGAGGTTTTTACAAACTTGCTGGTAGTGAGGAAGGACACTAAAGCAGGTGACCGAGAGACTCTTTGCAAAATGAAACCAGCAGATTCTGACCTAGCTTTACTGAGGTTGAAGAGGACTGTGCGACGAAAATGTCACGAAGCCTTAACCCACTGTGATCTGCAGACCAAAGCGAGACCAGAACTGGGTGGTAGCTTTGGACAGGTAAAACTGTGTAGCGGTATAACACACTTAATACTGTGCATGAAGTAGTCCAAAAGTCAGCTACCACTTCCACCTTTTGTGCTGAGTGTAGTGCAAAGCACGGTCCATGTGGATTGTGGGGAAGTTTTTTTTTCTTGCTCTTTTGATTAAAATCTTTTCTTGGACTCTGACTCTCTATTGTACGGTTTTTTGAAGCTGTTTAGTCCATTTGAAAGATTATAGCTGTTCTGTTTCGATAGGCTTCAACGCAAGTTAACACTGGCTTTGTTTTGTTTTGTTTAAAGCAAGACAAGCTTTACACGTGGGCAGCAGTCAGCCAACCAACCCAATCACGAAATCACGTGGAAGGTCGCATCCCTGGGAGAATTCAGGCTGTATGGCCACCTGCCAAGCCCTGGACAGAAGGAAACCTGCATTCTGTAGAGTCAGGTGAGCAAATGTGTGTGTGAAGGGGTAAACCTTTTTGAAAGGCTTGTTTCAATGCACCTGAAGTCTAGTTGTTGTATCTCCCGGTCTGTTTGTATTTCGTTTTACTCATTCACGGGATGAGTGCGTCACAGGCTAGGCCGCCATCTGTTGTCCACCCCTAATTGCCCAGACAGCAGTTCAGAGTCAACCACACTTGCTGTGTGACTGGAATCACATGTAGGCCAGACCAGGAAGGGATGGCAGCCTCCTTTCTTTTAAAGGATGTGTTCCAACAATCGGCCCTGATTTAGACACTCCATTCGAACTGTTTTGTGGAATTCAAATTCCACTATCAGTTGCGGTGGGATTCGAACGTGTGGTTCCAGAACATTGCCTGGGCCTCTGGATTAACAGTCCAGAGATAATACCAGTAGGCCACTGCCTTGCCCAATTTTATTAGCCCTCTCGCCCTGTTCAGTGCTGATTTGAGGGGCAGGCTAGTGGAGACTTGTCCGAGCACCATCAGTTGAGACCATGCATCTGGTGGCCAATTTCGGACCCTAATATCCTGTTTATGCTAAAAGTCTAGTTTTGTGTTCTGGAGGCAACTTGATGGAAAAAAGCAGCTACCAATGTAAGTGTCAAATTATTTGGATACAGCATCTTCAGTTGGTGCGGTGTTCTACTGGGCAACAATGCTTCAGTGTCTCAGTTCACCAGCCTGGTGAAGAACAGTAAGAAAAGCTCGCTCTCGTGCCGCCCCCCCCCCCCCCAAAAAAAAAAGACTAACTGAAGTTAATGTTTCGGTCTGTTCCCTTTCATCAGAACTCCGTGCAAGGTCAAACAAATCTGGAAAATTGCTTCTGTTTTTATCTCGGAGATAATGGGAACTGCAGATGCTGGAGATTCCAAGATAATAAAATGTGAGGCTGGATGAACACAGCAGGCCAAGCAGCATCTCAGGAGCACAAAAGCTGACGTTTCGGGCCTAGACCCTTCTCTGATGAAGGGTCTAGGCCCGAAACGTCAGCTTTTGTGCTCCTGAGATGCTGCTTGGCCTGCTGTGTTCATCCAGCCTCACATTTTATTATCTGTTTTTATCTCCACTGCTGCCCAACCTGCTGAATATTTCCAGCACTTTGCGTTTTTATTATGGATTGACAGCATCCACGGAACTCTTATTTAAGTGGACGTTTTAATGACTTTTTTAGTGAAAATCAGGCTATACTTAAAATATTTAAGAAGGGCCTATCAAAAGAGCCTCATGGATCTTAAGACACTTAAAGCAATTGACAGAAATGCCTTTTTTTTAGCCACCTTTTCTATTCCTCCATGGATATTCCCGGCAGCATTTGTATTAATTACACTTGAACTGAGGGACGTTACAGGTCAGAATGTGCAGCCATTGCTTTGGGTCAGGAGTCACGCTGGTAAGGATGGCAGTCAAGAGCCAGATGTTCTCTTACAACAAACCAGAATGGGTGCCATGGTCGCTATTAATGTCCCCACTACTACTATCCCTTGATATTCCAGATTTATGAATGAAGTTCATATTCCACCTGGCTGCTGTGGTGAGATTTGAATCCCTGTTCCCAGTTTGTTAGTATGGGCCTCGGGATTGATAACCCAGTGACTTGGCCCCCACTATCCCTCATTGTCGCTGTGGTGTCTGTTGCTGCTGCAAACTCCAGAAGTGTAACACATGACCACTGCGTAAAAGAAACTTCTGGCAAGTTTGTTTTTGCATTTTAATCTTGTAATTTGGCACACTGGCTCTACACCCCTCAATCTCAAGAAAATCCAATTCTACCTACAAATTGCTTTTATGTTTCTAAATTGTTCATTCAAGTCAGTTGTCTTCTCTGTTGTGACATGAATGCCCTTTGTTCACTTACGCTGCTTGGATCTAATTGTACTATTTTTGGTATCCGTTTATTTGAGAACGGAAGGGCATTTAAGACAAAACTAATGGAGCTTTTTTTCTTTGTCACTTTATGCAATCATGCCTTTTAAGAGGAAAGAAAAGGTAGGTATCAAGGCCGAATCATAAGTTGTTTTTCAATTCACCGTCTTACAGCTTCATTTCCTGATCAGGGTGTGGGAGGACATGTTTGAGGGGAAATAATTATTCTTGTTGACTTTAAATTGATGAGCGTGTGAAAGCTGCAGTGATGCTGATGGTGACTGAGTCAGCTTATGAGTAAGCAGTGACCCAGCGGGAGCTGCCTTTGGCAAAAGGCAAATGATGGGAGAGCAGTGTTGAGCCTGTCACTTGTCCAGATGCATGACTTGCTCCATGTGCCATGGCCATGCGTATCGTGGAGACAGTAGGGGTAAGAGAGGAGACCGACTCTCCCACTGCAACTCTCTTGTAATCTCTTCAGCCTTGAAACTCCTTGACCACGTCCTGAAGCAAACCAGGTACCACATCCACATTACCTTCCTCAGCACCTGCCTATGGAACCAGATCATCCCCAATCGACTACAGTCCACATTCAAGCCTTCCCAATTTGGCCCCACCCATGACCATTTCTACATCCGGAACTTCGAGACCCTTCAGAAGCATTTCTCCCTGCGAGTCCTGAAACAGACACTCGAAGCCATGCACCGGCATCTCCAGACACTGCAATCCGGCCTACCCCAGCTCAGAGCCTCCCTCTCCCAGACCGGCAAAGGACTATTCTCCTGCTTTTTATCTTCCGTAAGATCCACAAACAGAACACCAATTCTACTCGGCTTTACTGGACACTAAAAACCGTAAGTACAGGAAACTCTCTGCCACCCAAAATAGGATTCTTCCGCCTCCCAAATCCCCAGCCTGACCCTGCACCTCCCCCACGATGGACCCGCCACCATTGGTCACGAGGCCCCAGCCAGAGAACCCACTGACGTCACATCCGCCACCACTGGGTACACCGCTTCCGGGATCGCAAACACGACTGCTGCTGTAGCCACGGCCTCCATTTCTACAACAAACACCACAAACGTTATCGTCACCGCTCCTGCTGACGCTGACATTGCTCCACCCACAGCCAGCAGCCCCTGAGAAGACAGCCACACTAAGCCCTGCTGAATTTTCACCGTCCCCCTGACTGAAGATGAACGGCAAGTGCTCAGCAAGGGGCCCACCTTTGTTCTGCCACCACCCACACATCAGCGAATACTAGTCATGTTTGGACATCAAGCAGTTTTAATACCGCCTTCGCCTCCACGCTTACTTCTCTAACCGGGAGCCTAACCCTCCCTCTACTGACCCCTTCACCCACCTCCAACACAAGTCCTCCTCCTGGACACCACCCCCAAGACCTCCTACCTTCCCCCAACCTCTTCATCTCCAACTGATTTCACAAGCTTCAAAATCTCCCCTCCCCAAACTGTATCCCAAAACCAGTCCAGCTCGTCTCCAACTCCCTAACCTGTTCTTCCCCTCACCTATCTTCCCCCACCCCCCCCACCTCAGGCTGCACCTCCATTTCCTACCTAATAACCTCATCTCGACCCCTTGACCTGTCCATCCTCCCCAGACTGACCTATCCCGGCCCCACCTCTACAGGCTCCATCCCCGCCCCTTAACTTGTCTGTCTTCTCTCCACCTATCTTCTCCCCTATCCATCTTCGATCTGCCTCCCCCTCTGTCCCTATTTATTTCAGAACCTCTCCCCATCTCCCTTTTTTCTGTTGAAGTGTCTAGGCCTGAAACTTCAGCTTTTGTGCTCCTAAGATGCTGCTTGGCCTGCTGTGTTCATCCAGCTCCACACTTGGTTATCACTGTATGGGTCAGCTTGGGTACCGAAAAGAAATTCCTATGGGATCATAGAACTTTAGTCCAGAAGGAACCCGTTTTAGAACCACCCTCAGCTCTTGGTAGCTTTTTTCCTCTTTCAAATATTACAAGTTGCTGTGGATACTGTTTTCACTGTTACAACTGGAAACATAGAATCCTGGTGTCCCATCAAAGTTAATACGTCATTTTACATTAACCGACCTATGGAAATGGAACCTTTCATTCCTCCAGCTCCAAAGTTTTCTGCATATTTTTGATTTTATTTCTATTCTTGGCCAATGTATTGTTCAATGTTTATCTGTGTGGCCAATTCTGTCGTCTTGGTGGGCAGCCCTGTCAAGTTTTAATATTGCTACATGTGTGCCTGTGCTTATCCAGAGACCGTACTGGCTGGTACCTGCCAAGCTTCACCTTGGCTGAACGTGCATGCAGTTTTAATTAACTTTTTTGTTTTTTGGAGTTCAGAATCCCTAGTGTTAATTAGGCTGTTCAGCCTAACCAGTCCATACCAAATCTTCCTGGAGCACTTCAGCCAGATTTCCTCTCCACCCCCCCCCTCCCCCCCCCCCCCCCCCCTGCCATTCCTGTAACCCTGCATTTCCCATGGCTGACCTACTCTCCATAAGGGCAATTTAGCATGGCCAACCCACCTAACCTGCACATCTTTGGGCTGTGGGAGGGGACCAGAGCACATGTAGGAAAACTACACAGACACGGGGAGAGCACGCAAATTCCATGTAGACGGTTGCCCAAAGCTCGAATTGAACTGGTGCTGTGAGGCAACAGTGTTAACCACTGAGCCACTGTACTACCCTTTTAGTGAGCACGTTAGTATACTGACCTATTATCAGATGAACGTCTTCTTTGGCTTCTCCATCCTCACCCTTTTTATAACCTTCATTTATGATGTTCCTTCATAATCGCCTTCTGAATTTTGTCTGCATGTTTCTTAACGTTGACAGTTGAAAATAAGACACGAAAGAGTTGAGTATCTGAATCTCGAGTCACTTTCATTTCTTCCCATCTAGATATGCATTCTCTCCAGACTCTCTGCCACGTTCATACCTCTGTTAATGCTCAGAGGACCCAATGTAGTAAGGTGTCCCTCTCATTGCTTGCATTAAAGCATGTTCTGTATTTCATCTGCACATTTTGCATGATTTCCTACATGGTTAAACAGTACCTTTTTACTGTGTATAAAAACATTAGGCCATAAAATCCCTTGAACCTATTCTGCGGATCACCAGGATTACAGCTGAACGTATATATTGGCTCTCTTTCCTCATCCTTACTCTAATCACCAAACATTGCAAGTTCCTCAGTACCCAAAAATCTATCCATCTGTCTTGTGTATAGCCATTGACTATCCGTGACCCTGTAGGGCATAAAATCCCAATGATTCCCTAACCCTTTTATCCAAAAACTCTTGCACTTAGTTTTTGATTTGCTACGTGAGAAGATGCATTCTCTTGAATTCAATCCTGTTCAGACCCATCAGATTATTTTGCTTCAGTAAGCTTGTTTCTTATTATTGTAAACTCCAATGAATGTAAATCCAACCTGCTTGAACCACCTTCCGTAGGACTACCATCTTCATCCCAATAAGTCCAGTGAACCTTCTCTGAACTACTTTCAATGCAACCACATCTGTCCCTAAGTAGAGTAAAACACTAGATATGGTTGGAGCATTTTCTTTTCTAAGAAAATACTCAGACTTAATTTTCTGACTTCAATGAAGTTATAAATGCCACAAGCCTTACATTTGAATTTGGAAATGTCACATTGGATCATTTCTACCATCTCTTGTCATTTGTATGAAGGCTATTGTATTTCTGGTGAGTCAGCAGTTTACTTCCTCCAGTCTGTAATGATCAAGATGCAATCTCTGCAGTGTATATCTGAGCAAGATCAAACTCCTCCCTTCTCCTTCCAGAACAAGTTTCTAATTTCATGTAGCTTGCCATTTCAGCTATCCTTCTTAATATCATTTCAACCCTTGCCTAGCTCCAACCAATGATTTTAATAAATCCTGACCTTGAAATTTCTGCATTTTCAGACTTTTCCATGCCAATTGTCCCTACTTGAGATTTATTCCCAGTTTCACATTCCGTTGCACTCCTTCCTGTTTTTTCATTACATTTGCTTGGCTCTTTTGTCTTTCTAATGCCCTTTGCAAGACTGAATAAACAGTCTTTTGTATATTCTATAATGCATTTTAACCTCTTTGATTTGAAGCAAGAGATATTCCAGAATGCTTTAATCATGACTTGATGCCACATTTTGTCCTTTTGGAAGGCCTTAAAGGTGTGTCTGTGATAAAATCACTGACTAATGTTGCAATCTGATGAGGGATGATTAGCTCCCATTTGACCCTGTTGTGACCAGTGACTGTCTGTCACAGTACATAATTGAAGGATACCAGTTGAATGAACTTAAGCAAGTTTAAAGTGAAGGAGTGTCAATTCTAAAGTTCCTCAAATGAAAGAGAATGGAATTTTATTTAGTAACCTAATAAAATGTGACCTCCAACATGTATACAAACAATGACCTTGAAAAGAAGAGGTAGGAGGATGGGTGTTCATACCCACAAAGTTTCACTTTAAAGTTGAGGGCCTTTTTTTAAGTGGGGGGGGGGGGGGGGGCGGGGGGCAGAAATGAAACTAGGCATAGCTGCTGACCTTTCTCATCAGCCTTGATGAAGTTTGTAGATAACATTTGAGCTTTCAGTAAAGGATTATTGTTTTAAAGTTGATTTTCACTTGGCAGTAGCTTTTTTGGCTTGATGAAAGAGTGAGTGCCTTCCAGTTCTTGCTTACTGAACAGTTCCTCCTTTCTCTGATCTCGCATCTAGACCTGTTTTGTATTGTCCTGAGTCTGTTCTTGTTCTAAACTGCATAGTCCATGGTTAAACTTTCTCGAAGTTAAAAATTGAGATAAAAGGTATGAATCATCTAGTAAAAAGCAATTTTGAGTTTGTGTCCTTCTATAACTCTGCTAATTTAGACTCTGACTGATCCTTATTTACTTGTGGTTTCACCATGTTTGGCTCAACCTCATCAGGTCCTATCAATTTGTCTAGGTTACAACTTTCTTCTAATTTAAAAAAAAACACCTCTGCATCCATGAACCAAATTGGATTTTAAAAATCTCCTACAGGTCTATTTCTACTGTGATTGTAAAATTTGGGCTCGGTCAAAGAACATAAGCAGATCAAGATGAAAGATTCATTATAAAGATGAAATGAATCTCTAGGCCGTTGTAATCTGGGGGGAAGAACTGAAACTCTGGCATAGCTGCTGACTTGTCTCCTCAGCCGTAATAAAGTTTGTACTTTGTTTGCACATAACTTGGAGTGAAGAGTCATAGTTGATGGCTTCTGTGGTCAAATAGTCAAGAGTTTTGCCTTTTTAAGTGCATTTGGTAGAGCAAAGTCTAAATTTTTACCTTTTTTGTTGGTTCTGATGGCACGACCATTAAACTCCTGGAATTCATTTTATTTTAACAGCAGAACAGGAGTGAGTCCGGTAGATTACTCTCTTATGACTTATGGTAGTGGAAGTAATTTTTAAAAAAACACAATTCGACTCTCCTGTTTACAGTTACTGAGGCTGAGAACCATGGCCTGAAACAGTCTTCCTCTGTTCTGCTGAAGTCCCTGCATACAATGGACTTTGTGGCCTGTCTTCTACAGATTCACAACACCCACTGGAGTTGCACATCAGCCATTTGACAGACTTCATTTAAAGCAAATATATTTGAGGTCTATGGAAATCCATTGCCCACCAAAGAGTTGTCACATCATTTGAAGATTCAGTGGACATTGCTGGGAGAGCTTTTGCATTTTAATGACTATCTGAATCCAGTTCTAGAAGTATGATTACACTAGATTTTAAACAAACGTAAAAAGATGTCAAGATTTATGCCTGCACTTCGTTTTTTAGAAGTGGCTTTCAGCTCCAGGTGGCGGTTTGAAGAAAATGGTTCATTACAAATGGCCTTAGAAATCTCATGTCGTAAATAACCATTCATAATAATCCATAGAATCCCCACCACGTGGAAACAGGCCATTCAACTCGAGCCCACATCTACCCTCCCACCCAGACCCATCCTCGAATTCCTGCAACCCTGCATTTCGCATGGTTAACACAATGACACATCCGTGAACACTGGATAACTTCAGAAATGCACAATCTAATCCAGCAGAATCATCATGGTGTCATTTTAAGGAGAACGTTTGACTGACCAGTTATTTTTAGGGCTTTTTGAGACAGTAGCATGCAGCATTGAATGGATGAAATGGATCCAGTAGATGTAACTATTTTCGGATTTCCAAAAAGGGTTGGATAAGGTACTGTGAGCAAGGTTACTTGAGAGAAAAAAACTATCATGTTGCGTGTAATAACATGGCCAGAGGATTGGCTAACTAATAATACAGGTGACCATGACAATCTGCAGAGGGATGCAGATGGCTTCAGTGAGTGGGCAAAATTTGTCAGATGAAATAGCTTGGGGGAAAATGAGATGTTATGTACTCTGCATCGAGAAGAATAGTGAATAGAAGATTATTAAAACAGACTGCATCATAGGGAGTTTGAGATCCTTGTGCATAAATCATAACCCAAGGTAGCATCCAAGTTCAGCAGGCAATGGGGAGCTCAAAAGGAATATGACCTTTTATCAAAAAGGTGTGGAGAAAATGGAAGTGCTGCTTAAAAATGTACAAAGGTGTATTTAGACCACACCTAGAATACGGTGAATGGCTCTGGCGCTCTCCTTTTGCTTTGAAGAAAGGATAAACCAGCTTTGGGATCAGTGAACTTTTGTCTGGATTCTATTGATCCTGGGAATGGAGGGATTGTTTCATGTGGCTATGTTAAGTAAATTGGGCTTGTATGCATTGGAATTCAGTAAAAGGAGATGATTTTATTGATGTAAAAAATTCTTGAGGTCTTGATAGAGTTGAAACTGAAAGCCTCTTTCCTGCTTTGGGAGAGCCTCAGGCCAAAGGAAGTAACTGCACAATAAGGGATATCTCAGTTACGGCAGAGATGAGGAGAACTTTGAGTGTTATGACTCTGGAATTCCTTCCTGCAGAGAGCTGTGGAGGCTGGGCTGTTAAGTATATTCAAGATTGAAATATACTTTTAATTAATAAGAAAATCAAAGATTATAGGGAAAAAACATTAAAGTAAGTTCAGAATTAATCAAATAATGATGAAATAAGGGATTAGCACGTAGGTGTTGGGTAGAGAAAGATCACTGAAGTTTGTGGGAGCATCACAAAGTTCTAGTCAGTACTGAGGGGAGCAGTGAATCGGACTGCAGAGCAGAAGCAGAGGACTGTGAGATCAGATAGAAGGGTATGGCAGGCTGTAAATTGGTCACAGCAGGGCTGACGGCAGGTTGAGTGAGAAGACGTAGAGAAAGATGTCAACTTGCACTGTAGTAATCCCAAGGAAAATGGGACAAGTCGCAAGAAGTTTCAACTGAAGGCCAGAGATGTTAACTGAAACAATTCCAGCTGCTGTGTTTGTGGCGCAGGGGGGTAGTTCATTTAGCGGCATTGTAACTACTTGCTCCGTATCTATTCTGCAGTTAATTAGCCAACCCAATGTACCATACAAAACTTTTCAGCTTCACTCCCCAGTAAAACCTTTAATCAGCTCGCAGGCAAGGAGCCAGCATCTGTATTTGAAAGAAACAGTTCAAGATGAACTGCCAGTTAGCCGCTATGGTTACATCATTTGATGGACTAACGAGAAATTGTCAAGCTAGATTCTTCAGAATACAGCTTAAAAACTTAAGGAACTGTTCCATACTGAAATTTGAAAGAGTGGCCGGCCTCTGGCTTAATTGCTGTAGGAGCTGGGTGGGAGTTTGGAAAATCTGGTGCTTGTCAAAGGAAAGTGAACGTTTATATTTTGGCTGCACTTTTTTTTTGTTTTTCATTATTTGTAATTAGGTTTTTCCTGCATGGTGAAGTTTGTCTACGTAATGTTTTTGTGCCATGTAGATTATTTGAAGGAAGTCACTGTCATTGCATTTCAGATCAGGCACAGCCCATGTTCTCATTCCTTGTGTTCGCAATTTTGCCTTAACTTGCTAATCTTGGGCTAACTGTTAGAAATAACTGCAGACATTGTACTGCAGTTTTAATGTAGTCCTGTCAGCAAAATAAACATCTAAAGTATAGACTGAGATCTCCTCCTCCCAGCTGCATAGTTTGTTTTTAATCAGCAATTGCTGAAGAAAGTGGAATCTGTGAACTCATCTTGCTCATTTTCTACTTGCTGATATTCTGAAGTGATGCCTATAATATGTCCATCAAAGCTTAATGCTTTTGTGGTAGCTCAGCTTAATCAATTGGAAACTTGTCTACTGCGTTTTTTTTCCCTTTTGGCATTTCCACTTATTTGAGGAGTGCTAGAGCATGAATGTTGATGAACTTGCTGGAAGTACATGAGTGCGCCTACTTGTCTGGGAGTTGCCTTCCCTCCCCCCCCCCCCCCCCCCCCACTTTTTTTGTATCATTTGTTTTAAAAGCATACTTTACTGTTTGAATTTAGAAAGAAAAGGAGCTTGAACAAACTTGATGCATGATTATCAATGCTTTTGTCGATTTTTGTGTTGACTCAGGACTACTGCTGTCTTGTTACAGAGAATCGTGATGCAGTCCTAAGTTTGAAGAGAATACAGAAAGAGGAACTACGCACATTACAAGTAAGCCATGACTGAAATGATTTCTATTAATTGGAAGTATGATTTTAGGGATGGGAATAGATTAGACAATTGAGTTAACCATGGAAAATCAGAATTTTTTATGAACATTTATGTTTTAACTATGTAACAGAAATGTGACCACTTTTGAACTGGAGTAAAGAAAGCCGATGACAAACTATATTGGGACCTCAAGTATATCTTAAGTTCTTGATAATAGCTTAGGCTGAAGTGGTAAATAACCTGCCACTTGACTTTGAAAAGATAAGTATTTAAAATGACTGAACAGTTTTGAGGAATTGCTTCATCTTGACCCAGACTTTATTTAAAAGAAAATGAGGGACGATAATTTGCCTCAAAACTTAAGATTATATTTATTTGTCCTCACCCCTTCCTGCTTCAAGGAGAAGTAATAATCTGTACATTGAGAGATTTAGGGAGGAGCACAGTGTGGTCACAAATTAAACTTCCTGTAGCTGTGAGTCACACAGGCAACATAATTCCCTTTTTTAGGCTTTGAAATGTTGTAATTAACCAGCTGTAGGAAAGATTAAACCTGTAATTACTACTTCAACACCAATAGGCACACAGTAGAATATTGTGGAGCTGACGATGCTGCGTAGTGGAAGTAGCCACAGTGTTAAATGCAGTAATGAGATCTTGCTTTGTTTTCATGATCTTCCTCGAGCAGAAGAATATCCGTTTGGCTAATTATGCAAGTATTAAGAGAAAAGAAAATAACTTGCATTCATTTATCACCTTGCAGGACATAAAGACATTCTAAAGTGCTTTTAAAACAACAAAAGTATATTTTTAAAGTGCAGCCATTGATGTAATGAAGAAAGATAACACATTGGTAGCAGGGAAATTGAATGTAGTGATACGGCTGAAGAGAACACTTCCAAACAGGAAAATTAGTTTGCAAATACTCCACCCAAAGACTGTCAAGTTCACCTTCTCCAAAGGGGTTGTTTACAAAGTAAAGCAGGGATAGTGTGACTGTTAAGTGAGAAACCAATATGAATAGTGCAGTCTGTAATGTTCCAATATATAGCTAATAGAAATTACTTCAGCACAATGAAACACTGGAGCCATTTGAAAATCAGGACCTAGGAGTTCATGTCCTGAGGGAAAGAGTAGTGTTGAGCCCGAGACTGCAAGTAAAGGAAATGTGATATTATGCTTCTTGAGGATTAAAGGGCTGTTTGGGAGAAAGTGTATTAACATGAAGGTTAGCATTGGACAGAGCTAACAATTAGGTGGCTTCCCCAAAGATACATGTGTGGAGCAATGGACATAATTTATTTTTTGAAAAAATGTTAATCTTCAGACAGAAAACAGACAGGACTTTGAGTGCTTGCATTTGTTTTTGCTGCATTGTGCACAGTTTACTTCTGTGTAACCAGGAAAATCTCTCTCAATACCAGGAAAAACAAAAGTTAGGACAGTGTGTCTCATTGAAGTTTCAGGGTTTTTTGTATTGAAATCAGAAGACTAGGCACAGAAAGGGGAATGGGTGGTGGGTTGAAAATTATTAATAAGTAGCTCCTGAAGTGATCATAGATCTGAAGTGTTAATCATCATTTTACATAGTGACAGAAAGCTCCGATCCACTGACTATGTCTTATCATATCACAGCATGTTATACATTCAGCTCAGTAATTGGTGTTTGAGGAATCCGATGCCATTCTCCTCCTTTTAAAATTTTAAACACTTTAAAAATACTTGTAATTATTTATTTATTCGGGCGTAAACCCCCACAAGCCTGTCCTTTATCTTTATCTGACTTTTATGCACTCAAACCGTTGTTAATTTTGAAAATTTCTCCTGGATCCTCCCTTGCAGTTTTGTGTTAGGAGAAATAAGCCCCACATTTTGAAGTTTGCTTTCTACTCCAACCTAATTTCTGGTACCAATCTAGTTGTATTTTCCTTCTACCTGTATATAGACCACAGGCAATTGGATGAAAGATTTGTTATGAAATAACAAGAGTAACAGTACTTATGGTGTTTTTTTGCAAATCTGCAATTAAATGCATAAAACAAAAAGTTGCAAGATGAAAGTCAAAAGTGACATCTTGCCCTCTAAATTCCCCCTGAAATGCATTGAATGATGTGAAATTCTGTACTTAAATTGTGGATAGCCTTTGGAATTTAGAATTTTGATGTTTTAGTACAAGTAACCTTTTTAATGCTGGGACAGCCTTTAATGGAGAATCAGCTCTCTGAACCTCAGAAATAACTTTGACTGTTCGGAAACCTGAATAAGTGAGGTTCCAGTTTGAGATTTTCTGAAAAAGGAAAAAGACGTTCACTGTTTTTCTACCTTTTTTTGATTTGACTTTGAAACGTAAGTGTCCATATTTGGACTTTGCACAGTTCATTTCAGAATGGTATTTAAAGCAATCACATTAGATTGGTTGCTTGCCCCGATAAGGCGACAAGAAATAAGAATAGGAGTAGGCCGTTCACCCCTGCTTTGCCATTCAGTAGGATCATGGCTGATCTGACACACTTCTCAAATCCACGTTCCTACCTTTTTCTCCTACAACTCTTAATTTCTGTGCTGATGGAGGATATATCTACCTCCGGCCTTACGTACGAACGAGGACTCTGGCCTCATAGCCTCTTGGTAAGGATCCGTAAAGACTGTCAACCCACAGACAAAATTCCTCCTCATCGCTGACTTCAAATTTGTGTCCTTTCATTCTGAGATTATGTCTGATCTTAGATTTTTCAATCAGTGAGAGGGCAACATCCCCTCAGCATTTACCCTGTCAAGCCCCTGAAGAATTCTGTACATCTCAATGAGATCTCATTCTTCTCACTTACAATGATTGAGACTCTATCTGTTTAACCTTTGCTCATAAAGTAATCCCTCCAGATGAGAGACCATATTATTGAACCTTCTCTAAATTGCATCCAATGAAATTAGCGTCCCTGAAATAAGGGAGCCAAAACTGCTTCCACGACTCCAGATGTGGTCTCACCAGCACTTTGTACAAGACTTCCTTACTCCATTCCCCTTGAACTGAGGGTCAGCATTCCATTAGCTTTACTGATTATTTACTGCTTTTCGTTTTGTGCACAAGGACCCCCAAGTTCTGTGTTGTAACTTGGTGCAACTTTTCTCCTTTTTGTTTAGTTATGCTATGTGCTGAACAACCTTACATTTTTTCCCCAAATCATACTCCTTTTTTTGTAAATCTTTTGCCCACTTAACCTATCAATATCTCTGTATAAACTGTTTGCTGTTTGTAGCCCTGTCACTATCTCCCTGTCCACCTGTCTTTAGTGTTGATCGCAAAGTTGGCTACGGTGCATTCACCTTCCTCCTCCAGGCTATTGTATATATTGAAAATAGCTATGGTCACAGCATTGATCCCAGTGGAACCTCAGTGGTTATAAGTTTTACCTTGAGGAAAAAACCCTTCATCCCATTTGCTGTTTCATGTCCATTAGCCAGATAGTCCTGTGTGTTGGCCTTATAAAATTTAGGGCATTGATCTTGTTCTTGCAAAAATTCTGGTAACTGGCATTTGAATTCTGACCTTATTTTTCTGCTTGAGGGTGTTCTTGATTTTGGATGTTTGTGATGTAGTCTGCCTTGTTCTTGAGCAGCTGAACATGTTTTCAGTAAACCTTTCACCTCTGCTGTATCTGTCCAAAAGCTGCAAAGTGCAGTGGTCAGATTGCAAAGGAACTTGAAGCTGACTGAGCTGCTGCCCACCCTCGGTTGATGAATCAATCTTGCATTCAAGTGCAGCTTCAGACGGAGATGGATTTGGGTGGTATGGTCACAGAATGTACTTGGATGTTTTGTCCCATGAAACATCAAGTATGTTTTCTTCTGGTAGCACTGTGACTGGCTGAACATCTTGTTTTCGTTTTCTTCTTTCATGGAACATTATTGTTGCTGGCAAAGTTTTTTTTTGGAACAATTGGTAATCATTGTGGTCACGATGGTTGAGGCTACCTTCGTGTTCCAGATTTATTATGAGCTGCCGTGACCAGCTTTGAACCCATGTTGTAGATTATCCACCAAGGCACACTGGATTACTAGTCCAGTGATATTACTGCTACTCTTGCATTTCTGCCAGACTGTCGCAACAAAAATGAGCAATAATCTATTTTATCTTTGCTTTCAACAGTCTAGCTGTCATTGCATTTGTCTATGACAGTATTGACAGAAGCAGTCATCAAACATGGCTTTGCCTTCACAGAACCTCTGTTTTTCTGCTGCAGGTATTCTTTGTTGTGCTGCATGACCAGTAAAATTGTGCTAAATGGAGTAATTTCGGAACATTCAGCAGCTCAAAACTGAGCATTCATGTGACATTGTGTGCCGCCATCATCAAGAGCAGACTGGTCTTTCAACCAGAGATAATGGGAACTGCAGATGCTGGAGATTCCAAGATAATAAAATGTGAGGCTGGATGAACACAGCAGGCCAAGCAGCATCTCAGGAGCACAAAAGCTGACGTTTCGGGCCTGGACCCTTCATCAGAGGGGGATGGGGGGAGGGAACTGGAATAAATAGGGAGAGAGGGGGAGGCGGACCGAAGATGGAGAGTAAAGAAGATAGGTGGAGAGGGTGTAGGTGGGGAGGTAGGGAGGGGATAGGTCAGTCCAGGGAAGACGGACAGGTCAAGGAGGTGGGATGAGGTTAGTAGGTAGCTGGGGGTGCGGCTTGGGGTGGGAGGAAGGGATGGGTGAGAGGAAGAACCGGTTAGGGAGGCAGAGACAGGTTGGACTGGTTTTGGGATGCAGTGGGTGGGGGGGGAAGAGCTGGGCTGGTTGTGTGGTGCAGTGGGGGGAGGGGATGAACTGGGCTGGTTTAGGGATGCAGTGGGGGAAGGGGAGATTTTGAAACTGGTGAAGTCCACATTGATACCATATGGCTGCAGGGTTCCCAGGCGGAATATGAGTTGCTGTTCCTGCAACCTTCGGGTGGCATCATTGTGGCAGTGCAGGAGGCCCATGATGGACATGTCATCAAGAGAATGGGAGGGGGAGTGGAAATGGTCTTTCAACCACCACCTTTTATGGGGTCTCACGCCATTTAACCTGCAATTTCATCTAGCCACTAGTGGGGCTACCAAGTTATTCTTGATGGCCAACATTGTGGACTCTGGACTTCAATCTGCAATGCTGTCCTCTTACTTCTTTTCAATTGGTTTTCACCGTGGAGTATTGATGGATTAGTTGAAGATGAATGGCAGGTGGTACTCTTCAGGAGATTTCCTCGTGTATGTGATCAGATGCTTTCAGATTCGATTAGCTCAAAACTCAGTGTTGTAGACTCCTAGACTGTCCTAGTGTGCCATCACCTCTAGTGGAGTTCCTCAGCTGATGGGAACATTCAAGAGTACTACCATCAGCAGATGCCCAACCATTATCATCCTGAGGAGGTCACTATTTACCAGGAACTTGACTGGATCAGCCACATAAATACTGTAGAACCAGGTCAAGCTCAGTATTCATGGGTAGTAAATGTCCTCCTAATTCCCCAAAGTGTCTCCGTCACCTTTAAAAGGCACAGTACAACTGTATAATGGAATACTCCCCACTTCTCCAGATGAGAGTAATTCCAGCAATGTTTGAGAAGCTTGATATCATTCCGGACAAAGCAGCCTGCTGACTGGCATCCTAGTCAGACCTTCACTGACATTCTGCATCAGCAATGCATCCCATCTCAAAGGCTGCCTTGACTATAACTTCCCTTTTTTCTGTCACTCTTGGAATGTGGCCTTCACTGGTCAAAATTTATTGCCTATCTCTGGCTGCCCTTGAGAAGGTGATGGTGAGCTGCCACCTTTAGCTGCTGCAGTCAAACATGTTGACCCACAGTGCCATCGAGGAGGGAATTCTAGGATTTTGACGCACTATCTGACTTTGTGTGTGTGTGTGTGTGTGTGTGTGTGTGTGTAAGAGAGAGAGAATATGCAGCAACAAATATTTGAGGATGCATCTGCCCAGCCTCCCAAAACCTTGTATCGGGTCACGCCACCCTTATTTCGCAAAATTGCACTTTGTTGCTTATGGTCTTGTTCATGAGAGCGGATCTCCAGGACTGCTGTTGGGAGACAGAAGTTTTGTATAAATTTTCACCTGCGGTTGCAAATTGTTTTCTGTCATGTGATTTATTATAGCCAATTTTCATTTGTAATACAGAGCTACTGACAACAATTCCCTCCTACAAACACAAGGCCACACCCACTATTCCCTGGAATTTCCTTCAGGAGCAGACATCAGGAAGTGTGCAACGGACATAAAGTGGGACTTTTTTTTTGTTTGTGTTGCAGTTGTTGAAGTTAAGTACTTGGAGCGCTTAGTCAAATATTTTAGCATTTTAGGGAGGGGCATTTGTAACTTGAAGTGAGATTCTACATTGAAGTGTCTATTATAGCCAGTTAATTTCATTTGAAATTAGCATGTGATTATTACCAAGGAGCTATGTACAAGCAGTTGTATTGAACTGAGGTTTTGCTGCCCTCTGGTGGGACACCTAGTAATTGTTTTAGAGTTACTTTATTTAAACCCATATACAAGACAAGTACGCGTACTGAATTTTTGTCATCTGAGTTAAGAAGTTAGAGGACATCTATACACTAGTATTGAAGTATCTACTGAAACTGGGAGGGGGGGGGGGGAAGTATTGAACTTAGAGCAGCAATTTTTCTTAAATTTTCTCGTGCAGCAACAACTTCAATTACAGCTCCTTTTAACTGCACATAAACGTCCCAAGGTGCATTGCAGAGCAGTTGTAAAACATGACACTGAGATGCTTAAGAAGGTACTCGAGCAGATGACTTAAACCTTGATCAAAGTTGTCAGCTTTAAAGAGAACCTTTTAAAAATGGATAGTAGTGGTGCGTAGAGTCTATTCCAGAGCTCAGAGCGTGGGCAGTTAAATACAGTCACCTAGGGAGGAGCAATTAAAATTGGGAATTCTGAAGATGCCCAAAGTAATGTAGATATCTTACCAGTTTCGTTGGAGTTGGAGCAGTGGGGCAAAGAGGTCTTTCTAAAAATAACAGCTCAATATTTGTGAGAAATTCTGAGGGAGACTGCTTTTTTTTTGTGGCCCTAGTTCAGAACCTGTATCTTTTTAGTGGTGGGATTCGTGGAAATGGTAGTTTGAGTTAATATTCACTTTCACATGATCGGTTTTTCTTTAAATAATACATACAACTAAGGATGCTAGAAGTTCTGAAACAAAAACAGCTTGAGAAAACTGAAAGAAGTGTGGAAATCAGGAACAAAAGCAGAAGTTGGTGGAAAAGCTCAGCAGGTCTGGCAGCATCTGAAAAAAACGTCAGAGTTGACGTTTCTGGTCTGGTGACCCTTCATCCAGTTCTGAGGAAGGGTTACCAGACCTCAAATGTTAACTGTTTTTCTTTGCAGATGCTGCCTGATCTGCTGAGCTCCTTCAGGCAACTTCTGTTCTAGATAGCTGGGGAAACTCTGGCAGCATCTGTGGAGAGAAAGCAGAGTTAATGTTACTAGTCAGTGACCCTCTTGCAGAGGTGCATTTTTTTTTAACCCGCTTAGTGGAGTTGTTTACCCAAGTGATCTTCAAACATCAAGGTTTTGCTTCTGTGTTAGGTGATAGTGATGGGATCGAACGTTCGATATGCAGCATTGAGCAGGGATTGGTCCGAGAGACCTCTTTGCTGAAGTAAAATTAACATGAATGAAATTGTACGAGGGTGAGACATCCCTGCCTCTGGCAGAGTTGCCTTTTTGATTACACAAATCCTCCCCTTTTGAACATATGCTGACATCTGCCGTAAATTTACAGCCAAAAATATTGATACTTGATATCTATCAACGTGTAGTTTCTTTTCAGAATCTTACGAGGATGGTATAAACTTTTACTTAGCTGGCTACTTTGTCAGTTTATAACTTGCATTTGCCAGAGGTTTGCAAATAAGGCAAGTGCACAAACAAAATCTCAAGTGCACTTTGTGGTGAAATGAGTTATGCGATGAAAGATGAATTTCAAAAATAGAGGTAGGATTGTATTTTTTTAAAAACGGCAATGTTGACGACAAATATTGCAGCAACTGTTTTGAAGGACATTTTCATCAAAATCAGCCACAAATAACACAAGAATCAAGAAATTACAGGAATTAGATTAACAGCCAGTGTTAAAATTCATATAAAAACCGAGAGAACTGCGGATGCTGTAAATCAGGAATGAAAACAATGTTGCTGGAAAAGCTCAGCAGGTCTGGCAGCATCTGTGAAGGAAAAGTATCATCAGTTGACGTTTTGGGTCTGGTGACCCTTCCAGGATGAACACGGGACCCATTACGCTAACACTAAAATTCAAATGTTATTTTTCCACATTTTTGGATTTTGCCCTTTTACCGTTACTGACCTTGCAGTATTTGCTTTCCATTCAAGATTGTATCTATTATACTTTTATCAACCCCTCTTATTGCATGTGGTGATTTTATTGCTTCATAGGGTAATTTGTGCATGTTTCCTTGTGTTTCAAAGACTTCCCTTTTTTTGGCTTCACTTCCAATTATGCCTGATTAGACAGACCCTGAAATAATAGCTATTCATGCCTCAGCCGTTGCATTATTTTCCCATTACCGTTTCTCCAGACTCATTCTGTAGTAGATCAACATTGTGAGCGACTCACTTTCCATTTAAGTACTTATGGGGAATCTTATCTATTTGTGCTGTATTACTAGTTAGCCTTCTTTCAAATTGTACTTGCTGCTTTTTAAGCCATTGTTTGGTGGTGCTTAAAATCTAACCAGTTTTTTTGAGCTACTTCTAATCACTGCAGATTTATATGGTGTCTTCAACTTGATATCATCATTAATTATTCAGCCACAGATGATTAATCCTTCTCTGCATTTCTTTCTCACTGGGATAAATTCTTGCAGAATTGCTAATATATCCTTGAAAGTCTGCCACTGCGTTTCTTCTGTCCTGACTTTTCAATAGTGTTTCCCATCTCAATTTAGCTAACTCTGCATTCATTTTTATTTTGTATAATTATCTTTTTCAGCTTTAAAATGCTAATCCTAGATCTACCCTCTTCCTCTGCAAACCGAATACAAAATTGCATTATGTTCCCCAGGCTGTCCGTGCTCATAGCCACTTTTGGAATAGCTTGCTCCCTGTAGAACGTGCTTCTCCTAAGAAACTGGCCTGGTGGGAGGAGAAAAAGAATCTTCAGGCTGCTATTGCACATTTGATCTATCAATGTACATGTATGTTCTAGTGAGCCAATTATTGTGGTTTTATTGAGTTTTGAGAAGATTTGTAGCTCAGGTTGAGGTTCTGGATGTGAGTTTGCTCGCTGAGCTGGAAGGTTAGTTTTCAGACATTTCGTCACCATTCTAGGTAACATCATCAGTGAGCCTCCGAAGCACTGGTGTTATGTCCCGCTTTCTATTTATCTGGTTAGGTTTCCTTGGGTTGGTGATGTCATTTCCTGTTCTTTTTCTGAGGGGATGGTAGATTGATTTGGAGCGAGTGTGTTTGTTGATGGAGTTCAGGTTGGAATGCCATGCTTTCCTAGAAGTGGAACTCCATCAACAAACACAATTGATTTGGAGCCAATCTACCATCCCCTGAGAAAAAGAACAGGAAATGACATCACCAACCCAAGGAAACCTAACCAGATAAATAGAAAGCGGGACATAACACCAGTGCTTCGGAGGCTCACTGATACCTAGAATGGTGACGAAATGTCTGAAAACTAACCTTCCAGCTCAGCGAGCAAACTCACATCCATTGTCGTTTTATCTTCAAATGTTCTTTTTATTACTCCCATACACTTTCTGGCCCATGATGCAAATACTGTTGTGGTTTGTAACCTCTTCACTCAAGTGGCGTCTTGCTTTTCGTATTACTTTTCTTCGCCCACGCCGATTCTGCACGTTGCCTTTGTACCCACTGTCATCTTTTGTTACTGTATTAATAGATATTCTTAACCAGCAGAGTTACCCTACCATCATTTTGCAGTTTGACTTGTTGAATTGTCATGCCACTGAAAACTCTCTAGTCCTAGCTCTGATCAACTGTGTCTCAAATGGCCACCTGATCATAATATTTCTTTTTCTTTCTGTGCAAACAGTTTATTCAGGTTTATTACAAATCTTGCATGCACTTAAATACAGAGCCTTTTAATTCTGATTTTCTAACAATTTTCATGTCTGTGGCCTTGCTTGCTGGTGCACTGTTAAGTTTGAATGTTTATTACACCCTGGTGTTCACTACCCAGATTACTGTCCTGCTGTAGTATTTTCCTTTTGACTTGGCATATTTTGACTGACTTGTGACACTCGCCTCTACTTTCTCCACCTACCCCACTCCATCCCCGCCAAAAAATTGTTTAAATGTTTTTCTACTACCCCAGTTATTGTTTTTTTTAAAACCAGAACTCTGGATTTAGTGTAATCCAGGTGAAGCCATTACCAGTACTGGTGCACCAGTGCCCCATATACCGAAACCCAGTTCTGCTGCAGTAGTTTTTGAGCCATGTATTCTTTGCTCTGATTTGTCATTGTCATTGGTCAGTTTTCTTGTCGCTCGGGTAATAATTTATGCAGGTTCTGCTTTTTAACTTAGCACTATCTACTCGAGCAGAACCTCCTTTCCTAGCCCTTTCCACGTCATTGGTATCCAACATGGACTATGGCTAAGGGATCCTCCCCAATCACCTGCAAGTTTCTCTCCAGCCTGGAACAGATGTTCTGGACACTGGCATTGGGTGGGTAACAAAGTCTCTGAATTCATGCCCTGAGCTACAGTGAACTGGGTCCATCATCCTGACAAATGTCTCCTGTTTTCACAATGTGGAGATGCTGGTGTTGGACTGGGGCGGACAAGCTCAGAAGTTAGTGACATCAGATTATAGCCCAGGCAGGTTTATGTGAAATCGTAGGCTTTCACCTGGCGAAAGGAGCAGTGCTTTGAAAGGTAGTGATTTCAAATAAATCTGTTGAGCTATGACCTGGTATCATGGTACTTCCAACCTTGTCTTACATTCGCAACATTCCCATTTAGTTTTCGCATTGTAATGGCTCTCGCCTTCATCCACATGAACTGCAGGAAGCTTCAATCTGTTAGACATTAATGAAGTCTGAGACACCCTCCACTTCCTTGGTCCCTACCTTGCCTCTCAGGGAAACAGTAGCATGCGGCCAAATGACTGAACTCCAGGCTAATCAGCTGAAGGAATGAATTTTGATCCCGCTGACTTTTAACATCTGATTTTTAAAAACTGGTCTAATGATGATCAAGTAACCACTATTGATTTTGACATTTAAAGGTACACCTGGTTAAATTGTGTCCTTGGGAAGGAAATCTACCTCCTTTACCTGGTATGGCCTGTCTGTGTGACTTGAAGTAACATGGTTGACTGTTAATTGTCCGCTGAGCAATTACGGTGGACAATAAATGTCAATAATCAACACCCCCATCCCATGAATGAAGTAAAGGATAAAAACAGTTTCTGACCATGACCAAATCAGTTCATCCTTTTGTTGATGTATGTGAATGTCTCCTGGAATAGTGTCCAACTAACCACCCCTCCCTCTAATTGATTGCAGTGTCAGTAGTTCAGCTTTCTGCTCATTGAATCAGAGCAAAGTTTCTTCAGCCTCAGACCTTAGCAAGTGGTTCACCTAGATTACAATAGTCTCCATCAGCTCCCACATACAACAGTCACAATGCATCATCTATTCTGCCATTTTTAAAATTGATTACTTTATTTTTGTTTCATTTTTTAAATAATAGAACTTGTTCCTTCCAATAAGCTTTAGTATTATTTATGAAACTTTACAGATGCTTGTGAATTATTTCAACCACTCCAAAATTAGGTTCTTACACATTAAACAAGAAAAACACTCATCTGTCTATCAATTATCTGTTTCTTATTCTTGTTTTCAACTTCCACACTAAGTTGTAAATGGCTGTTCATGAAGGCTTAGTGTGGGTCATAGTAAGTTGGGGGTTGAGACCCACATGAGGAGACTCTGGGCAGTGATGACTGCGATTAGTTCCGACCTAAGTTGCAATTGATTCTAATAGGACCCTCGCACTCTGTTCTCATTGGCCAGTTGTGTGAATTTTCAATCCTCGAAATGTAATCGGGGTGAGGGAAGAGGTTTGGAAAGAACCAGTATTGGGATGTCAGTTGGACAGACTTCTTTGCTGATTTGGTGCTT
Source organism: Stegostoma tigrinum (assembly GCF_030684315.1). NCBI lineage: Eukaryota > Metazoa > Chordata > Chondrichthyes > Orectolobiformes > Stegostomatidae > Stegostoma > Stegostoma tigrinum. The sequence continues at coordinate 76,823,226 of NC_081362.1, read as the reverse complement.
AGTCAAGGAATCTCCAAGTGTCCAGCAATAGGATAAGTAACCAGTCACTATGAAGAATTTTTAACAGCAAACAGAGGTATAAGGTCTGAATATTCTCCATTTATATTTTCTAATGCTGACTTAAATGATACAAATATGCAATGTTATTAAAAATCCTATTGACTTTTTACGAGCTGAGGAATTTGATTTTTCCGTTGAAATTAAATTAGTTTCTCAGGGCTCGTGACGCTGACTAGTAGTAATTATAAACTGGGTAGTTTGAAATGTTATTTTTAATGTTGATGTAAAGTTGGTGAGTCTTGTATGAGAGATGATGGGAACTGCAGATGCTGGAGATTCCAAGATAATAAAATGTGAGGCTGGACGAACACAGCAGGCCAAGCAGCATCTCAGGAGCACAAAAGCTGACGTTTCGGGCCTGGACCCTTCATCAGAGAGGGTCTAGGCCCGAAACGTCAGCTTTTGTGCTCCTGAGATGCTGCTTGGCCTGCTGTGTTCGTCCAGCCTCACATTTTATTATCTTGGAGTCTTGTGTGGAGCTGTTCCTGCTTGTTAGTTCATGGCAACTGATGCTTTGTTTCGGCTACACGTCACTGCAGCAGTAGAACTATGAACTTGGGCAAAACCTAGTTACGTTTCATTCAGTGAGGTGTCAGGTAAGGGTTTTCAAAGCAAGACTGGAGGCGCATATGCTGTTATCATGCATTGATTTGTCAGTTGCAGCCCAGGGGAGGTGATTAAACAGCAAACACTCGAGAGGGGCAGAGAATCATCGGCAAATGCCGCATTTATCTGCACACGTTATTTTTAAATTCCCAAAGCTGCTGTCGTTTTTAGTGGGAATAATGGTGATGAGTTCTGGCAGTTTTGCCCAATGCCATTGGAAAATCCTAAAAACTAGAGAAAATATTTTATAATGTCACAAATTATGATCTAGATTCCTGATGTGTGGAAGGGTGGCGGAAACAAATGTAGTAGTTTTTAAATGGGGATTGGATATGTATCTAGACCTAAAGTTTTTAGGGGGCTCAAGGAAAGGATCCGAGTGGAATTAATGCAGCAGCTCTCTTTAGAGAGCCTGTGCAGGCTTGAGATGTGAAATGGCTGTCTCCTATAGTATCACTTTAATATTCTGTATATGTGCATGTGTGGATTATTGAAACCCTTCTCCCACTTGCATTGCTCTCAAAGAAAAACTGACACGTTTAGGTTAGTAGGCTCAGTGTCTTGCAGATTGCCTTTTTATAAGGCAGTGTATTGAGGGATCAGAGTGATGCTGTGCATTTCTCTGTTAGGATGGTTGTTACAAATCATACGCACCCCCGGTTCATGGTGCTTTAGATGGCATATAAAGACAGACTCTAGTCAGATTTTAAAGTGACATCAGACACCAAAAGAGGGAGCCAGAGTAAGTCAGGCAAGCCACTGGTATGTTTTTTTCCAAAGTTCTCTTCCAGGACCAGTGCAATTTAGAAATGAATTATATATTTTTTGAAAGTAGTCTGACTTTTACGCAACTCCTAAAGGGATATCATATTGCATTTATGTAAGATCAGTGTTTACTGGCACAATGTCTCCAAATGAAATCCATTTGGATCCCTGTATACAACCACATCAATGGGATTTTACAAAGTTGATGCAGATTTTTTTTTGATATACATGCCGTTGGATTGTATCCAAAAGGTTTCTGCTTTGAGTTCTTATTGAGTAACGAAAATGGCAATATCGACTAGGAATATTTGCCACCCTAGTCTTGAATATATCAGATTGTTAATCCAGTTAACTAAAATGAGGTTCTATATGCTTCTTCCCTGTTTGAAATTTTTAAATATGCAGAACCTAAAATTTTAACAATAATTCTCTCGTTAGGTGTTGGTCCAGTTCCCAGAGACTGCTACAGCTGTGAATTGTATGTTGAAGGTGTTCATTTTCTTTCCTCTGGATTGATGCTTAGGTTTCCTTTTTGTCTTTTTTTAAAGAAACGACTGTCTTTTTTAATGTAACGATAAAACTAAACACCACTCCTGAGCATTTTAAAAATAGCCACTGAGGAGGGGAATTGCAAGCCTTTATCCAAGAATTTTCCTCTTCCTGAATTCATTGCACCCCTTTGAGGGAATGTAGTTAGGTTGGTGGCTGCACAGAGCAACATCCAGACGTTGGTCTGAGACCAGCGTCTCCAGCAAAATGCCAGCTTCAGGTTAAAGATCAATTTATGTACTGGCTGCTTTTTGACTTCTCATACCAAATTTCAGAAAAAAAACTTTGTTGTTTTGAAGTGAAGTCTTTTGGTAAAAGAAGGAAACCGAGTTATAGCGTGACGATAAAATAGTACATTCTTACATCTGCCAGCCAAAGTGAAGACAGATTTTATTGCATTTGTAACAATACACCGGGGGTCCTTACACTGAACCTGTGCAACTACATTCATTCCTGATTCTCTTTGAAGATTGTGATGCTTAATCATTATGGCTTAATACTTTAGGGGAATCTTGGTTTCTCGAAGAGGAGCCAAATCTTTCACCCAGGAGTCTAGACTCCTGACTTTTCCCCTTGCTGTGTAATTTAATAGCACGCTTTGGTATGCTAAGTACATGGAATATTTGTAATGCAGAATGGAGTTAAAAGCTATTGTTTCTGCTCTGGCATTTCATGAAAGGGAAAGTGTTACATAACACCATGGATTACTGTCTGACACATTGGCCAGAGAGGGTGCAGTCATCGATTTTGTACATTACACTGTCCGCACACGTAACTTAATGACTGGGAGGAAATAGAAGCAGGCTATTGGATGACTTGGAAAAACTGAGACGCTGTTTGTCAAAGATAATCCACATCACTAAACTACAGGAAAAATGAGGTCCCAAGGTATGTGTGGTGTGCATGAGCTCCTGAATGCCATCAGACATTTGGCTGTGAGCAATCCTCCTGAGTGAATCTTGGTGCTTTTTGAATGAATTTGGGGAAACTGGTTTTCAGTAAACTGTTGTCCTGTCACTTTGATCATGGGCAACTTGAGCTTCATATCCAGAAATACAGGCAGAAGTGGAAGCCTTTCTGATGAAGGGTCTACGCCCAAAACATCAGCCTTCCTGCTCTTCTGATGCTGCTTGGCCTGCTGTGTTCATCCAGCTCCACATCTTGTTATCTCTGATTCTCCAGCACCTGCAGTTCCTATTATCTCTGAATTGACCATGGATGCTGGCTTGTGAGCCACCACTTTGGTCAGTGAGCTCCAAGTTGCATCTAGTTTTTAAATCAAAAACTTCAACAAGCAGAAGTTATTTCTCTAATCCAGTGATGAATGCAGTATTTACAATGACTGCAAGATGTAGTGTCACTCTAAATATAGAAACTGAGAAAATAGAAGCAGGATTCAGCATTTTAAGCCTGTTCTGCCACTCAGTATGATGGTTTCCCATCCAACTCAGTCCCCTATTCCCACTTTCTCCCTGTACCCTTTTGATGCATTTAAGCCCCAAGAACTATATGTAACTGTTTCTTGAATATTTTCAGTGTTCAGCTTCAACCACTTTCTGTCGCAAAAAATTCCACAGGCTCTCCACCTAGGTGAAGAAATTTCTCCTCTTGAATCCTGAATTGCCTCACACAGATGCAGATACCCAACCCCACATCCTGCTCCCCCAGCCATTCTTCTAAACTCGTGACCTGTAATCTTCACTGACCCAGTTCTCTCTGCCCCAGGTATCAGTCCCGTAAATCTTTCAGTCCATCCTCTGATAAGGAGACCAAATCAGAACAATACATTGTGTGGTCTCACTATGTCTCTATAATTGCAGTAAGATTGGTTCTCCACTAAACTACTCTTAATATGTGCAGATATTTGCAGTGTTTTTCTCTTGGGAATTAAGGTAGACCCCTCAATTGCTGGGAAGTCATGATACAGTAAGTGGCCTTTTTCTTAAACCTGTAACACTGGTTTTAAAAATCTATAATGAAACTTCTGGAGGCTGAATAAGTATTCACGAATGGGAAAAGTAAGACCGTAGAAAAGTGAACTCTAAATTGTAATAGGAAAGTCAATGAAGTCTGAGCAGCAATATTAAAATATCATGAGCTGATCAACTTGGATGGTTAAAATTATTTAGCTCTGACCTGAAATACTAAAAATGTGAAATAATTTGAGAATCTACCTTAAGACATAGGAGCAGAAATTAGGCGATTGGGCCCATTTGAGTCTGTTCTGCCATTCGGTCATGGCTGATGTTTCTTAACCCCATTCTCCTGCTTTTTCCCCCATAATGCTTGATCCCCTTGATAATCAGAACCTATCTATCTCCGCCTTAAATATACTCAATGACCTGCCCTCCACAGCCTCCTGTGGCGGTGAATTCCATAGATTCACAACTCTGGCTGAAGAAGTTTCTTCTTATCTCCATTCTGAAAGGTCTTCCCTTTACTCTAAGGCTGTGCCCTGGAATACTGGTGTCTCCTACCAATGGAAACGTCTTCCCAACGGCCATTTCGTCCATGCCATTCAGTATTCTGTAAGTTTCAATTATATCCTCCCCTACCTTGTCAGCAGATATGCTAATTCGTTTATAGCAGAAGGTAAACGCACTTATTTGATAGTTCAAGGTTTGTTCAGTAATTTTGTTTGGTTAAAAGTATTACTTTGTTTCATAAAACAGAATCAAACTTAGACAAGTGAGAGTTGTTGGTGTGGCCACAACTGTATATTCCAATTTGTGTTCTGCTGTCAGTTCCATTTTATCTGTCCATCTTCCTGCTTGATTCTTTTCTGTCACTTTTTTTCATTTTTTTTAAGATTAATTGACAGCATGTACAAGGCCAACAATTATTGCCCCAAAACACAGCATGTGTATTGTACACCACTCTTGTACAGTAGCCAATCAGAATGCCTTTCTCTAAAAGTTGAAAGTAACTGAGATTTTTAACTCAGACTGGAAATATCAGTAGTCCTAAGAAGTTATTGTATACCTGAGCTCAAATATACCCAGCTACAAGTAAGCTCTTCAGGGTTTCATCCCAACATTTCTGACTAGAGACCTAATATGAAGTTCTGAGGAAGGGTGGCCAGACCCAAAACTTTAACTCTGGCTGCATCTGTGAAGAGAAGACTCATACTTTCTGAGCATTTCCAGCAACTTCTGTTTTTGACCTAACACTAGCTGTTAGGATATCCAGATTAACCTAAAACTATCCCCTCCCCTTCTCGGGATCGCTGTTCTAAGTTAGCCTCCATTACGAGGACTTCACAAGACTGCCCAAATCAAAGTAAAACTGAAAAATCTGTCTCTTTGATCTGAGTATTTACCTTATGCTTAAAAAAATCTCCCAGTCCAGTTTCTAACAACATACAGCAGAATGCTTCAGCCTGCTAAACTGTGCAGTCCTGATGTAAACCTACCTGTTAGGCTGTTGAAGTAGTCCACTCGAACTGTTCTAAAAGAAATTAATGTCAGACAGAAAACTTGTTACTAACGCCAAATTCAATTCCAAATGTAAATTATGTTATGTAAAAACAAAAATCGGGCAGGTTGTCATATCAATTACAGGGACCTAAACCGTACCAAAAAAGAGGGCTAAGGAATTGAAGGTACAGCCCATCAGTTTACTACATTGCCTGGAATCAGTGATGGCCCCGAGATGATATTTTGATAAACAAGCCATTGAAATTCATGGATGAAGACTGGACCAAATGAATGGAAACTTCATGTCTTGTTGGCAATAGGATAAATGAATTCACTCCTGATTTTGCACTTGTGCAAATGGGTGAGAAATTCACAGCAATTGACTAAATGAGAGTCAATTATGAAGCTAATAGAGAAACTTATCAGCAATGGCCTAGATGATGTAGGTGATATGGTAGTTCAAGAAAACAGTAGTACAGATAACAACAGTGAGTGTGGCAGCAGTGAATATTTTGGCTTCTACAATTAGGACATTGCGTTGTTTGCAGAAGGGTAAATGTTAATTTGTAAACTTCATACTGAATTGTTTTACTTGCATCACTGTAAAAGCATTAAATAGTGATATGTGCTTGTATGTTTTGTTCCAATTGTTTCTTTTCCTTTATAATATCGTGGCATGGGATGGTACGATCTGTCATGTTTCAATCTATATGTTGCCGGGAGGCTATATACCCTGCTCTCTCTGCCTACCATGCCCATTTAAAACAAGTACTGACAATGCAGCAACCTTCCTGTGGGTACTTTGTGCAACTATTTGGTGGAAGTGTGTGCGCCAGGTTTGTTAACCTCATATGAACTAAGTTTTACAATGCAATCCTTTTTAATGACTCTTGTTCGATTTTGTTCTTTTCTGCCCTCCCTTAAATTCGCATTGTCGTTTGAACTAGGAAAAATTCAAATGTGTTAGAAGCTGCAAATGTCTTTTCTCTGTTTTCCTAGTGTTATAGTCCATGAAGTACTGAGTGAAGTAGCAGGCAGTTAGTGAAGAAGGTGATTTTAACATTGTCCAAGTGTTTGTATTATTGGCCAGAAGACTTTGGAAGGGAGAGATAACAAGGTGTAGAACTGGATGAACACAGCAGGACAAGCAGCATCAAGGGAGCAGGAAAGCTGATGTTTCAGGCCAAGGCCCTTCTTCAGAAAGAACCCTTTTCTTTTGAAGAAGGGTCTAGGCCTGAAACGTCAAGCTTTCCTGCTCCTATGATGCTGCTTGGGCTGCTGCATTCATCTAGCTCTACACCTTGTTGTCTCAGACTTTGGAAGAATTTACTTAATTTTGTTTTCAACTCTGTGCGTTCTAGAACGTAGAACATTACAGCACAGTACAGGCCCTTCGGCCCTCTATTGTGCCGTCCTGAAATGTCGATCTGAAGCCCATCTAACCTACACTATTCCATGTACGTCCATATGCTCATCCAATGACGATTTAAATGTACCTAAAGTTGACAAGTCTACAACCATTGCAGGCAAAGCGTTCCATTCCCTTTCTGCTCTGAGTGAAGAAACTACCTCTGACGTCTATCCGATATCTTTCACCCCTCAATTTAAAGCTATGCCCCCTCGTGCTCATCATCACCATCCTAGGAAAAAGGCTCTCCTTGTCCACCCTATCTAACTCTCTGATTATTTTATATTTCAATTAAGTCACCTCTCATCCTTCTTCTCTGTAATGAAAACAGCCTCAAGTCCCTCAGCCTTTCCTCGTAAGACCTTCCCTCCATGCCAGGCAACATCCTAGTAAATCTCCTCTGCACCCTTTCCAAAGCTTCCACGTCCTCCTTATAATGCGCTGACCAGAACTGTATGCAATAGTCCAAGTGCAGCTGCACCACAGTTTTGTACAGCTGCAGCATAACCTCTTGGTTCTGGAACTCGATCCCCCTATTAATAAAGCTAAAACACTGTATGCCTTCTTAACAGCCCTGTCAACCTGGGTGGTAACTTTCAATGATCTGTGTACACGGACACTGAGATCTCTCTGCTCATCTACACTACCAATAATCTTACCGTTAGCCCAGTACTTTGCATTCCGTTTACTCCTACCAAAGCGCATCACCTCCATACTTGTCTGCATTAAACTCCATTTGCCACCTCTCAGCCCAGCTCTGCAGCTTTATCTATGTCTCTCTGCAATCTACAGCATCCTTCGTCACTATCCACAACTCCACCGACTTTAGTGTTGTCTGCAAATTTACTAACCCATCCTTCTATGCCCTCATCCAGGTCATTTATAAAAATGACAAACAGCAGTGGACCCAACACCGACCCTTGCGGTACACCATTAGTAACTGGTCTCCAGGATGAACATTTCCCATCAACTACCACCCTCTGTCGTCTTTCAGCAAACCAATTTCTGATCCAAACTGCTATATCTCCCGCAATTCCATTCCTCCGCATTTTGTACAATAGTCTATTGTGGGGAACCTTACCGAACGCCTTGCTGAAATCCGTATACACCACATCAACTGGCTTACTCTCATCTACCTGTTTGGTCACCTTCTCAAAGAACTCAAAGTTTGTGAGGCACGACCTTCCTTTCACAAAACCGTGCTGACTATGCCTAAACAATTTATTCTTTTCTAGATGATTATAAATCCTATCCCTTATAACCTTTTCCAACACTTTACCAACAACTGAGGTAAGGCTCACTGGCCTATAATTACCAGGGCTGTGCAGTTCTCTACTCCCCTCTGCCCCCCCACCCGAACAGGGGAACCACATTTGCTATCCTCCAGTTGTCTGGCACTATTCCTGTAGACAATGACGAGTTGAAGATCAATGCCAAAGGCTCGGCAATCTCCTCCCTGGCTTCCCAGAGGATCCTAGGATAAATCCCATCCAGCCCAGGGGACTTATCTATCTTCACCCTGTGAAGGATTTCTAATACCTCTTCCTTGTGAACCTCAATCCCACCCTAGTCCAGTAGCCTGTATCTCAGTATTCTCCTCGACAACATTGCCGTTTTCTAGAGTGAATACTGTTGAAAAATATTCATTTAGTGCTTCCCCTATCTCCTCTGACTCCACACACAACTTACCACTACTATCCTTGATTGGCCCTAATCTTACTTTCGTCATTCTACATCTACTTGCATTGATCAGCCTGTATCTTGCCTCCCCTCCTGGGAGTCATTTGTTATACAGTAAAATCTCAAGAAATTTATCCTGATGCATAGCTGCAAAATGAGGACAAGTTTTGAACTAATTTGGTTGGGTAAGGTAATCTGTGTGTTAGAGCTATCTAATAATTGCCATCATTATCTCAGACTATATAAGTGAAAAATGATGCCAGAACTTATCCAGTTATAAGTTAGCTGAAAAATGATTGACAGAATAATTAAAACTCTCTACCCGTGCACTATCCCAGAAAAAGAATAACACTCTAGCTATTGAATAACTTGTACAGAGAAGATTTGGGAAGCAGGCAATGAATGAAACACTGATGCAATTAATTTCTTCTGTCTTGTTGGTGACAGTGTTTAACATTGAAGTGTAGTTTCAAGTATTTGTAAGTTGCCATTTAGTAGCAATGACACTGATAAAATTAGTTGATTTACGAGTAGCTTCTTGGTTGTGCAAGGATTGAGTTTTTCCAAAAAGGAACATTTTGGCAAAGCTTTTTAACTCGCACTCATCAGGACAATCTTCAAAACTGTAGAAAGTGAAGGGAAAACAACACTTGCACTGAGGAAGGTGCTGATTGCTTAAGTGAACTGATTTGTGCAGTTGTCGTCCTATAAGTACATCAATTAATAATACTGACAGTCAACTACCAAGCTTTCGTAAAATTTTAAGCAAGGCAAACTGATTGTAGGTTAAGGTGTTGCCTGAAAAATGAACCAGAGAATGACCATCATCCACTTTTTTCAGCCAATCATTTTTCGTTGGCAAGTGTTATATAATTTACTGTAGTTCCATCGATGGTATTAATTTAATCAAGATTGATGTTCTTGGGTCCTCAAATAAACACTCATTGTTCCACTCATTATAATCTGCCAGCAGTTACTATCCTGCTGATACCGATAGGCTTGTGCATTGGAATTAACTCAATGGGAACATAAGTTTTTGAGGAATGCTGTTTACCAGAAAACTACATAATTGTCAAGTCAATAATTTCACTGTCATTGAAAAGTGGAGAAAATCTCAAAATATGATTAACTGAATTATTTTGTTGAATGAAATTATTCAGCTGCCAGAAACTAATCAGCCAAATGATTGATTCGTGTTAGTGTATAATTCTCAGAACACTCAATCCAAGATCCCCATGCAGCCAAAAAGTAACCCCAGTTAGGACCTTCAAAACATTGCTGTCTACAACATCAGAGCTAATTAATTGTTTGCATTTCTTAATTTAATTTGCAGTGTTCTTGAAGTTGTGATTTAGTAGACCTTCACTAATTGTGTGTATTAGACATGCACAATCCATAGAAAGGAAATAATTAAATGACGACAAGTAATATATTGCTGTCACACGACCAGATGCTTTGGAGAGGGTACAGGAAAGTTTTTTTTAACCAAGATGTTGGTCTGATATGGGGGATTTTTAGCTGTGAAGAAAGGTTGAATAGACTAGGTTTGTTTTCACTGGAATGCAGGAGGTTGAGGAGCAACCTAGTAAAAGTTTAAAAAATTGTAAATGGCATAGATAGCTTGAAAAGTATGAGTCTTTTTCCCAGGTTGGAGGGGTCGTTTACTAGGGGACACAGGCTCAAGGTGCAACGGGGCAAGTTTAAAAGAAATTTGCGAGGCACGTTTTCCACATATTGGTGAGTGCCTGGAACACGCTGCCAGAGGAGGAGGTGGAAGTATACACAATAGCAGCATTTGTGACACACCTGGACAAATACATGAATAGGAAGGGAATAGAGGGATATGGATCCTGTAAGTGAATGTTTTAGTATGGAAGGGCAAAATGTTTCAGCATTGGCTTGGAGGGCCAAAGGGCCTGTTCCTGTTCCGTATTATTCTTTGTTCTTTGCTCTTTGTTTCTTGTACGTTCTTGACCACTATAGCTATGATAGCTGCTACACCCCCCATCACCCTTGCTGGGATTGCATGCTGGAATTCAAGCCCTGCTCGTCCTAGAGTCATCACTAGACTGGCCACTTTTACCAAAGTATGCAAGCATTCCTCAACTGGCCTGCATTTTTAGACAGGGGTTAACTGAATTCATGGACTGGGTTTCTGTACTCAACAAAAAATGACTGTTCAAGTAAATCAATTCTCGTTGCAGCTAAATAACTGTAAACTGACAAAACTCGTAACCCCCTTCAATAAAATACTCCACACACGTGTACAGGCAGGCACAGCCAAGAAAAGGTGTTGTAGTGGAAGGAAATCTGGGAAGGCATTTTTTTCAATGGCCCCTCTCTACAGGATTTGCTGAGATGATTCTTTTGACTTGTCAGGACCTGTTCCTCAATCGATCTTCAATTACTTTTAGTTGCTTACAGGGAATGTAGGAAACCACTGTTCAACTTATATGGTTTCTGATTTAGTGGTTAAAGTTACAGCTTACAGCAATCCTTAAGGGAAGAAGGAAACTGGCTGGTTTGACTTAGGGGTTTGTTCTTAAATTACGGAAAGACGGACATCACCTGCCTTTCCTTAAGTCCAAAGGCTCCTGCCCCTGTCACCCAAAAGCTGGCTCCCAGGTAGCTGAACAATTTCCTGGTTGTTAGCAGGCAGTCTTTGTCATCAATGACCATCACTCCACAGACCACTTGGCTGTTTGTTTTCAGCTTGAATGTCCCTTCCCACATAAGCCGTAGTTCCAGTTTGTCTGCATCTAAACTGGACTCGTTTTACGAACAAAGTAAACAACAACAAAAACAGAAATTGCTGGAAAGGCTCAGCAGGTCTGGCAGCATCTATGATGGGAAAAAAATCCAAAGTTCATGTTTCAGGTCTGTGACCCTTCCTCTGAGTGACCAACACTTTTTTTTGTTAACTGTGAAGAACTTTCCTTTTTAAAAAGTTCACCAATCCCTTCCCCAGTCCTTGGTTTTTACAGTCCTTAGACATTTCAATCCCCAATAAGAAGAATATAGAAAAGACTATCTTTTTATTTTCCCAATGTGCAGTAGGCAGAGTTGGAGACTAGGTTCAAATTTTAAGTTTCCAGGATGTGAGTTTGCTCGCTGAGCTGGAAGGTTAGTTTTCAAACGTTTCGTCACGATTCTAGGTAACATCAGTGAGCCTCCAACGAAGCGCTGATATGTCCTACTTTCTATTTATCTGGTTAGGTTTCCTTGGGTTAGTGATGTCATTTCCTGTTCTTTTTCTCAGGGGATGGTAGATTGATTTGAAGCCAGTGTTTGTTGATGGAGTTCCGGTTGGAATGCCATGCTTCTAGGAATTCTCGTGTGTCTCTGTTTGGCTTGTCCTATGGTGGATGTGTTGTCCCAATCAAAGTGGTGTCCTTCTTCCTCATCTGTGGGTAAGGATACGAGTGATAGTGGGTCATGTTGTTTTGTGGCTAGTTGATGTTCATGTATTCTGGTGGCTCGCTTTAAATTTCCAGTTTGGGTCCCACCCACCATTTGGAGAACAAAAGGAAAGTCCTGTTCGCAATCCATGGGAAGCACTCTGACCAAACTTGATCACTTATCAGTGGGATTTAGTAGCCTGGGACCCTGACCCTATGAAAACTACTGATTGGGGAGTTTGCAACCTGCAAATGTTGGTAGTGCCAATGGGGGCAGTGCATGTTGCAGATAGAGATGGGAGGCTTCACCAGTGATCATTGCTGATCCCTGGACCTCATGTCACTGAGGGCAGAGTGGGAGTAGTAGGGAGATTTTGGCTTGTGGGGAGGGATAAGATGCAAGGGGATAGGAGGGCAGATAACAAGTGTGGAGCTGGATGAACACAGCAGACCAAGCAGCATCTTAAGAGCACAAAAGCTGACGCTTCAGGCCTAGACCCTCCTCCAGAGGGGGGGATGGGGAGAGGATTCTGAAATAAATAGGCAGAGAGGGGGAGGCAGACCGAGGATGGATAGTGGAGAGGAGAGTATAGGTGGGGAGGTAGGGATAGGAATAGGTCCGCCTGGGGAGGACGGACAGGTCAAGGGGGAGGGATGAGGTTAGGAGGTTGGAGGTGCAGCTTGAGGTCAGAGGAGGGAATAGGTGAGAGGAAGAACAGGTGAGGGAGGCGGGGACGAGCTGGGCTGGTTTTGGGATGTAGTTTGGGGAGGGGAGGTTTTGAAGCTGGTGAAATCTACATTTGATACCATTGGGCTGCAAAGAGGGCAGATGGCTTTTAGTAACTTTTTTTCAAATATTCATTCTTGGGTGTAGGTGTTGCAGGCTCTGCCTGTGTTAATTGCCTGGCCCCACTTTCTCAAAGGGTAGATGAATCAGTCACATTGCTGTGGGTGTGAGGTCATATGTAGCTGGATCAAGTCAGGTTGACACATTTTCTTCGTCTCATGGACCTTGAGCCACATGGGTTTTATGACAATTCACTGGTTATATGTTTACCTATGAGTCAGCATTTTATTCCAGGTGTTTGAATTTAGTTGCCACTATCTGCCAATGGTGGAACTTGAGCCCATGGCCCAAGAACCTTAGCTTGATTTGCTGAATTATTAGTCCAATGATATTGCTGCTATACAATCGCTTCCCACTCCTTTGGTGCCAGATCCTTCAAATCACTAAGTATCTGACAAGAGGATGCCATTGCAGGTAAGCAGTTGGTAAACTGTTTGGACAACTTGAGTAATTTCATGACTCCCATTTCAATGCTGAGCCGTCACTTCTATTCAAGTGAATGCTAATAATGAATTAACCAAATTTCATCCTGTCATCAGTGGGCAAGTTTCTGCTATGGGCTCCTTTTGTGGACAGTGATGCATGATCTTTCTCACAGTTCATTGGGTCTAGCTGCCATGTTCCCCACTGCCATAGGCTGCAGTAAATTCTGCTGAAAGTTGTTGGCCAGCAGAAGAGGATTTTTAAGCCAAGATAAGTATTTTTAAACTTTCATACTAAAGGATGACTCAGTGGAAATCTGAAGACAGGAGCGGTAGGTAAATGAAACTTATGGGCTAATGTAACCAGACAAACGTTTGATTTGTGGTGCATGTGTCTGGGTATAGTTCTGGCTTTAAAGTAACCAGTATCTGAAGAGTTTCAGCAGGGATGAAGTAAAGGCAGATTGTGTGTGGTGCTGGAGATGTACAGTTTTGATAATGGATAATGTATTGTTTGTAGCTCAGATTGGAGTCATATAACACATAAAGGTTGTGCTCACTTGGCTCGCAGTAACCTCAGTAACATTTAATGTTAAGTGGTCTCAAGTTGTGGCTCATTCAAGGCAACTAACAGTCTTGACTTGGGAGGAGGCATGTGCAAATGGGCGTGAACCTTTTAAAACTCATTGGCTATTTTCTGTACCATAAATACCCTGTAAGTCCATGTAAAATCAAATCTGGAATTACTGTAAGGTACAGGGACAGAATTAGGCCATTGTGAGATTCCAGTTGATTGCCTTATGTGGTCTGGTGTCGCTTGTATAATAAATTAATCCAGACAGCGAAGCAGTGCATGCTTTTCTGCTCCCCCCTCCCCCAACCCAAAGGACTTCACAAAGGCTTGCATGTTCTTGTAATATTTCAGTAGTTGGCATTTGAACATTTTGGCCAATTATCTCACTAGGGTAGTACGTGGGTGATTGAGCACCCACTGTGCCTGGAGTTATCACCAAAAGTTGAAGATTTAATCAAATCCATTCAGAAACCCCCAATTATTGGTCATTTCAAACCGGAGTTGACAGTACAGACCAAGTTTCTGTTTTCAACAAGGCCTGATTTAGAACATAGAACATAGAACAGTACAGCACAGAACAGGCCCTTCAGCCCACAATGTTGTGCCGACCATTGATCCTCATGTATGCACCCTCAAATTTCTGTGACCATATACATGTCCAGCAGTCTCTTAAATGACCCCAATGACCTTGCTTCCACAACTGCTGCTGGCAACGCATTCCATGCTCTCACAACTCTCTGCGTAAAGAACCTGCCTCTGACATCCCCTCTATACTTTCCACCAACCAGCTTAAAACTATGACCCCTCGTGCTAGCCATTTCTGCCCTGGGAAATAGTCTCTGGCTATCAACTCTATCTATGCCTCTCATTATCTTGTATACCTCAATTAGGTCCCCTCTCCTCCTCCCTTTCTCCAATGAAGAGAGACCGAGCTCAGTCAACCTCTCTTCATAAGATAAGCCCTCCAGTCCAGGCAGCATCCTGGTAAACCTCCTCTGAACCCTCTCCAAAGCATCCACATCTTTCCTATAATAGGGCGCCCAGAACTGGACGCAGTATTCCAAGTGCGGTCTAACCAAAGTTTTATAGAGCTGCAACAAGATCTCACGACTCTTAAACTCAATCCCCCTGTTAATGAAAGCCAAAACACCATATGCTTTCTTAACAACCCTGTCCACTTGGGTGGCCATTTTAAGGGATCTATGTATCTGCACACCAAGATCCCTCTGTTCCTCCACGCTGCCAAGAATCCTATCCTTAATCCTGTACTCAGCTCTCAAATTCGACCTTCCAAAATGCATCACCTCGCATTTATCCAGGTTGAACTCCATCTGCCACCTCTCAGCCCATCTCTGCATCCTGTCAATGTCCCGCTGCAGCCTACAACAGCCCTCTACACTGTCAACGACACCTCCGACCTTTGTGTCGTCTGCAAGCTTGCTGACCCATCCTTCAATCCCCACGTCCAAGTCATTAATAAAAATTACAAACCGTGGAGGCCCAAGGACAGAGCCCTGTGGAACTCCACTCACCACTGACTTCCAGGCAGAATATTTTCCTTCTACTACCACTCGCTGTCTTCTGTTGGCCAGCCAATTCTGTATCCAAGCAGCTAAGTTCCCCTGTATCCCATTCCTCCTGACCTTCTGAATGAGCCTACCATGGGGAACCTTATCAAATGCCTTACTGAAGTCCATATACACCACATCCACAGCTTGACCCTCATCAACCTTACTAGTCACATCCTCAAAAAACTCGATAAGGTTTGTAAGGCATGACCTACCCCTCACAAAGCCGTGTTGACTGT
Organism: Stegostoma tigrinum; assembly: GCF_030684315.1. Classification (NCBI taxonomy): domain Eukaryota; kingdom Metazoa; phylum Chordata; class Chondrichthyes; order Orectolobiformes; family Stegostomatidae; genus Stegostoma; species Stegostoma tigrinum. Next base: position 76,807,694 of record NC_081362.1, on the reverse strand, counting down.
ATTTGATCAAGCCATGCTCTTCCAGATGGTCATAAATCTTATCCCTCAGAATCCTTTCTAACACCTTGCAGACGACAGACGTGAGACTTACCGGTCTATAATTGCCGGGGATTTCCCTATTTCCTTTCTTGAAGAGAGGAATTACATTTGCCTCTCTCCAGTCCTCAGGTACGACTCCAGTGGAGAGCGAGGATGCAAAGATCTTCGCAAGTGGCGAAGCAATTGCATTTCTCGCTTCCCAAAGCAGCCGAGGACAAATCTGATCCGGGCCTGGCGACTTGTCAATCTTAATGTTTGACAAAATTTTCAGCACATCAGCTTCGTCTATCTCTATCCATTCCAGCATGCACACCTGCTCTTCAAAGGTTTCATTCACTACAAAGTTGGTTTCTTTCATAAAGACAGAAGCAAAAAACTCATTTAGGGCTTCCCCTACCTCCTCAGGCTCCACACACAAGTTCCCTATGCTATCCCTGATCGGCCCTACTCTTTCTTTGACCATTCTCTTATTCCTCACGTAAGTGTAAAATGCCTTTGTGTTTTCCCGGATTCCTTCTGCCAAGCCTTTCTCGTGCCCCCTCCTGGCTCTCCTCAGACCATTTTTGAGCTCCTTCCTTGCCTGCATGTAATCCTCTCTAGCTGAACTTGACCCTAGCTTCCTCCACCTTATGTAAGCTACCTTCTTCCTTTTCACTAGAGCTCCACCGCTCTCGTCATCCAAGGTTCCTTAATCTTACCCCTTCTTGCCTGTCTCAGAGGGACATATTTACTCATCACTCCCAACAACTGTTCCTTAAACCGTCTCCACATGTCTATAGTTCCCTTACCATGGAACAACTTCTCCCAGTCCATGCTTCCTAACTCATGTCTAATCGCATCATAGTTTCCTCTTCCCCAATTAAATATCCTCCCATTCTGCCTAATCCTCTCCTTCTCCATAGCTATGTAGAATGTGAGGCAGTTATGGTCACTATCACCAAAATGCTCTCCCACCACAAGATCTGATACCTGCCCCGGCTCGTTTCCGAGCACCAAGTCTAGAATGGCCTCTCCCCTTGTCGGCCTGTCAACGTACTGCGTTAGGAAACCCTCCTGAACACACCTTACAAAAACAGCTCCATTCAAATCTTCTGCTCGAAGGAGGTTCCAATCAATATTAGGAAAGTTAAAGTCACCCATTACAACCACCCTACTGCGTCCACACTTTTCCAAAATCTGTCGACCTATGCTTTCTTCAATCTCCCTGCTGCTGTTGGGGCGCCTGTAGTAAACCCCTAACGAGGTGACTACTCCCTTGCTGTTCCTAATTTCCACCCATACTGACTCAGTAGGCAGATCTTCCTCGACAAAGGAAGCTTCTGTAGCTGTGATTGAAAATAAACAGATTCTAACTGAAGGTGAAAAAATTGTGAACAGTCAACTTATAACTACTCTGGTAAGTAGCTGTGTAAACAGCACTTAGAATGAATGTCAGTAACCTGCTTTTTAAAGCTGTAGCAATCCCTTTCACAATGCTTTAAAACAGTCCTTTTTACCATTTCAGTCTCAACAATCAAAAATACTGAATCATAAGCTAATGAGGTCTTTACACTTGAGAAGATGATGAGCAGAAACGGGTTCTGTTTTGCTACCCTGTGGCTGAACAGCAGCATGAACTGATTTTACTTTCATCTTGCCCTGTAGATCGCAATAGACAGAAGACTCTGCTCCCTGAGCAGTAGTCAAATGAATGAGTTTTGTTTTCTGTCTTGCATTTTCATTTAGCTGGGGAACAACACAATGGTGTTTTAACTTCCAACTTGGGTCTTTTTTTGATTTTAGTTTAAATAATTGCACTAAGAGATTTTCTCCACCTTAATGCCAACTCAAAGAATTGAAATTGTGCAGACTGTCCTAACCTCTGCTGTAATCCTAGTTAAATCTTAAATGGGATAAGTGGTCGCAATGCATGGTGAAAAGTAGTGAATTTTTCTTCTGAACATGCTGTTTCAGACAATTCAGCTAATTTCTAATTCATTTTTTGAATTCTGCTGTCCTGTAGATTTAATGCTTTTACTTGATTTGTCGTATGTTTGTAATAGTGTTCTTTCATTAGGCATGTGCCCCTGAATAGAGTGGCTTTACCACACTATTTCAGGGTGCAGTTAAGAGTCAACCACGTTGCTGTGGGTCTGGACTTGTATGTAAGCTGAGACTTTTTTTTGGAAAAACATGGAAGGCTTCCAACATCGGGGCATCAGATGTGTTTTTATGACTTTGTTCCTAGCACTGAGATTATCTTCTCAATTCCAGTTTTTTTTTGGTTGACTTGCATTCGAATTTCACCAGCTGTTCTGGTGGGATTTGAACTCTTGTCTCCTAGACCGTTAACCTGAACCCCTCTGTGGATTATTAATTGACTGATAGGGCTCCTGCACCACCTCTGCATGAGACCAAGGACCCTCTGCGGAGTCAGAAATCCTGCAACCTGGCGTTTTGTAATTTGTTCCTTTTTTCTATTTTACTGAGATCTGTAGAGCACTTCAGAGTAAACGTTTTGAAAATAATGTCAGGCTGAAAAAGGTTGCACTTACAAATTGCTGCCTTGCATTTCCATTTGGATGAAGCATTTTGCTAGTGCAACTTACCTTAAATCAGCAAAAATCATGTGATTTAGTCAGAATATGATTAAAGCTACACGAGTTAGTGTTCGTGCCCAAAACCGGTTCATGCCTCGTTGAATCAATTACCATTGAGTTTTCACAAATTCACTTGTTAACAGGTTACATGGCTCAAATTTTTAAAGTCAAAATCATGACCACATTTTGGTTTTTTTAACCAAAACAACCTACTGTATATCAGTATAATTGATATTGTCTATTTAGGATTAATGAGAACAGATGGCAGATGCGATGCTGGGGAAAAACACAGTGGTGTTTTAATTTCCAATTTGGGTCTTTTCTTTAATTTAGTTTAAATAAGTGGAGTTCATATTTTCAAAATAGCGTTCCTCAGGTGCTTCGAGATGAAGAGTAAAATGTTGAGATTTGTGGTAAACCATTTTCAATGGTATTCCTGAAACAATCACTTATGTAGCTTGTAGCTGCTCTGAACGTGAGTTCTGTATCACGTGATGTCCCATTTGCTTGTCATTGTGCCAAAGCTGTCATCTGTTGTGCCATGTGATTCATGCAAATCATGATGCTCTAACTGTTCGTATGACTGACGTCAGTATGTGAGAAGGCTCCAGTCCAGTCTTGACATCAGGAGAGATGTATCTGATAACTACTGCAGTACTCCTCTGTAGATAATAGGAGTTTAAAAGCCTTGAATTGAAATAGGGTGCAAGCAGCCTTAGGGACGACGTATGTGCAGACATCCTCAGCCCAGGATACTGCAAATTGGAATTTCAGTGCGCAGTTAGCAGTATTGGTTTCAAGCACAAGATGAAGCAATATCCATCATCCAAATATAAATATGCCAAGGTTGACTCCTCATTCTTTGCCCTCCCCTAGCCCCCTTGAAGAGGTCTCTGCCTTTTCAGCTCTGATCAAAGGGGTGAACACTTCTATTTTCTGGATGTCACTTTTAAAAGGTTCTTTGTTTTTGCAATTTCACGTACCTCTTTCGTCTTCTGATCATTTTTTAATATGAAATATTCAGCATATCTCTTTGATTCCATATTTCAAAGATGTTTACTTGTACCTTTTCTTTTGTCCAGTTTTGAGATATTTACGGAAAATAAATTGAATATAGCATCTTTTTTGGCTTCTCTGGTTAGCACATCCCCTCATGTTCACAAAATTACTTCTGCCTGTTGTATTTCTTCTTAATTCAGCATCGCATCTGTCATCTGTTCTCATTAATCCTAAGTAGACACTAGAGTGTGCACTTAATCTACGTGTCCAGGGTAACTTCGCTCAACAATCTTCTAACTACCGTTGTATTTTTAATGTTCATGCAAAGACCACAATCTAATTATTTTAATGTTTTGAAATAAACAATAAAGAACAAAAAATTACAGCACAGGAACAGCCCCTTCGGCCCTTCAAGCCTGTGCCGATCAAGATCCTCTGTCTAACCTGTCATCTATTTTCCAACGGTCTGTGTCCATTTGCTCCCCGCCCATCCATGTACCTGTCCAAATATATCTTAAAAGACACTAACGTGTCTGCGTCTACCACCTCTGCTGGCAACATGTTCCAGGCACCCACCACCCTCTGTGTAAAGAACTGTTCACGCATATCTCCCTTAAACTTTCTTCCTCTCACTTTGAACTCATGATCCCTAGTAATTGAGTCCCCCACTCGGGGAGTTGGGGGGGGGGGCGGGGGGGAAGGAAGCTTTTGCTATCTACCTTGTCTGTACCCCTCATGATTTTGTAGACCTCAATCAGGTCCCCCCTCAATCTCTGTCTTTCTAATGTAAATAATCCTAATCTACTCAACCTCTCTTCATAGCTAGCACCCTCCAAACCAGGCAACATCCTGGTGAATCCAAGATAATCAAGTGTGAAGCTGGATGAACACAGCAGGCCAAGCAGCATCTCAGATGCTGCTTGGCCTGCTGTGTTCATCTAGCTTCACACTTGATTATCTAACATCCTGGTGAACCTCCTCTGCACCCTCTCCAAAGCATCCACATGCTTTTGGTAATGTGGCGACCAGAACTATACACAGTACTCCAAATGTGGCTGAACCAAAGTCCTATACAACTGCAACATGACCTGCCAACTCTAGTACTCAATACCCCACCCAATGAAGGAAAGCATGCCATATGCCTTCTTGACCACCCTATTGACCTGCGTTGTCACCTTCAGGGAACAATGGACCTGAACACCCAGATCTCTCTGTTCGTTCATTTTTCCTAGGGCTTTTCCATTTACGGTATAGTTCGCCCTTGAATTTGATCGTGCAAAATGCATCACTTCGTATTTGCCCGGATTGAACTCCATCTGCCATTTATCTGCCCAACTCTCCAGTCTATCTATATTCTGCTGTAATCTCTGACAGTCCCCTTCACTATCAGCTACTCCACCAATTTTAGTGTCTTGCTGATCAGACCACCTACACCTTCCTCCCAATCATTTACATATATCACAAACAATAGTGGTTCCAGCACAGATCCCTGTGTAACACCACTGGTCACAGGTCTCCAATTTGAGAAATTCCCTTCTACTGCTACTGTCTCCTGTTGCCTAGCCAGTTTTTTTTTAATCCACCTAGCTAGCACACCCTGGACCCCAAGTGACTTCACTTTCTCCATCAGCCTGCCATGGGGAACCTTCTCAAATGCCTTACTGAAGTCCATGTATATGACATCTACAGCCTTTTCCCTCATCAATCAACTTTGTCACATCCTCAAAGAATTCTAAGTTAGTAAGACATGACCTTGCCTGCACAAAAACATGTTGCCTATCACTGACAAGCCCATAATGATGTTGCATTAAAGAGCACCTACTGATTCTGCTAGTAAACTTGTGCTTTATTGCAATATGTCTTGCCTCAAAATTTTAACCTGGAAGTGCATCTAAGTTTGCGCATGTGTGTTTTGTATATCGGTTGAACAATTTTGGTGACACTACATAGTCCTTGTCATATACCCCTCTTCGCTTGAAACACATCTAATTCTTCACCTTCGGGTATGGTGCTCACTATGGAATCCCATCATAGTCACTGGATAAATGTTACAATCCTAATCCTTACTGTCAATGTCTCAATTCAGCAAACTGTCTGTTAGGTTTTGGTGACTAACACATTCAAATAAAGAATTACATGGAGGGAAGCTGAAAAGAAGTGGTTTCGTGAATTGTGATGAAGTATTGGAGCTGGCAAGAAATTACAGGGAAAGTTGCTGAACTGAAGATGCCATCTCTGAAAGATGAAAAAAACTGACATGACGAGGTGTAAAACTAATGAGGATGGTACAAGATTGTTTGAAAGAGATGCAGCAGACAAAGCTGGATAGGGTGCAGAGGAGATTCCCCAGGATATTGCCTGTGATGAAAAGTCTGTTATGAGAAGAGACAGGATAGGCTGGGTTTGTTTTCCCTGAAGCAGAGGCTGAGGCGGAATCTGATTTGAGCTATACAACTTTGGGCAGCACAGACAGGATGGGTCGTCAAAATTATTTTCCCTTTGGCAGACATGTCTAAGACAAGAGATCATAATGTTTTAAGATGAGTAGGTGATTTACAGAAAATTGGAAAACCGGTTTCTTTTCTGTGTGGTAGATGTATGGAATATGCTGTCTGAGAAAATGGTGGGGACAGATATTCTTGCAACATTTTAAACATCTGGATGACTACTACGATGCCAGGGCATAGGCTACGGTTCAAGTGTGGGAAATGGGATGAGTATAGTTTGGTGTTTGTTTGGTCATCATGGACAGGTTGGGCTGAAGGACCAGTTGCTATGCTGTGTGACTCTAACTCTGCCCAATTTTACTTGTATATTCTCAATGAAGTTAATTGAGGGAATCTTCAAGTTAGAGAAGCAAATTATGGCTGAAACATCATGATGTCAGAAGTAGAGAATGTTTTGGAATTGTGATGTGGAAAAGCTTCAGGCATAGTTGAAATAACAGTGGAACATCAAAGTGCTTGCGGAATGAGCATTAGGAGTGATGATAGATATGTGATCAAATGTGTACACAAGGATATCATCCCAGAGCCTTGAGCCATTCGTTATATTTGTTAGGCAACAAGGAGTAAAGAAATTAAGGCTTTATTTCCAGAACTATGCAAGGTCAGTGTTGTCTTTAACCTGATATTTCTTTGTCATAGATTTCAATAATAGCAAATTAAATGCAGGAATTGGGATTTGGATATGAAGTGGGAACATGAGGAAAGATTTAACCTAAAACAATGTTTTGATTATCCATTTATACATGTGCTTCATGGACAATGAAAAGTGTTTATCAAAATGCACCAAGTTACCTATGTTATGAGGCAATTTTTCAAAGCAGTTCTTCCTTAAAAGCCGTGAAATGCAGCTTTACTTCACTGTTTCATTGTTGGTTTGGTGTTCACTGATGGACATATATCCTTAACTGGGGCCTGAAGGAAGCTAAGAGTAATAGTCTGTGGGTGTTTTCTGATTGACCTATTCCCAGCAGTGTTAAGTACTCCCCTGCTGTTTCTGTGAAATTATCAACTATTTATGCTTGAATGTGGGAGATCATTAATCTGTTTGCAGATTATGCATAAACTAGCTGTACGATTGATATTGGAAAAAGATATCAGTGGGTAGAACAGTGGCAAATGGAGTTCGATCAAGTGAACTCTGAGGTAACATGTGCGGAGATAGGTGAACAAGCCTGGGGAATTTAATCAAATAAGAGCACACCAGGAACTGTAGATGAACAAGCTGAAGCAGTCATTAGGCTACATCTGATTTTACTGTGGCCTGTTCTAGTCATTGCACCATAGGAAATTTGTGATTAAACTAGTGAATATACAGAGCAGATTTATCAGGTCATTTGGTGGAGCTTTGAATTATAAGCAAAAAGTAGACCGGGTTGGAGTCGAGGCCTTCGAACAAAGGAGGGTGAGGGGAAACCAACTTGATATGAATGAAATTAAGGAGTACATGTGGTAAATTGGAATATTTCCCTTGCCTGAGGGAACAAATGGGGCAATGGTTAAAGGTAAGGGAGAAGGTTGTTGGGGTTACTACTTTTATCAACAGGATGGTGGGAATTTGGAAGTTGGTCTGAAAAGTTTGTGGAATGGATGGGTGAAATGCAGTATCAGCAAGGCTATGGACTTGGGACTTAATCTCACTTGCTGGTTTTTGGTCTATAGCTTGGTAAGTTTTTGCTTGATCCATTGTGTTTGCAGTTTCCTTACTTGCTGAATGTGTCGCTGTATTGGGGATGGGAGACAATCTTCAAGCTAATCGGATTGTGAAGTACAATATGTATCCCAATTGTCGGTTGCACCCAAAGTGGAAACTCTTCACATTTATTGTTGAATGATCACCTTTTGTATATTCTGTATTTTAAATTTTAAAACATTTTTTCAGGGAGAATAATGAAAATGTGCACAATTTATTATGGGCAATGAGGTCAAGTATCTTGTGTTCGTGACATTCTGCTAAAGGAAGATAGGACTACATTGGACCAATGTAAAGTTGTCCAGCTTGATATTTTCATAATTCAGTAGAGTTTTTGTAGAATATTTTGGAAGAAAATAAATATAATGGAAAGATCATGCCCAACAACTTGAAGCAGGAGGGAAAATATTGAAATACAAACCTCCTGGATATTTCAGGACATTGAAATTCAGAAAAATCTTAAACAGAATTGGTTGGTCAGACTGTCTGTCTGGAATTCAGTTTGGGTACAAAGGGTGAATTAGCACAAAGAACAAAGAAAATTACAGTACAGGATCAGGCTGTTTGGCCCTTCAAGCTTGTGCCAACATGTTGCCTGCTGCAACTAAAACCCCCTACCCTTTTGTGGACCATATCCATCTATTCCCATCCTGCACATATTTGTCAAGATGCCTTTTTAAAAGTCACAATAGTATCAACTTCCACCACCTCCCCCTGGCAGCGAGTTCCAGGCACCCACCAGCCTCTGTGTAAAAGAAACACTTACTTTATACGTCCCCTTTTAAACCTTGCCCCACACACCTTAAACTCATGGCCCCTGGTAACTGACTCTTCCTCCCCTGGGAAAAAGCTTCTGTCCAGTCAGTCCATGCCCTTCATAATCTTGTCAACCCCTATCAGGTTGCCTCTCAGCTTCCAGTGAGAACAGCCCAAGTTTCTCCAACCTCTCCTCCAGAGTTCTTTGCGTAGTTTACTATATAACAGAACACACTTGATGTGGGTTATGTAGCCTGTTGAGAAGCTATGAAAAGATATTTTAAAAATTCCACAGGACTTTCCATTTAAAGAAAAGCATTGCATTTTTATTACATAAGTAGCTGGTACAGTGGTTATAGTGCTGGACTCAAAAGTTGTAAGTTGGAAAGTGAGCTTAGAAATGGACACATTTCTGGGCCAGCGATGGAAGCTGGTGGTCTTGCAAAAACCCATTCGTTGACTGACTGACCCCTGGTGGAGGGTGTGGTGTTGAGCCTACATGTGACTCCAGTCAGACTGTAACTCTTCCCACTGCCCCCCCACCCCCCCCCAAGCTCATTGTTTATTGGATGGTCATTGTGACCGGGCTATGTTACAATGACTTTGGAATAATGACCTCGGCATGAACCATAATAGTCTATCCAATGTCACCCAAGCCACAAGAATAAACCTTCAAGTCAAATGCATCACTGATGTAAAAACAAATTTATTATTGTGAAATATTGTGATTTTTCTGTCGCGCTAAAAGGAACAAAGTTCAATTAGTAAAAGATAAACTATTTCTATAATGTATTGAGGATAATTATCTGGTGCAATATGCCTTTAAACGAACTGCAGAACAGATGAGATCATTGTTATTGATGAATAACCAGTCTGAATTATGTAATGATCTAATTGTAAGCAAGCATTGTGCAACTCCTAGCAGTATGTGGTTTAAGTTTAAATTTTGACAGGCATACCAGAGTCACAAGTTCGAAGTTACATATTTTATGCAGCGTAGACATCAAATAGATAGTTAATGAATTGTCCACAATAAACTGGGTTGAACTGTTAATTGTCTTAGTTGTACAGCAGACCCATCGGTCCAACGAGTCCATGCCAAACGTAACATAATCTCAAACTAAACTCATGTTACCAGCCTGCTCCTGGCCCATATCTGTCCAAACCATTCCTATTCATGTACTTATTCAAATGTCTTAAATTTTGTAATTGTACCCATATCCATCACTTCCTCAGGAAGTTTGTTCCACACGTGAACTACTCTTTTTATATTCTTTTAAAAAAATATATATAGTTCTGTCTTTTTTTTAAAAATCTCTCTTGCCTTGTAAAAATGTGCCCCTTTTGTCTTGAAGTCCCCCATCCTAGGGAAAAGACAAGTACCATAACTCCTGTGGTTGGTTTGCTTGCTGAGCTGGTTTGTTGGTTCATTAGTGAACAAGTGTGAACAAACCACAGCATCCACAACCCGAGCTACAAATCTACTGAAGAACCTTTTTTACCATTGGCTCCGTCAATACTTCTCATTATTTTATAAACTTCAATCAGGTCTCCTATCAACTTTCTATGCACCAGTGAAAGAAAAAGTCCCCGCCTGTCTTTATAATACAAGTCTTCCATACCCGGCAACATCCTGGTAAATAAAACCAAAAGAACTGTGGATGCTGTCAATCGGGAACAAAAACAGAAGTTGCTGGAAAAGCTCAGCAGATCTGGCAGCATCTGTGAAGAAAAAAAATTAGTTAACATTTCGGGTTCGGTGATTCAGTGTTAACTTTGACTTTTTTTTGTTCACAGATATTGACAGACCTGCTGAGTTTTTACAGCAACTTCTGTCTTTGTAACATTCCCGTAAATCTTTTCTGAATCCACTGCAGCTTGATAATATAATAGGTTAACCTATAAGCAAATAGGAAGTATTTAAAGAATTAGTTGGCACAGTGTGAAAATGTTGCGCGCACACACACCAAAGAAAAAGGTTGCAGCTGAATTGTGAGCGACCTGGGTGACAAACTAGGTAAGATACAATGTAAACTTTTTCAAAAAAAAATTGCATCAACACAAGAAAACCAATTGACCTGACTGGCTCTGAAAGGTAATAACAGGAGATGGAAAGTAGAAGAAACATATCTTGCAAGGATCATCAAAAGCTAATGGGAAACTCTCCTCAGCATGCTAAAGAGGAATATCCATCTGTGAGAAACTATCATGGGTGACAATGAAATTGTACATATTTTCTAATTCATCTGGTTACCCTGAGTATCAGCAGATTTACAAGGATGTTGCTAGGTTTGGAGGGTTTGAGGTATAGGGAGAGGCTGAATAGGCTGGGGCTATTTTCCTTAGAGTGTGATAGGCCGAGGGGTGACCTTTTATAAGAAGTTCATAAAATGATGAGGGACGTGGATAGGGTAACTGCCCAATGTTTTTTCTCTGGGTTGGTGAGTCCACAACTAGAACACACAGGTTCAAAGCGAGAGGGGAAAAGATTTAAAAGGGACCTAAGGAGCAACTTTTTAACACAGCTGGTAAATATATGGAATGAGCCGCCTGAGGAAGTGGTGGAGGCTGGTACGATTACAACATTTAAAAGGCATCTGCATGGGTATATGAATAGGAAGGGTTTACAGGGATATGGGTCAAATGCTGCAAATGGGACCAGATTAATTTAGGATATCTGGTTGGCACGGATGATTTGGACAGAAGGGTCTGTTTACGTGGTGTAAAGCTCTGACTCAAGTGGGACCCAGGTCTCCTAATCCAGAATAGGAATACTGTATCTTAAGTGAATTTGTTTCATGAGCTTTGATAGTTAAAGAAGAGAACAAAATAGCAGTGACACATGAAAGTGTTTTTGTTCTATGAAGGGAAAAGGGTTTTTCAGGTATGGATCAACCAGAATCTATTTAAATTGTAGAACACGTTCAAGAGAATAATTTGACGATCTTGGCTTCAGTCTCGTGCTCCTCTTTTTAGTGCATTCAGTTTTGCCTTCTGAAGTTTGTAAATTGCAAGTGGAATCTAATGATGGTCATGCAACTTCCTTTTCAGAAAGATAATGAAGAAAAAACACCAGAAGTGAAGGAGGAGCAGGTTGCTGTTATCCAGAAACTTGAGCTAACAATTGAACAGCTAAGGATCAAAATAGCTGAACTGGAGAAGCATTCTGCTTTGTTAGACCAGGAGAGGACTGTAAAAGACCATGGATCTAGTAGTGAGGATGTAGTCTCAATGATTACTTCCGATGTCTGCCCTCAAACAGATGTGCAGGCTTTTCTTCCGCGTAGCTCTCAAACTTTCTGCATAGATGCTAAATCTGTACAGACTTCTCCTACTGAAGAACGTACAACTGATCAAGTGCCTTTATTTGATAGCCAGTTGTCACAACCTCCACTTCCAGGCTGCAGGGTTTCGTCATCTCAGGATTGTTCTGTACCTGCAGCTCCCTCATCGCCAAAACCCCCAACGTATCTGTGCAGTAGTTTGTCACAACAGTCGGTGCCTCCTTCAAGTGAAACAGCCCTTTCAGTGTCTATTGCACCAGATCAAAGCAGCCCAGTGTTTTCACAGCAGTTTATACCCGATCAAGGCGCTTCGCCTCTACCTGACACTGAAGCTCTGCCTCTAGCAGCAACTGATAGCTCGAATCTGCCCTCATTGTCCAGTTCAGAGCTTCCACCTTCATCACCACAACCTGAAACCCTGTCCCTGCACCCTCTGCCAGAGTCTGCACTACCTGCTCACCTGCCTGCACTACCCATTCCTCCCCCTCCTCCCCCCCTGCCTGGGTCAGCGCTACCTGTTCCCCCTCCTCCACCTCCCCTGCCTGGGTCTGTGCTACCCGTTCCCCCTCCTCCACCTCCCCTGCCTGGGTCTGTGCTACCCGTTCCTCCTCCCCTGCCTGGGTCCGCACTACCCGTTCCCCCTCCTCCTCCCCCTCTGCCTGGCTCTGCGCTACCCGTTCCGCCACCACCTCCCCCTCTGCCTGGCTCTGCGCTACCCGTTCCGCCACCTCCTCCCCCTCTGCCTGGCTCTGCGCTACCCGTTCCGCCACCTCCTCCCCCTCTGCCTGGCTCTGCGCTACCCGTTCCGCCACCTCCTCCCCCTCTGCCTGGCTCTGCGCTACCCGTTCCGCCACCTCCTCCCCCTCTGCCTGGCTCTGCGCTACCCGTTCCGCCACCTCCTCCCCCTCTGCCTGGCTCTGCGCTACCCGTTCCGCCACCACCTCCCCCTCTGCCTGGCTCTGCGCTACCCGTTCCGCCACCACCTCCCCCTCTGCCTGGCTCTGCGCTACCCGTTCCGCCACCACCTCCCCCTCTGCCTGGCTCTGCGCTACCCGTTCCGCCACCACCTCCCCCTCTGCCTGGCTCTGCGCTACCCGTTCCGCCACCTCCTCCCCCTCTGCCTGGCTCTGCGCTACCCGTTCCGCCACCTCCTCCCCCTCTGCCTGGCTCTGCGCTACCCGTTCCGCCACCTCCTCCCCCTCTGCCTGGCTCTGCGCTACCCGTTCCGCCACCTCCTCCCCCTCTGCCTGGCTCTGCGCTACCCGTTCCGCCACCTCCTCCCCCTCTGCCTGGCTCTGCGCTACCCGTTCCCCCTCCCCCAGACCCTGTCCACGGAGCAGAGTTGCCCCCTCCTCCTCCACCGCCTGCATCTGAGATTTCTCTCCCTCCCCCAGCGCCATCCTTTCCCCCTCCTGGCTGTGGTTTTCTTCCGCCACCTCTTCCAGCTGGATTTCTTGCTTTGGGAATGACTAAAGATTCTTCGCCAAGGAAGGTTCCAATTGATCCAACTCGTCCAATGAAGCCTCTGTATTGGTCAAGAATTCAGCTGACTAGCAAAAGGTAATTAGATTGTGAATTGATTGACTTGTTTGTTAATGCTGCCTTTTTGCTTCATGTGGCTGCCAATACTAAACTTGCTGAGGGAATCTTCTGATATCCTAATTCCTTTAAAATCTCTTGTAATGAGATGGACACCATCCGTGCCAAAATTTTGTTCCAGTTGAAGTGAATATATTTGACCGTTATGTCCATTGATGGTCTGAACCCAAACAACTGCAGAATGAAAACAGAAGTGGAAGAGTTTCACAAGTGATACCGTGGTTCTAAAAATGTGTTGAACAAATGCAGTCCTTCCACTGCAATCATGCAACATTTTTGATATTATTTTGTAGAAAACTTTATTGTAATGATTTTGGAATAATCTTTGTAATAATGTAATTGTATTAATCTCATTAACTTATGTATTCCCTCCCTAACAACAAAATGCATTGACCAGTCCCACCATTAGGATCATAGAATCCCTATAATGTGGGAAAAGGCCCTTTGGCCCAACAAGTCCATGCTGACCCTTGGAGCATCCCACCCAGAACCGTTCCCCTATAACCGACCGAAGGTGCGCATCCCTGAAACACTAAAGGCAATTTTAGTATGGCCAATCCACCTAACCTGCATAATCTGTGGGCTGTGGGAGGAAACCAGAGCCCCTGGACGAAACCCGTGCAGACAGTCGCCCGAGGGTGGAATCGAACCCGGGCCTAGGCTGCTGTGAAGCAACGGTGCTAACCACTGAGCCACTGTCCTGCCCCATGGCATCATCCTCCCATTAAATTCAACCAAAGCCTGATGGCATGTGCCACTGGACTACAGTATTAAAGTATAATCAATTATCAGTCCAGTCATGTAGGTTCCTCTGGTTTTATACAGATTTTACTTTCTTTGATGTTGGGTCTCTCTCAACTGGCTATGCTTCAGACGAGTGACTTATCCTGCAATTTGCCTTTTTTCTTTTTAAGGTCTGTGCAGTTTTTAAATTTAAAAGAAAACTCTGCAAGATTAGTATATGTTCCTTGCTACCAATTTGCATCGGGAAGGCCTTATGCTAAATTGTGTATATAAATGTGTCTCTTCACACACTGCAGTCCAATAACTTAATGTCACATTTAATGCTTGGTATTGTTTGACCTTTTCTGAAGTTGCACCTTGCAACTCTATTAATTTGTTAGAGATGGAAGAATGTAGATGATACATGTATTTTGGTTTCTTTTGCAGAGACACTCCATGCTTTTTGTTACCTCTATACTCTATTTACTCCTTCATACTCCTCATCACCTTCCATACTTGTAACTTTCATAAACTTAACCAAGTTAACTCTTCCAAAGTTGTTGATTCGTAATTCCCACCAAGTTCAGTTTTCCCCCATTACTGTTATTTATAATATCTCCCAAGTTAATCATGCATTGTTTTTCTTTTCAAAGTTGTGTATTTTCAGTTTCTTGCACGGCCTGATTCCTCCCCCCTCTGTAGGCACCTGCACCCTCATGATTCTCCAAGGTTATTGAAACGTAGAATGCTTACACTGGGGAATGAGGCCATTTAGGCTGCTGTGCACCTGAGAGACCTATAAGAGAGTGATGTAGTAAGTTCAGTTCAGTTCATCTGGCCTTTTCCATGTAATGCTGCAAAAATATATTCTTCAGCTGATTATCTAATTTCACTTTGAAAGCTACAATTGAGCTAACCTCCATCATGCTCTAGGGCAGTGAATTCCAGTTACCAACCACTTGCTCTGTGACTGTATATGTATCTTCCTGTTGCCATTGTTTCCTTCACTTGCCTTCAAACCATTCTTGAACCATAGAATATTACAGCGCAGTACAGGCCCTCTGGCCCTCGATGTTGCGCCGACCTGTGAAACCAATCTGAAGCCCATCTAACCTACACTATTCCATTATCATCTGCATGCTTGTCCAATGACCATTTAAATGCCCTTCAACTTGGTGAGTCTACTACTGTTGCAGGCAGGGCATTCCATGCCCTTGCTACTCTGAGTAAAGAACCTACCTCTGACATCTGTCCTACATCTATCACCCCTCAATTTAAAGCCATGTCCCATCATGCTAGCCATCACCATCCAAGGAAAAAGGTTCTCACTGTCCACCCTATCTAATCCTCTGACCATCTTGTATGTTTCAAAGTCATCTCTTACCCTTCTTCTCTCTAACGAAAACAGCCTCAAGTCCCTCAGCTTTTCCTCATAAGACCTTCCCTCCATACCAGCAACCTCCTGGTAAATCTTCTCTGCACCCTTTCCAATGCTTCTGCATCCTTCCTATAACATAGCGACCAGAACTGTACGCAATACTCCAAGTGTGGCCGCACCAGAGTTTTGTACGCTGCAACGTGACCTCATGGCTCCAAAACTCAATCCCTCTACCAATAAAACCTAACACATCGTACGCTGCCTTGCTACCCAGGTTGATAGGGTTGTTAACTTGAAGGGATCTATGCACTTGGACTCGGAGTTCTCTCTGCTCATCCGCACTATCAAGAATCTTACCATTAGCCCAGTACTCTGTATTCCTGTTACTCCTTCCAAAGTGAATCACCTCTCACTTGTCTGCATTAAACTACATTTGCCACCTCTCAGCCCAGCTCTGCAGCTTATCTATGTCCCTCTGTAATGTGCAACATCTCTCTGCACTACCCACAACTCCTCCAACCTTAGTGTCCTCTGCAAATTTACTAACTCATCCTTCTACGCTCTCATCTGGGTCACTTATAAAAATGACCAGCAGCAGTAGTCCCAAAACGGATCCTTGCGATACACAACTAGTAACTGAATTCCAGGATGACCCTTTCCCATCAACCACCATGCTGTGTCTTCTTACAGCTAGCCAATTTTTGATCCAAACAGCTAAATCACCCCCAATCCCTTGCCTCCATATTTTCTGTAATAGCTTACCGTAGGGAACCTTATCAAATGCTTTACTGAAATCCATAAACACCACATTGACTGTTTAACCCTCATCCACCTGTTTGATCACCTTCTCAAAGAACTCAATAAGGTTTGAACCTTCCACTAATGGGAACAGTTTGTTTCTGTGTACTAGGTCTGAACCCCTTGTGAATTTGAACAACTCTATCAAATGTAGACTCAGCCTTGTCCGTGAAGCAGCCGAAGTTGCTCTCCAATCTATCCATACAGCTGTAGTCCCACACTCCTTGAGTCATTTTTCCCAAACCTTGTTTGCAGCTCCTCGCAAGCCTTCTTCATCTTCCTGAACTGCCATGCCCAGAAATTATAATAGTGCACTGCACTAAAGTTGATGTAGTTAGAATACTTTCTGAAGGTTCAGCATTTCTTCCTCACTTTCATTTTCTGTCTCTTTATGAAAGCCAAGATCCTGCATGCATTTTTAATAGTTTACTCTGCCTGCCTTGCTGTCTTTGCTGAAGTGTGCACGTGTACTCCCCACCACTGGCCTATGACCATTTTTTTTTTTTCCTGCCTTGCCCCCTCCACTTTTTTACATTGTGTATCCTTTCATTTTTCATTTCTTCTTGTCTTCCAACCAATGTATAGCACTCCTTCTCTGTATTGGATTTCATTTTTGTCATCCATAGCCCTCTGAAAATTGTTATCCTCTATGCAGCTGAATACACCATTACAAAACTGTTCTGTCTGAGTCCAAGTCATTAATACAGGAGAAGGAAAGCTGTGGATCTACTGCTGACCTCCTGAGGGCCTCCACTTATTTCCATTCCAAAAGCAACCATTCAGCAATATTGATTCTTATCAGTCTGCCAGCTTGGTATTGATGCAATTGTGGTCTCTTATCCAGACATAACTTGGCTGACGAGCATATTTATTAAATACTTTTTGAATATCCGTAGGCATCACTTCAAGTATATTATCAGCACTGTACCTAATCAAAAATGCCGTGTCAGATATCCGCTACCCATCACTTGCAACACCTACTTTCAGCTTAAGTCTTTTGAGTATCCTCAAAAACCCTTTTCAGCACGATTGAGACCTGTAAGCTACAAGACAATATTAGGCAAAAGTGAAAAGTTTGCCAAAACTTGTAGAAATACACAGGCAACCGCAATAAATAAGTCAAACCTGCCTGTAAGTAGTTTGATACCCTTTTTATAGTAATGCTGATTGAAACTTGTGTGGATGTCCTCCCTGTGGTTTAGATCTGTATTGAGCATGTTGAGATTTGAGTAGGTATGTAGACTGCTTTGTACAATTCTGCTGGTTTCCAGCACTTCGATTGAATGTTGTACTCTAGCTATGGTCGTCCAGTTCTGGCTGCTTGTGCAACCCCAACTTTACTCACTGCAATATTAGTGACCTAGCGTCATCTGTGCCAAAGATGTAAATGCTGGATGTTCCTCCTTTCCGACTCCAATCCTCTGTTTATCTTAAGGTGCACTTTTTCAGATCTCCCTGATCCTATTTTTTTTTTTGGTTTTCTGCCTGAGTAACACAGCGATTTAAATTTGTTTAATTTTGTAAAAGGTCTCGGGATATTTTTATGATATTTGAAAGGTGCTAGACACACACATTATTTTTCAGTCCCTATTTGTGAAGGTTTTTAAAATAGTGCCCACCAGATGTGGCAATGCAGCATCCAAGGAAAGATTTGAGAGAATAAATGAAACGCCATTGTGTGCACACTCCAAGTACACATTTTTTGTGTTTTGAGCCTGAGCAGCTTCTCCCTATATACTATATCCAGCCAGCTTGTGATTTTGAAAATATCTATCAGACCTTCTCATGGTGGCCTTCTCCCAAAGGAGAAGAGTTATAGCTTCTTCCACCTATCATCCTAACTGAAGTTTCTTATTCCTGGAACCCTTGGAAATAACGTTCAGATAGTGGTGAGTGATTTTTGTCTAAAAGCTTTCGATGATTTTGGAGAAATTTGACAGTCTGCCAAAAAAAAACTTTGAGCCACCAGAACTATTTTTCAATAGATTATGAAGTTGGTAAGCCTCCAAAAATCCAGTTATGTCCAGCTCAGAGGTAACTGTTCAAGTGATTTGTAGCAAGAATAACAGTCTAAGACTTGAATTGCCTATTAGTTCCATAATTGCAGTTGGGTTCCAGTGGAATTGTTGATGGTATCTTCTGGATTTTCCTACTATCTTGTGTTCACGTGGACTTCAGAAACTGTCAATTTTACTACAGCATTAACAACATTCACTGGAAGTTTTTTGTTCTCAGTATTGCCACAAAATGTGCGCCAAAATAATTCCCCATTATTTCACTTCAGTCAATAACATTTCACAAGTGTGTAGCTCAACATTAAATAACGTAATGGATTCCGAATGGAGTGTAGACCATGGATAATATTTTGGAGGACTGTTCGATAGTGTCATGTGTGAGAAAGCACAGGCACATTTGATCCAGGTTTTGGTCTTGTTTATATGTAGCACTCAAAGGCAGCCCTGTTTGCATTAATTGGCTTCTGCTCACTGAATTTTGTCAGGAATTGTAGCTTTCGAGGGTCATTAATGTGGACTGTTTGCAAAGAGAATTGTGCTCTTGTTGCATCATTAATCAGAGACAGTACTGAATTAATTTGGAAATGTAACAAAGGCAAAGAGGGAAATTAAATCATGTAGCATATGAGCACTGATGTGGTATGAATTAGATTCAGTAATCATTGTCGCAGTTGCAAACCAGAACATGCTTGAAAACTGATGCATAGGGTGTCAGACAGACAGCATTTCCCTACTTAAAATTTATGCATGCAATGTGATTAATGCAGTGCTACTGTTTAGTAACTGAAGCCTTAACGTTGCGTGCTTGCAATGGCAGATTCATCTGCCACACTTCTTATGTAAAGTATCAAAAACTGCTTTCTCTACCAGAAAGAAAGGCGTGCAAAAATGGGAAACATCCCGCAGCAATAAGAATGGACTTTGCTGGAAAAGAATCAGCAGGTCTGGCAGCATCTGTGGAGAGAAAGCAGAGTGAATGTTTCTTGTCCAGTGACCCTTCAGAACTCCTACCTTCGGAAATATTCAGTGGTCCTGGCAGCATTTTAGGAGAGGAGCAGTGTTTAAAATTTCAGATTGTGTGGTCTTTTCTTCCTTTTTTTTTCTAAAAAAAAATGCAACAACTTGAATGTTAAACAGGGAGGATGTAGAAACAAATCCAAGGGTTGGAGTCAGGATGGGGTGGAAGTCAAGAGATTCATAAGTGATATGGTGGGGCAGAAAAACAGGGAGAAGTGATGGGACAAAAATAAATAAATGAGATGGGTACAAAGGAGTGAATAGCAGAATACTGAACAATTGCTGTGTGAAAGCATGAGGAAAAACCAGATCAAGATCAAAAGCTGCAAAGGACAAGAACCAACATGGGTCAAGGAATGATGAAGGGTTGAGATTGTTGTGAAATTGTTAAATTGAGTTGAATCTGGAAAATTACCATTTGACTGATGCACTGGTCTTCAAGTGTGTTATACTTTATGAAATGCTTGGTTCTGATTTGGTTTACATAATTTATCCTTTGGAGTTCACATTTTGCCTTGTAAGTTTGTTTTTCAAATGTTGCTGTCACATTGCTGTTTGTACTCCCTGTTTTTGATGTAAAAAGCCCTGATTGGTGTTTAATTTGTCAGTCCCCCCTCAGCAGTTGTTGTCTGAAATGGCCCACACTCATTCCCTTTACTCTGAGCTCTATTATTTTTGAGTCACTGTCGAAAGACATTTCCTGCAGTTTTTGGTGAATCCTTGCACTGACCATCTGCAACAAGGTCCTCTTTGATTTTTGCATTGCAGCCTGTCCAGGTCAAATCTTCTGGAATCTTTATTTTGCTGTGGGATTTGTCTCTTCAAACAGGAACCATACTGCTTCAAGATAATAAAATGTGAGGCTGGATGAACACAGCAGGCCAAGCAGCATCTCAGGAGCACAAAAGCTGACGTTTCGGGCCTAGACCTCTCATCAGAGAGGGGGATGGGGAGAGGGAACTGGAATAAATAGGGAGAGGGGGGAGGCGGACCGAAGATGGGGAGTAAAGAAGATAGGTGGAGAGAGTATAGGTAGGGAGGGGATAGGTCAGTCCAGGGAAGACAGACAGGTCAAGGAGGTGGGATGAGGTTAGTAGGTAGATGGGGGTGTGGGTTGGGGTGGGAGGAAGGGATGGGTGAGAAGAAGAACCGGTTAGGGAGGCAGAGACAGGTTGGACTGGTTTTGGGATGCAGTGGGTGGGTGGGGGGGTGGAAGAGAAAAGAGCTGGGCTGGTTGTGTGGTGCAGTGGGGGGAGGGGACGAACTGGGCTGGTTTAGGGATGCAGTTGGGGAAGGGGAGATTTTGAAACTGGTGAAGTCCACATTGATACCATTAGGCTGCAGGGTTCCCAGGCGGAATATGAGTTGCTGTTCCTGCAACCTTCGGGTGGCATCATTGTGGCACTGCAGGAGGCCCATGATGGACATGTCATCTAAAGAATGGGAGGGGTGTGGAAATGGTTTGCGACTGGGAGGTGCAGTTGTTTGTTGCGAACTGAGCGGAGGTGTTCTGCAAAGCGGTCTCCAAGCCTCCGCTTGGTTTCCCCAATGTAGAGGAAGCCGCACCAGGTACAGTGGATGCAGTACACCACATTGGCAGATGTGCAGGTGAACCTCTGCTTAATGTGGAATGTCATCTTGGGGCCTGGGATAGGGGTGAGGGAGGAGGTGTGGGGTCAAGTGTAGCATTTCCTGCGGTTGCAGGGAAGGTGCTGGGTGTGGTGGGGTTGGAGGGCAGTGTGGAGCGAACAAGGGAGTCATGGAGAGAGTGGTCTCTCCGGAAAGCAGACAGGGGTGGGGATGGAAAAATGTCTTGGGTGGTGGGGTCGGATTGTAGATGGCGGAAGTGTCGAATGATGCGTTGTATCCGGAGGTTGGTAGGGTGGTGTGTGACAACGAGGGGGATCCTCTTGGGGCGGTTGTGGCGGGGGCGGGGTGCGAGGGATGTGTTGCGGGAAATATGGGAGACGTGGTCAAGGGCGTTCTCGATCACTGTCGGGGGGAAAGTTGCGGTCTTTGAAGAACTTGGACATCTGGGATGTGCGGGAGTGGAATGTCTTATTGTGGGAGCAGATGTGGCGGAGGCGGAGGAATTGGGAATAGGGGATGAAATTTTTGCAGGAGGGTGGGTGGGAGGAGGTGTATTCTAGGTAGCTGTGGGAGTCGGTGGGCTTGAAATGGACATCAGTTACAAGCTGGTTGCCTGAGATGGAGACTGAGAGGTCCAGGAAGGTGAGGGATGTGCTGGAGATGGCCCAGGTGAACTGAAGGTTGGGGTGGAAGGTGTTGGTGAAGTGGATGAACTGTTCGAGCTCCTCTGGGGAGCAAGAGGAGGTGCCGATACAGTCATCAATGTACCGGAGGAAGAGGTTGGGTTTGGGGCCTGTGTAGGTGCGGAAGAGGAACTGTTCCACGTAACCTACAAAGAGGCAGGCATACTGGGGCCCGTGCGGGTGCCCATGGCCCCCCCATTAGTCTGTAGGAAGTGGGAGGAGTCAAGAGAAGTTGTTGAGGGTGAGGACGAGTTCGGCTAGGCGGATGAGGGTGTCGGTGGAGGGGGACTGGTCGGGCCTGCGGGACAGGAAGAAGCGGAGGGCCTTGAGGCCATCTGCATGCGGAATGCAGGTGTATGGGGACTGGACGTCCACGGTGAAGATGAGATGTTGGGGGCCAGGGAATTGCAACTCCTGGAGTAGGTGGAGGGCGTGGGTGGTGTCACAGACGTAGGTGGGGAGTTCTTGGACCAAAGGGGAGAAAATGGAGTCCAGATAGGTGGACAGGAGTTCGATGGGGCAGGAGCAGGCTGAGACGATGGGTCGACCCAGGGCAGGCAGGTTTGTAGATTTTGGGAAGGAGATAGAAACAGGCCGTGCCGGGTTGGAGGCTGTGGGTGGGAGGTCTCCTGAGGTGATGAGGTCATGAATGGTGTTGGAGATGATGGTTTGGTGCTCGGGTGTGGGGTCATGATCGAGGGGGCGGTAGGAGGTGGTGTCGGAGCGTTGGTGTCTGGCCTCGGCCATGTCTCCCTCTGCTACCGTAATGCTTCCTATGTTTTGCCGGGCATTTTGAAGAGGGCTACCAGCTTTCCAGACCAAATGAGCTGCTATCTTTTTTGCCAGGGGAGCCCTTTCCCACTGAATAAAATTCCAGCGAATGAACACTGGCCCACAAATAAAACGAGTTTGTTCATACCACAAAGCAAAAAACATTTTGCAGCCTGCTCGCAATTAGTCTTCTCCAGCCCCCATGCTCGCCACCCCCTCCCCCCACATCATGTCCTACAGGCATGTTATTGCATAGAAATGAAAACAGTTCACATGATTGTCTTTGTTTTACCTTTTTATTAAAGAGGGCCCAAAACGTCATTTAATCAAAGCTGACAGTCGCAATACCAGGGCAGCAGTGTCGCTATTCAGAATATACCGATTCTATAGCTGAGCTTAGGAAAAGAATTGGAGGTAGCATAAGTGTGGCAGAAGTAGATTTGAATAGTAATGCTCAAAAGATAATTGAGTGAATACAGAAGGATTAAAAATGCATGTTTTGGAGAATGAGCAGGAGAATTTTAATTATTATTGGGTATGGACGTCTCTGGCTAGGCCAACTCTGCTCGTTCCTAATTGCCCCTGCAAAGATCCGATCCAAGGCAACTTGTGGCACAGTGGTGCTGTCCCTGCCTTTTGAGCCAGGGGCCCGAGCTTCAAGCGGTGTGTAATATCTCTGAGCAGGTTGATATTAGAAAATCTCCGAAAAGGAGGGGAACTGCTTTCTTGAACACTTCCTTTCCCTTTTGATGTGTACACACACGCACACGCAGTTTTAGAGAGGCCTTAGATATTGGAAGTGTTTTCAAAGGAACCTTGGTGAGTTGTTGCGGTTTGTAGATGTTCCACACTGTTTTGGTGATTATGGTGGAGTGAACGTTAAACGTATTTGAAGCACTAATCGAGTGTGCTGCTTTCTCCTGGTTGATTGAATAATGAGTACATGTGACAGTGAACCTGAACAGTGAAAGGTTTACAAGAGGCCAGTTACGGTGCCATCTTGGGTACGAAGCAGAAAAATGAGAGCAACATTGTTTTTTTTTGAAGAAGGATAAATTTGTCAGTGCTTTTTTACCAAAAAGTACAACAAGCAAACACAGCTGTTCAACACCATGGTCCTTAAATGCCTAGCCACACTGAGCTCACCCTCTGTCAGGGGTTAACCCCCTCCCACCCAAACAATCCAGCCTGCTCCTGCCACCATGCAGCCGGTCCTTGTTGCTGCTGTCGTTGCCAGCTGCCCCACACTGCCACCTTTAGTCGTTGCTGCTGAAAAGTAGGGGGGGGAAAAAGATGAGACAGAAAAGGAGAAAGAAGGACGTGGCTGGCCTGGTCCCGAGGAGCAGACAGGCCCAGGAGCCCCGGAGCACTGCTTAGCCTGTTGCCTTTGCTGCCATCTCCAGTACCTCCACGTGGTTCTGTTCCCTCCCCTCCTTGGTTCTTTTCCCAGAGTGGCGGGGGCGGGGGGGGAGAACTCGATTACAAGGTGAAAGGGGAAATGTTTAAGGGAGATGTGCATGGAAAGTTCTTTACATGTTGAGTGCCTGGAACATGTCGCCAGCTGAGGTGGTAGGGGCGGGCACAGTAGCATCATTTAAGATGTATCTAGACAGATGCATGAATGATAGCAGAGGGCTACAGATCCATGAAAAATAGATGACTGGCTTAGAGGATCGGGATCGGCTCAGGGTTGGAGGGCTGAATGGCCCGTATCCGTGCTGTAAATTTCTTTGTTCTTTGTATCAGTCTCCTCTGCACTTTCTCCAATCTTTCTCACAATCTTTCAACAGTGTGACACTCAGAACTGGGTCACAGTCCTGCCACTGGGGTCAGACTAATGCTACACAAAATTGATTAATCATTATCAAATGGAATTGAGTTGCAAACATCAAAAGGAGTGGAGAGCATACCATTGCACTGCTGCACTGGACAGGTTTTAGGGCACTAGAACTTGACACAAAATTTCCTGTTTCTGATCTGCTCTTGGAACCGCTGCATTTATAAAGCTGATCCAGTTCAGTTTCTCATCAGTGATAGTGTCGGGGAAGTTGATAGTGGAACATTTAGTGGTGGTAATAGCATTGAATGGTGTGTGGCGATGATTGATTTGATCCTCTCTTTTGGGGGTTGTCACATCCTAGCATTTGTGACATGAATGTTACATGTTACTTGCTACTTACCTTCTAAATCAGAGTGTGTCCAGATGTTGCTGTATTTGGACATGACTGCTTCAGTTACACAATGTTCAGGCACATTTGCGTAATCCTCAGCAAGAATCCCCACCTCAGATCTTAGAGGGAAGATGATAGCTGAAGATGGATGGGCCTAGGACACTGTCCTAAGTTTTGATTGAGAGTTAGTGATGTTTGGGCTGAGGAAAAAATCTCTCCTTTCCTGTTTGGGATTAGACCTGACACGATGAAAAGTGGTTGAAATTGTTGATCCCAGCACACCATTGCTGGATTAGCTGAAGGTAAAGCCTATACATAATAATCATCATCATCATTGTTGTTTCAATAATTCCTTAATGGGGAAAGCATCATCAAAGATCCAGCACAGATGTAATGGACTGATGCTGTTTTCTCCATAATATATGTTGGCAAAAATCCGGACAGTTTTGTAAACTTGCGGTATTGGGAATTTGAGCAGGAGGGTCAAAAATGAAGTACTGATCCACAATGCTTTAAGCTGCAGACTTACTAGCAGCTGCCATTTCAGCTCCAGAGTTCTCAAATTTTTTTGCTGTCTAGCTATGTTGCTTTACATTAAGTTTTATCCAAATTGAATACATATAAAAATATTTTGCTGAATTGTGTAGTTGATTTAATTGTAAAAAGTTTTTTAGAATACCGAATTCAGTTTGGTGAGCTTAATTCAAATGTTGCTGTTTTTTTTTCCAAAAAGTAGTGAAATGCTAAATAGCTAATTACTTCATTCCTGACAGTATGTCCCAACTGCTGCTGTTTTGGAAGTAGCTTTTTTATTTTGTTAGGTAGCATGTTCAACATCTGTGGTCTATTCGATTTTAAGGCATAACGTAATGACTGGAGGATTACTAGAGTTTAATCTGCAGGTGTCTGCTGGAAACACTTTAAGAAAATTTTTAACTTGAGTTTTTTTTAATTGATTAGTGAAATGGCAATTGCAGGTCTCCCATTACATTGTACGTTTGCACAGCTTCTTTGCCTAGATTATGCTGAGAAAGGAAGCAATCCCCTCAACTGTTGGTGAGTGCCTGGAATGATATAATTGCTTAGATAATTTGCAAGTCAGCACTTGCATTGTTTTTAAATAAAAATGCTTTTTGATTTTAAGAACATTGATGACCTAAAGCAAATGTTTCTTTTTCTATAGGGAAACGGAAACATTGCCAATTTGGGCAGCATTAGAAGAGCCTTCCATTAATACCCAGGAACTGGAAAATTACTTTTCAAAATCAGCTGTCAAGGAGAGGAAGAAGCCAATTTTAGATGCCTACAGCAAAACAAAAACCAAACAGGTAATGATCTTCTACACTGCAAAAATCTTAGTGATCTCATGTACAGTACAATATTAAATATTGTCTTTCTTTTCCGAGAACAAATAATCTTGGATTAGATATGCATGGCAGGCCATTTTTTTTGAGAAGCTGTGAGGAATGAGCACAGTCAAATGTTGCGTTTTTCCCTTTCAGACATTGGCTGGTCACCCTGTTTTTCTCCCATTTTTGAGATTTCCAGTATTCTAGTGTTGATGTATCTGAAGCAACACAAAATTTTGAATATGTCAGTCTTCACTGTCATGGCTCAGACTGATGACAGCAGAGCAATAGATGGTGTTTATTTAGATTGTATTGAAGCTTTTGACAATGTTCCACATGGTAGATTAAATACTAAAATCAGGTCAGATGGGATTCAGAGTGAGTGTGCAAGTTGGATACATAATTGGCTTACCGGCAGGAGATGGAAAGTGGTGGCGGGTAGCTTTTTGGACTGGAGGCCTGTCACCAGCGGTGTTCCACAGGGATCGTTTCTGGATTCTCTTTTTTTTTGTCATTTTATGTAAATGATGTGGGTAAGAATATAGAAGGCAAGGTTAGTAGGTTTGGGAATGACACCAAAATTGGCAGCATAGTAGACCGTGAAGAAGGTTTTCTAAGATTACAAAGGGATCTTGATCAAATGGGTCAATGAGCTGAGAAATGGAAGATGAAGTTCAATCTGGATACATGAGGTATGTTACACTTCCGTACAGAAACAACGTTAGGGCTTATACAATTAATGGTAGGGCTTTGGGGCACATTGTGGAACATGTACTTTTTCATAGATAAATAACACTTTGCAAATTTGATTTCCCTCAGGAGAGTGAGGATGTTCAATAGTGACTATCAACAATATAGATCCTTTTCCAACAAGACAAATAGCTTAAAGGAGTTCATGTACATAATTCTTTTGAACTTTGTGTTACATAAAGACAGAGTGGCTAACAAGGCGTTTGGCACGCTTGCCTTCATTGTTCAGTCCTTTTGACTGTCGGAGTTAGGAAGTCATGTGGTTGTACAGATGTTGGTGAGGATTCTTCTGGAATACGGTGTCCAATTCTGGTCGCCCTGTTAGACAAGAGGATGTTATCATCAAGCTGCAGAGGGTTCAGAAGGATGTTGCCAGGTAGGGAAGGTTTGATATTTAAAGGAAAGCTAGATTTTGTTGACTAGAGCTTAGAAGGTTGAGAGGTGACCTGATTGAAGATTTTAAGATAATGAGGGATACAGATGGAGTTATTGGTAGTTGTATTTCCCTTAGGATTGTGAACTTCAAGACTAAGGGACACGTTGGAAGATGAGAGGAGAGATTTTAAAAAAGACATGAGGTCAGATTTTTTTTTTATAGTGGTTTGCATGTGAAATGAATTTGGTGAGGATGTGGTGGATGTGCGTACAATTACAATGTTTGAAAGCCATTTGGATTGATACATGAATAGGAAGGGTTTGGAGGGATATGTGTCAGGAGTAGACAGGTGGGACTAGTTTAGTTTGGGATCATGTTTGGCACGGACTAGTTGGACCGAAGGGCCTGTTTCCGCACTGTGTGACTCTGACTCACTGACATCTGATGACAACTCATGGAGTCCACATGTGCTCAGTTAAACATAGAAAGTCTTGAGATTCTCTTAACGGCTCTACGCTTTCCATTGAGAGTGCTGTTGTGCCATTCCCAATCCCCCATCCATCTGCACGTCTGCAAACCAGTAAAATTCTCAACTCTTGAAAATCTGTTTTGCTGTAAAGGCATTTTAATATTGTTAAGAGAGGTGCTCTGGATTTTCAGTACTGATAGTTACTAATGAACAACCTTAGTTTCCCTGTGGAAAATCAAGTTTGTGAGAATGTTATTTCCCCTTGAAAAGTAGATATTTTTCAAATATTTTGATAGTGTAACATTTCGACTTCTACCCAATCCCTTGAGTATATTCTAGTTACTTATTTAATGTTGTGAAAAATTGATTTCACTGATTCGCTGTCTGAAAACACCTCAGTCTGGTTACTATGTTTTAACGTCACCAAAGTTGTTGAACTCCTGAAGAACCTATTAACTCAGAGCAAGGGTAGAGCTAGCGTGTAGAAAGGGGCAGGCCTATACAATAGGCCTATACCGTAGACCTTTACAGGCAGCTTTCTTTCGTGGTCAGTTGGTATCTTTGTTTCACCTGTCTGTGAAAGTGGGGCCCTTAGGCTTGCACACTTCCCCTTCTTTAATGGAAAATCTTCTGATTTAGGTGAATGTAACAATAGAAAATGGAAACTAAGTTTGAGATGTGATCTTGATTCATTCCTTCAGCATCCCCTTTGCTTCTCTAACAGGTTTTTTTTGAGACTGATGTTACAGTATAGTTCAAAATGTTTCTAATTGTGGCATATAAAAGTATATTGTACTAGTAGCTGCTAAATTGAATAGGTGGCTCTCAAATTGCATTATATACTAAGAATTGTTTCCCAAATTTCTTTTTTTTTCTTCCATGGATTCTTATTGGTTTTTGGAAGGGTAGGTGATGTAGATGAAGTGACCAAGGAGCTAAAAAGGACACGCAGTTTCAACATCAGACCTCTCCACAGAATTGATCAAACACTTGAAGTTTTAAAAAAAAAATTCACCACATAGCAAATGGTGTCATAGTAGCTTGGAGATGAGGCTGGACAAGATTCTGTTTCGTACTGAATGTGACTATCCTGGAATTCCCTCTCTTGCACCCGTGGGTGTGTCCCTATGCCAGATGGATCGCAGAGGTTCATGGAAGTAGTTCACCACTGTCTTTTCGTGGGCAGCTGTTGAAGTTCATACTTGCTGAACAACTTCTTTCTGTTTTTAAAAGCAGCCCTTCACATATGCATGGAAGACTACTGTATCTTCCTGAGACAGAAGAGCATTGATGGTGAAGCTGTCACTCAAGCTGTTTTGTAACTTTGAGGAAAGCTCAAGTAAGGGAGAAGCATCTCTGTGGAAGGCAAATATCATACTTTGATACGACATATGCCAGTAGGAGGAATTCTTCTCTCCTTCTTTCTCTCTCCCAACCCTAGATTTTGGAAATTGTAGATTTATTTGGTGAACAGGATTTAAGTCTTTATGCATGTTCCATAATGAGGTCAAAGAAACAGATAGTTGAGATGATTCTCGTAAACTCATGTGAGTGCCAGTTCGGAAGACCATATAAAGAAAGATGTACTCATACATTTGAGTGAATTAATACTCCAAAATGGAATCCTGGGTTGAACAATGGAGCCAGAGGCTCTGGAATTGTATGAGTAATCGTTTAATTCTTGGCTGTTTGTAGTAAGCAGAAGAGGCAAGTATACTATTTTCATAGAAATATGAGGTGGCTAGACAAATTGTTCCATTTGAGCATTTAATTGTATGATCATTCCAGTATTACACTGAGTTCAAATGTATACGCTATTTCATGTTGGAATTTTAATGCATCAGATTATACTTGTCTATACATCATTATTGACAATGTTTAAAATTATCCCTAGATACTGGTGTAAATTACTTGAAGATTGCTTGTTTGTTTCTGCAGGTAAATATTGACCAAGAAGCAAAATGTTCAACCGACCTTGAAATTATGCTCATCTCTTTCATGACGTGAAACAAATGTGACCACCTCTGACATGCTTTGCTTTGTTTGATAGTAAGCAAGGCAAAAATTATTCTTTTGTGTTGCCTTGAATTGAGTCATGCAGAGATTTGAAATCCTCCCCACTTCTTATCAACCTGTACACAATCTGACTTGTCACACTTTTTTTTACACAAAGCTGATTACTACTTTATACTGTTTAGCATTTTGACTCACGCATGCATTCAATTTAAATTTTAGTTTTGCTTGATTATTGCCTCATTTATTAACACGAAAGTCAATTCGAAAGATAAGCCCAGTGTCTTTTGGGATGACTTTTAGTTGTGACCTATAATCACTTGACAGTGTGAAATGTGAAAAGGTTGTCAACATCAAGTCCAACCTTCCCTTTCCTCTCGTGACCCTTGCGTAACAGGGAGCTTGAGAAAATGACTGACGATGGTGGAAACAGAGGGCAAGAACCATGTGAGTTGGCAAGCACTCAGATAGATGGAAGGGATGAAAGTCTGGGCGAGAGAAGAAATGGAAATGGCAAACTTGTTAAAATTGTCAAATGGTTTACTTGGAAGTGAAAGACCAGCCATGAATAGAAAAGAAGACTATCATCTTTCCCGTTTTAGGAAATTGTGTGACTGCTCCTGTTGGTGCAGAGATTCAAAAGTATTTTGAAATTAAGTTGGATGGAGTGAAGGGTGGTCTTGAGTGGTTGAAATTGGAAACAATCTGCCGCTTTGAAACAGATGACTGTAATTCTATAGACTGTGCCCTACGATTTTAGAAATTCATCTGTTCTTTGTGTTGGGAAGAGATTTCCAGAAGACACTCAAATGAGAACTTTGCTGAAGGTGGAAGCAGTATGATTACTAGTTTGAAGCAAAGTCAGGGACCCTCAGAACTATTTGCATTAAATATGTCCTTTTTATCTTTTTATCAAGAACTGTTTGGCTCCGTGCCCTTTTGTCAATTGAATACTCCTAAACATGTTTAGTTGGTGGTTTCACCTCAATAATCGAAAGGGTACTGCCTGTTTAGGCAGTTATGTTGGTTGAAAAAAAAACAAAATGCTAGCAATACCCAGCAGGTTAGACAGCATCTGTGGAAGGCGAAAAAGGTGATGTTTCAGGTCTCTAATCTTGCATCAGAATGAATCTTGTTGACAATAACCAAGAAAAATATTATTTAAGTGTGCATTTCTCTGTGTTTCTCTGCCGATGCAGGGTATAACCGCACCAGTTAGTTCATGCAATTTATGGAATGACTATTTGTGTCTCCTGTGATGTTGAGCCTCCTAATTTGGAATGACAATTTAAGAATATTTTCAACTGTAGAGTTGCCAACCCTGGACTTATTCTTGGAGATTTCATCCACCCACTACATCTCCTCCTTTTCACAATAATCATCAGGTGGTTCTTGTCCTTGCAGCACACTGAAATTATCAAAATATTGAAATGAGGAGCAGAAGTAAGCCATTCAGCTCTTCAAGCTTCTCTGCATTCAATGTGATCATGGCTGATCATCCAACTCGGCACCCTGCTTCCACTTTCACCTTATACCCTTTGATTCCTTTAGCCTTAAGACCTACGTCTGAGACCTCCTTGAAAACATTCAACTTTTTAACTGCCGCTGCTTCTGTGGCAGGGAATTCCACTGCGTCACTACATTTTCCAGGTGAAGAAATTTTTCCTTATCTCAGCCCAAATCCTTAGACCATGACCCCTGGTAATGGAATCCCTAGTCATTGGAAACGTCCTTTCTGTGTTCTCCTTGTCTAATCCTCATGGAATTTTATAGGTTTCTCGTGAGACTCCCCAGCCAGAACATAATCCAAACCAGTCCAGCGGTCTTTTGTTTTTAAACCCAAACTAAATGGGATGCTGCAAAAATGCTTTCATTAGTGTTCTGCTTTGCAATTCTAAGTACTTCGCAACTCTTGAGCTGTAAAAATTGATGTTCCCTTTCTAAGTTTGGTTTCTTGTGTGGTGGTCTGGTTGAACAAAAGTAAGATGATGTTGTCTGTCTTTAGCAATGTTTAAAAGAACATTTTTAAAATGCCAAACCCCTCCCCCCTCCCCCCTCCCCCCTCGTTGCCTGTAGTCTAGTCTGTTCGGATATCTGGTATTCAGGAATCCTTTAATATCAGCTACTGGTATTAACTCTGATCTCTGAATCTCTTAAAGGTGCAGTGATGGGCAGTTCTTAATTTGAAGGTATTTGCACCTGGTGAGGTGATAGTTATATCAGCTTCAGTGACAACAGAGTCATAAGCATGTAAACGGACCCTTTGGTCAAACATCATCCCATGTCAAACATCATCCCAAACTGTACTAGCCCCACCTGCCCACTCCTGGCACATATCACTCCAAATATTATTCCTATTCATTTACTTACCTAAATAGCTTTTTAAACATTTTTTTGGTTGTGCCTACAGCCACCATTTCTTCAGGAAGTTTATTCCATATGTGAACAATCATCGGACTTAAAAGAAAAAAAAACAATAGTTGGGTAACATAGCAGAGCATCTGGGCTACAGCTAAGCAATTTGGTTGTAAGCTGCAGCATGGTTCCCTCTGTGTTGTGCTGCAAGAGGATTCTTGTATAATGGACCTCTTTATGTTGCCAGGTCACACGTCATCACGGTGATGATACCACAAACGTGACCCTTCACAGTATATAGTATATTCTAGGTGAGACCTAATGCCACTTCTCCAAAGAAAGTAAACTATCAAAGATTTTCTGAGTCACACACAGGCATGTGCTGTCAATTATAAAAGTATATAACCTCTAACCAGATTAGCAATTCAAACTTCAAAGTAACATTTGAGGTTGGCCAATCATTTCTTATCTGTACATCTATCTGAAGATTTGTGGTGTTCTTGGTCAGGCTTGCTGACAGCTTGGCTTTCTTGCTGCTGGTTGTTGTCACTCAACATCATTGCACGACCTTCATCCGAGCTTTCTCCCCATTTGAGTGTCCATCGTTACAGTGCTGTAGATTGATTGGAGCTGGCTTCTGTTTCTTTCTGCTGTAATGCTGTGATCAGAAATGACATAGTATGATCTAAACTGAAGCAGAACCGTTTGCTGGTATCCAGATGTATATGATTTGATTCCCAACTTGCACACTCTGCTCCATGCACGATTGTGGATTTTTCTACCTGCCTGCTGATCATGCATCTCTTTCTTTCATGGAAGAATGTCTTGTGTCTCAGAATGGTTAGACACTTAGTTATGCGGCAAGATCATTGACACTTAAGCTACACAAAATGCTCAATGCACCACCACGATCTCTAGTGTAACTAGAGATGCCCAGTAAACGCTGGCCCAGGCAGTAATGCCCACATCCCATGAGTAAGTAAAAATAAAATCATGAGTAACTAGAT
This sequence comes from Stegostoma tigrinum, assembly GCF_030684315.1. NCBI lineage: Eukaryota > Metazoa > Chordata > Chondrichthyes > Orectolobiformes > Stegostomatidae > Stegostoma > Stegostoma tigrinum. The sequence goes on along the minus strand of NC_081362.1, from coordinate 76,774,776 downwards.
ATCTGATTTTAGCTGTCAGAAGTACACAGATTTAGGTGCTAACATTCTTTGATGTTGGATTCCCCCATGCCCTTGGTATTTCATAGCTATGATATCTTGGTGTATTATTAGGATTTCTTTGGCCTAGAAGATAACAACTTATTGTAATGTACTGAGTTCATCCCTGAATGAATGGACATTTTCAGAAACTCCTTAAACTGTCATGCCACTCTTGGACAATAGCCTTCTGAAACTCTTGTCGCTTCTCTTTGGCAGCTGATAATTGCAAATGTTCACACTAGCTCTGGTCTTGGTGCAACAGCTCTACCTTGAGAACATCTTCAGTTCGATAGCCTAGAGTATAGTCTATGGATAGAAGAAGAGGGGCATCTTAGCATTTTGAGTGGGTTGGGTAATCTGCTCAAGTGCTGCAGTGTAATTCTCCTGATACCTAGATTGTATGAGACTTCATTACACCTTGACAGTAAATGTTGAAAACATGGTGCACTCATTAATTGCTTACAGCAGATCGTTTCTCGTATCCTACGATCCACTTCAACAAATAAAGCCTTACTCATTGTGTAGGTGTGTGACCGGACAACTTTGAATACCAGAGCTAATGTCTCGTGCTCAATACTGCAGTGGTAGGCTTGCACAGATGACAGGGCTCTTGAACCAAAAGCAAGAGACTCATCCTGGTTTGGTGTATCCGAGTCCAGCATTGTCTTCACTGGTAATGTAATAGTGCAGAGATCAACATTTTGTTGACACAACCTGCTTGCAAGGATCTAAGACATATTCATGGTCATCTTGCCACACCACAGTGCCTGTCCTTCTGAGCATATGCAAAGGGAGCCATACCGTGGTGATGCCGGGTCATGTGGGATAATAGCCAGCACTTGGTGTCGGTATGATTCCCAGCAAAACATCATCTCTTGCCGTCCTCAACAATATAGTTGTTAAATGGAATCTGGTGTTGATTTTATTTTTTTAGTCACAGCTACCTAAATCTGTCTTCCCTACAAGCCACATGGTAAAAATGGCAATTGTTAGAATGCAAAGATGCAAAGTTTATGCTGCAAGTTAAAATTTTAATCTTGATCCATTATGTGGGGCCTGGATAGGGAAAGACCCAATTCCCTTGGGAGAGAGGTCAATTATCAGGGAAAACTTTATTTTTAAGGTGGTTCATGGAAAGGTTAGAGGGCCCACAAGGAAAATATTTTCACCCTGATGACTGGTGTCTGGAAATCACTGCCCAGTTGTTTAGTTGAGGCAGAAATTCTCTACTCGTTTTAAAGCAACAGGAATCTGTACCTGGACCACAGTAAACTGCAAGACTACGGACTAATTGCTGGAATGTGGGAATTAGATGGACATCAGTTTATTCAGCCAGTGGAGGTGCAATAGACTGAATGATCTAGTTCCTACTGTCTTTATTATACCCATGTGTACCGTTCATTTGCTGCATTGCTCTGATTTGAGTGTCGGATCACGGAATGGAATTTGATTTGCTATCTGTCTAAGAGCTTTGAAAAGTTGACCATAGCATAAGTATCTAGCATGAACGATTGGACCTGATAAGTATGTAGTAGAATATTGCTTAGCAACTTTTAAATCTATGACTTAAATTTAGGAAATGAAACAAAACAGACATGAAATTGTGGGACCTGGAAATTTTGATTTATTGTACAATTACAATATTGTAATAACTACTTACTGTGAAAAAGCATTTTTTGGTTTTGGGAACAGTACAGGCATACTGTCACAAGCTTGGACAATGCGGCATCCAGGTTACAGTACGCAGTGAAGATTGACATTAGCAAGAATGACATGAGCAAGTTCAACATTATTTGCAATTAGAAAGTCCATTTGACAGCCTACATGCCACATGATTCTCCAGCATCTGCAGTTCCTACTATCTCTGATACATCTACAGCCACCCTTTGGCTGTATGTACCTTTTTTGTTTAGGGGGGTTTGGGGGAGGGAAAGTGTTGTAATTGCCATTTGATATATCCATACATGATTTTAGGATTATGAACCATGCTCCTAACTGTCAGCCTTCTGTAATCGGTCATAGTGCTGACAGGAAAGAAACAATAAATTCTTCTATCGCTAATTTCTAACTGTTGTCAAACTGACCTTTTTACTGGCCATTTTCTGGGAGCAATGAGATTTGACTCATTTGTTCACAATGTAGGTGTTTTGTTCAATGCCAGGGTTACTTTCAGCTCCACCGTTGCAAAACAGCAAGGGCTGTTTATTCTAACTGACAACATTGCTTATCTTTTGTTATCTCTGCTCTTTTACTGCTCATTGATATTTGTGTAAGTCAACTGTTCCTGTACAGTCCTGGATAGTTTTCTATGTTCTACCTTTTGCAAAATTTAAGTTCACAGAAACTATCTTTACCAATTTTGGTTCATTGCAAGTCAGGTTTGCATGTCGCATACATACTTTATCTATGTTGGTTCCTGGTCAAGCAATAACTTGATTTTCTCCCCTTTTTTGTTCAAGCTCCATAATGGCCCTATCCCTGTAAATGTCTCCTCCAGTCCCATTACTATCCAAATGTCTGCATTCTAATTCTCTGGGCTCAATTGCTCCGTCATTGGTTGTCATACTTTTCAGTTACCAAGATGCAAAACCCTGGGATTCTTTTGCTGTCTGGGCTGATTCCTCCTAAGGTGCTCCTTTTAAAATAAACATCTGACCATACTTTTTGAAATAACATAATATTTCAAAGGTGATACTTAAACGCAAGCTGTGTACGTGCTTTTATAATTCAGATTTGGGGAAAATTTGTCTCTTATCGGTTTGCAACACTGAAAAAGACCCTTTAGCCCATCAACTCCACACTTATTTAAAAATAAGCACCTAATCCCATTTTCCAACACTTGGCCCATAGCTTAATAGACGTTACAGGGAATGTATTAGCATGGATAGAAGATTGGTTAATTAACAAAGCAAAGAGTGGAGAAAAAATGGGTGTTTTGTGCTTGCATAATCAGTGGCTAGTGGTGTACCTCGGATCAGTGGTGGGATTGCAGTTCTTTACAAGTTGTGAGGACAGTTTGGAGATCGGGATCAAGTTAAGGGTCAAAGTTAGCACATGACACTAAGATGAGTGTACAGCAAAGTGTGCAGAGGAGACTCATTAGTTAAGTGAGTGGGCAAGGGTCTGGCAGATGGAGTACAAATTAGATAAATGAGATCATCCGTGCTGATAGGAAGAGCAGCAAAATGGACTATTATTTAAATGGTGAAAAGTTGCAGCGTACTGCCATACAGTGGGACGTGGCTGTCCTTGTGCATGAATCACAAAGTTGTTGTGCAGGTGTAGCAGATAATTGAGGCAAATGGAATCTTGTCTTTCATTGCCAGAGGGATGGAGTTTAAAATTAGGGAGGCTATGCAGCAACTACAGGGTGATGAGGCCACACCTGGAGTACTGTGTGCTGGTTTGGTCTCCTTACTTGTGTAAGGATGTCCTGGCACCGGAGGGGCTGCAGAGGAGATTCACTCGGTTGATTCCAGAGTTGAGAGGGTTGCATTATGAGGAGACGCTGAGTAGACTGGGATTATACTCATCGGAATTCAGAAGAATGAGGGGAGATCTTACAGAAACATGGAAGATTATGAAGGGAATAGATAAGTTGGAGGCAGGGAGGTTGTTTCCTTTAGCAGGTGAAACTAGGACCAGAGGGCGTTGCTTCAAAATAAAGGGAAGCGGGTGTAGGACTGAGGTCAGGAGGAACTTCTTCACCCAAAGGGTTCTGAATCTCTGGAATTCCCTGCCCAATGAAGCAATTGAAGCTACCTTGCTGAATGTTTTTAAGGCAAGGCTAGATAAATTTTTGAACAGTAAAGGAATTAAGGGTTATGGCGTGTGAGCGAGTAAGTGGAGTTGAGTCTCAAAGATCAGCCATGATCTTATTAAATGGCGGGGCAGGCTTAAAGGACCAGATGACCACCACCTGCTCCTAGCTCTCATGTTCTAGAGGGCATAGGCTTAAGGTGAGAGGGGAAAGATTTTAAGTGGGACCTAAAGGGCACCATTTTCACACAGGGGATGCTACATACATGGAACATGTTCCAGTGGAGGAAAGTACAAGTAAACAGTTACAATATTTGGCATTTGGACAGGTGCATGGATTGGAAAGCTTTAGAGGAATATGGGTCAAACGCAGGCAAACGAGACAGTTTAGGAAACCTGGTCAGCATGGACAAGTTGGACTGAAGGGTCCATTTCCATGCTGTATGGTTCTGTCTCTATATTTTCTTTTGAAATGCAACAAAATGTATTTCTAAAGTTATCACTTTGTTAAAAACTTAAAAACAAAACATTTTAAAGGAGCAGGCTGTCAGTGATCTGAGCACAGATGTCTTTGCACTTACCTCAACTTTTCGTTTTGATTATCTGTAGAAATTGCATTTGAGCTTTGGGTTTTCTTAAGTATATGTCAATTCAGCATGTCCAGACCATTTGTCAAAGACTGCTTAACATTTCCACAAGCAAGACTTTTTGCTACTACAGAAGTTGTTTGAACATCACTTTGATGGCGTATTTGAACTTTTTTTTTCCAAACATACTGAATCTGTTTGCTAAGGAGATGTGTTGAAAAGCTAAACTGTTCCAGGTGGTGGTAATGAAATGAAGCATGCTGAAAACCATTGCTATATAAATGGCAGGCCGTAGGTAATCTGAAAAGTTGTTTTGATGTTTCTGGTTTCCTTTTGTTTTAAAGTTTCTCACGCACTAAACGGCATTGACTGCAGCCCGCACGTGAATTAATTGAACCCTGTTAATTTATTCCAATGACTCGTGCTGACAGTAGCTATTATCAAAGGGCAGCTAGGGAATGTACAAAACTATGGGATGGGGAGAAAGGCTTCACCTAATCTCTGTTTAAAAAATATATATCCTTGAATTTTTAGTGATCTCTGGCTCCAGATGAGCCATCTACCCTGTCCGTACCATTCAGGATCTTGTGCTTCAGTCAAGTCAACCTTTTTAATCTTGTAAATTTCAGCAGGTACAAGCCTCGTTTGCCCAACTTTTTCCTGTTAAAACAGCTCTGAAATATAAATTTTTGTGAAACTGTTTCCAAGGCACTTGTTCTTCCTTAAACAAAACTACAGTACTGTAGTGTAGAATTGAGCATAACCTTGTCAAATTCTTTATCAAACAACAAATCGGCGCATCCATCAGTTGTCCTTTTTATCTGTTGTGCATGTTACCTCCTTGACACCAATAGATTGGCCAAATGTGACTTCCCTTTCACAAAACCATGCTGCTGTTTTCCCAACAATAGATTTTTAAGCTAACTAGCCTGTAACATCTTGCCTACTGTCTCCTCCCAACTTAAATAAACAAATTAAGTTTGCTATCTTCCTACCTCCTATATCTGTCCCGAATTGAGAGAATTTCTGGAAGTTTAAAATCAACTATTTCACTGACCTATTTTAAAATGCTAGGGTGAGGTTCATCAGGATCTGGCCACTTATCAGCCTGCAATTCCAGTCATTCGCTCAGTGCCATTTCCCTGGTGGCTTCTTATTTTCCTGGGATCTTCCCTCCCTCCCTTTCATTTCCAGAGTTATACCTGTTCAATTCACTTACCATTTGCTTATTTTCCATTTATTAATTTTCCAGTCTCTCTCTCTGTAGGCCAGTATTCAGGTTTTAACACTTTTTTTTTGAAATGTTTACGTTAATTCTTACCATCTATTTCTGATTGGCATTCTCTATTCTCCATCTTCTTAATGTTGGTTCATCCTTTGTTGCTTTTTACATTCTATACGGTTTTCTGATCTGCCATCTGTTGCATAATTATGTGCTTTCTTTAAGTTTGTTGCAATCTGTAATATTTTCCAGTTAGCCATGGATTGTTTAATTCCACATCGTGCCCAACTACCTACCACCTTGCTCCTGTCTTTCCCGAGACATGGAAGGTGCAATCATCTCCTGACTATCGACTCCCCCTCCTTCGCACCTGGAACAGCACTGTGCGTGCCTACACCACATGGCCTGCAGTTGTACTGTCATTCGAGATGTAGAGTCTGGTAACAGACCCTACAATCCAACTTGTCCATGCTAATCAGACATCCTGAATTAATCTAGTCCCATTTGCCAGCATTTGGCCCATATCCCTCTAAACCCTTCATGCTCGTGTACCCATCCAGGTACCTTTTTAAATGTTGTAATTGGACCAGCCTTCTCCACTTTCTCTGGCAGCACATTCCATACACGCACCACCATGAAAAGGTTGCACTTCAGGTTCCTTTTTCAGATCTTTACCTTCTCACCTTCGACCTCTGCCCTTTTTAGTTTTGGTCTCCCCTAACCCTGGGGAAAAGACCTCGGCTGTTCCACCCCTCCATTCGTTCCCCTCGTGATTTTATAAAACATGTAGAATGTTAGTCCTCATCCTGCAGGGACACTCTAGGGAAAATGGCCCCAGCCCCACCTTACAACTCAAGCTCTTAAAGAAGGCATCTTACCACCACCTTTAATGAGGACAAATAAGAATGGCATTCAGTGTCGGTCTCACCGGCAACACCTGTATTCTCTGAATAAAGTTTTAAGTGCATGCAAATTGTGCTCTGAAGTGGAGATCTTTGGATAGTAATGGTTGAAAATATTTGATCATCATTCCAGGTCATAATTCGTGGTCTGCAACTTGAGGACCCATATGGTCTTTTTCTGCTCTTATTTCTCATGTTATCTTAATATGTGAATTATTATTGCTAATTAACTTAAATACCCTGCAAGATTAAAACACATACATGATGGATGATATCAGTGATTTGGTTTGACTGTTGTTGTTATCATTTCCTTATAAAATTGTAGCAAACTTTAATGCTGTGTGTATTTAATGTTTTGCCTGCAATTAAGTCATATCTTTGCTAGTTTGGAACCACAGGTTGGCTTGTATGTGTAGAAGCCAATGGGATCGAGTAGAATAAAGAGTTTACTCCAAAGATTGTATCTTAACTTCTGTTACAAGTTTAAACACTTGTGCACCCTGGAATAAGTGATACTTTTTGGCAGCATAAATAGGTAAACAGAAGAGGAACCAGTGGAGCTGTTGGAAATTGTTCATCTTTGTTACCTAGTCCTTCTCTACTAATCAAACATAAACATTACAGAAGCATTGTTTCCTTGTTGCTATTTAGCACATAGGTTAATTAGCAAATTAAATGGACAGCTGAGATTCTAGAGATCTAAATTTCCTAATTCTGATGGGTTTTCTTGAACCGTTGATTAGAAACTCTAATGCGTTTACTATAATTTATAAAGGATTACACAACTCTGGAGAAAGAGGTGAAGGCAAAGTTAATAGGCGAGTAGAGTTTTGAGTGGTACAGATGATAAACACCAGAGCTTTGGATCAAGAGACATGTACAGAAGCTGGAAAATAAAATGCTTTTCCAAGTGTCAGATGCGGAAGAGAGACTGTTTGTTTGTGTACGAGAGTTTTGGCAGCAGTTGAAGGGTGGGATAGGGCTGTCAATAACCACTTCAGATAATGGAAGGAAATGCAGCTTTGGATCAAACGGATTGCCAAAGTCTGATTCAGACCGGTGGGACGGCTGGGGCAAGGAACAACGAGGGATAGAATTTGTGAAAGCTGCCATGTAGTCTCACCAATGCTAACTGCAAGAAAAATGTCAAAACACTAAACTGGTTATGAAACCACTTTTGCACTTCAAGTCTGCCCAAATGGCCTGAGTCACGATGTAACATTCGGCTCTCACTTTGACATTCAAACATTGCCCTTACAGCAGTTTTTTGAAAATATTTGTTCATGTAATGTGTGGTCACTTACTGCCAGGGCCAGCAATTATTCTCCCTCTCTATCTGCCCTTAAAGATAATAAGCAGAGTTCATGAGCTACTGCAATCCATGGCGTACTTCCACATCCACAGTACTATGCAACAGGGAGACTGAGCTGGTTAACTTAGCTCCATAACCCTTGGATTAAGGCAATGCCAGGTAGTCGACACACTTCCCTTATTTTTAATTGAAGCATTGTTAGAGATTTATATAATTGAATGGATTGCTAGACCGTTTTATAACCTAACATGGAAAATCTGTGCTTAGAATCACTTGTGCCATCATGTTTGAAGATCCAGAGAGGATTTGCTATTAGCTTTTCAAACATAAACATGGTAGCCTGGCATTTGCAGGAAATTTACTGTGCTGTGATTAACCTGAGCTGGAACTATCTGGATTTACTGTAGTAGCGTCTTCGTATATGCCTGGTTTGTGTTATCACTATGACCTGACCCAGACTGGTTTAGCCGTGCCTATTGGGAGATCATCTAATTTTACATGAAGCCAATTTGTTGGCTTTGTGTTTAATTTTGGAGTGTGGGGGTTTATTTCAGGACTGTGTTCATTTGCTTTTCTGCCAAATTCCAGGTTTTCATCTGTTAATTTGTGCTGACAACTTTACAGACAATTGAAGACTAAATAAAGGGATCAATATATACAGACTGCAAATTACTGAAGGCTGTAGTCTGCTTTTATTGTCCAGAAAAAATAAAATCCATTAAATTGATTGTGTTCTGCACATATCATGGCATAGTGAACAATTCACAGCTGGAAAATCTGAAAAGAAATGGTTGGAAGCATTTTGCTCATTTTAAAAAAAAAAGCACAAAAATCCTCTGGACAAAACCCTGATGGACCGAGTACATCAATATTTATGTGGAGACTGAAGTAGACAATTTCTTTTGGATAGATGGCTTTGTGCAAGTCCAAATAAGGGCGCTACAACTTCAAAGCCGGCTGTGCTGTGCAAGTATTCATGCTGATCGTGATTGCTTGATTTGACTTGGATGCAAAAATATCAAATATTTCAACTGCCTTAGCCCAACCCTGAACAAAGGACGCACATTAAGCATATATATGCTTAGCTGCAAGTAACTAACTTGGTGATATGGCAACATGTGGTTTAAAGTACAAATGTGCACAGGCATGTGTTTTTCATTTAGTTTTCTTTTTGTTGTCTTGTGTATATCTTTGCAAGCCTTTAAACAGGCATTTCTTGGGGAAACCAAATGGGTGTGATGCTTGGCTACCAAGGCAAATTCATTCGTCAGCTTGAGTCGTTGCTTCTGGGGGTGGGGGAGAGTGTTGGTGGTGGTATTTTTCTTCAGGATGGCCAAAGATCATCAATTGATCTCTGCAATCATTGGCTTCCACACATTTCATCTTAAAATGATGATCTACACTAAAACCTGTTGTTCATTTAAGACTGATCAAGATCAGGGATTTGTTTGAGGTCTTTCCCCTTTGGTAGAGCAATCCAGCAAAGATCTGCATAGATAGTGGCTAACAAAAAAAAAAAAATCCAAGATTCATTTTGGGCAGGGAAGTGGAGAAGAAATAAAATTTATCCTCCAATGATTCAAAATGGGTGAAAATAATTTGGCAAAGTTTGCGCTTGCACTCTGGTAAACTTAAACTATCAAATGTCTGCAACGGCTTCCATCAAACTTTAAGAATCAAGTCAGGTATTTTTTTTTTAAGAAAGTAAAAAGATATAATGGATTTAGAAAGTCTTTGTTTTGACTTTGCCAAGACTAGAAATAAATGTCTCTGGCAGCTTCCTGTACTAGTAATGAGCTATTCTATGCAACATTTTTTGTCTTTTAGCCAGAAACTCCTATCGCTTTTTTTTTACAAAAAAATCTTGACAAGATTTCACTTTTCACTGGATAAGCAACTTTTTTCATCTTTATTAACTGGCAGTTTACCATCATTCTACACATTGCTACAATCCTTTCTTAACCCCCGTGAATTGCAAAGATCAAAAAAAATTTATGCATCGGAGTGTTTTTTTTAAACTTCTGGAATGTTGATGTGCACTGTTACAAAGAGGAGTGAGTGGTCATGTGTCTGGATTATGAATCTGGAATACTGGGTGAATATTCTGGGGTCATGAGTTTGAATGCTCAACGTGGCAGAAGCTGAGAGTTGAACTCAAGCTGGCCTAAAGATGACCATATAACCACTGCTGATTGATGGAAGAACGCATTCATCCATTTATATGCCCTTTTTAGGGAAGAAAATCTGCTCTTAACTGATCAACCCTAGATGTGACTCTGGAATGACAGCAATATGGGTATCTCTTAACCACCCTATCAACACTTAGGGATAGGCAATTAGTAGCCACCTTTGTTCCATGATGATTTTCTTTAAGGAAGCAAGAAAAGTCCTGTTTTCGGTGTTGGTGTGGGACAATGCAAAATTTCCTGTCAACAGGAACAACACCAGCCTGATAAATAGAAATGGAAAAAACCAATCCTACAAGATTTATGGCAGACTATTACATTTCTTCTGATCCCAACCAAGAGAAGCACATGGAAGACCCCCAATGCCTATTTGAGAGGCTGCATGACAGCAAACAAAGCAATTTGCAAAGTGGGTGTTTGTGTTTTTATGTAGATGAGGCCATACCAGCAATAGCAAATAAAATAGGATAGGCTACTATAAAAAAAATTAACTTTTTTCTCTGAAGAACTTCATGGATTATTGATTTCTGAATTGGAAATATATGGGGACAGTGTAGCCCTGTTGGAACAATCTATAAAATGCAGTTTGACTCAGTTTTTGTTTTCGAAGATCCATTTGTGTTCTGGAGAAACTCTGGTTGACCTTTTTGTGTCTTGTGTTTAATTTGTCTTTTTTTATTTCTGCTGAGGATACATTTCGCATGTATATGATGCAATCCTGACCTGTTAAAAAGAATGCTGTGTAGATTTCTATGCAGGGGACTAGTTTTTGTTTTTCCCAACCTGCTTTTGGTCTAGCCTCTCCTGATCCACAGATTGCATTTGCAGTTCATGTATCAGCTTTGGAATTCAACAAAGCAAACTTGAACTAAGATTGTATGCTATAAAATCCATTGAATTCCACCCTTCAAAATAGCTTGCTGACATTGGAAATGCTGCTGTTGTCTGGTTGCCTAAGGAATACTGTGTTCACGTTTTAGGAAATCAATAATCAAACCTTGAAGCAGTATAGAGTAACAAGATTGAACTCTGCAGAAGTAATGAGGCATGAGTGAAGTTATGGTTTTGAGATTACAGAAGTTAAAGGTTTTCTCCTTAATATATAAAATTCTGCCTTTTCTTTTCCTGCCTTTAGACCCAGGATAACACAAGTTTGAAGTAGGTTTTTGGACTTTTCAAGAAGAACTATTCATTGTAAATTAATAGATTCTGGATCTTGGTTCTTAAAAAAAAAACTAAGGTCTCATAACTTGACCTATTAAAACTCCAGCCAATGTAAGCATAGGCAGATACAGACCAAAAGAATTGGTGTTATGGTGGGGGCAATAGCTGGGAATGCAGTTCACTAGCCCCTGGCCATAGGGTTTCCTGCAGTGATTATCTTGCCTTTCAAAATACTGGAAATGGGTACAGATATTGACAATCTGCAACGTACTGACAGTTTAAGCATTTGGGGGAAATAAACTGGTTTATTTCAGGCTTTAGGTATTTTCTTCTTATTACAGAAAGAAAGCTTTCCACTTCGAGGCCCAAAAGCTTCTAGCCACAGTTGTTCAACTGCCTTCCGACAACTATATGATAAGCCTTCCACCTGGGAGCCAGTGTCATCGGCAACTGATTGCTGCTGCATAGACTGGTCAGCCAATTGCTGAGGCAAAACTGAATTTTTGGTGCCAGCTGGTCTCCAAACAAACCTTTGCCTCTGATTAATCAAAGTAACAATGTAAACACTACTTATGAGTAGACTGTACATTCAGTCTATAACAGGCAGTTGGTCCGTAGCTGGAGATGACTGATAATTTTGAGGCTTGTTATGAGAACTGATCTGGCTTAATGCCTTTCCAGGGAAGGAAATCTGCCATGAACACAGCAGGCCAAGCAGCATCTTAGGAGCTCAAAGCTGACGTTTCGGCCCTAGACCCTTCATCAGAAAAAGCTTCCCTGTTTTTTTTCTGATGAAGGGTCTAGGCCCGAAACGTCAGCTTTTGTGCTCCTGAGATGCTGCTTGGCCTGCTGTGTTCATCCAGCTCCACACTTTGTTATCTTGGATTCTCCAGCATCTGCAGTTCCCATTATCTCTGAAGAAAATCTGCCATCCTTGCAAGTAATACAAAAATGGACAAATGAAGGAGATTTTGGTTTTTTTAGTGAAAGGTAACTACAGTCCAGTTAGCTTAATGTCTGTGGAAAACATTAGTCTATATTCTGAAGGATCTAATACTAAAATAGAAATGTATATGATTGAGCAGAGTCAGCACGGTTTCATGAATGGGAATTCATGCTCAATGAGCTTACTAGAATTATTTTAAGGTAATAAGCAGAATAGGTAGGAGAATCCATGGATGTAATATGTTTACATTTTCAGCAAGTGTTTAAGGTAGCACACGTATTCGGCTACATAAGCAGAGCCCATGGTGTTGGATGTAGGTAATGAGCACAGAGAGAGGATTGTCGAACTCGTAGACAGCCGTGATTGGGGGGGGGGGGGGGGACCAGTGCACTTTCAGGATGGAAACTTGTAACACGTGTGCCGCAGGGATCGGTGCAGGGGCTGGATGACTTGGAAGACAGTGAACATATAGCCACGTTTGTGGATGAGGAGGAAAAAAGAGAGGTGGGGGAAAGCAACTCGTAAAACTGGCAGAGTCTGCAGAGAGATGTAGACCAGTAAATAAGTGGGCAAAAACTCAGCACTCCGGAATTGTAATGAGGAAATATGTGGTTATGCACTTTGACAGGAAGAAGTGATGAGCACAATATTATTTAAATGGAGAAAGACTGCAGAAATTTACAGAATTGATGGCTTTGGATCTCCTTCTCCATAAATAGCAAGAAGGCATCAGCCAAGTTCAGCAGCTGATAGGGAAGGCTTGGTCTGACCTATGTGTCTCTCTGGGCCCAAAGTAATGCGCTCAACTTTCAATCAACCTACAAAACGCTCCAGCAAGTCATTTGTTGCTAGGCAACTAGGGGCAAGCATCAAATCCTTGCCTCATCACTGATGTTGCATCACAAAAGTTGAGGCTTTGTTTTTATTTATTTTTTTGGCAAGTAACAAGGAGATTGCTTGAGACAAGACTGTGGAAATCATTTGTGTGCTGCCTGCATAATATTGGACTTGGTTTGGTCATGATGCTTGAGAGTCATAACGTTTGAGCTCATGCGTTACCCTTAAACTCTCGGATAGTTCAAGCCACAGTGGTCTCAGGAGTGTAGGCTACTCTTGTTTGAGAGAAGTGATTGGTGGTGAGGTTAACCTGAGGTTTCATCAAGACACAAACAAGGGGCAAGCTTTAGAAGTGGAGACCTTGTGGTTGACACAGTTACTATGTGAATTTAACCTGCTGGTGACACTTTGTATTAGAAACCTGTCATCCTGTTGATGAACTTACCAACCTACTGAACCAGCACTGTCAGAGGTGCTGGAATTTGCTTGAGACGTTAAAACTAGATGCACTTTATTTTTGAGGAGTCGTCCTTGATCTGAATGAATTCATTCAGTCAACATCATTGGTCATTATCTGTTCATTGCAACACATCATAAGCTGCAAAGTGGCAGCATGTTATTTGGCTTCAGGGTTTCCCCACACTCTAACTGTGTTAACACGTTGAAAGCACTTTAACTGTAATATGCTTTAAGATGACCTGTGATCTGCAACATAAATGAATGCCTTGTAGAAGAATGAGTTCAAAGGACTGTCATCTTCACCACCTGTTTGACGTTGTTCGTGTAACTAATCTTTTTAAGCTTGCTGTGTTTACCTTTTGCTGTTCTCGTTTTTGGCCTTCGTTGCTGTTACTATTTTGTTTTGAATTGCTTTTCTTTCAAATTTGTTGCTTCCTCTGTCTTTAAATTGGGACGAATTGGGTATAATGTTCCTTGGGTAAAATTCTTTTATCTGTGAAATAAATGTTGGAAAGGCAGTTTCCCCCTTTTCTCTCCTCACTGGCTGTGTGACAAAGGCTGCATAGAAAAGACAACTTGTAAATTGTATCGAGCACTGGTGAAGCCACGTCCTGATAGACCTAGTGAATTTGTGTATCATGAGCTCGTGACCTCGTTGAGGTTTGAACTCTCATTTAGGAGTATAAACTTTTATTTTTAGTTGGAGTTGTACACTTCAAGGGGGTGCTGGAGGGAGAAGGGTTGTTGCTTCCCACACCTTCCAAGGAACGTAGACATTAGTATCAAAATTAAATCCTGATTCATTTCTTCTCTGGGTAACGAGGTTTATGTTTGAACAGCTGAATAAGATTGCATTGCCAACTGTTCAAAATGTGAAAGTAACCAGGATGAATGCGTGGCCTGAGAGATGGTTTAGGAGGGAGGGGTTCAGATTTTTTGGGAAGTTGGAACCGGTTCTGAGGAAGGTGGGAGTATTACAAATTGGATGGTCTACACCTGAGACGGACTGGAACCAATGTCCTTGGGGGTGCTTTTGCGAATGCTGTGGGGGAGGGTTTAAACTAATGTGACAGGGGGATGGGAACCAAATATTGGACAGAAAAACGGTAGTAATGAAAGTCTGTAGGGAGCTAGATAATGGAGTCGGTGAGACTAAAGGGAATAGTAGTCAGGGAGCAGATGATGAACAAAAAGGGACAGCTGGTCTGAGGAGCATTTGTTTTAATGCAGTAGATAAGGCTGATGAGCTTAGGGCTTGGATTGGTACCTGGAAGTATGATGTTATGGCTATTACTAAGACTTGGTTGAGGGAAGGGCATGATTGGCAACTATTTGTCCCAGGATATTGATGCTTCAGGCACGATAGAGAGGGAGGTAAAAGAGGTGGAGGAGTTGCAATACTGGTCAAAGACGATATCACAGCCGTATTGAAGGAGGGCCCCGTGGAGGACTCAAGCAGTGAAGCAATATGGGTAGAACTCAGAAATAGGAAGGATGCAGTAACTATGTTGGGGCTGTACTGCAGGCATCCCAACAGCGAGTGTGAGACAGAGGTACAAATATGTAAACAGATAATGGAAAGGTGTGGTGATGGGAGATTTTTAATTTTCGCAACATTGACTGGGATTCACTCAGTGTTGGGGGTCAAGATGGAGCACAATTTGTAAGGTGTGTCCAGGAGGGTTTTCTAGAGCAGTATGTATGTAGTCCAACTCGGGAAGGGGCCATACTGGACCTGGTGTTGGGGAATGACCTGGCCAGAAGGTTGATATTACAGTAGAAGACTACTTATGGAATTGTGGTCACTATTTCCAAAGTTTTACAATACTCAAGGACAAGAACGGGAGTGGCCTTAAAGGAAGAGTACTAAACTGGGTGAAGGCCGACTATACCAAGATTTGTCAGGATCTGAGGAATGTAGATTGAGAGAAACTGTTCGAAGGTAAATCCACATTTTGTTATGTGGGAGGCTTTTAAGGAGAGGTTGATTAGTGTGCAGGAGAGACATGTTCCTGTGAAAATGAGGAATAGAAATGGCAAGATTAAGGAACCATGGATGACAGGTGAAATTGTGAGACTAGCCAAGAGGAAAAAGGAAGCATACATGAGGTCGAGGCGACTGAAGACAGACGAAGCTTTGCAAGAATATTGGGAATGTAGAGTGAATCTGAAACGAGCGATTAAGAAGGCAAAGAGGACATGAGATATTGCTGGCAAACATGGTTACGGAAAATCCCAAAGCCTTTTCATATATAAAGAGCAAGAGGGTAACTAGAGAAAGGATTGGCCCACTTAAGGACAAAGAAGGAAAGTTACGCCCAGAGCCAGAGAAAATGGGTGACATTCTTAACGAGTACTTTGCATTGATATTCATCAAGGAGAGGGACATGACAGATATTGAGGTTAGGGATAGATGTTTGCTTACCCTAGGTCAAGTTGACATAAGGAAGGAGGAAGTGTTGGGTATCCTAAAAGACACTAAGGTGGACAAGTCCCCAGGTCCAGATGGGATCTATTCCAGGTTATTGAGGAAAGCGATGCAGGAAATAGCCGGGGCCTTAACAGATATGTTTAAACACTGGTGGGGTCCTGGAGGACTGGAGACTTGCTAATGTTGTCCCCTTGTTTAAGAAGGGCAGCAATGATAACCCAGGTAATTATCGACCGGTGAGCCTGACATCAGTGGTAGGGAAGGTGGTACTGGAGAAGATACTGAGGGATAGGACCTATTCCCATTTGAAAGTAAATGGGCTTATCGGTGATAGGCAACATGGTTTTGTGCAGGGAACGTCATGTCTTACCAACTTAATAGAATTCTTTGAGGATGTGACAAAGTTGATTGATGGAAAGGCCGTAGATGTCATATACATGGACTTCAGTAAGGCGTTTGATAAGGTTCCCCATGGCAGGTTGATGGAGCAAGTGAAGTCACATGGGGTCCAGGGTGTGCTCGCTAGATGGATTAAAAAACTGGCAAGGCAACAGGAGACCAAGTAGTAGTAGTAGAAGGGAGTTTGTCAAATTGGAGACTTGTGACGAGTGGTGTTCCACAGGGTTCTGTGCTGGGACCACTGATGTTTGTGATATATGTAAATGATTTGGAGGAAGGTGTAGGTGGTCTGATCAGCAAGTTTGCAGACGACACTAAGATTGGTGGAGTAGCTGATAGTGAAGGGGACTGTCGGACATTACAGCAGAATATAGATAGACTAGATAGTTGGGCAGATGAATTGCAAATGGAGTTCAATCCGGGTAAATGCGAGGTGATGCATTTTGGACGATCAAATTCAAGGGCGAACTATACAGTAAATGGAAAAGTCCTAGGGAAAATTGATGAACAGAGATCTGGGTGTTCAGGTCCATTGTTCCCTGAAGGTGACAACGCAGGTCAATAGGGTGGTCAAGGCGGCATATGGTATGCTTTCCTTCATTGGGTGGGGTATTGAGTACTAGAGTTGGCAGGTCATGTTGCAGTTGTGTAGGACTTTGGTTCAGCCACATTGGAGTACTGTGTATAGTTCTGGTCGCCACATTACCAAAAGCATGTGGATGCTTTGGAGACGGTGCAGAGGTGGTTCACCAGGATGTTGCCTGGTTTGGAGGGTGCTGGCTATGAAGAGAGGTTGAGTAGATTAGGATTATTTTCATTAGAAAGACGGAGATTGAGGGGAGGGGGGGACCTGATTGAGGTCCATAAAATCATGAGGGGGATAGACAGGGTGGACAGCAAAAAGCTTTTTCCCCAGCGTAAGGGGACTCGATTACTAGGGGTCATGAGTTCAAAGCGAGAGGAGGAAAGTCCTTTACACAGAAGGTGGTGGGTGCCTGGAATGCGTTGCCAGCGGAGGTGCTAGATGCAGACACGTTAGTGTCTTTTAAGATATATTTGGACAGGTACATGGATGGGCAGGGAGCAAATGGACACAGACCGTTAGAAAATAGATGTCAGATTAGACAGAGGATCTTGATCGGCATAGACTTGGAGGGCTGGAAGGCCTGTTCCTGTCCTGTAATTTTCTTTGTTCTAACCAGGAAAAGCAATTTTTAAAATTGTGAATGTGGTTATTTTCAAGTATTCATATATAACTTAAGAATTGTTCACTTACCTGCATTCCTTTGGTTGTGGTCGTGACAAAACTGGAGTAGTTGGCTCAAATGAATATTCAACCTTGCTTTTACACCTTCACCTTCAGTCAAGGTGATGACTGTCGCACGTCTTGAGATCATTTGCAGAAGATGACTTATGATTTTATTTGTGCAAATGAGTTGTTCTGCAGTGGTTTCTTCTGATTGGCGCACGTGATTTGAATATTGAGCTGTAAATGATGGCCACTTGAGTATGGATTTTCAATTTATTCATGGTAACTTTAGGCTTCTCAAAAATTTGAGATTAGTCCACCCTGGTGCCAAATAGACGAATGGAAACTAGAAAAGCTCTTTGTCAACTCAATTGGACCCAGTCTGGAATATACTCCACTTCATATTAGCTGCCTGCATTCTTGGCTCTTGCTCAGAAAAGCATAGCTCTTGATTTTCTGTTGAGCTTTTTCCTTTACGATGTTCAGTCTGCCAGTGGAAAATAGTTGCTCACATGAGTAACATTTATTGTATGATGGGAAAAGAGCTCAAAATTGAACCGTTCAAAAGTGAGTCAATGAAGAAATGTGCTGTTTTTGTTTTCAAAATACCCACCAAGGGGATTCTGTGCAGGGGAGATCAGAAAAGACACATTCCAAAGAAGTCAGCTGGTACCACAATTGTCCGATATATCGTACAATTTCAACTTCCTTTCTGACAAAGTGGCTACAGAGTTTGAGAAAATGGCCACTGCTATGTTTTGGCTTGTGTCGGAGGTTTTGTTCTTAATCCGCTAGTTATTCTGCAGTCCTTCCTCTGCAGTGACACAATGTGCTTTTGACAGCCAACATAAAAAGAATTTATTGTCTATTCATGATCTGTGAGTATCGCTGAAAAGGCCAGTGTTTGTGCTGCTCTCTAATGCCCTTCAAGGTGCTGGTGTCTGCTAGCTGAAATAATACAGCCCACCTGGTGTATATTAAACCGCAGTATTTTTGGGAAGAGGATTTTGATTTTTTTGGATTTTGACCCAGCAACAGTGAAGGGGCTATAATTCCAAGTGATGACTGTGCAAAGAACCATATCAGTGATGTGATAGATCTATGTGCCTCGGCTGGCATGGTGTCTGAAGATTTTCTAATTGCGTATAAACTTCTATCTGGATACACGTAGTTGGACTTTGAGATATAGATGATCTAGATTGAAATAGTAAAGAGAACATTTGACCCACATTAAAATGGCTGCCATTTTCTATCACCAACCCAGATTTTCTGGCCTCTGAATAATTTGAGACCCAATGTCCCCTGAAATTGTCATTGTGACCACCTACAATGTAAGCCTCTTGAAAGTTTAAAACTAAATGGGTAATTGCTTTGGCATCAGGAGCTCTCTGAAAGTGTCTTCAACACAGTCAGAGTTGGAGACTTTTGGAGCATTTCACCTTTTAACTTGAGACACATCTACGGACAGTTAGAACAATTAAAATGTACTCTAACTCAAAGAGACTGCCAACTTCTCTCCTAGACAGACACTTGCTGCTCTGTACCTCTTCTCATGTGGATTGATACTGGACTGAGTTTGTTTTAAAGACAGTTTGGGAATAAGGCGGAGTTGAGAATTCCCTTCCGGCTTAAATTTCAAAGTGACAATATATTTCTACAAATTAAGTATAAATGCTGTACATGGCAATTGTGCATATACCGGCTCTGATCTTAGTCTTTACTTAATGTAACCATAACAGATCTTTGCATGTTCATATCCACATGCTGTTGTGTCGTATCTAGTATAGTGTGGTGCAGAATCATTTAACTTTGACCACACTCTGCTATTTATACCCAGTGATGTGCAGTACTGTGGCATCATTGGAAGGTTGCTTCTGGGTCCTGAAACATTCACTCCCACAGTATCTCTACCTCGAGTGTCTACCAACCAATCCCTTCCCTGCTTCTCTCTGTAGCTTTTCGAAAAAGCATTGGGCCATTTAAAATTTTTGCTCACTACCAGTGCCTTGTGCTGTTAGAAGTGGGTGTGGCTTCTGCACAGACTCTTCTTGTACTGTTCCCTCTGAGGCTTGCAGCATCACAAGTTGTACCCGAAAGGTAAGTATGTAACTGTGATTGGAGTCAGAGAGAGTATTCTAATCCAAAGTGAATAATTTGAGTTGCACTGTCACTTCAGAGATGCTGGGTCCATGGAGACCTTAAAGACAATAAATCTCCTGAGAAATGTAAAAGACTCTCTCCTGAACAATTAACAAAGAATTGTGACAAGCACTTGAAATTTAAATGTTAGAAACAGTCCTTTAACTGGTCATCTTGGTTAAAAAACGTAATGGCTAAAATTGAGCTGCAGGCAAAATTAATCTAAGTCTATAACCAGTATGGAGGGAGGTCGTGTGAGGGCTCTGTCATTCCTGATTTAGGTTTTGGGCAGTGATCAAACAAGCGCACAATATAACTCACCCCTTACTTGTTTAACTCCAGAAATCCTGTCTGTCGTCTTTGTTTAATTGAAAATTGTTAAAAATGAGTGTGCATTCAATTTTTTTAAACACCTTATTCTTTTGTGGGATATGGGGATTGCTGGCTAGCATTTATTGCCTGTTCCCAATTGCTCTTGCTAAGCTGGTGTCGAGTGGCCTTTTTGAACATCTGCAATCCGGGTTATGTAGGTAAGCCCACAGTCCTGTTAGGCAGGGAGTTCCAACACTCTGTTCCTCCATTGTCATTTATGTTAAAGACATTGACCTCTTATCACTGCAGCGAATTCTGCATTGTTTTGTGTTCACAACTAAACTGAAATGTCTCCCTAGTTAAACCCTCAAAATCTATATTGCACAATAAACAAATTAGGCCATTCGCCTCAAAGTCTGCTTTTCCTTTTTTGATCATGGCTGATTACATTTATCAACCCTATTCTGGATGTAAGATTGCTCGCTGAGCTGGAAGGTTAGTTTTCAGACATTTCGTCACCATTCTAGGTAACATCAGTGAGCCTCTGATGAAGCGCTGGTGTCATGTCCCGCTTTCTATTTATCTGGTTAGGTTTCCTTGGGTTGGTGATGGCATTTCCTGCGTTGGTGATGTCATTTCCTGTTCTTTGGCATCCCCTGAGAAAAAGAACAGGAAATGACATCACCAATGCAGGAAATGCCATCACCAACCCAAGGAAACATAACTAGATAAGTAGAAAGCGGGACATGACACCAGTGCTGTGTCGGAGGCTCACTGATGTTACCTAGAATGGTGATAAAACATCTGAAAACTAACCTTCCAGCTCAGCGAGCAATCTCACATCCAGAACCTCAACCTGAGCTACAAATTTTCTCAAAACTCGCTATCAACCCTATCCTCCTGCCTTTTCTTTATCACCTTTTTGATTCCTCTATTAAGAGCCTATCGATCTTAGTCTTTAAAACACTCAAACACTTGGTCTGCACAGGGTTCTGTTGCAATGAGTTCCATAGATTTACCACCTCTCGCTGAAGAAATTCCTCCTTATCGCTGTTAAAGTCACACTGCATGGAAACAGACCCTTCAGTCCAACCAGCCCACGTTGACCGTGTTCCCAAACTAAACTAGTCCCACCTGCCTCACTTGGCCCATATGTTTACAAACCTTTCCTAATCACTCACTTACCCAAATGTTATAACTCTCACTGCATCCACCACTTTCTCTGGCAATTCATTCCACACGTGAACCATTCTGTGTAAAAAGCTTACACCTAGTGTCCTTTTTTTTTTAAGAAAAGATATCCTTTGTGTCTCACCTTAAAAATATGCCCCGAAATTTTTAAACACCCTAGAGAAAATACCATTATCGTTTACCTTATCTATGCCCCTCATGATTTTATAAACCTCTGCCCCAGTAAAAAAATGTCCCAGCCTTTCCAGTCTGTCTTGTATCTCAAACCCTCCATTTAAGGCTGCATCTTGGTAGATCTTTCTGAACCCTCCAGTTTAATAACATCCTTCTTATAATGGGGTGACCAGAACTGCACACAGTAGAAGAGGTCTGGCCAATGTTCTGTATAATCTCAACAAGACATCCCAGCTGCTGTACCCAGTGGTCTGAGCAATGAAGGCAAGTGTGCTAAATGTCAACTTAATCACCCTGACTACATGTGATGCAAATTTCAATGAATGATGTACCTGAATGCCGAGCTCGTTCTGATACACAGTGCTCCTCAGGACCCTGTGTAAGACATGTCCTTTTTTGTTTGACCAAAATGCAATATGTCTCTCTTTTTTGTCCAAATTAAACTCCATCTGCCAGTCTTCAGCCTGTTGAACCAATTGCTCAAGGTCTTTTTCTAATCTGAGAAAAGTTTCTTAACTGTCCACTGTACCACCAATTTTGGTGTCATCTGCAAACTTAATAACCATGCCTTAGTAACCATTGGCGGCACGGTGGCTCAGTGGTTAGCACTGCGGCCTCGGTGCTAGGGACCCAGGTTTGATTCCCGCCTCGGGCAACTGTCTGTGTGGAGTTTGCACGTTCTCCCCGTGTCTGTGTGGGTTTCCTCCGAGTGCTCCGGTATCCTCCCACAGTCCAAAGATGTGCAGGTTAGGTGGATTGATCGTGCTAAATTGCCCATAGTGTTCAGGGGTGTGTGGGTTATAGGGGGATGGGTCAGGGTGGGATGCTTCAAGGGGCGGTGTGGACTTGTTAGGCCGAAGGGCCTGCTTCCACACAGTAGGGAAATCTAATCTAACGTAAAAAAAACTAATGCCTCCTATATACCCCCATTTATATAAATGACAAACAAAAGTGGACCCAGTACTGACCCTTGTGGAACACTGCTGGTCACCGGCTCCAGTCCAAAAAGCAACCCACAACCACTACAGTACAGTTCTAAAAGGTTTTTCCTTCACTCTGAAGCTGTGCCTTTGGGACATAATCTCCCCTAGCAGAGAAGATATTTCCACATGCACCCTTTCCAAGCCTCTTGCTATTCTGTAAGTTTCAATCAGATCACCCTCTCATCCTCCTAAACTTTGAGTACCAATCCAGAATCCTCAATTGCTCCTCCTGACAAGTCCTTCACCTCTGCGATCATGCTCGTCAACTACCTCTAGACCCTTCCAATGCCAGCAGATCTTGGATATTAGATATTGGATCCAAAACTGTCCTCAGTATTCTGAAATGTGCATTGACTAGAGTTTTGTACAGCCTTGGCAGTACATTTCTGTTCTTGTATTCTTGACCTCTTAAAATGCATGCCAACATTGCATTTGCCTCCCTAACTGTCAGCTTAACCTACATAGATAACTAGGTGTAGAGCTGGATGAACACACCAGGCCAAGCAGCATCAGAGGAGCATGAAAGTTGACATTTCGGGTCGCGACTCTTCTTCAGAAGTTACAGTTCAGCCTAACCTGCATGTTGACCTTGAGAATCCAGGATTCCCAAGTCCCTTTGTGCATCAGATTTCCAAAGCCTTTCCTCATTTACAAAATAGTCTATGCCTTTTCTGACTAAACTGCATATGCTCACACTTTGCCACATTGTTTTCCAACTGCCATTTCTTTGTCCACTTTCGAAGCCTGTCCAGCCTCCTTGCCTAATCAGTGC
Source organism: Stegostoma tigrinum (assembly GCF_030684315.1). NCBI lineage: Eukaryota > Metazoa > Chordata > Chondrichthyes > Orectolobiformes > Stegostomatidae > Stegostoma > Stegostoma tigrinum. Next base: position 76,751,713 of record NC_081362.1, on the reverse strand, counting down.
TACCCGTCTCTCCTCCTATCTTTTCTGCAAACTTAACAGTAATGTTTTCAGGTCATTCATGCAGACTGTTTATATATAATGTGAATAATTGTGGTCCCAACACTGACTCCTGTGGAACTCCGCTAGCCATTAGCTGCCATCCTGAAAAATAACCCCTTACTACCATCTGAGTTCCAACAGATTTCAGGTATGACCTCCCTTTGTCAAACCTCTGACTCACCCCTACTTTACTGTACACTCCACAATCTTATCCTTAACAACCAAACACAAATCTTAGAAAGGACTGTGGTCAGGCTTAATGGTTTATAATTTCCTGACTTCTGCTCCCCTCTTGCCTTGAATAAGGTTGTTACGTTAGCCATTTTCCAGTCCTCTAAGAACCTCCCTGACTCCAGTGATTCCTGAAAGATCACGACCAATGCCTCCACAATGTCCTCAGCTATCTCCTTCTTCTGATCCCTGGGGTGTAATCACCAACCAACACCTTCTAGGCAAGAACAGAAAATGCTAGAAAGTCTCAGCAGATCTGGTAGTATCTGTGGCAAGAAATCCGAATTAATGTTTCAGGTTGAGTTGCCCGTCCTCCCAACATTTCTGAGGAAGGGTTACTGGACCTGAAACATTAACTCGGATTTTTCTCCTTGGATGCTGCCAGATTTGCTGAGCTTTTCCAGCATTCTCGGTTTCTGATTTAGACCATCCGCAGTTCTTTCGGTTTTTACATACTAGACAAAAGCTTTTTCCAAACCTTGAGCTTGACTGGTTTACCAGCTGTTTTAAATGTCAAGGTTACAGGAATAAGGAACACTAATAAGAAAAGTCAGAGTTTATTGTAGGAAAATAGAAACACTTTACTGTCACATTACAGTTCAGCCACCAGCTCAGTTGCCAGCACTTTTTCTTCTTAGACAGAAGTTTATGGGCCAAGTCTCTCTCAAACATTAAGATTGACGCTCCTCTGTATTTTGTAAGCCAGCTTGATAGGCTTTCAGCTCTGCAGTCTTTTGGATGAATCTTTAAATTGAGGTTCTGTCCGCTGACTTGCTTCAACTTGAAGGATCCAATAGCACTATCTTGAGGGAGATTTCCTGGGTGCCCTGGTCAGTATTTCGTCCCTGAAACGTCACAAAAATAGTTATTTGACCATTATCATATTTGTGGGTGATTATTGCAGCATATCAAATTGCACAAAATAACGATGGCACTTCATCAGCTGAAAGTTGGGAATATCCTGGCGTTGTGGAAGTTATTGTCGCCTTGGAAAGCTGTTCTTGTTATAATTCTAACCCAGATAATAAAATGAAGCTCTAAGCTGTGTCGTCTCCAGTGTTGGTTGAATTCCATTCCTTACGCTTTGAAGGGATGAGCTTGACAGACAGAAGTCAGTGCTTTGTGCACATAAGTAGCATCACTGTTCCCTTTTTTGATTTAATCAAAGTAAAATTTGGGTAGCACAAATCCGTTGTTTTCTTGTCGATAAATACATCTTGGTTCTGTTGTGTTTAGTTAACAACTGGAATGTGATCATGACCATCATCCTTTCTGTAAGAATGTGGAAGTTGACCCTTTCAGTTGAACATAGTTGTCTTTAATGACATAATGAAGTACTGCAGTTTATCTAAGACCAAGTAGTTCTGATTAAAACTTCTTAAGCCTTTTATAAGGGGTCAAACGGAAATTATCAGCTTCTTTTAAACAGTATTGAAGCTGTCTGCAATGTAAAGAGCTTGCATCTTTCCTTGCAGAGTGAAGTGATTTTTCAAGTAGGTACAATCAATTCAAAGTAATCTGCATCAATTTTGCAATATTTCTGCTTGCCACACCTCGTTAATGGATTATTTTTTAAATTTTAAGATTAACTTGTAAACACACGTAGTGTTAGTCACAGTGGTAGTGGTAGGCTGAGAAAGTTCATTAGCCCAGTTCAAAACATTACCTGAGAGGCAGAAGCAGTTTTGTGAATATTTGTCCGGTACTCCTCCTTGTGGTTCACGCTAACAGTTAAATCTGTGGATATGAGACTCCATTCTGAATGGCTTGATGCTGGTTTTCATTAAATTTGCAGTACAACTCAAAAGTTAATCATTAGCATCTTCCATTCAGAATCCACTAATATGCATTTTTAATTTATTATTGCAGATTTCTTCATATTTTATCCTTTTGGTGTTGGAAAGCTTCAAATTTTAGTTTTGAGATGGTAAATTGTTCCAAAATTTGGCAATTTTGTTTGCCTGTCAGTCTGTCTTAAAATAGAAACAAAAAATACTGGAGAAACTCTGTGGGCCTGGCAGCAACTGTGGAGAAGGAAATGCAGCTAATATTTCAAGCTGGGCCTTGTCGATATGGTCCGCAGATGATGCCAAACATGCTATGTTTTTCCACCACTTTCAAATTCTGTTTCGGATTTCCAGCATTTGCAGTATTTTACTATTAAGGCATCTTTGATTTGCTATCACATTCTGCTGAAGACATTTTTTTCTATGAATGATTTACATAAACTTTGCGCTAAGACAGCTAATGATCTCATGTAAGTGACACAGTGAAGCGAGGCACTGATGGAGAATAAATAATCAGAGCTCCTAGATTGCTGAAATATTTAAGAAAATCAACACTTGTTAATTGTAGAAAAGTTTTTTTTAAAAAAAAAAAATTTTTTGAGGAAACTTGGAAATCTTTTCATTTATGGAAGACCATTGTCGAGAAACAAGTCTAGTTTGGACCAACTACAGCTGACCTGATGAAAAGCTTAAATACAGTCTGTAGACCAAAAAGTTGGAGCTTTGGTGCTGACTTTAGTTTGGTTTCTACTAGGTCAATTGTTTCTGAACATAATATCAACATTTATTCAATTTGGAGCTAAGCAGAGGTCCCTTTGCCCTTCTTAGGTTTTTAGTGGTTACTTTCTGTTATAGAATGACCGTTTCTCCTAAGAACAATACCTTGAGCTCAGTAGTGTTGCAGCTTGCGTAGCTGCAATTTAGTGCTGTCTATTTTGGAACTTCCTTGCTGCATGTTGAACTCTCCAAGTGCTTTGCTAAAGCGTCAATAAGATTGCCCTATTCTAAAGCTTGCATTGCTGGCTGGGCAGGGTTGGTCCTGCCAAACCTGGACAAGAAGCAATGGCTGAGGTGATGCCCTCTGGTGCCTCAGTCGCGTCAGGCCTGAAAGGTTCTAAGTAAACAAAGTAGTACTTTCCATAAACTGCACCTTGACAGACTGAAATGTCTGCTGCTGGTGACATGCTGTGTAAGTTGACTGTAGGCCTAGAAGCTGCTAGAAGTAATTACAAGCACAAAGCTAAACAGATCAATCCTGATTTGGAATTTGCCACATAATTATGTGGGCACTGCACACAGTAACTGATCTTTCCTGAAAACCCAATGGCATTGCCATCTCATTATTCGCCCATTATAAAGTTTACCAGTGAATAGGACTTGAAATGGATGGGCCATGTGTGGCTGTGAGAACAAGTCAGACTAGGAACCCTGTCATAAGTAACTCTCACTTCTTGATTCAAGTCTGGCCACCACCTAAAAAGCACGCTGTCCGTTGTGATGGCACAGTCCCCGCTTGACTGGATAGTGCAGCTCTGAAAACACTCCAAGCTTGACAGATGATAAAGCGTGAAGCTGGATGAACACAGCAGGCCAAGTAGCATCTCAGGAGCACAAAAGCTGACGTTTCGGGCTTAGACCCTTCATCCAGCTTCACACTTTGTTATCTTGATTTCGCCAGCATCTGCAGTTCCCCTTATCTCTGATCACAAGCTTGACAGAACCTGGGACAAATCAGCACAGTTGATTGGTAGCCCATCCGATCCCTGCCACTGATGCATGGTACCTGCATTTACAAAGTGCCCTGCAGTAACGTGCCAAGATTCCTCTGACAGCACCTTCTAAGCCCATGACCTCTAGACTGGAAGAACAAGGACGTGGCAGTGTTCAACATTAAGTACCACTATCGCCATTCCTACACTGTCACTGGGTCAAAATCCCAGATATCCCTTCCTGACTATGCTGGTGGGTGACCATTCACCCCAAAGACTGCAGGAGTTCAGGAACATGTCTCATCATCCACACCTGCAGGACAATTGGATTTGAGCAATAAAAGCTGGACTAGCCAGAAGCATCAACATCTTAACAAACTTATCTCTGGCTTTTGGCTTTCCTTTTGTTGCTTGCTGGATGATCTAGGACTTTATCTTACAACGTTTCAGCTTTTGCACAGTCTTTCCCTCTCTGTGGCTCGGTGTGTATGCGGACCTTGGAGTCTGTCATTCTGTTTCCTGTTAGGTTTTCCTTGATTTTGGATTGTGCTCCCACTCCTGAGTTTGTGCTGTCTCTGGTCTTCGGTTCCAGCACTGCTTAGCACATTGCCTGTGGTTTGATAGGTTTGATGGCTGCTGCTGTGTTGGAGTGAGGTCAACACCTGCTTCCTGAGTGTGCTTTATCAATTGTAATTACGCAAAGGAAAGGACATCTCTCTGGAGCTTTACAGATTCGGGTTGTTACAAATGACAGTTGGTTGCACAAATGTTCAGTTACTTTTCCTACAGCAAAGGTGTAATTCATCTTTTTGTTTCATGCAGAATTTTTTTTGCCTGGGCCATTTTTAGTCATAAAGCTTTTGGAAACTGCTTTAGGTTTCCCTTTTTAAACCAAAACATTCTCTCAGAACACTTCCTTTCAAGGAAGTTTCTAAAAATAAGATAGATCATTAATGTTTGATTGAAAACCTGTTGTAACTCCATGCTTGCAGAACTTCCAAACATCAGGAGGCATCGCTTTTGCACTGTTGCATCTGCCTCCAAACTGACGACTTTTTAAAGCAGATTAGTGAATGAAGGTTTCCTGCTTTAAATATTGCCTATCAACTTTGAAGAGGCAAAAGAGTAAGTGAATAATACAATGTGTGAGCAGAGATCTGATGAAGGATTCTGCTGAAAT